>NC_082707.1:91311572-91957150 GCF_030144855.1 Hypanus sabinus
GTGGGACCTTGTCAAAGGCCTTACTGAAGTCCATGTAGACAGCATCCACTGCCTTCCCTGCATCCACTTTCCTTGTAACCTCCTCAAAAAACTCATAGATTTGTTAAACATGGCCTACCACGCACAAAGCCGTGTTGACTCTCCCTAATAAGTCCGTCTATCCAAATACTTGTAGATCCTATCTCTTAGTACTTCTTCCAATAGTTTACCTACACTCTGCCACGAGCACCTTCACCACTTGCCGGGTGGTCATCAGTGGTCACCTCAGGCAAGGGGACCACTACTGAGGACTGTACTCTGCGGACAGAGGCCTCCCACGCCTCCATCACATTCTCCTCCTCTCTTACTTCTCTGATCAGCTCAGCAGGTGAAGGAGGGCCGCACACCTTAGGAGACAATCGGAGACCCGAAGTGATCAGATCTGACCTTTCGCCACTTGGTCCATTCTTAACTGATTCACCTCAGCCATTTGAACGGCCCTTCTGCACTGCAAGCAAGTTAGCTGTAAAATGCAGGCAGAAAGCTTCTCCACCTTCTCCTGAAACATGTTCTGAAACCTCTTCATAAGCTCCAGTGGGTATCCCCTTGCACTAAACACCTTTCCTAGTGCTTGCATGCAGGCACAGAGGTAGCAAAGAGGTTTTGTGTCTGTACGGATCTCACTACATCAACAGCAGGCCCCTTTCAAGCAATCACTGTCTTTTTTCATCATCAGAGCATTGCCCTTCAGCCAGCAACAGAGACCATTGATATAGATGACAAATAACAATGCACCCAGCACTGACCCCTGTGGCACACCACTAGTCAGAGGCCTCCACTCAGAGTAGCAATCCTCCACTACCACTCTCTGACTTCTCCCATTGAGAAGTCAATGCCCAGGTCTGCCCAGGTCTCATACTCCTCTTCCCCTTTAGGGGTGGGCTTCATTTCTGAGAACAGGCTGAGCCTATGATAACTGGGACTTCGAAACTGGGCATTTTGTTATTTATTCGCCAGGGAGGTAAGGGCCTCTACCAACTCAGAATGCTCAGCCCTTGCTGGAGGACTCATTAGACCTTCCACATCAGACCACCCCTTCCCCTCGCTCTGCAGAAACAAGAGCAACTTGTCTTTAAAGTCTCCAACCCCAGCTATGGGAAACTCGGCTTCCAACTCAGCACATTCGCCTTCACTCCCCTCCTCCTGGAAAGTATGGACAGTCCATTGTACCCCCTCTTCCGGGGCCTCAATCGTACCAGGCAGTTCCACTGCCGTTACGTCAGTGCTAGATTGAACTAGAACAAAGACTTTGCCCACCATTTTACCAAACCTCCACTCCACCCCTGCAGCATACATAACCAAGTATCATAATCACTTTACCAAACGATAGTTTAACATTGACTTAAACACACAACCCACTGGATCAATGCTCAGGGCAATCACACGGCATCCAATGAAATTGATCCTGGATGATACCCCCACAATGAAACACCCCGGTTTCCTCGGCTGCGTAAGTCTAGGGAAGACAATCTCCAGCCCCACCAAACGTGTGAGATTGAGGCGTGTACAGGCCCACCCCAAACCCCCTATTTGTGTGGATGCTGTGTAATTCGCTAACCTGTTACAAAATTAATGCCATGAAGTAACAGACAGTACACTGCATACGAATAAAGGAATTATATTTATGAATCTTAACTGAAAGGTTAGCAAAGATTAACTAAAAGAAAAGGGCCCATTTTAATTAAACAGTCAAATCTGCACAAGATAGAGTTCATCTTGAACTTCTCTGTCACTCACGCTCTGGGCTCTCGGTCAACGTGAAAGCCCACACCACCTTCCAAACATAACTCGCAATCCACCTCAAACAAATGGGTCTCCCACTGGATTGTGTTCTACAAACATCTTCTCTCTTCATCTCCTCTTGAACAAAAGCTCCAAGCCCAACCTTAGTGTCTCTCACCAGAGAAACTTCCCCTTAATCTGACCATCCTAACTGGATGGCACTCATTTCTCCTCTCTCTTATCTTCAACAATAACCCACACATAAGCTGAAAACAAGCAGCTCTCACAGAACAGCACAAAATGAAATACACGCAGCATAGCAATAAAGGATATGAACCAGGGCATTACATCAGTAAAGCACATTTTGAATAGTTAGGTGGAAGCAGTTAAATTTCCAAGAAAACTGTGTGCCTTTAAACCCAATGCACTAGGCAAATTGGCACTTGCTTCTCATTGGCTATTTAATTTGCTTCAAAATACTACTCAATTAGCTCAGTATACAGTTGTGTAATAAAACGTGTCAATCTTACCAATGTAGCCAGCCACTTCCCTTTTTTTTAATGATTATCATCACTGAGTACTCACTGTTTATGAACCCATGAATTGATTTTCTGCCTCCCTTTTTCAACTCAATCATCTCAGTCTTCTTCTCTGAAGGGATGTGTGCTGCTCAGCTGTTTTTTTTATTCGACTATCTCACTGCTCTTTTATTTAAATTCAGGCATCTCACTGCAACTCAACAGGCAGGCAGTTGTCTCGGGTTTGTTTTAAAATTATCTCATTGCCACTGCTATGTTTTGTAACTTCAAAGCAATAAAAGTAATTAAAAACAAAACAAGGGAGCTGGGAATGTGAGTCTAACATAATTTTTTACTTATGCAAGACGTATACATATCATGTGGTGGTGTGATAATATATGCCATTTACATACTTTTATATATAACCCACAATGCATTATGTAACTAACAAAGAATGCTTAATCAAACAATATATTTACAACATTGCTCAAATATTACTTATATATTAAATACACAACGGGTGTGTGCAGAATTGAATCACTGTAGTCCCTGTGTAGAAGATCCTTCCAAGTGCTATTCAACAACACTCTGCTTATTTTGACACACTGAAAATATCTATAAACATAGGTAAGATAGAGGCAGGAAGATTGTTTCCACTGGTGAGTGAGGCAAGAACTAGGGCACATAGCCTCAAGATTTGGTGGAATAGATTTAGGTTAGAGATGATGCTTTTCCCAGAGAGTAGAGAATCCACTCTCTGTCCAAGGAAGCAGCAGAAACTACCTGATTAAATATATTTAAGACACTATGTTCCATGAGATGCAACACTATTCCATGTGATCTCTCATAATTTAGCCCCTGGAGTTTGTTTATCCAATAAATCTAGTCTTCAAACATTTTGGAAAAAGAGATTGCTAGATTTCCTCCAATTATTGAGTGCAGAGACTCTAAATGACCGTACTGTAACGTCATTTATCCTTGGAGCATGCACCACAAAATATACTTTATCGACTCACTTAGTCATTGGCTGTTAATTGTGATCAGAGAGTGGAATGCAATCTGTAAACATAGTTCATCATTTGTAGTTTTTTATAGACACCAGTGTTACACAGCATGAAACAGGCCTTTTGGTCCAACACATCCATGCTGAGCCAGGTACCCATCTAAACAATCTTTGATGCCATTTTCCAGTCTTTTTGCTCGCATCTACTCTGAAGAATGCTCCAATTGGTGCCATATTTGGTGCAGTTTTAAAGTATTAGTGAATAGACGCACCAAGAGCCACTAAGACCATTGAAAGTGATACCATTAGTGACAATAACTTGTTTCTGTTGATGTAGTGAGAAATCCACACAGCCTCAAATAAATAAAAAACAGTCACTAGAACAAGGGATCAAAAATATGGTTAACAAAAGATCTTTTCATGTCATTGTGGGCTTGATTTGAACCTAATTAGCAGAGTTAAAAGCCAATATTCTACTTAGTTACCGAATCACACAGTGTAAGTGTTTCCACTTTCTGCAGAAGTATTTGAATTGAGTACAAAATTGTGTAGAAGTATTTAAAGAGGATGTAGATAAATGTTTCAAAGGCTAGGTGATCAAGGGCTATGGGGAACTGACATGGAAGACTGATGCTTGGGACAGACCATCCATAATTACACTGAAGGGGAAGGCAGGCTCGAGGGGTCAAGTGGCCTCCACCAGTTCCCTTGTTCCTATTTTCTTGTGTCCTTGTATTCTAACTGAAACTCTTCTTGGTTGGCGCTGACACAATAGGCCAGAAGGCCTGCTTCCATGATTCTTTGATGCCATGATTTGTGTGGTGAAGAATTCAGGACAGAGGGGTAAAACCAAAAAAAATGCAAAAGTGTTCTCAAAAATGAAAACCGAAACAACTTTCCTGAAAGGGAAATTAGTGAAGTGCCTCCCACAAAGAGTTGTGGATAGGGTGTCAACTGGAAATATAAAAAATAAAATAAAGTATTTGCCATTGCCATGTTAGGGTAACAATGCTATTAAACAAAAGGGATATAACTACCAATCAGCAATGGGCTAACAGAGTAAACTCAAAGGGCTGAATGCTTTTACGATGAGAATTGGCCTGCATCAAGACCAGCATGAAAAATCACAAGACGAGACAGTAAACAGTCTGAACTATTTACCACAGACAGTGGTGACATGAGTCAGAAACATAAGCAGTACTTTCTGAAGAAAGAGTTGCAGACTCCACAGAACCCAAAGGAACACAGGAAAATACCGAAGGGATGAAGTAAGTTTGAGTCATGTGATGCCAACTAAGGAATGACGACCAGATACTTAACAAAATACTCAGAGCTGGCGACCGCTGCCCCCCCCCCAGGTTCACAACCACAAGCACAGCTGCACCACTAACACCCAAGAAGGTCATGGGATTGTCTTCAACTGCATCAAACCATGGCACAAGAGACTGAGGAGATTAACAATGGATCAATCAGAAGGAAAGCTGAATAGCCAGCTGTCCTTTCACCCCTGGCACTTGGGGTTCAATTGCAGTCCAGAATGAGAAGAAGAAAGTCTTCTCTGTCTGCTTGAAGGATTTAAATGCAATGTGCATTTATAACTTAAGTCCCTCAAGAGCCCAAAGTAAAACTAGCATAAAAGTGCACATTGTGCATTGAATACAAAAATAGCTTTGTGGGAAGTGGAAATGTCGCTTTTTTGGCCTTTGGAAGTAAATGCCAAGGCATACAACAGAGCACCATCACACACTGAGGCATCACATACACCAAAATGTTATTTCTTAAGCAATAAAAAGAGCTGCTAAACAGCCGTTCACCACTAATATCTCACCAGTGTCACCAGGGACATAGTTCCACCTTTCCGGCAGGAAGCCTGAGATGCCAAACAGGTGCATCTGGTGTTGTACCAGGTCTGGATAAGCAGGGAAAAGGAGGCATTTGAAGCAGCTACATTCAGACACTTTCAGGCTGGGTAGTCAGGTCTTCAGCAATGATGGGTCTAACCTGCCAACTGCATACGCCCAGGTTTTGTACCATGATCCTTGGTCAACAATGTTATATTTTGTAATTTCAAAACATTAAACTAATTAACGGAATATGAAAGGAGTCCAAAATTCAACTGTAGCTTCATCTTTACTTTAAGCAAGGCCTGTATGTACTACGTGTTAGCGTGATGACATACACAATTAACATATTTTACATGTAATGCATATTTTTTTTAAAAAAACAAGAATGCTTAATCATGGAAACACAGAAAACCTACAGCACAATACAGGCCCTTCAGCCCACAAAGCTGTGCCAAACATGTCCTTATCTTAGAACTACCTAGGCTTACCCATAGTCCTCTATTTTTCTAAGTTCCATGTACCTATCCAGGAGTCTCTTAAAAGACCCTATCGTATCCACCTGCACCACACCACTGGCAGCCCATTCCATGCACTCAGCACTCACTGCATAAAAAACTTAACACTGACATCTCCTCTGTACCTACTTCCAAGCACCTTAAGAGTATGCCCTCCCATGCTATCCATTTAAACCCTGGGAAAAAGCCTCTGACTATCTACACAATCAATGCCTCTCGTTATTTTGTACACCTCTACCTGGTCACCTCTCATCCTCTGTTGCTCCACGGAGAAAAGGCCGAGTTCACTTAACCAACTCTCATGAGGCATGTTCCCAATCCAGGCAACATCCTTGTAAATCTCCAATGCACCCTTTCTATGGTTTTCACATCTTTCCTGTAGTGAGGCAACCAGAAATGAGCACAGTACTCCAAGTGAGGTCTGATCAGGGTCCAATATAGCTGCAATATTAACTCTCGGCTCTTAAACTCAATCCCATGGTTGATGAAGGCCAATGCACCATATGCCTTTTTAACCACACAGCCAACCTGCGTAGCAGCTTCGAGTGTCCTATGGACTCGGACCCCAAGATCCCTCTGATCCTCCACACTGCCAAGAGTCTTACCATTAATAATATATATTCTAACATCATATTTGACCTACCAAAATGAACCACCTCACACTTATCTGGGTTGAACTCCATCTGCCACTTCTCAGCTCAGCTTTGCATCCTATCAATGTCCAGCTGCAACCTCTATCAGCCCTCTATACTATCCATAACACCCCCAACCTTTGTGTCATCAGCAAATTTACTAACCCATCCCTCTCAGGATCATCTCCATCAACTTATCTACCACTGAAGTAAGGCTCACTGGTCTATAATTTATGGGCTATCTCTACACCCTTTCTTGAATAAGGGAACAACATCCACATCCCTTCAATCCTCCGGAACCTTTCCCATCCCCTTTGATGATGCAAAGATCATTGCCAGAGGCTCAGCAATCTCCTCCCTCACTTCCCACAGTAGCCTGGGGTAGATTTCGTACGGTCCCAGTGACTTATGCAACTTCATGCCTTCCAAAAGCTCCAGCACATCCACTTTCTTAATATCTACATGCTTAAGTTTTTCAGTCTGCTGTAAGTCATCCCTACAATCACCAAGATCCTTTTCCGTAGTGAATACTGAAGCACAGTAATCATTAAGTACTTCTGCTATCTCCTCCAGTTCCATACAAACTTTTCCACTGTCACACTTGATTGGTTCTATTCTCTCACCTCTTATCCTCTTTCTCTTCACATACTTGTAGAATGCCTTGGGATTTTCCTTAATCCTGTCCGCCAAGGCCTTCTTCTACATGGCCCTTTCTGACTCCTAATTTCATTCTTAACTTCCTTCCTGCTAGCCTTAGAATTTTCTAGATCTCTATCATTACCTAATTTTTTAAACCATTCATAACCTCTTCTTTTCTTCTTAACTAGATTTACAACAGCCTTTGTACACCACTGTTCCTGTACCCTACCATCCTTCCCCATCTCATTGGAACGTACCTATGCAGAACTCCATGCAAATATCCCCTGAACACTTGCCACATTTCTTCCATACGTTTCCCTGAGAACATCTGTTTCCTATTTAGGCTTCCATGTTCCTGCCTGATAGCATGTTTACTCTTACTCCAATTAAACGTTTCCCTAACTTGTCTGTTCCTATTCCTCTCCAATGCTATGGTAAGGGAGATAGAGTTGTGATCACTATCTCCACTGAGAGACCTGACACCTAACTGGGTTCATTTCCCAATACAGGTTTCCCCCACTATCCGAAGGTAGGGCATTCCTATGAAACCATTTGTAAGCCAAAAAGTCAAAAAGCAAAGAAGCAATTACCATTTATTAATATGGGAAAAATTAGTGAGCATTCCCAGACCCAAAAAAAACCTACAAGATCATGCCAAATAACACATAAACCCTAAAATACCAGTAACATATAGTAAAAGCAGGAATGATATGATAAATACACAGCCTATATAAAGTAGAAATACTTTTCTGCAATCATTGCAGCACTGTCTGGTGTAGTGAAAATCTCACTACTTAGCACCTCTAGCATAGCAGAAGCAGTTTCATACCAAATAACAAATAATACCAAATAACACATAAAAATACACACCCTATATAAAGTAGAAATAATGTATGTTATAAAGTAGAAATAATGTATGTACAGTGTAGTTTCACTTAGCGGAATCGGGAAGACAGTGAGCACACTGATGATGGTGTGTTAGGCTGAGTCATTGGGGTTGAGGTTGGGGTGAACAGAACACAACAGGAAATGTTTTCTTATCAATGCCTTTAAGTGCCCTCGGATTTTCTGAATGGTACACTAGTAGAGGCTTAAGGTCAGCATCACCAGTGGCGTTATTCAGGCATTAGGGTAAACCTGGCCTTCGATGCCTTGTGTCCCTTAGCCTGCTTTTCTTCTTTCGAAATAAATGTCTTGCTTGGCAATTTTTGCTGGGAACTTTTCGGCAGCTTCAGTATCAGCCGAAGCACTCTCTCCAGTAAACGTTAAACTATGAAGCTGCCGTCGCCTCAGAAACTGATCAAACCACCCATGACTGCCTTTAAATTCCACTTTCACAACACTTCCATCACCATCGTCCAGTGCTTTCTGTTTCAGCTTATTAAAAAGACTGACTGATTTCTCCTTAGGTATAAGATAACAACTGAACTCCACACTTTGCACACCCATCAATCCACTCAAGCAATAGACTTTCGATTTTATCCATTATTGGATGCCAACTAAAAGAGACCACTTTGCTACGAGCAGAACCAACAGTAATATCGACAGCTTTCAAGATTCTTTTTCTCTGCATATATATAGTGCAAATGGTGGACACAGGCAGGTTCAACTCACATACAATGGCCTTACTTCATTCACCACGATCGAAACGCTTAATTATGTTCAGTTTTACGCTAAGTGTAACACCCTTACGAGCTCTCTTGGGCTTTTCCAATAATTAGAACTCATCTTGCTAATGGATGCACAAAATAAATCAACATAAAGCACAGATGCTCAGAGGCACTTGTTCAAGCAATGGCGGCTAGAATGCAGTTCCGGGGGAGGAGCTCGGCTGTTTGGGGCACATGCCGCCTTTTCTCGCGCGCTGCCTTTTCTCGTAACAGTGAAAACACCTTCTGTTAGCGAAAACAGGTAACAGTGAGGTGTCGTAAAGTGAACGTTCGAAAAACGGGGGCCACCTGTACCAGATCAAGTAGAGCCTCTCCTCTTGTAGGCTTATCTACATACTGTGTCAAGAAACCTTCCTGAACACAACTAAAAATCTCTACCCCATCTAAACCCCTCACTCTAGGCAGAAGCCAATCACTATTTGGGAAATTAAAATCTCCCACCACAACAACCCTGTTATTATTACTCCTTTCCAGAATCTGTCTCCCTATCTGCTCCTCGATGTCTCTGATACTATTGGGTGGTCTATAAAAAACAGCCAGTAGAGTTACTGACCGCTTCCTATTCCTCGCTTCCACCCACAGAGACTTCGTAGACAACCCCTCCATGACTTCCTTCTTTTCTGTAGCCATGACACTATCCTTGATCAACAGTGCCATGCCCCCACCTCTTTTGCCTCCCTTCCTGTCCTTTCTGAAACATCTAAAGCCTGGAATTTGAAGTAGCAATTCCTGCCCCTGCACCATCCAAGTGTCAGTAATAGCCACAACATCCTAGGTCCAAGTGCTGATCCACACTCTAAGCTCATCTGCTTTGTTCATAATACTCCTTGCATTAAAATAGACACATCTCAATCAACCAATATACATACCAGATTTAAGTACACAACACTACTGCTTCTTTAGGTATAAACTCCAACTCAACAGAGAACTATATACACAATATATTATATAATACAACTACTACATACAGCTATCCAGTGATAGAATGACACACTCAGACACATCATCAGTGATATTACCCGTGGTCACAAGGTGTTCCGGATTTTGCCACATCAGACACTTTTGCCCGGGTGACCCAGCTGGGGTTGATCAAGCCCAATATGTCTGAGCAGCATTCTGCCACGGAACACTCCCGATCCACAGCCACATTGAGGCTCCTTCTACTACCTCTGTGGTGTTTCTGGTGGCCTTCCTCTTCTGGGCTCCTGAGATGCCATCAAACTGAAGGTTTGGCAGAAGGATTGACCGACCAGCAAACCGTCTGCAGCCCACCTCTATAGGCATACTGTGTGTCCACCACTCCTTGCTGAAGCACTCCTTCACCAAGTCTTGGTACTTTGTCTTTTCCTTGTTATATCCTCCTCCATCCTGTCCTCCAGGGAACAGTCAGCTGCAACATGACCACCTGTCCAGCTGACTCTGACAGCAGCTCCACGTCTGGCCTAAGAATGGTTGGGGAGATGTGCTCAGAGAATCTGAGCTTCTTTCCTAGTTGACTCTCAGTTGCCAGTCCTTGGCTGTTCCTAGGAGGCCGGCACGCTCAGTGGATCGGGCCTGAGCCTTCTCCCCTGCCATGATAAAAGCATCTGCTTTCTTTGCTGGGCAATGGTGTTTGGCCTGGGTGACAGCTCCGCACAATGTGTCAACCACTGTCCGCATCACCTGGACGTGGCGCCAATGTTAATGCCCCTCCTCCAGGGCTTTTGGGCAGCAGCTGAGGATGTGCTCTAGTGTCCCCTTCCCTTAACACAGGGAACATGCTGGTGTTTTGGCCTTGCCTCAGCAGTAGAGGTTGACAATGCATCTCAACTATCTACAAGGTATATAATACAACTACTATACATAGCAATCCACAGCATAGTGAATTTTAAATAGTCACATTCAGGCCTAAATATTTAACCACAGTGGAGGATTACTTTCTGTAGTGGGGTAATGTCTTTCCTGACAAAGGAAATCACTCTGTTTGTCCAGTGAGACTTGTAGCTGTGAAACAACCTCAGGCTCTGGGACCTCCTCCATGGTGTTTGTAGGATTTGTAGGACCATAGGAAGTGATTCTCACAGCTCTAGACAACTTCCTTCTTCTTTTATCTCACTGGATCTACTTTGATCCCTTTCCCTTTCTTTCTCACATTGCTTCTCTCTTTCACACCATTCCCTTTCTTGCTCACATTCTTTTTCTCCTCCTCTTCTCTCATTTTTCTTCTTCTGGTTTGTGCATCTTAATCTTGGGAAGGTCCATTTAGTTCTGTGGAGCATTCTCTTATTAAACCTTCTATTGCTTCCTTTACATTCTGATCTCTCCTCTTGGTTTCCTCATACACGTCATCATCTGATGACTCCTCTGTTTTCCTATCTCCATTTACTCCTCTCTTTTTGGCCTTCCATTCATCCAGCTGGGCTTTAGACTTTGCATCTACTTTTACAAGGAGCTTTTTGTCTCCCACGAAGTTCATGTAATAACCGTAATGCACACGGAGTAGATTCTGGTTCTTTATACACACAAAAAAAAAGCCAAATGTTTGCAACTTTCCTGAAGCTTGTTGAACTCTCTTCCAGCTTAAACCCAAGCCACATTTTGCACGTAACCACCGGATTAGCATTTCGGAAGCTTTCTCAAACATGCTGCTTACAAAAGTTGTCATAGTTGGACCACTCCTTTCAAAACTTTCACGCTTCTTCTGAGCAGCATGGTTTTTCCTTGGTCCTATATGCTTTCCAACCAAAGGCATGGATGTTGACATCAGCACTTGTTTGTCCTCTGTTGCCAATGGTTCCCAGTGTTCGGCATGGAGACAGTTGTGGCATCAACCATTACCTTTCTTAATTCACTTTCATATGGCTTCATTGCAGGGGATGTCGTATGCAAACTGTGGAAGGACGTTCAAACAAGTTGTGGTTATCTCAGTCAGCTACACCCCCACAAATTTGGTCCTTCTAGTTTTGACCACTTACAAGCTCAAGGTGGCTTGTTGGCTGTTGTATTTCACTGTTTACAATGTCATTCCCACAGGAGTTACCTTTCCTCCATTGTAAGTTCTTAGTTGGATATATGCAGACTTTGGTTTAGTATCTTTAAAATGTTGTTCAAGCTCATTTTGAGGAATGACTGAAACAGCTGAACCAGTGTTCAATTCTAATTTAATTAATTTGCTGTTCACTTCTGACATAAGCTATGTTGCTTCTCAATTGTTAGTTTTCACACTGTAAATCTCAAGGCTCCACAACCCTGTTTCACTCCCATCATCATCAGATTTTTCCAGAGATTCTGGAGGCATTAGTAATGATCATTCAGGAATCAATAGATTCTGGCATGGTTCCAGAGGACTGAAAAATTGCAAATGTCACCCCACTCTTTAAGAAGGGAAAGAGGCAAAAGAAAATGAATTAAAGGCCAGTCAGCCTCTATTATTAACAATGAGGTTTCAGAGTTCTTGGAGGCATATGTTAAAATAGGCCAAAGTCAGCATGGTTTCTTTAAAGGGATAACTTGCTTGACATCTGTTAGAATTTTGAAGAAATAACAGGCAGAGTTGACTAGGGAAGAGTCAGTGGATGTTGTTTACTTGGATCTTCAGAAGGCCTATGACAATGTGCTGCGTATGAAGCTGTTTAACAAGATAAGAGCCCATGGTATTATAGGAAAGATACTAGAATGGATAGAAGATTGGCTGACTGGCAGGAGGCAAAGTATGGGAATTAAGGGGATCTCTTCTGGTTGGCTGTCAATGAATAGCGATGTTCCTCATGGATCAGTGTTGAGACAGCTTCTTTTCATGTTATATGTGAATCATTTGGATGATGGAATTGATGGCTTGGTGGCCATGTTTGCAGATGATATGAAGATAGGTGGAGAGGCAAGTACTGTTGAGGAAGCAGGGATTCAGCAGAATGATTTAGACAGATTGGGAGATTGAGCGAAGAACTGATGGATGGAGTATAGTGTAGGGAAGTGTATGGTAATGCACTTTGCAGACAGAATGAAGGCAAAGACTGTTGTCCAAACAGAGCGAAAATTCAAAAGTCAGAGGGATAAAGGGCTTGGGAGTCCAGCGTTCTCTCAAGGTCAATTTGTAGGTTGAGTCAGTAGTGAGGAAGGCAAATTCAATGTTAGCTTTCATTTCAAGAAGACTAGAATATAAGACTGAGGATGTAATGCTGAGGCTTTATAAATCATTGGTCAGACTGCATTTGGAGTTTTATGAACAGTTTTGGGCCCCTTATCTAAGAAAAGATGCGTTGGCTTTGGAGAATGTCCAGAGGATGCTTACGAGAATGATTCCAGAAATGAAACATATGAGGAGTGTTTGATAACTCTGAGCTTTTCTTGCTGGAGTTTAGAAGAATGAAGATGAATCTCATTGAAACATATTAAATATTGAAAAGTCTAGATAGAATGGATGTTGACGATAAGACCTAGGAACAGTATCAGGCCCTTTCGGCCAATCGAGTATGGTCTGCCATTCGATCATGGCTGATCATTTTCTTTTCCCTCCCCAGCCTTCCCTGTAACATTTGATGCCACATTCAATCACAAACCTATTAAGTTGGGCCTTAAATACACCCAACGACTTGGTCTCCACAGCTGCCTGTGGTAATAAATTCCACAAGTTCATTACCCTCTGGCTGTAGAAATTTTTCCACATCTCCATTTTAAATGGACGCCCCTCTATCCTGAGGCGGTACACTCTTGTCCTAGAATCTCCATTGCGAGAAAGATCCTTTCCATAGCTTCCATGTCTAGGGCTATCAACATTCCAAAGGTTTCAATGAGATCCTCCTCATTCTTCTAAATTCCAGTGAGTACAAATCCAAAGCTATCAGATCTTCCATGTATGATGTAATTAGGATGTTTCCTATAGTGGGTGTGTCTAGGACCAGTGGATACTGCCTCAGACTAGAGCAGGGATTTCCAACCTTCTTTATGCCATCAATTAATATCATTAAGCAAGGGGTCCAAAGACTGCAGGTTGGGAACCCCTCGTCTAGAGTACTGTCCATTTAGAACAGTGATGAGGAGGAAGTTCTTTAGCTAGGGAAAGGTGAGCAAGTGGAATTCATTGCCACAGGCAGTTGTGGAGGCTGAGTCATTGAGTATGTGCAAAGTGGAGCTTGTTAGGTTCTTGAGTAGTCAGTGTATTAAAGGTTATGGGGAGAAGGCAGGAGAATGGGGTTGAGAGAGATAATAAATCAGCTATAATGGAATAGCAGAGCACTTGATGGGCTGATAGGCCTAATTCTACACTGATGCTTTATGCTCTTTGTTGCCTCCACATATCACCTCCCAACTTCCATCACTGTTTACATTCCCCTCCTCCATCTACCCATTACCCCTCATGTGGATCCACATATTGCCTGCCAGTTCTTTTTTCAACCTTTCCCCCATCATTTTATACTATTAAACCATAAAGTAAATGAGCAGAGTTTAACCAATCCGTCCAACAAGTATGATCCACCAGTCAATCATGTTTGATTGTTTCTCCCAGTAACCCGTAACTCCCTTACCAATCAAGAACTTATCAATCTCTGCTTTAAATGCACCCAAGGACATGGCTTCTATAATCTTCTGTGAAAATGAATTCCACAAATTCACCACATTCTGGCAGAAGAATTTCCTACTCATCTCAGTATTCAAGGGCTGTTTACTTATTCTGAGTCTGTACCTTCAAATAATAGACTCTCCTACTAATGGAAACATCCTCTCCACCTCTACTCTATCTAGGCCTTTGAGGATTCAGTAAGTTTCAATAAGATCTCCCTCATCCTTCTGATCTCTTTAGAGTGCAGTCTCAGAGCTATTAAACACTCGTCAAAAGTTAAGCCTTTCAATTCCTGGATCATTCTTCTGGACCTCCTCTGGACCCTCTCCAGAAGTAGCATACCTTTCCATAGATACAGGGCCCAAAAATCCTCACAATATTTCAAATTGGCTCACTTGTTTGTAGTATTCCAATTATTCTTGTCTCTCCTCCATCCTTCAGTCATGAAGGGTCTCAACTCTAAACGTTGACAATCCATTTCCCACCACTGATGCTGTGTGGCTGAGCTCCCCCTGCACAATGTGTGTTGTTCCCATCTTTCTTGCTATCTGACGGAGTTGTGTGTATTGACCCTTCTCCCCAGATGAAACACAGTGTTCCAGACCTCATTTCAGTATGCCAGCTGCATTCTGAATTAGGAAGAGACAGTTTAAAAACTAAATCTTATTGGGATTGAAAGCCATAGAGTACAAAGCCCTGAGCATTAATTGGGAGTCGAGGGGAAGAAGTATCGCCTGAGCTGGTTCATTTTCTGGGGGCTTTTTGAAACTATTGCTGATTTTCTAAGTGAACACATAATTAAAAGCTCTCACAGTTTCAGCAGAGTAAAGGGTAATGAGACCCTTTTCACAACAAATTAATGCTGGAACACAAACACTAAAATAAATGTGTGAAAATAAGTCAGTGGGAAGTGATCAGACCTTTTTTTTACATTTGATTTAAATAGGCCCTGTTTAGCACCTGCTTCCTTCAGTTGAGATTCACCACGATTTTAATTGGTTTTAGTTGGTACATTCATCACCTTCCTCTGTAAACTGATGTTCCATTGAAATGAGAGGAGGTTGGTAGTAATTACCACTGATATTGCACTGTCACTGTCATCGTATCACAGCGAGCCGTCAAATGCTCACTCTGTCTGCGGGCACTGAGGCACAGAATTAACAGGAGTAGGTTATAGGTGACAATCTACCAGGGATTTAAGTGATTACAGAGTAAAGCGCATCAGGATGTCATAGGATAGAATTTAATCTAGAGGGCCAGGTTTATGTAATGCATATAAATTATTTATTTATAAATGGGAGTCACAATGGCCTAGGCCGTGCTGCTGACTCACAAATCCAGTGAGCCTGGTTCAATCCTGACCTCTGGTACTGTCTGTGTGGAGTTTGCATGTTATTGCTGCGGCCACTTGGATTTCTTCTGACTGCTTCTGTTTCCTGCCACATCCCAAAGACGTAGATTGATTGCCAACATAAATTACCTCCAGTATGTAGGCTGCAGGAGGACCAGGCTGGAGTTAAAAGGCACATAGGAGAGTTCAGGTTACACAGAGGAATGTGTTCGATGGGATTTTTAAATTTTATTATTAATTATTTATTGAGATACAGCACAGAATAGGCATTTCCAGCTGTTCGAGACATGGCACCCAGCAATCCTTCAATTTAATCCCTGACTAATCACAGGACAATTTACAACGACCAATTAAGCTACCAAACAGTACATCTTTGGAATGTGGAAGGACATCCACACAGTCATGGAGAGAATGTACAAATTCCTTACAGGCAGCTTCAAACTCCTTTCATGCTCAAAAATCTGAATACCTGGGAGGGAATTACAGACTGTGATTTTGGTTACTCTGATGGTTTATATTTAGAATAACAGATGTGCTGGAGTGAAAAGAAAATGGAATTTACTTCACAGGTTAGTTTCATCTACAGCCATGGATGCCCTCACCCAAATGCCCTACATCCTTTCTACCAGAACTAATAAAATATTTATCCAACTTTCTCTGCTCTTTGGCATAGCTTCATCTTTTCATTCAGGTACAAGTTCCTTCATTCAGGGCAGATGTAAATTTGCATCAACAAATTTAGGTGATTGTATTCTTACTCATTAGAGAAACAGAGAGCCTTACTGTAAATTATGATTCATTAAACCCCTTTTCTTGGTTGTTCAATAATCTAGCATAGAAACATAACTAAATCATTACAAACTAAACAGGAGATTCAATATCTTTCAGTTCAGAGTCAGAATCAGAAATGGGTTTATTATCACCAGCAAGTGTCATGAAATTTGTTAATTTAGCAGCAGCAGTACAATGCAATTTTTGATAAAATAAGGGAAAAAATTACAGTAAGTATATATGTATATTAAATTGTTAAATTAAAAAATAATGCAAAAATGGAAATTTTTAAAAAGTGAGGTGGTGTTCAAGGGTTCAATGTCAATTTAGGAATCGGATGGCAGAGGGAAAGAAGCTGTTCCTGAATTGCTGAGTGTGTGCCTGCAGGCTCCTGATGGTAGCAATGAGAACAGGTGATGTCCTAGGTGATGGGGCTACTTGATGATGGATGCCGCCTTAACAATGTCCTGGATGCTGTGGAGGCTAGTGCCCATGTTGGAGCTGACTAAGCTTACAATTCTCTGCAGCTTCTTTCAGTCCTGTGCAGTAGCTTCCCACACCAGGCAGTGATGCAGCCAGTTAGAATGCTTTCTATAGTACTTCTGTAGAAATTTGTGAGTGTCTTTGGTGATGTACCAAATCTCCTCGAACTCCTGATGAAACACTGTCTCTGTCATGCCTTCTTTGTAGCTGCATCGAAATGTTAAGGCCCAGGATAGATCCACAGAGATACTGACATCCTGGAACTTGAAATTGCTCACTCTTTCCCTCTATGAGGACTAGTGTGTGTTCCCTTTTCTTACCCATTCTGAAGTTCACAATTAGTTCTTTGGTCTTACTGACATTGAGTGCAAGGTTGTAATTGCGACACCACTCATCCAGCTGATCTATTTTGCTCTTGTACACCTCGCCACCATCCAAAATTCTGCCAACAATAATCAGCAAATTTATAGATGGCATTTGAGGTGTGCCTCGCCACACAGTCATGAGCATAGAGAAACAGAACATTGGGGTAAGCTCGCACCCCTGAGGTGCTCCGGTGTTGATTGTGAGCTTTTTGAATCTTATTGAAATATGTAAGATGTCCAGGGGGCATGACTGGATGGATGTTGGGATGCTTCCACAAGTGAGTTTCAAATGAGGGGATGAGTTACAAGATTCGCGGGCAGTCATTTACAACCACTGTGATGGCATCTCTTCTCATTGAGAGTAGTGAATTTCTGCATTCCCTACCCCAGAGTTGTGGAGGCTGAATCAAAGTGAAGGCAGAATATTGCCTGAAAGTTGAAAGAATTGAGGGCTATGGGGTACTGGCACAAGCAAGTTGAAGCTTTGACAGAGCAGCTATGATCATATTGAATGGTGGGACAGGACTGAGGGGCCAAGTGGCTTATTCACGTTTCTGTTTCTGGTATGGCTGGGCCATTATACCAAAGTCTTGTCTTCATTGCAAATTTGCAGTCTTCAATGTAAACATGGGAGGAAAAGAGTCTCACATGTGACAGGAATGGCTTCTTAACAATTCGACTGCTTGTTTTACAGGACTTTTACTTTTTGTGAGAAATTGGCTACCAATTGTCCTAAATTCATGGAGTTACATAACACGGAAACAAACTCTTTCACTCTTTTAAGCTGTTACATTTCCCTTTAAACCTTGCCCATGTACCTATCGAAATATCTCTTAAATGTCCCAATTGTACTGGGGCAGAAGGGAATCCTTTTTTCTTTAGGCTGGTTTCCCAAGGCAGCAGGAAGTGGAAACAGAGTTATTCGAGGGGGAGAAGGGAGGAGGATTCACAACTCTCTGCAATTTTCTGTAGTCTTGGGCAGCCATAATAAGTTGTGATGAATCTGAATAGAATGTTTTCTATGATCCATCTGTAAAAATCATTAAGATATTTTTCTGATTTTAAGGGAGGGCTTGTTGGCTTGACAACACGCCACCTGGTTCTCTATCTCCTTCCTGTACCCTTGTCGCATCAATGTTTGAGGTACAGTCCACTACAGTAATGTCATCTGCAATATTGTAAGTGGAGTTAAAGCAGAATTTGCCTACACGAAGTCAAGGTTGAGTTTATTGTCATATGCTCAACCACATGTATGCACAGATACAATGAGAATCTGGCAGCAGCATCACAGGCAGAAAGTGTCAGATACACAACATTGACAAGAGAAACTTGACTAACACCAATCATAGAAGAAAGAACACAATCAGAACATGAAAATTCATTGCAGTGCAAAATGGGCATAGAGCTGCTCTATTAGTCATCACGCTAGTGCATGTTCATTCGAGAACCAAGTGGTTGAAGAGCTATAACTGGAAGGCAAGGGTAGGGAGCAGAGTAAGGGCTGAGAATCTAGCCTTCCAGGGCACAGGCTCCCTTTTAAATCTTTTCTTCTTACCTTAAGCCTATATCCCTTTAGTTTTAGACTCCTTGCCCCGGAAAAGAGATTGTGACCATTTTCATTTGCCATCAGCTACAGGCCCATTTCTCATTGCTGGCAGTGACCCGTTGCCTCAGCCCCAATTGCACTGTCTTGTGTGATCACACTGTAGGCAAGCAGTATCAGAGTTGGAATCGAGGTTTAATATCACTGACATATGTTGTGAAATTTGGTGTTTGGTGGCACACGTACTAATACTATTAATTACAATAAGCAATATATCAGTCTATCTATATACAGTATATATATTTTTTTTCATCCTTTATGGATGGTGTGTGTGTGTATTTTTCCCTTAATCTCGGGTCCTCTACCAGAGGCCTGGGAGCATGAGGGTTCAGTGTATTATCCCTGCTGTTCCTAGTAATGTGCTTCTCTGGACCAAGATCTCAGATGTTGTTCCCGGGATTTGTTGGAGCTACTCTCCCAGTCCAGGTATCACAGCTCCAAGTGCTCCTATCACCACCAGGATTACTCTGGCTTTTAATTTTTCCATCTGCACTTTCAAGCCCTGGTATTTCTCATATCCTTTCTTCCTGATGTTACTGTCATTCAGGATTGCCACATCTATTACTATTGCTTTCTTCTGGTCCTTGTCCAGTATTACTATGTCTGGTTGGCCAGCACCTGCTTATCAGTCTGAATTGGAAGTCCCACAGGATCTTAGCGCTGTCATTCTCCCACTTGGGCTTGGGAGTCTCCAATGCATGCTCAGTGCAGATATTCCTGTACACAATCCCTGCAACTCAGATGAGCTATTCAGTGTATGCTGTCCCTGCCTGCATCTGGCACCCTGCCTCTATGTGCTGGATGGTTTCAGTGGATTCCTTGCACAGCCTGTATTTTGGATCTTGTCTGGTGTGATTGACCCCTGCTTCTGTTGCTCTTGTGCTCACCGCTTGTTCTCGTGCAGCCGAGCAGCGCCTCTGTGCTGTCCCTCAGCCCTACCACTTCCAGCAATTAGAAGGACTTTCTTATGTCAACCACCTCTGATATCTGGCGATGGTACATCCTGTGTGATGGCATTGCTTCACCCACTTCCATTTCCATGTCCCCTGCCTGCAGTCTGAGGTATTCTCTTGGTAGGTCATCCTTGGGAGCCATCTTCCTGACATACTCATGGATGTTTCACTTTTCCTCCAGGTCTGTGGCCTAGACACCTAAATACCCATCCTCTTTTATTCCAGCGGGTGTACAGCAGGTGACTTTGGATGGAATCCTCCATGTATTGTTAGTAGTTTCCAGGTCTTGATGTCAGTGGCTTCCAGATTGTTCTTTGGCCAGCACACTGTTGCGGCTAGGTATCTGATGACCATGAGGACAAATATGTTGATGGCTCTGATCTTGTTCTTCCCATTCAGCTGGCTTTTTAGGACCTATCTCATTCTTTGGAGGTACTTGGATGGTGCAAACTTCCTTGTGTCCCAATCATGGATTCTGTGTGCCTGCAGGATCTCTGGATATTTGTAGCTGTTTTGTACAGCTGGCCTTCATATAACTTGACTCCTTCAGTCTTGACGAGTTTGCCTCTTTTCACTACCACCCAGCTGCATTTTTCCAGTCCAAATGACATCCCGATGTCTCTGCTGTACATTCTTCTCAGGTGGATTAGTGAGTCAACATCTCTTCCATTTCTGGCATACAGCTTGATGTCATCTCAGTACACTATATATATAAAAAATAAGTTGTGCAAAAAGAGAGCAAAAATAGTAAGGTAATGCTCAAGGGTTAGTTCATTGTTCATTCAGAAATCTTATGGTGGAGGAGTAGAAGCTGTTTCTAAAATGTTGAATTGTGTCTTCGGGCTCCTTTAACTCCTCCCTGGTGGTAGTAATAAAAAGAAAGCACCTTCTAGGTGGTGGGGGGCCTTGATATGTTTGATACTGTTTTTTTGATGCATCGCCTTTTAAAGGTGTCCTCGATGCTGGGAAGGCTTATGCCCGTGATGGAGCTTTCTGAGTCTACAACCCTCTTTTGAACCTTTGCATTGGAGCTCCCAACCCAGGTGATACATCCAGTCAGAATGTTCTCCACAGTACATCTGTAGAAATTTGCTAGAGTCTTTGGTGACAAATCAAATCTCCTCAAACTCCAATGAAATATAGATGTTCTTTTGCCTTCTTTGTAATTTCATCAATACATTGGGCCTAGGATAGATCTTCAGAGATGTTGACACCTAGGATCTTTAAATTGTTCACCCTATTCACTGCTGACCCTTTAAAGCAGGATGGTGTGTATTCCTTCGACTTCCCCTTCCTGACGTCCACAACCAATTCCTTGGTCTTACTGGTGTCTTTGCAACACCAACAGCCAATCGATCTCACTCCTGTACACCTGCTCGTCACCATCGGAGATTCTGGCAACAACAGTTTTGTCATCAGCAAATTTACAGATGGTGCTTCAGTTGTGCCTAGCCACACTGTCATGGGCAACCTTCCCTCTAATATTTTTTTTTACAACTATTGCTCTGAACAGGAAATTTTTACACAGCCTTAAAACTGTGCGGCACTTTAATAAAACATTATATAAAAGAAAATTCCAGCTGTGCGGCAACAAAGGCTGCATGTGTGGCAGCATTTCGGTTATTGTGTGGCAGCGCAGAGGGAAGAGTGGCCATGGATGTAGAGAGAGTAGAGCAGTGGACCAAGCATATAACCTTGAAGTGTGGTGCTAATTGTCAACAAGGAGGAGATCTTCTTTCCGATCTAGATCGTTGTGGTCTCCAGATCAGGAAATCTAGAGTCCAATTGCTGAGGTAGTTATGGAGTCCCAGATTTTAAAGCTTATTGATTAATACTAAGGGTATGACTGTGTTGAATGTTGAGCTGTAATCAATAAACATCAGTCTGTTATAGATATTGCTTTTGACCAGGTGATCCATGGCTATGTGGAGAGCTAGTGAAATTGCATCTGCAGTAGGACTATTGTGCAGCTCACCCTGCTGTAATTAGCCACCGGTATTATTGATGACCTTTGGAAGCCAATGGGAAACTCCCATTGCAGCATGGAGAGATTGAAGATGCCCTTGAACAGTCCTGCCATTTGGTTGGCACAGATTTGCAGTGCCCTACCAGGTACACCATCAGGGCCTGACGCCTTTCAAGGGTTCACGCTCTTGAAAGATGTTCTGACAGTCTGGTGATTAATTGATTAAATGATAAGATCCATCCGGGTTATTTTCACATACTGATTCCATGAAGCTATGGTTCAACGGCAAGAAAAGTAATCAGTTTTATGCACATGGGTCAAGAAGAGCACTGAAATTATATTTTGCCTGCACTTTCTGCAAGAGTAATTTTCACTGAGTTAGCACTGGCAAGTGATTCATTTGACATTGTGCTGAAGTATGATATTGACAGAAAGGAGACTCGGTTGTATCATGGAAGGAGCGGAAATTTTTTATTATATCGCATCAGCTTTTCTCAGTGGTTTATAATCTTACAATTATGTTAGAAGGCTGTGTGTTGTACTGGAGGAATGAAGCATCTTTGAAGTGCTTGTTCAGCAACCTCACAATTTATTTTTGTGATACACATAAAATTTACAATTTTACTACTCAAGTCATACCAGCGATACAATGGCACAACTGGCAGAACCGCGGTCTCACAGTTCCAGCGAATCAGGATCAATCACGACCTCCAGCGCTGCTTGTGTGCAGTTTGTATGGTTTCCCTGGGGCTGCGTGTGTGTCCGCTGGGTGCTCATGTTAAAGATGAGCAAGTGGGAACATGGATCAGCCACTGCAAATTGCCCCTAGTATGTCAGTGAGTGGCAGAATCTGGAGAGAGCTGATGGGCATGTGTGGAGAATAAAATGGGCTGTTGCAAACGAGTGGTTGATGGTCATTGTGAGATTGGTGGGCCTGCTTCTGTGCTGTGATGTTCTATGGCCGTGACATTACATTGCTGTCTTCAACTACACCGAGTACGTCTTTAATTTCACTTTTCACACTTCCACATGTTTTATGTTACATCCATTTTTTCAGTCTCATACATTCCATCACGAATGATGAGATGACTCCACAGGGCTTACAGTGACACCAAGACCCTAGGCTGTCTTGTTTCCTTTGAGCCTTTGCCTCTGCAGTGGTTACACTGAGCTTCAGTATACCCCACAGTATGCACTCCTCCACCCTGGGACGTGACCTTCAGCAGAATTCACCTGCGGACATTTCCTTATGCTGGCAGACTAATGAGTTTCGAGCAACCAGGACTCAGCTCCTCAATATGCAGTGTGGGTGGAAGCTAATGACAGCCAGCTAGGACTAAGAGATTTGACAGAGTGGATCAAACTAAGGGAGATTCAGGTCCTTGTTTGGGAGGTTTGTTTAGCAAATCAGCGACAGTATCCATCTCAGTCTCCTTCGACTCACGTGGTCTGCATGATATTCTGAACAGATCATTGCCTGTAGTCAAAGGTGTTTCACTTATACAAACTTTTCTACAAGGGCCAGCTGGTATGGCAACTCAGCATGTCCATCCTTCACAACACCAGGGGTTGAGTCACAGAACACTGCAGCACAGAAACAGGCCCTTGGGCCTATCTAGCCCATGCCAAACTGTTAATCTTCTTAATCCCATTGACCTGCACCCAGACCACAGCCCTCCATACCCATCCCATCCATGTACATATCCAAATTTCTCTTAAATGTTTAAATTGAAACTGAATCCACCACTTGTGCTGGCAGCTCATTTCACACTCTCACCAACCTCTGAGCGAAGAAGTTCTCCCTTATGTTCCCCTTAAACAGTTCACCTTTTATCCTTAGTCCATGACTTGTAGTTCTCGACTTACCCAACCTCAGTGTAAAAAGCTTACTTGCATTTAGCCTATCTTTACCCTTCATAATTTTGTATATCTCTATCAAATCTCCCCTCTTTCTCCTATGCTCCAGGTGATAAAGTCTTAACCTTTCCCTATAACTCAGATAGTCAAGTCCTGGTAAAATCCTTGTACATCTTCTCTGAACTTTTTCAATCTTATTGAAGTATTTCCTGTATGAAGGTGATAAGAACTGCACACAATACTCCAAATTAGGCCTCACCAGCATCTTATACAACTTCAACAATAACATCCTGTCTCCTGTACTCCATACACTGGTTTATGAAGGCTGGTATACCAAAAGCTCTCTTTATGACCTTATCTACATGTAATGCCACTTTCAAGAAATTATGAATCTGGATTCCCAGATCTCTCTGTTCTACCACACTCCTCAATGCTCTACAGCTCACCATGTAAGTCCTACCCTATTTTGTCCTCCCAAAGTGTAATACCTCACACTTCTCTGCGTCAAATTCCACCTGCAATTTTTCAGCCTGTTTTTCTAGCTGATCCAGATCTTGCTGTAAGCTATGATAGCCTTCCTCGCTGTCCACTATGGCTCCAATGTTGGTGTTATCCACAAATGTGCTGATATAGTATACTACGTTGTCATCCAGATCATTGACATAGATGACAACAACAATGGATCCAGCACTGATCCATGTGACACACAAGTCTCCAGTCAGAGAGGCAACCCTCTACTACCACTCTCTGGCTTCTCCCATGAAGCTAATGTCTAATCCAATTTACTACCTCATCCTGAATGCCAAACAACTGAACCTTCTTGACCAACCTCCCATGTGGTCCTTATAAAAGACCTTCTAAAGTCCATGTAGACAGCATCCTCTGCCTTGCCTTCATCAAATTTCCTGGCGAACTTCCTCTAAAAGCTCTATAAGATTGATTAGACATGACCTAGTGGCGTCTCAGGTAGATAGGATCTTAAGGAGAGGTTTTGGCACATTGCCCTCATAAATCAAAGTATTGAGTACACAAGTTCGGATGTTATCTTGAAGTTGTGTAAGATGCTGTTGAGACCTAATTTGAAGTATTGTGTGCAGTTTCGGTCACCTACCTACAGAAAAGATAACAATAAAATTGAAAGAGCACAGAGAATATTGCTAGGGCTAATGCTAGAGCTTCAGAGCGTGAGTTATAGGAAAAGGTTGAATAAGTTAGGATTCCCCGGAGCGTGGGAGGATAAGGAGAGATTTGGTTGAGGTATATTAAATTATGAGGGGTGTAGATAGGGTAAATGCAAGCAGATGTTTTCAATTGGAGTTGGGTGAGACTAGAACTAGAGGTCATTGGTTAAGGGTAAAAGGTGAAATGTTTAAGGGGAACATGGGTGTAACTTCATCACTCAGAGGTTGGTGAGAGTGTGAAATGAGCTGCTGGTGGAAGTAATAGATGCAGGTTTGAAGAGAAGTTTGGATGTGCTTGTAGATGGGAGAGGTTTGGAGGGCTATGGTCTAGATGGGCTAGACAGAAGTTTGGCGCATACTAGATGGGCCAAAGGGCCTGTTTCTGTGCTCGTTCTCTATGATTCTATGTACAGAGACTTGATTTGACTTGCATGGCCCCACTACTGGATTCACCAGCACCCATGTCCCAGGCAAAATGTTCAATGTAACACAAAAACAAGATGCAGAAAACAGCACAGCCTTAGCAGCCTTTAAATTTGTTTGGAAAGCTTTCCATGTCCTAGGCTTGACTACTGTAATGGTGTTTTCACACGTCTCTGTAAAAAATCCCTCAGACCGCTGCAACTCATTCAGAAAGCTGCTGCTAGATAGAGTCCTCACTGAGACCCGGAAAGTAGAGCACATCACTCCAGTTCTCAGATCACTACACTGGCTCCTGTACCTCAGAGGATTGCCTTTAAAATATTACTACTGGATTATAAAGCACTGAATGGTTTAAAAGTACTTCCTTGTATAGGAAACACTCTGCGTTATCTCAAGGTCATCAAAGACGCTATATAAATACAGAATCCTGCTTTTTGGTTGTATAAAAGAATACAGCAGATTACATTTGGATGTTGATCATACTTACAGCTTCAATTAATACTGGTGTAAATTATTTAAACCCCTTAGAAAGTAATTTAACATCATAAGATCCAGGTGTGGAAGTGGTCTCCATCTTTCCTCTCTCTAACACACACACACACACACACAAACACACACAGTGTGTGTGAGAGACATAGACTCTCTTACTCTCCTCGCCTCACTCTCCTCTTTCTATCTCTCTCTCACACACACTCACTCCCCTTTCAATACCTCTCTCTCTCTTTCAAGCACTATGACAATTAAAATGCAGCTCCCTGTAAACATCAATCTACAGAAATGAATCTAAACCAGTTTTTTCACCGCAAGACCTTCACATTCAGTGGTATCTCCTCAGGAACACTTTTGAGGAAGAAGTGTTAGAATACAATCTCAATTCCCTCGAATCTTATCAGCAGTAATTGTGCTGAAACACAATTGTACAGCCAACATTGCGTGGACCCATACTTCTGAAACTGTGGCATTACAGTACCCTGGGCTTACATTGGGGAGCTAAAGTTAAGCTAATCTTTCATTTATTTTGCTCATTGCCAATAAGAATCCTCCTTCGTAGCTTAACACGCTTGATGTGTCTGATTGCGTTAAGAATTCAGATTTATATATTTTTTCAGATTTATATATTCTGAGTCATAATACAGACCCACTTGTGGTTTTCTTAAGAAAAAGTCTGTAGAATATTACTGTGCTCAAAATATTTAACAGTTTTCTAGAAGATGATGTACATATGACAGTGTTCAATTCTAACTACCTTTTGCATGAAACAATAAATTCCTCAGATTTGCTCTGAAATTCTTCCTCTTCAAAACCTAATTCGCTCTGGTCTTAGGCATCTCTGCCACAGAGAAGATTTCCTTAGTACTTACCTTATCTGTGTCTCTTATAATCTCCATCAGTTCCCTCCTCAGCCTCCTCTGCTCTAAGGAAAACAAACCGAACCCATCATATCCTTCCTCATAAATGAAACACTCTATTCCAATTAACATTTTCTGCACTCCCTCCAGTACAATCACATCCTTCCTTCATATGAGCAGAACTGTGAATTTTATTCCAGATGTGGTTTAAACAAAGTTTTATAGAATTATACCAAGAATTCCCTGCTCTGTACCCTGGCTAATGAAGGCATGCATCCATAAGCCTTCTTTATCACTCTCTCTACCTTGCATAACAAGGTTTCCTTGTTTCTCAGTAGGATCCTACTGTTCTTTGTGCATGCCCCATACTTGATAGAACATACAAAAATACAATCATCTCACACTAATCAGGAATAAATTCCATCTGCCATTGCCCTACCCAACTTACCAGCTGGTAAACATCATTCTGTAACCTCCATCATTATGTATTCTCCATACTGTCAGCAACACCATAAATTTTTGTGTCATCTGCAAACTTAATTATCATACCTCTTATGTTCATACCTAAGTCATGAAGACATATATCAAACAATAAATGTACTCAGGAATACTCTCTATGGTACTTCTCTCGTTACAAGATTCCAAATACAAAAACAATCCTTTGTCATTAGTCTTTATTTCCTATTACCAATCCAATTAGATCTCCAACTTGCTTTAGATCCCCTGGGCTCCAATTGTAGGGGAAAGATTGGATAGGGAGTGATCCGAGAGTAGAGATGTGAAGGGAGAGTATTGACGGGAAGTGATCACAATGAGGAAATTGTGAGGGGAGAGAGTGAGCGAGGGGTGATTTCAGAGTGGGGATTCAAGTATATTATTTCTATTTACCAGTATATAGTCCACACTTCAGCAATGCAAATGATCTTCTCATGCACTTCAACAGATAACACCAGGGGAAAGCCACAACAACCAGGCTTCTGGCTCAATGGCTCAGAAGGGAATGGTGGTAGAGCTGGCGGATTCAATAGTTAGGGGAACAGACAGAACCTTTTGTGGAGGTAAAAGAAACTCGGGGATGGTATGTTGTCTCCCAGGTGCCAGGATCAGGGATATCTCAGATTAGGTCCATAGCATTCTTAAAAGAGAGCGTGAACAGCCATAAGCTGCGGTACATAGCAACACCAATGATATTGGTAGGAAAAGGGATGAGGTTCTGAAGAGAAAATTTGCCAGAGCAAAGTAGGAAATTGAAAAGCAGGAACTCAGCAGTGCTATTCTCTGGATTGTTGCTTGTGCCATGCTCAAGAGAGGGTAAAAATAGGATAATTTGGTGGATCAATATGTGACTGAAGGAGGCAGGGTTTGTGATTTGTGGATCTTTGTGATCTCCTCTGGAGAAAGCACGACCTGCACAAAAGGGATCGATTACACCCGAAGTTAAGAGGTCCAATATCCTGGTATGCTGGCTTGCTACAGGTCAAAAGTTCAAAGTAAATTTATTATCAAAGTACATATATGTCACAATATACAACCGTGAGGTTCATTTTCTTGCAGGCATACTCAGTAAATCCAATAACCATAATAGAATCAATGAAAGACCTAACCAACAAAACAGACACCCAATGTGCTAAATACACCAAAAGGTGCATTAAAAATGAAATAAAAAAAATAATAAGAAGAAGAATTGTAAATAAATAAGCAAAAAATATTGAGAACATGAAATGAAGAGTCCTTAAAAGTGAACCTACAGGTTGTGGAAATTGTTTAGTGATGGGGCAAGTGAAGCTATCTCCTTTGGTTCAAGAGCCTGAAGGTTGAGGGATATAGCTGTTATTGAATCTGGTGGTATGAGGCCTGAGGTTCCTGGACCTTCTTCCTGATGGCAGCAGTGAAAAGAGAGCATGGCCTGAGTGGTGGGGGTCCTTGATGAAAGATTTTGCTTTCCTGTGACAATGCTCAGTGTAGATGTGCTGAATAGTGTGGAGGGTTTTGTGATGGACTGGGCCATCTCCACTTTTTTTCGTAGAATTTTCCGTCAAGGGTGGTTCCATACCAGGCTCTAATGAAGCCAGTCAATACACTCTCCACTAGACATCTATAGAAGTTTGCCAAAGATTTAGATGTCATGTTGAATCTCTGCAAACTCCTAAGGAAGTAGAGGTGCTGCCATGTTTTCTTCGTAATTACACTTATGCGCTGGGTCCAGGACAAATGCTCTTTAATAACAACACCAAGAAATTTAAAGTTGCTGACCCTCTCCACCTCTGATCCCCTGATGAGGACTGGCTCATGGACCTCTGGTTTCCTCCTCCTGAAGTCAATAATCAGCTCCTTGGTCTTGCTGACGTTGAGTGCGAGGTTGTTGTTGTGACACCACTCTGCCAGATTTTCAATCTTCCTGCTACATGCCGATTCGTTTTTGCCAACGGCAGTGGTGTCATCAGCAAACTTAAATATGGCATTGAAGCTGTACCTAGCCATACAGTCGTAAGTGCAAAACGAGTAGAGCAAGGGGCTAAGCACACAGTCTTGTGGAGCACCTCTGCTGATGAAGATTATGAAGGAGATTTTGTCACCATTCCAATCTGACTGAGTTCTGCATGGATCCAATTGCACAAGCAGTAATTAAGGCCAAGGTCTTAAAGCTTATTAATTAGTTTAGAGGGGATGATGGTATTGAATGCCAAGCTGTAGTTGATAAGGAGCATCCTGATGCATGCACCTTTGCTGTCCAGATTTCCAGGGATGAGTGATGAGCCAATGAAATGGCATCTGCTGTAGACCCATTGTGCAGGTAGGCAAATTGGAATGGATCCAATTTGCTTCTCAGGCAATTAAACTAAACTAGTTTGGTATGAGGATGGGAACTTGAGTGATAGGTCAGATTATGGGACAGTTGATATACAGGTAGATGCAGCACGTAGAGAGAATGCGTGGAAGGAAAGGCGGCAGAAAAGGCATGGTTGCGGTAAGTTGAATGAGTTGAAATATGGTTATTTTAATAGGAGGAGATTTATAAACAAGTGTGACGAACTTAGAGCAATTGGTTCCTTGCAGACCTCAGTCACATTGGAATGGCAACAAAATCTCCTCCATAATCTTCAGCAGCAGAGGTGCACCACAAAACTGTCAGTACATGGAACTTTGATGCTAGTGTCTGTTCCAAGACTTGGCTGTCAACAGGGCAGGAATGGCTGCAAGATGTTTCAAAAGGAACAGGGACAGGGAAGTAAAAGATGTGGTGGTGTGGCATTGCTGATCAGGAATTTTATCACAGCTGCAGAAAGAGAGAATATTGTGGAGGGATCATCCGCTGAGTCAGTGTTGGTGGGCAGAGTCAGAAACTGGAAGAGAACATTCACTCTAGGGGAATAATCCACAGACCACCCAATAACAACATAGACACCAAGGTGCAGATTGAGAGGGAGAATTTGGAAAGATGCAAAATAATAGTTTTGTTGTCATGGGCGACTTCAACTTCCCGATTATTGATTGGCATCTCCTCAGTGCAAATGACTTAGGCGGGGTGGAATTTGTTAGATATGTCAAAGAAGGATTCCTGACACAATATGTAGACATATTGACTAAGGGAGAGGCCATACTGCTTTGGTGCTAGGCAATAAAGCAGGTCAGGTGTTGGATCTCTTGGTGGGTAAGCATTTTGGAGACAGTGAACACAACTCCTTAATCTTCACTATAGCCTTGCACAGGGGTAGGGGCAGACAGTTTTGGAAAGTATTTAAGTGTGGAAGGGTGAATTATGATGCTATTAGCAAGAAAGTGGGAGTGTAAAGTGGGAAAATTGTACCTGGGGAAATGCACATTTTCCTGAGAAATGTGAAAGTTGTTTAGGGAGCACTTGCATGGGGATCTGGATAGATTTCTCCCATTGAGGTAGGTTGAAGTAGCCATGTTTGACAAGAGATGTGGAGTATCTATTCAAGAGCAAGAAACATACTTAAGGTTTTGGAAACAAGGACCAGGCAAGGCTCCTGCGAGTTACAAGATGGCCAGGAGAAAAAATTATAAAGGGACTTGGGAGAGCTGAAAGGGGAAATGAGAAGACCCTGGCACGTAGGATTAAGGAAAACCCCAAGGCATCCTACATGTTTGTGGATAACAGGAGGATGATTAGAGTGAGAATAGGAGCAGTCAAGGGTAAAAGAAGAAATGTGTCTAGAATCAGAGGAGAGAGAGGAGAGAAGGTCCTTAATGAATACTTGGTTTCAGAATTCACCAGTGAGATCAACCTTGGTGTGAAGTCAGTGTGGAACAGGCTGACATACTGGACCATGTTAATGTTAAGAAAGACATTGACTTTCTTAAGTCTGAAAAACATTAGGATTGATATACCCAAGGTTACTACAAAGACAAAGAAGAAATTCTTGTATCTTTGCTGATGATCCTTTCACCCTCATAGGACACAGAAATAGTGCCAGAGGATTGGAGGGTGGCAAATGTTATTCCAATGTTAAGAAAGGTAATAGCAGTAACTCTTGGGGACTATAGACACTATATGTAGACAGGCCAACTAAGGGAGTTTTACATCAGTGGTGGCCAAACTATTGGAGAGGATTCTTAGAGAGATCAGATGTACGAGCATTTGGAGAAGCATAGTCTAATTAGGGATAGTCAATCTGACAAGTCATGCCTCACAAGCCTGATTCAATTCTTTCAGGAAGTGCCAGCACATTGATGAAGACAGTGCAGTGTATATTGATTTTAGTAAGGCCTTTGACAAGGTTCCAATGGTAGTTTCATTCAGAAACTCAGGAGGTATGTGATCCAGAGAAACTTGGCTGCTTTCGTTCGGAATTGGTTTGCCCATAGAAAGCAGAGAGTGGTAGTAGACAGGGAGTACTCTGCCTGGAAGTTGGTGACCAGCAGTGTTCCACAGGGATCTGCTCTGGGACTCATGCTCTTTGTGAGTTTTATAAATAACTTGGATGAGGAAGTGGAATGGTGGAAGAGTAAGTTTTCAGATGACACGAAGGCTGGTGGTGTTGTGGACGGAGTAGAAGATTCCATTAGGTAGGTTACACTGGGACATTGACAGTATGCAAAGCTGGGCTGAGAAGTGTGAACTGATTCACTTCAGACAGTTGAACTTAAAGGCAAAACTATTGCAGCAAGGAGGACTGACCACAGAGACAAGGGCTTTCCCCTTCTGCGTTGAGTTTGGTGAGGATTACACATCGCAGATTACTGTGGATCCAGAGGTGAATGCTGATGAAGTGTTGAGACAGCAGCTTAAAGCAGATTCCTTTATAACCCATCTCAAGAAAAAGGCAGGTAGAGGGGGTCAGGGGAGACCTTTTATTAAAAATGTCCACACAGTGGTCCCTTGATTATTTTTCAACGTACATTTTGAATCCACACAGCAACTCTGTGATGGAATGAGGCATTTGGTCCAAAAGGAAGTTATTAAGGAAAAATCTCAGATGAATCTTCCTGTGACAAACAGGAGGGACCTTACTGTAACTTTTACAATTGGACTTGTTCCATCTCTGAGATCCACCAGCATGTTATACTTGTCACAGATGAGGTCATGACATTGTGTTGGGTACTTCTTTGCTATGTTTGTTAGTCCAGCAGGGATTTGGTCTGCATTGTTTCCCAGGGAATAGTGTCTTTTACATTCTCTTAACAGGTGCTGCTAGCATTGAGATTGATAGTAGTGGGAGTAATATATTGTGCAATTGCATCAAAGATATTAGCATTAAAGAAAGAATTGTGGTGTGAAGATCTTCAAAATTCTCATTCCAATGGCCAAGAACTGCCTTTTTGTCCTTGATGAGCTCTCCACTACTGTTGTCTAGCAGTAGGGCAGATTCAAGGGTGCATGGCCTTTGGCATATTGAAGAAGCCATGCACCATATGCTTATCTGCATGAGGTTTATATTCCTTCCAATCATCTTCTATTCTTTAGCTCAAAGGTCTTTTTTTCTGTTGGACTTCGATCTTCAAATGCCTGTGGAGATATTTTTCCTTCTTGAGTTGTGATGGTGCTTCTTGTCTAAGAACTACCTGAGGTTACTTAGCTCCTGTCCTTCTAAACAATCAGCATGGAAATAATAGGTCAAAGACCCCATTTCCGTGCTACAAAATTCTATGAATTCATCTTCTCTTATAAAGTATTCGTCTGGGTAAATTAGATTTCTAATGTTTAACAGGTCATTATTGTTTGTGGGGTGTTCCTAATAACAAATCATCTGCAAAAGTATTTCATTGACCATAAAGCAGTTTAAGATGTCCTTAAGTTGTACGATTTCATTATTTCCCTTGTTTCACTTTGTTCGCACTCTTTGCTTTGCCTGCCAGTTTCTCAATGCCTATGATCATTTTTTTTTCAATATAAGGTCAGGTTCTATCACCCGGTGCCTTCCTCTGCCTCCGCCCAGTTAACCCATTGCTTGGTGCTAACGTTACTAATAAATAGTTTATTCTTCTACTCATTAAGAATCTTGATTAAATGCAGTGAAAGAGGAAAAACAGAAATGTACAGACTATAGTGTACTTCGCCTAACATCAAAAATGAGGAAAAAATCTAGTTTAATGATATCGAATAAGACAGAAAGATGCTTGGAAAATTTCAGAGAGATCTGATGTCATCAGCTATGGTTTTATAAAAGGCTAATTGTGTTTAACAAACCAACTGGAACTGTTTGAGGATTTAACTGGTAAGAATAGATAAGGAAACAGTCATGGATGTGTTTTACTTGAATTTTCAGAAAGCCTTTGGTAAAGTATTATATAGAAGGCCAGGAAGTAAAATTAAAGGTATTGGTGTAATGTGTTGGCATAGATTGAAAACTGGTTGACAGGCAGGAATAAAACATTGGGAATAGATTGGACTATAGATGTGCGATAGGGAGTATATTGACCAGTTGCATCACAGCCTGGTATAGAAACACCAATACCCTTAAACTGAAAAACCTGCAAAAAGTAGTGAATACATCCTAGTCCATCACAGGTAAATCCCCCCATCTACATGGAGTGCTGTCACAGGAAAGCAACATTCATCATAAGGGACCCCTCACCACCCAGGTCATGCTCTCTTCTCAGGAAGGAGGTACAGGAGCCTCAGGGCTCACACCACCAGGTTCAGGAGCAGTTATTATCCCTCAACTGTCAAGCCCTTGAACCAAAGGGGATAACTTCACTTACTTCACAGAACTGTTCTCACAATTTATGCACTCACTTTCAAAGACTCTTCATCTTATGTTCTTTATATATTTATCAGCTATTTACTATTATTATTGTTTCTTTTTGAATTATCACAGCGTGCTGTCCTTTGAACGTAGATCATCTATCTCGTAGGAACAGTCTTTCAAGTCAAGTCACTTTTTATTGTCATTTCAACCATAACTGCTGGTACAGTACACAGTAAAAACGAGACGTTTTTCAGGACCATGGTGTTACATGAAACAGTACAAAAACTAGACTGAACTATGTAAAAAAAACAACACAGAAAAAAAACTATACTAGACTACAGACCTACCCAGAACTGCATAAAGTGCACAAGACAGTGCATGCATTACAATAAATAATAGACAAGACAATAGGCACAGTAGAGGGCAGTAAATTGGTGTCAGTCCAGGCTCTGGTATTGAGGAGTCTGATAGCTTGGGGGAAGAAACTGTTACATAGTCTGGTCATGAGAGCCCGAATGCTCTGGTGCCTTTTCCCAGACAGCAGGAGGGAGAAGAGTTTGTATGAGGGGTGCATGAGGTCCTTCATAATGCTGTTTACTTTGCGGATGCAGCTTGTAGTGTAAATGTCCGTAATGGCGGGAAGAGAGACCCCAATGAACTTCTCAGCTGACCTCCCTATCCGCTGCAGGGTCTTGTGATCTTGTGTTCATTGGTTCCATTGTGTTTCTTGTATTTTCTGTGAATGTCCACAGCAAGTTGAATCTCAGGGTTGCATATGGTGGCACATTTGTATTTTGATAATCAATTTAGTTTGAACTTTGATTTTCAGAGTGGTAGGTATTGACTAGTGTGGTACCATGGTGAACAGTGCTTGGGCTTCAGTTATTAATGCACATCAGCGATGTGGATGTGGACACAGTATACAAAGTCTACCGACAACACAAATGGGATGTGATTGTGGGTTGAGTTGGGTGAAATGAGGTGATTCTGAGATTGATCGAGTGGGCACAAACATGGCAGATGTAGTATAATTTAAATCAATGTGAAGTCATCCACTTGGCAGGGGTAACAGAAGGATGGTATATTATTTAAATAGTGTTTAATGGGGGAAGCGCTGTCATAGAAAGTCGCTTTGATGCACTTGATTAAAATGAGCATGTGGGTGCAGAAATTTGTTAAGATAATGTTGACCTTCATAACAAGAGCATTTGAGCACAGAAGCAAGATATTTTACAACACTGTGTGCAGCCTTGAACTCCCTACTTATGAAAGGTGATACTTGCCATGGCAGGAGGCAACAGAATTGCTTCAGCAGATGATTACTGGGATGGCAGGAATGCCCAGTTTTAAGTATGACAGAGTTCTGAAGAATGAGAGGGGAGCTAATTAAAACTTACAAATTCTGACGGACTAGTACGGGAGGATATTTCCCGTGGCTGCGTGGTCACAATCTCAGGTTACAGGGGAAGAAGTTTACAACTAAGATCATCACTTAGAGGGTGGTGAATCTGTGGAACTCTGCAACCTAGAGGATTATAGAAGCCAATTTGATGAATATATTTAAGAAGGAGATTGAATCCTCCTGCAAAAGGCATTAAGGTATGTAGAAGAGGGTGGAGGACAGTATTGAAATGGATGACCAGCTATGAACATACTGAGTAGCTGCATGAAGAAAAAAATGGGCCTATTCTTGATCTGATTTAGTATGGCTATATTGAAATCCTGAGAGAGACAGTCAGTTCACCACGGCTCCTGCCCACCCACCTCTGGGAGTTGCTGTGCCCAGACTATTTATGCCTGCTCACCAGCCTTTCAGAGCAACACCACTGAAGGGGACCCAGGACTTTAAGTGTTATGGGACAGGCCATTGTTAAGCAGTCACACCTATGCTGCAGGAGCTTCATTGCACCGGACATGCTTTATCTCCCTGATAGAATACTGCATGACCTTAGTGACTGTGGATGCATCCACGATGAATTTCTGCCCTGACATATAGAACTGATCCATTACACATCACAAGGTGGCCCAGAGTGTTAGCAGCTGAGATTTGGAAATTAAGCACCAGAAGCCTTGAATTGATGCTAACTTGGTAATTGGTTTACCTTTGTTACGTATGCCAAGGTACAATGTAAAAAACTGTTTTGCATGCTACCCATAGAGATCACCTCCTCACATCAGTGCATTGAGGTAGTACATGGGAAAACAGTAACAGAATACAGAATAAAGTGTTGCAGTTCCAGAGGAAGTATAGGGTGGGCAGAGAATAAAGTCCAAGGCCATGCAAGGTAGAGGTCAAGAGTCCTTCATCGTACAATAGTCTCAACGGTGAAATAGAAGTTGTCCATGAGCCAATGGTAAGCCAGGGTGGGTGGGGTCTTTGATTGTTCTGGCTGTTTTATGGAGGCCGTGAGAAGTTCAGACAGAGTTCTACTCATGGAGTGGGGGCTGGTTATCATGATGCACTGAGCTGTATCTGCAGCCTCCTTCACTTTCTTGTCATCTAGGGTAGAGCACTTCCCACACCAAGCCATGGTGTATCCAGGGAGGATGGTGCATCTATAAACATTGGTGAGGGTCAAGGGAACATGCCAATCTTTTCAGAATCCTGATGAAGTCTGCTCATAGGTAAAGGGCAGTAAATTAGGTTGCTGTACAAGAGGAAAGCTCATGGTATTAAGAGTTAAAATATTAATATGGATCAGGGAGTGGCTTATCTACAGAAAACAGAAGAGTAAATGGTGTCATAGGATCAGGGTGGAGGTCTCAATTAAAAACCTAGGTGGCCTATTGTCAGATTTGTTAGGATGTCAAGCTAGATGGTTTAGTAAATTGGGAGAGGGACATTAAAAGGAATATTGAGAGATTACGTGAGTCAGCAAGACCTTGCCAAATCGATGCTGATGTGCGGAAATGGTAGGTTATCCACTTTGGAAATAGGAATAGGAAAGTGAAAAGGAAAAGAAGAGCAGGCATCATCTCTGGAAAGGGAAACTGAGCTAAGTTTTCTGGTCCAAAAACCTTTATCAGAACTGTGGTTTGTTGTATCCTGAAACACTGTCTCTGCTTCTCTTCTCAAAGATGTGGCCTGACCTGCTGAATGTTTTCAATGTTTTCTGATTTTATTTTCGATTTCCAGCATCAGCAGTCACCCTTTTATCTTCGCATAGAAAAGTGGAATGCCATTTAAATGAAGAGAAATTAAGGAGGTTGGTGATACAGAGATTCCCTCATAAATTTAGCACTCAGCTGCAGCAAGTACAGATTAAGTACCTGTTATCTGAAACCTCCAAAATCCAATTTTTTTTGGGATAAAAATCAAAATCGGGTTTAATATCACTGGCATATGTCATGAAATTTGTTAACTTTGCAGCAGCAGTAAAATGCAACACATGACAATATAAGAAACAAAACCGAATTACAGCAATTATGTGTATATTAAAGAGTTAAATAAATAATACAAAAATGGAAATAAATTAGTGAGGCAGTGTTCATGGGTTCTGTGTTCATTTAGAAATCAGATGGCAGAGGGAAAGAAGCTGTTCTTGAATCACTGAATGTGTGCCTTCAGGCTTCTGCACCTTCTTCCAGTAACAATGAGAAGAGGGCATGTCCCGCGTGGTGGGGTCCTTAGTGATGGATTGATGGATGCCACCTTCCTGATGCACTACTCCTTGAAGGTATCTTAGATACTCCAGAGGCTAGCACCCATGATGCAGCTGACTAATTTTACAACTTTCTTCGATCATATGCAGTTGCTCCCTAATATCAGACTGTTATGCAGCCAGTTAGGATGCTCTCCATGGTACATCTCCTCAAACTCATAATGAAATATAGCTGCTGTCTTGCTTTCTTTATAGCTGCGTCAATATGTTGGGACCAGGTTAGATCCTCAGAGATCTTGATACCCAGGAACTTGAAATTGCTCTCTCTCTCTCCACTTCCAATCCCTCTATGAGGATTGGTTTGTGTTCCCTCGTCTTACCCTTCCTGAAGTCCATAATCAGCTCTTTGGTCTTGCTAATGTTGAATGCAAGGTTGTTGCTGCGACACCACTCCACCTCATTGGCTGATATATTTGCTCCTATATGCCCTCTCAGCACCAGCTGAGATTCTGCCATCAATGGCTGTATGATCAGATGACATTTGAGCTATGCCTAGCCACACACTTATGGGTACAGAGAGAGTAGAGCAGTGGGCTAAACACACATCCCTGAGGTGCACCAGTCTTTATTGTCAAAGAGGTTGAGAAGTTATTTCCAATCCATAGAGATTGTGGTCTTCTGATTAGGAAGCTGAGCATCCAGTTGCAGAGGGAGGTACAGAGGCTCAGGGAGATCACATCTGCTGTAGACCTATTGTGGTGATAGGCAACTTGTGGAAGGTCCAGGTCCTAATGAGACAGGTGTTGGTTCCAGCCATGACCAACCTCTCAGAGCATTTCATCACTATAGATGTGAGTGCTACTCGATGATAGTCATGAAGGCAGCTCACATTGTTCTTCTTGGGCACTGCTCTAACTGTTGCCCTTTTGAAGCATGACAAGACAAATGGAAAATTCCACAAGACGCTGGGATGGTTCCCAGGCTATGCGGAGATCTCTGCACACCACAGACAGTCAGACAGTTCTGAGAAGTGACCTCACATATGTAATGAACGGAAGTTAATGAAAATAGAAAATCACGGCATAAAGCAAAAAATGAAGATCTCAATCATGTATCGTCAGCGTCGGAGTGAACATATGCTGTTTAATGGCATGCTGATCATGAAACATGCAAAGATCTATCATGATGAACTGAAGATTTGAAGGTAATTGTGAATATTCGGCAGGCTGGTTGCAGAAATTTAAGAAAAGGCATGATATAAAATTTTTAAAACATTGCTATAGAAAATCTAACACCAGAACATTTGTAATGCTAATTGTTTTTATACTTTACATAAACCTAAAAAATAAATAAAATACAAATACAGTGTACTATAACCTATTAATCAAAACACAGCATTGTAGATGGAGACTGAGAGCCTGCCATGGTTTGTCATTGTTCAACAGCCGATTCAGGAATTCTCCCGATGCTGCTTTTGTTACCCTGCACACATTATATTTTCATCATATTAATGGTATATAATAATTTTGACTGTTAAGTACATATAGAACCATAGAACATTACAGCACAGGAACAGGCCTTTTGGCCCTTCTTGGCTGTACCGAACTATTTTTCTGCCTAGCCCCACTGACCTGCACCTGGACCATATCTCTCCATACCCCTCTCATCCATGTACCTGTCCAAGTTTTTCTTAAATGTTAAAAGTGAGCCTGCATTTACCACTACATCTGGCAGCTCATTCCACACTCCCAGCGCTCTCTGTGTGAAGAAGACCCCCCCCCCCAATGTTCTTTTTAAACTTTTCCCCCTTCACCCTTAACCCATGTCCTCTGGGTTTTTTTCTCCCCTAGCTTCTGTGAAAAAAACCTGCTTGCATTCACCCTATCTATACCCATCATAATTTTATATACCTCTATCAAATCTCCCCTCATTCTTCTATGCTCCAGGGAATAAAGTCCTAACCTATTCAACCTTTCTCTGTAACTCAGTTTCTCAAGTCCCGGCAACATCCTTGTAAACCCTCTCTGCAATCTTTCAACCTTATTAATATCCTTCCTATAATTCGTTGGCCAAAACTGCACACAATACTCCAAATTCAGCCTCACCAATGCCTTATCATAACATTCCAACTCTTATACTCAATACTTTGATTTATAAGGGCCAATGTACTAAAAGCTCTTTTTACTACCCTATCTACCTGTGACCCCACTTCTAGGGAATTTTGTATCTGTATTCCCAGATCCCTCTGTTCTACTGCACTCCTCAGTGCCCTACCATTTACCTTGTATGTTCTACCTTGGTTTGTCCTTCCAAAGTGCAATACCTCACATATATCTGTATTAAACTCCATCTGCCATTTGTCAGCCCATTTTTCAAAGCCGTGTTGACTCTCCCTAATAAATCCCTGTCTATCTAAATACTTGCAGATCCTATCTCTTAGTACTCCTTCCAATAATTTACCTACCACTAATATCAAACTTACCGGCCTATAATTTCCCGGATTACTTTTAGAGCCTTTCTTAAACAACAGAACAACATGAGCTATCCTCCAATCCTGTGGCATCTCACCGGTGGATACTGACATTTTAAATATATCTGCCAGGTCCCCTGCAATTTCAACACTAGTCTCCTTCAAGGTCCAAGGGAATACCCTGTCAGGTCCTGGGGATTTATCTACTCTGATTTGCCTCAGAATAGCAAGCACCTCCTCCTCTTCAATCTGTATAAGTTCCATTACCTCCACTACTTGTTTGCCTTATTTCCATTGACTCCATGCCAGTTTCCCTAGTAAATACAGACGCAAAAAACCCATTTAAGATCTCCCCCATTTCTTTTGGTTCCATACATGGCTGACCACTTTGATCATCACAAGGACCAATTTTATCCCTTACTCTCCTTTTGCTCTTAATATACCTGTAGAAGCTCTTTGGATTATCCTTCACCTTGGCTGCCAAAGCTACCTCATGTCTTCTTTTAGCCCTCCCAATTTCTTTCTTAAGTATTTTTTGCACTTTTTATACTCAAGTACCTTATTTGTTCCGTTTCCAATATATGTCATAAATCCCTCTCTTCTTCTTTATCAGAGTTCCAATACCCCTTGAGAACCAAGGTTCCTTATTCTTGTTCACTTTGCCTTTAACCCTGACAGGAACATACAAACTCTGCACTCTCAAAATTTCTCCTTTGAAGGTCTCCCACTTACCAATCACATCCTTGCCAGAGAACAACCTGTCCCAATCCACGCTTTTTAGATTCTTTCTCATTTCTTCAAATTAAACTGGTGTAGGGGGCAACCCGAGGACCAGATCTATCTTTAACCATGATCAAGTTGAAACTAATGGTGTTATGATCACTGGAATCAAAGTCTTCCCCTACACACACTTCTGTCACCTGTCCTAACTCGTTTCCCAATAGGAGAGCGAATATTGCTTCTTCTCTAGTCGGTACCTCTATATATTGATTTAGAAAACATTCCTGAACACATTTTACAAACTCTAACCTGTCTAGACCTTTAACAGTATGGGATTCCCAATCAATATGTGGAAAATTAAAATCACCTACTATCACAACTTTATGTTTCCTGCAGTTGTCTGCTATCTCTCTGCAGATATGCTCCTCCAGTTCTCACTGACTATTGGGTGCTCTATAATACAACCCCATTAATGTGGTCATACCTTTCCTGTTTCTCAGCTCCAACCATATGGCCTTGGTAGACAAGCCCTCTAATCAGTCCTGTCTGAGCACTGCTGTAGCATTTTCCCTAACTAGCAATGCCACACCCCCCCTCCCCACCACCCTTCATCCCTCTGCATCTATCATGTCTGAAACATCGGAAGCCTGGAACATGAAGCTGCCAGTCCTGCCCCTCCTGTAGCCAAGTTTTTCACTAATGGCTATAATGTCATAATTCCATGTGTCAATCAACGCTCTCAGCTCGTCAGCCTTCCCCACAATACTCCTTGCATTGAAATAGAACACACCTCAGAAGATTATTACCACCACACACAAACCTATTTGTGACTTTGCATGAAACTTTAACATCATTTATTTTCACCCCCACTCCACTATCTGCTCTGGCACGCTGGTTCCCATCCCCCTACAAATCTAGTTTAAAACCCCTCACCAAAAGCACTAACAAGCCTCCCCGCAAGGATATTGGTCCCCCTGTTGTTCAGGTGTAACCTGTCTCTCTTGTTCAGGTCCCACCTGCCCCAGAAGAGGTCCCAATGATCCTGAAATCTGAAACCCTGCCCCCTACACCAGTTTAAGACAAAGACTGCTTACCGGTAGCTCATAAATTCAGAGTCTGAAATAATGGCGATCCCAAGCTATTTTAATAAATATTCCAAAATCTCAAATGCTTCCAGCCCCAAGCGTTCAGATAAACGGTACTCAACCTGTAATAAGAAAGGCAATGAAACACTAACATTTTGTACAAGGGGGACAGTGAACTCCCACTACAATGCACGGAAGTGCATATAGAGTTGGGACGGTGACTATAGTCATTGACTATATTGAAAGCTAAGATAAATTTTGTAATAAAGAGAAGTCAACGGTTATGAGCAACAGGCAGGAAAGAGGAGTGGTAACCTATGGTCAGATGAGCTATGATCGTACTGAACAATGGAGAATGCCTGAGAGGCAGTAGAATCTCTTCATACCCCTGTTTATCAGGTCTATGTGTAGCAAAGGGTGAATGAAGACATCAATAAACCAAGCCTAGACTAAACCAAATGAACATGACAGATCATGTTAACTTTGGACATTGTGTAAAGGACTCAAAATCAGATTTGCGAGCATATCAGACTGAGAGATCAGGTAGGTCACAATCAAATATCACTGCATTTTGCAATCGCACAGAATTTAGATCACCTTCACTGCCTCATTCTTTGCTCTCAATATCGTCTGTCTTGCTGCATAGAGACATAAACGACTCACTGTAAACCACAAAATGCTGATTTCCTTCCTAGAAGTTTGTTTATGGTCTTGTTTGCAAAACAGTTTCAATTTCTACAAAACCAAATAGATTCTCGTGGAGAAGATAAGTAGTAATTAGAAGCCACGCAGATGAGATCTTTGCACTGATGTGAGTGGCAGCTAGTTGCTAACTCTGTGAACTCAATTACACCATCTTAAATTACAGGAACCTTTTTGCAGAACATGACTCCCAGTAACAGGATCGCTGAACAACCACTCCTATTTTGCTTGCCTGAACCAATAGCTATTATCTTTTATATATTCCAGAATGCATTGCCTGATGAAGCTGAGGTAGCAGATTCAAAGGAACTTTCAAAGGAGAATTAGATATATGAACAATAACATGATTAAGTCTGTAAATTATCAATAGACACTTAACGGGTGCATAAATCAAACAACCTACAGAGGCATTTTTAGAAGTGGTTGAAAGGGTAAGCTTGAAGGAACAATTTAAAGGAGGAAGGAGTTTGACAAGCAAAGAGGTTCTAGGCTCATACATCTTGGTGAAGAGGGATAAAAATCAAAGATGGGCAACAGGGCAAATATACTGCATGCAGCAAATTTTGCAAAGGACATAAGTCTTATTGGATATTTCATTCAAATAAAACATGCTAGTATAATGGATTGAAAGAAACACACACAAAATGCTCAGCAGGTCAGGCAGCACCTATGAAAATGAGTATGTGGTCAACGATTCTGGTCAAGACCCTTCTTCAGGACACTTTCAGCACCTGTAGATTTACTCATGTTTATAATGGATTGAATGGCTTTCTTCAGCCCACTGTGACCTCCTGTGCAAAGCAAGTTAAAATTTCTCATCAAACTAAGCCTCTGAAGGAATTCAGTCAGACCTGTACTTTGAAAGACACTTTCCCTTGTAAATGAGCAAGGAAACTAATGAAATCCTGCAGTCCTCCTATGTTACTATCTGTACGTTACAGTCGGTCAGAATGCTTTCCACTATGCATCTGTAGGTATTTGTGGGAGTTTTCATTGACATGCCAAAACTCCTTTTGCTTAAAAAGAAAATAGATAGTCTGGCATGCCTTTTACATAATTGGATCAGGCAAGTCCTCCAAGATGCTGACACCTAGGAATTTGAAGCTGAAGACCCTTCAAAGAAGATATTGTGTGTTCATCTGACTTCCTCTTTCTAAATGTACACAATCTGTTCCTTGGTCTTGTTGGCCTTGACTGCAATGTTGTTTATAGGACGCCACTCAACAGCCGACTTATTCACCCCAGACACTTCCTCGTCACCATTCATGATTCTGTCAATAGCAGTAGTGCCATCAGGGAATTTGTAAATATGAAAGGCATTTGACAAATGCTATAATGACATCATGGAGCGGACCGTAGCGTAGTGGTTACAGTACCAGCGACCCAGGTTCAGTTCCCACAGCTGCTCGTAAATTCTTCCCATGACTGTGCGTGTTTCCTCCGGCAGCTCCAGTTCCCCCCCCACAGTCCCAAGACGTACCGATTGCTAGGTTAATTAGTCATTGTAAATTGTCCCATGATTAGGCTAGGATAAAATTGGAGGATTGTTGGGCAGCTGGAAGAGTCTATTCCATGCTGTATCTCAATAAAATAAAGTTTTATAAAAAGCTCGCCGTGAAGACTGAAAGCAGTAGAATAAATGAGGATGAAAAACTGGCGAACTCTAGGGGATAGCATAGCAGCAGTCAGCAGAGCTGCTGTCTCAAAGCACCAGACAGCCAGGTTCAATCCAGACCTCCAGCATTGCCTGTGTGCAGTTTGCAGTCTCTCCCTGCAGCTGTGAATTGGTAGGTTAAATGACTACTGTAAATTTTCCATCGCATGAGCTGAGTCATAGAATCAAGAGAAGAATTAATGGGAGTGTGGGGAGAATGTAATGGGTTAGGGTAGGATATGCACTGATCAAAGTGGGCCAAAGTGGCGGTTTCAACACTATTTCTATGACTCTATACGACAATGATAAAAATAGCAATGTAAACAAGAGGGCATAATTCTAAAGCCAGTCCAAGTACAAAGAAAACTTTGGGGTATAAGTGAATAGTTTGCTTAAATAATAGGATTGATTGGAAACGCATTTTTAAAGAATTTACAGCATATCAAGTTTTGTAAAGGAGGTGCAAAGTTTGAGAAAAAGAAAGTCATGATGAATCTTCATTAAAACTTGTACTGACCACAAAAGGAACACAGAGGAGGTGCAGTGGCTAACAGACTGGTGCAGAGCCAACAACCTGTCTCTGAATGTGAACAAAACTAAAGAGATGGTTCTTGACTTTGGGAGGGCACAGAGCAACCACTCCCCACTGAATATTGATGGCTTCTCGGTAGAGATTGTTATGAGCACCAAATTTCTTGGTGCTCAACTGGCGGAGAACCTCACCTGGTCTCTCAACACCAGCTCCATAGCAAAGAAAGCCCAGCAACGTCTCTACGAAGGCTGAGGAAAGTCTATCTCCCACCCCCCATCCTCATCACATTCTACAGAGGTTGTATTGAGAGCATCCTGAGCAGCTGCATCACTGCCTGGTTCAGAAATTGCACTATCTCAGATCACAAGACCCTGCAGTGAGGTCAGCCTTGAAGATCATGGGGGGTCTCTCTTCCCGCCATTATAGACATTTACACAACACCTACATCCGCAAAGCAAACAGCATTATGAAGGACCCCATGCACCCCTCATACAAACTCTTCTCCCTCCTTCCATCTGGGAAAAGGCACCAAAACATTCAGGCTCTCACGACCAGACTATGTAACAGTTTCTTCCCCAAAGCTATCAGACTCCTCAATACCCAGACATCATCTGACACCAACTTACTGCCCTCTACTGTGCCTATTGTCTTGTTCATTATTTATTGTAATGCCTGCACTGTTTTGTGGACTTTATGCAGTCCTGGGTAGGTCTGCAGTCTAGTGTAGCTTTTTTTCTGTGTTGTTTTTATGTAGTTCAGTCTAGTTTTTGTACTGTTTCATGTAGCACCATGGTCCTGAAAAATGTTGTCTCATTTTTACTGTGGACTGTACCAGCAGTTATGCTCTAAATGACAATAAAGTGACTTGACTTGACTTGACTTGAATATTGTCACCATTTCTGTACACCACTCAGCAAGAAAGATGGAGAGATTTCAGAGTGTGTAGAAGAGATTTACCAAAATTACTCGCGAGCTGGGGAGCTCAGTTTTGCGGGTGCACAGAAGAAGCCAGGGTTATGTGGGCTCGTGTGGGAATCTGCGAGGTGTTTGGACTCACAGCTCAGAATGGGCCCCTCCGGCCCTTCAAGCTGCACTGCCCAGCAAACCTCAACAACCCCCATTTAACCCTAACCTAATCACGGGACAAATTACAATGACCAATTAACCCACCCAGTACACCTTTGGACTGTGGAAGGAAACGGGAGGACCCGGAGCACACTATGCATTCCACAGAGATGACACACAGAGACTCCTTAGGGAGGACAGTGGGATTGAACTCCGAAACCCTAGCTGTAATAGCATCGTGCTAACTACCATAGGGCCCTGAGATCAGCCGTTTCTGAGAATTCAAATTCTCGTCTGGCACCAACAATCATCTCACAAAGACACTTAGATCACATTTCTGGGCTGTTCTGATGTTTGATCTGAACAACAACTGAAATTCTTGATCATAAGATATAGGAGCAGAATTAGGACATTTTGGCCCATTGAGTCTGCTCCACCATTTCATCATGGTTGATCCAATTTTCCTCTCAGCCCCAGTCTCCTGCCTTCTCCCCGTATCCCTTCATTCCCTGACCAATCAAGAATCTATCAATTTCTGCCTTAAATATACATAAAAACTTGGCCTCCACAGTTGCCCAGGGCACAGAAAGAAATTCCTCCTCATCTCCATTCTAAAAGGACACACCTCTATTCTGAGGTTGACTCTCCCACCACAGGAAACATCCTCTCCACTTCCAGTCCATCAAGGCCCTTCACCATTCGATAGATTTCAATGAGGTCACCTCTCATTCATCTGAATTCCAGCAAATACACACCCAGAGCCATCAAACACTCTTCATATGACATGCCATTCAATCCTAGAAAAAATTCCGTGAACCTCCTTTGAACCCCCTCCAGTTTCAGCACATCTTTACTAAGATAAGGGGCCCAAAACTGCCTACAGTACTTCAAGTGAGACCTCACCAGTGCTTTATAAAATCTCAACATTACATCCATGCTTTTATATTCTGGTTCTCTTGAAATGAGTGCTAACATTACATTTATCTTACTCACCTCACACCCAACCTGCAAATTAATCTTTAGGGAATCCTGCACAAGGACTCCCAAATCCCTTTGCACCTCAGTTTTTTTTTGTATTTTCTTTCCATTTAGAAAATAATCAAACTTTTCATTTCATCTACCAAAGCGCATCCACTTCCTGATACTGTATTCCATCTGCCATTTCTTTGCCCGTTCTCCCAATCTATATAAGTCCTTCTATACCCTCTCTACTTCTGTAAAACTACCTGCCCCTGCATCTATCTTCACATCATCTGCAAACGTTGCAACAAAGCCATCAATTCCATCAACCAAATCATTGACCATGTCTGCATGCTTTTATGCATTGACTGGTTGCCATGAGTAGGTATTTGCATTAACGAGCAGGTACCTAATAAAGTGGAATTTTGGTTCATAGTCTGGCACAGTCTGGAGAAGAGAGCTTAAGGCCACAGATAATTTTAAGGATGTACCTAAAATGCTACTAATTCACATATATTTCAGGAAATTCCTTTCCTCAGATGTCATAGTTACATGCTATTGTGATGAATTACAAGTAGATGACAATGTGAGTTAGCATACACACACAAAATGTTAGAGGAACTCAGCAGGCTGGGCAGCATCGATGGAAAAGAGTAAGCAGTCAATGTTTTGGGCCATAACCAATCTTTTCCATAGATGCTGCCTGGCCTGCTGAGTTCCTCCAGCATTTTGTGTGTGTTGCTCGGATTTCCAGCATCTGCAGATTTTCTAGTGTTTGTAGATGATAACGTGGGCAGGTTTAATTTATACAGTGATGTGTTGAAAACATTCGGGCTTCTATTCTTACAATGAGCCGAAGCTTTGTGTGACTGAGCTAGAGATTTTTCTCTTAAACTCTGTCCATGTTTCCTTAAATATTTAGTAGTAGCACATGCCATGGTTAGAAGCTGAGAATCTCTAAATGTTACTTTATTTAGAGTTACAGCACAGTGGCAGGTTCTTCTAACCCACTGAGCCTGCACCACCCACGTGACCAATTATCCTACTCATCCATACATCCTTAGAATGTGGGAAGAAACCCATGCAGTCATGGGGAGAACATACAAACTCCTTACAGACAACAGTTGAAATGGAAACCTGATTGCTGGTCCGTGATAGCGTTGTGCTAATCGTTATGCTACCATGCCACCCTCTGCAATGATGTAACCTGAAGTGCTGGACAGCGGGCAAATTGGTTCCCACCAGGATTGAATACCACACACAAACTGGAAGAACTCAGCAAGTCCGGCAGTATCTATGAAGGAGACATCTGTGCCCAAATCCGAGCTGTCTCATGGCTGCAGGGTGTAGGAGACAGATGTTCAGTGCCCCCTGGTGATTTCTGTCAGACCTCATAAAATACTGGGGTTGCTGTCAGAGTCACTGTGAGACCAATGTGAATGAGGGTAATTTTATTGCTATACCTGTGTCCTACTGCATCTGTTTTAACTAATTTTCAGAAATCCCAGGTATTTAATCTCAAACGTGGCACCCGTCAGGGATGCCCCTTAAGTCCCTTTCTCTTTGATTTGGCTATGGAACCTTTGGCGATAGCATTTCGAAATTGTCCTGAATTGACCGGGATTTGGAGTGGGGGTATTGAGCATAAAGTTTCTCTTTATGCTGATGACTTATTACTCTTTCTCTCAAATCCATCTACATCCTTACCTCCAATATTTTCACTTCTTGACCAGTTTAGCCAGATCTCTGGTGTATAAACTTAATTTACATAAGAGTGAACTTTTCCCAATTAATAAAGAAGCACAAGGATTAACATTTCATGATCTCCCTTTTAAGGTAGTCCATAATCAATTTACTTATCTTGGAATTACAGTCACAAGGAAGTTTAAAGATCTCTTTCGTGAAAACTTTGCAAATCTTTCATATACTATAAAACAGAGTCTGGTACAATGGTCACCTCTATCTATGTCTTTGGTAGGTCGTATTAATGTTGTTAAAATATATGTTCTCCCCAAATTTTTATACTTATTTCAATCTATCCCAATTTGTATTCCTAAATCTTTTTTTGATTCCTTAGACTCTATTATTTTGTCATATCTGTGGAAGAATAAGTGCTCTAGAATTAATAAAATCCATCTCCAAAAATCTAAAAAAGAGGGTGGCATGGCTTTACCTAACTTTCGTTTATATTATTGGGCAGCTAATATACGTTGTGCTACCTTTTGGTCTTTCTTCCATGGCCAAGCCAAGTGTCCTCATTGGGTGGCAATGGAGTTGAGCTCCACTAAAGAATTATATATCTCTGCACTTCTTGGCTCTGCACTCCCTAGCAGTCTGTCCAGATTAATAGCTAATCCTCTTGTTAGACACACTTTGCGTATATGGGCTCAGTTTAGGAAATGCTATGGTTTCCATGGTTTTTCCGTTTCCAGCCCTGTCATACATAATCACCTTTTTTTACTTACCAAGTACGATTCAGCATTCCAGGTTTGGTATAGGAAGGGCATTAGACGTTTTGAAGATCTCTTCATTGATAATCGCTTTGCTTCTTTTCAGCAGTTCAACCTGCCCAATGCTCATTTTTTTAGGTATCTCCAAATTAGACACTTTATTGCTCCTTTAATTCCTAACTTTCCTGAAATGCCTGCGAAAAATGCTATGGACTTATTTCTTTCCATTAATCCACTAGGTAAAGGTTTAATATCGATTATCCAAGATAAATTAGCAGCCTTACGACGGCCCCTATGGATAAAATTAAAATGGCATGGGAGCATGATTTAAATACCTCCTTGAGAGCTAGGACTCGATTCTCAAATCAGTTAACTCAACCTCTCTTTGTGCTCGCCATTGCCTTTTACAGTTTATCTCGATTCTACCCTGACATTAGTCCGCTCTATGATAAATGCAAGAGGGGCTAGGCCTCTCTCATTCATATGTACTGGTTCTGTCCTAGCTTGGAGAAATTTTGGAAAGATGTCTTCACTACGTTATCGTATATTCTGAATCAGCACCTAGAACCAAACCCCTTAATTGCTCTGTTTGGTTTCAGGGGCGAGACAGACTTACATCTGAGTCCGACCAAATGCCGAATATTATCCTTTGCCTCTCTCCTGGCTAGACGCTTGATCCTCCTTAGCTGGAGAGATGTTGCCCCGCCCACTCATGCTCAATGGTTTAACGACATTATGGCCTGCTTGGACCTCGAAAAAATTCATTATTCAGTTCTTAATTTGGACCTAAAGTTCCATAAGGTCTGGGGACCTTTTATCGAGTACTTTCATAACCTTCCTCTTGACTGGGGTTTTTTTCTTTTCGGTCCCTTGCTTTCAGCTCCTTTTTTTTCTCTGGTAGTAAGCATTTACTATCCTCTGTTGCTAAGTGTATTCACAGTCTGGGAGTTTGATTGTCCTAATTTATATTCTCTATACTGTGTTGTGGTTGGTCTGGAGTTTTTTTTTGTGTTGTGGGGCTTGGGGAGGGTACTAAGTTTACTTGTCTTCAATTTAGGTGCTTTTTTTTAAATTCTCTTTCTCTGTATCATATTGTCATTGTATGCTTAATTTTGCACTGTATTAATGTTCCTCATTGTGATTTGGGGTTTTTTAATCTGTAAAATGTATAAAAAAAACTAATAAAAAAAGAATGAGGGTAATTTTGACCACCTCCTAGTTCTTGAGATTTCTGTAATTTCTCAGTACGCTGTTCAATACTCGCTGAGAAAAGGGAAATTTATAAGTTGAGACCTGTGCAATCACCTGTTCTGCACAAAAGAAATATTTATGCAGAACTTAGAATAGGGTGCACTCTAGAAAAGATAGTTCCAATTTAGTATAGAAACTAGATCAAATGGGTGTGCCACAGAGAATAGTGCAGAGTCCATTGTTGTTCACCATTTATATAAATGATTTGGTTAAGACTGTACTATGTATGATTATTCCTCAAAGTTTGGAGGGTATGGAGGCTTGTGTGCCTCAGTGACCCAGAGAACTATGTTGGCTGGAATCAGGTCCTTGCACATTTGACTCTTGGTAGGGTCACCCATGTCAAAACAGGTCAAATGGTAGAAGCTAGACTAAGAGCGATCCGCCAGTCCTCCAGGTTTGGGGATTCACATGGTCAAAAAAAAATATTGTTAGGGAAATAGCAATGAAGAATCCTTCTATATCTGTGTGCGACAGGAATGGACAGCAGAGATGGAGGACCTGCATTGCTGTCCTAAATGCCAGTGCCATCATGGGTTGTAAGCATGTATCGGGTTTGCAAATGGCAGTAAAGTAGGTGGCTCAGGAGACAGTGAAGAAAGTTATCAGAAATTACAGGGGAATCTTGATCATCTGGGCTGAGGACTGGCAAATAGCTTTGAATCCAGACAAGTAAGAGGTGTTGCATTTAGACAATGTGGACGGGGAGAAACATTGCCAGTGGCACAGGGATTATGAACAAAGGGCCATAGAATGAAAGTGACTGGATGGACTATAAGTAAGATAAAGAAACATTATACAGCTGATGGTTGGGATCTGGGACTCACTGCCTGGGAAGGATGAGAGGTAATTTAAAAAAAAACAAAAGGGAGCTGGATAGTATCTGAAAAAAAAATCCAGGTTATGGGGAGTGGGCAATGATCATATATTAATACTAGTCATATTAATCTTTCATAGAACCCACACAGAGTTGACAGGACAAGTGGTCCCTGTCCTGGTTGACCATACCAGGGGTGGTGGGGTGGGGGGGGGGGGGAGGTCTGTGAAACTCAGAGTTTGGCAAATGCTGCAAATCCAAGGTAAAAGCAGAGAGTGCTGGGAATGATCAGGCTTCTAACAAAGGGTTAAATGCTACAATATTAAATCTGCTTCCCTTTATACAGATGTTACCTTCTGTTCTGAAGGTTACAACTATTTTCCTGAATCCCTCCACCACCTCCTCTAACTGTCCCCTAATACTTCTTCAGTGGGATGTTTTCTGATTTACAGAAGTGGATGGTTTAGTATGGTTTTCTCTTTAAAATAAAATCCTTAATGACCATGGGAATGCAAAGGGGGAAAAAGTCATCTGTAGTCACAAACTGTGACTTTAAGATAATTAGTGATCTAGATGAGATTTTTACAGCAATCTAGCAGTTTCCTGCTTATCATTAACAAGACAGACCTGTTTAAAAAGTCTATATTTATTTATTTAAATCCCCTGCTGTAATAGCAGAGTTTAAACATATGTCTGAAATGATGGTCTGAAGTTAGGTTACTAGTTTAGTAACTCAGCCAGTCCATCATGGTAAATGAGTATAGCTAAAAATGATGGACTGCAGGACATAGTCATGAAGCAATTTTAAGTATGCTCCTGCAGTAAAAAAAGAGCATAATCAACACTGAAAATCTCTCCATGCTGTTGATGTACACCACTCTCAACAAGAAGATATCAGCCATTCCTGAAGCTATCCTCATCCACACTCAATGCCTGATTCAGACACAGCAGATTCTATTCCAGTTTAATATACATGACCAATTGATTTACTTTAATTGGTCAATTAGCTTAATTTAATCAGATTTGTTCCATTTTACACCCCAGTTAACATCTGAGCACAGAATGTTCTACCCCTCTCAAATCAAGTGAAGTATGTCAGTAGTCTCTTCTTGTGCGGAGACTTCCTCGCGCTCTGCGGCTCCGCCATTTGGGAATTGGCAGGTTGACTATAAGGCACTGAACGCCTAGAGATATTTTTTTGTAGGGTCTTGAAGTCCTTCGGCACCAATTATCCTGTGGTAACATATTTATTTCTGTCTCTGTTTAAGGCCAATAACAGAACAGGTAAGTTGGTGGTCACATCAGCAGTGGTTGGTACCAGTCATGGCATGAATGACAGGAATTCTGGAACATCCATCACCTGGTCAATTCCTCACTGAATCAATTCAATAATCCAACTGCCTCCAGACCCTGTATGGCGAGCATTGTGTCACAGAGTTATAGAATTTTACAGAACCGAATCACGACCTTTGGCATAACATGACCATGCAAATAAGATGCCGTCTAAGCTGGCCCACTTGCCCATGCTTGGCCCATATCCCTCTGACCCTTCATAATCAGACTTAATATCACTGACATACTGTATGGCATTAAATTGTTGTCTTGCAGCAGCAGTACAGTGCAATGTGTAATATACTATTAAATTATATGTAATAAGAAATAAACATATATAAATATTTAAATTAAATGAGTACTTTATATATATAACTTCTAAATTAAGTGGACACACTGGAGGCTGTGGTAGAACAAAGGACCCAATGAAAAATCCTGGCAATTCTGGACAATGTTTCCCAACCTCTGCATGCCACCTTGGCTGAACTGAGGAGCACTTTCAGTAACAGACTAAGACAACGGTATTGCTCCAAAAGAGTGCTATATGAGGTTATTCTTGCCCTTGGCCATTAGGCTCTTTAATGAGTCAACCTACATCCAAGGAAGCAACGATCCCTCCTGTTAAACTGCTTAATATAACTTATTTTTAATCATTCTTCTTACTTCTCTTCTAATGTTGTACATCTGTGAACATCTGTGATACAATAATTTCCTTTGGGATCAATAAAGTATCTATCTAGAGCAAAAAAAGTAGTGTTCATGGGTTCAGTGTCCGTTCAGAAATCTGATGGCAAAAGGTAAGAAACTATTTATAAAACATTGAGTGTTTGACTTCAGGTTCCATTACCTCCTCTCTGACAGTAGTAATAAAAAGAGAGCACAGCTTGAGTGCGGGTTGGAGGGGGGGGTTCCTTAATGATAGATGCCACTTTTTGAGGCATCACCTATTGAAGATCTCCTCGATGCTGGGGAGGCTAGTACCCATGATGGAGCTGGCTGAGTTTAAAACCCTCCACAGATTTTTCTGGTCCTATGCAATAGATCATACCAGGTAGGAAAATTCTCTATGCTGTTCACATGCTCCTATTTTCAACAAGGAAATTAATATTCAATATAAGACACAGCTACAACCTTCATAATAGACAGTGAAGCAATCAGTTATAATGCTCACCACGGTACCTCTGTACAAATTTGCTAGAGACTTTGGTGACATACCAAATCTCCTCAAACTCCTAATGAAATATAGCCACTGGTGTGCATTCTTCGTAATTGCACCAATATGTTGGGCCCAGAACAGATCTTCAGAGGTGTTGACACCAAAGAACTTGAGCCTTTCCTGTCTATGTACCTGTCCAAGATCTTTTAAATGTTGTTTATTCACCTGCCCCAACCAATTCCTCTGTCAGCTCATTCCACATGCATGCCAACCTCCGTGTGAAGGCAGTGTTCTGAAGGTCACTTTTAATTCTTTTCTCTCTTACCTAAAGTAAACAGTCCCAGACTGCCTATAACTCAGGCCCTCGAGTCCTGGCAACATTCTTGTAAATTTTCTGTGCACTCTTTCCAGCTTAGGGATGTTTTTCCTATAACTTGGTAGCCAAATCTGTACACAGTATTCCAAGTGTGATCTCACCAATATCTTGTGAAACTGCAACATTATGACCCAACTCTATAGTCAATGGCCTGACTAATGATACCTTCTTCACCAACCTGTGACATCACTTTCAGGGAATTATGTACTTGTACAGAAATTCCACAATAGTCTCCAGGTCTTGTCATTCACAGTGAAAGTTCTAGGTGGTGACGTTTTCTGCTTGTTTCTCTTAAGAGACAGGTGATAATGACAAACCATGTTCCATGCGTCCAGTCGGGAGGAGAACTTCACTGGTGCCAGCTTTTCCTACGCCTTCCTTGCCAGTTGCAGCATTCCATCGTCTCCTCAAAGCTATAATAATGCAAAGCTCACTGGAGTTTGGCTTATCAATTGTCAATAAATAAATAAACGTCCAGAAAACTGCACATCATCTCACTCATGAGTGAATGACACCAAACAACATATTCATTGACCTTCTTCATATCTGCCCCCAATACAAGCAGAAAACAGAATACCCCTTCTTAAGCCTACCCTCCAGTATTATTACTTAATATTGGATATTGAGAAACATCGGTCTTTCCTTCTTAAATATCTGTGTCTTACTGTGGAACAATCGCCCCATTGATACCTGCAGAATGTTACCTGCTGTGCTGTCGGAGATTTCTCTAGCTGGGGTTCACACTTTTGTCTTTGTTGAAATTTGAGTCACGGTGTATGAACAGTGTTGTTTGTCAGTGCTGGAATGACTGGCAGTTCCTCTCAATTTGTTTGTCAGTCTGAGACAAAAGCTGTTTTTTCTCCCCTCTGAGGCATTTAATTTGACAAGGACTAAATAGCAAGGAAGGGATATTCGAAGGGATTCGAAAATGTAAGAAAGTCCCTGAGCTACTCTTGACTTCAGCTGTGCAGAGGTTGCTTCTTGTTGAGCAATAGATCAAATATCGCCGAGCACACCAGTTAAAGTCTGTACTTGTGAATAGAACATCGCAATACAGTAGAGAGCTGGTGAGAAGTCAAATCTATCCAGCAGTCTACTCGTCTCACCACTCCCTGGAAAGGTAGCAAGAATATGCCTGCTGATATGTGCTTTCAAATTTTATTTCCCCCCTTTGTCTCCACTCCCTTGACTTTTCATGCACAATCTATAATCTTCCTCCCATTGTCTGAACCTCATGTGTTAAACCAGTGAATTCACCTTTCCTAGTCAATTATATTAAGCATCGCAGCACATCCCTATCCTAATTTGGCAGCCTAAAAGTTTGCACTGCCTTTAATGTACAAATTGTTTTTATGTATTTTAGAGCATTGGCATCCATCTTCTGCTGAACTATCATTATGAGAGTGTACCAGAGAATTCAGAGCACCGTATGCTTGACACTTCCTGGTGTCATGTGTGCATAAAATGAATAATAATTACTGAATAATATTCACCCCTCTCTAATAGAAATTTGAACATTGCTGAGCAATTTATGGCACTTAGTCCTGGTTTATTACAGTCACATGTACAGAGATACAGTGAAAAGCTTTTGTTTTACATGCCATCCAGATAGGTCACATCATACATAATTACAGTGAGGTAGTAAAGGGAAAACAGAATGCAGAATATAGAGTTGCAATTACAGAGAAAATGAAGTACATGTAGACACAATAAAGTACAAGGGCTATGATTAGGTAAATTGGGAGATCGAGTAAAGAGTTCATCTTTTAACATTTGAGGGGTCTTGATAATTGTGGCATAGAAGCTGTTTTTGAGCCCAGTTTTTTGTGTTCTTGGGTTTTTGTATCTCTCATCCAAAGGGAGAGGGGAGACAGAAAACTGGGATGGCCCTTTACCATGTTGCTGTTTTCCCGAGCTAGCAGGAAGTGGAAAGTGAGGGATAGAGAGAGAGAGAGAGAGAGAGAGTGAGTGAGAGAGACAGAGAGAGAGACACACACACACATTAGTTTCTGTGGCCACAGAAACTGAAGAAACTTGTCCTCTCTCTCTCTCTCTCTCTCTCTCTCTCTCTCTCTCTCTCTCTCTCTCTCCCTCACTTTTCAATTCTGGTCACTACTGTGTGAGTTCTTCAGGCTGAGTGGAGTTCCAATGATTTCCTATGACAAAGACAGGGCAGCTAACCTCAGTAATGGCACGGTCAGTGTTTTATCACAAGAACCAGTGAAAATGCTTTTGAAAAGGCAAAAAAAAACACAAAATGCTGGCAGAACTCAGCAGGCCAGACAGCATCTATGGGAGGAGGTAGTGACAACGTTTCGGGCAGAAACCCTTCATGGAGTCGTCACTCCTCTCATAGATGCTGTCTGGCCTGCTGAGTTCTGCCAGCATTTTGTGTTTTTTAAAATTTATTTCCGGCATCTGCAGATTCACTCGTGTTGCCTTTGAAAAAGCAGTTCTCCAATTTCGGGGTTTCTTGAGGTCCTCCAGTTAGTGAATGGTGCAAAATGCAGATGGCGGTGACATCTGGTATTTGCACATATTTGTATAAGCAGCAACACATACACACGCCCATGCACATAAACACACGCAGGTTCCATTGAAACATATAAACATTCTACACACATATATACATTTTGGGTAGTGAAGGAAGATTTACAAGTATATCCAGGAGTTAATTATATGTTATAATTTATTTATGATCCATTAGATGTGCTATAATAGATAACCAGATGACTTTTGATTCATTTTCATTTTATTTATAGTCCAGCCCTTACTGTCCTTATAAAGGTGGTGGTCAGCTGTCTTTCTGTACTACTTCAGCTTCTGGTACTACTGGGAAGGGAGTTCCAAGGTTCAGCCCCAGTGATGTTGAAGGAAGAGCAATATACATTATTTCCAAGTCAGGATGCTGTGTGACTTGCAGCAGAATATTCAGAGACTGCTGTTCCCAAGCACTCACTGCCCTTGCCTTTCCTTGTGTGTTTGTGGATTTGGGAATATCCAGTCACATAACCACAGTGCATTTTGTGATTGGTGTACACTGAGTGCTGGGAGTGAAGGGAATGAATGCCCAGGGGTGTGGATGGGGTGCCAGTCAAACAGGCTGCTCTGTCCTGGATGTTGTGAAGCTTCTTCAAAGTTGATGAAGCTGCACTCATCAGTGAAATGTATTCTTTCACACTCCCAGACTGTGCCTTGTAGATGGGCCAAGGCTTTGGATATCAGGAAGTGAATCCCAGCCTCTGACTTGGTCTTGAGCTCACAGTGCTTATGTGGTCCAATGAGTTGATTTGCAGCTGGTTTATAAACAAATGAATAGATATATGGAAATAGGAAACAGACTGTAAACTAACTGAGGAATTTGAATAGTTTAACTATTGAATAATCAATCACTCTGATCTATGTTTTGAATGATTTGAAGTAATGCACATCAGATTCTTAAAACAATATTAATGATGTGCTTTATTATAGTAACTGAGCTCAGTCCTACTTACATAATCAAAAAGCTTGATTTGTCTTGTAAACTACAGAACTAACAAACTATATGTTTAAAAAGTGAGTTAATTAAATTTAAAATTGCCAGTATGAAAATATAGCCATTGAGTGTGCCTGTGGTTTTTAACAGTTGCTTTGAGGTTCTGTCGCATGTTGGGTTTTCAGCATTATGCCGTTGAATGTTTCGTTTTGAAAGTGAATAATATTGATGTTACTGTGTCATTTGCAACTCACTGGAAATTCAACAGGGCAACATTAAGAGCACATACCTTTTATATGCCCCATGGAATTCTTGTGTTAGGACTTGTGAGTTGATATCACTTCTTTGAAACACTTGCTGGTGGAGACATACTTGATTGCCAGAAAAGTGACCATTATTGGGTACTCCCAGAACTACAAAATCCAATCACATAGTTCTGAAATAAGGGTACTATCACGTAGGTCAAATGCCGAACTTGCATCCAAGCTCCCATACACCATTCCCTAAATTGCATCAATCCCATGTCACTCAACAATACTGCTCATAACCATCAAATTGGACAGGAAAGGCTTATCAGCATGCTGAACCTCAAAATAAAAATAAAAGGGTGTCTTAAAGAAAGAGAAGGATGTGTTTTACTGACTTGAGTTTTTCAAAGCTGTAGAGAAGGTGAGTGATGAGGGTAGAGCTGGGGATGTAGTCTACGGGGATTTCAGTAAAGTATTTGAGAAGGTTCCCTATGAAAGGCTCAACTAAAAAATTAAGATGCACAAGACCCACAGAGATTTGGCCATTTGGATTCAGAGTTGGCTTCCCCATAGAAGAAGGAAGTTTTCGAAGGGACTTTTTCTGCTGGTTCTCCAAGACTAGTGCGATCTCTGTTGTTTGTGATATACAGTACATAAATGACTTAGATGAAAATGTGGGTTAGTTGGTTATTAAGTTTGCAGTTGGTGCAAAGCTTGGTGGCATTGTGATAGTGTAGAAGATTGCCAAATGATACAGTGAGGCATAGATGAGTTATAGATAGGGGTAGAGAACAGGCAGATGGATTTTAATCTGGATACCTCAGAGATATTGGACTTTCAAAGATTAAATGTAAAGGGACAGTACACAGGACCCTTAACAACTATACAGAGGGACCTCGGAGTTCAATCCAGAACATCCTAAAAGTGGCTTCACAATTTACTAGGGCAGTGAAGAAGGCATTGAGGCACAATGCTTGAGGCACTGAAGTATTTTTAAAATGAACCTGAGACAACTCATTACCTGGTGAAGCGCAGTGAAACGTTTGAGTTTTTAAAAAGTGCAGCATGAAATGGTCCAGTAAAAAAAGAATCACAACATGTGCTTCTTTTGAAGGGACAGACGGGGTTGTGTGTAAAAAAAGGCAGAAATGGACAAATTCATGGGTTCATAAACAGTGAGTACTGGGTGATAATAATCATAAATAAGAAAGCAGAAAAGACTAGCTACATTGGAAAGACTGACGTGGTCGATTTCACGAGAAATAACTGGATTTTGTATACTGAATGGATTGAGCAGTATTTTAATGGAAGTTTAATAGTCAATGAGAAGCACGTGACAATTTTGCTGAGTGCATTGGATTTAAAGGCATACCATTCGCTTAGAAGTTTGACTCCTCCAACCAAACCAGCTGAAATGAGCTTTGCTGATATTGCAAACATAAGGCAGGAACATTGTTGATTGCAGAATACTTTAGGTTTCATAAGTGGAATCAAAAGAAAGGTCAGTCCATTTCAGCATACACAGCTGAACTGAAGAAATTGCCTAAGCATTAGCAATTTCTTTATGGGCTTTGTGATGTGGAATCTTATAAGAATGGATTCAAAAACATCTGCTAACTGAGGCACAATATACTTAAAAGATCAGTTGAAATTGCTGTGTCAATGGTAGCAGCAGACAGAGGGACAATTGAATTACATTCAGGAATGAAAGTGAACAGAACAAAATTGCAAAGTCTAAACAGAATGTGACCTGGCTGAACAAATTGTGTTACCGTTATGGTGAGGGCTCACACCAGACCAACGCTGATTTAAAGGTGAGACCTGCAGAAAATGCAATAAAATAGGACACATACAAAGAGAATGTAGGTTAGATAAAACTAAATGGGCTGCACAGGGAAGAAAAAAAGATAAAAAGTTTCAGATAAAAGGAACACTAGTCTGCATGCTGTTGATGAAAATTATAATAATAATAAGAAGAGTGATACAGGACTGAGTAGCCTTAAGATTTACAATGTGAAAATAACAATAGACAAGCAATATAACTTATATCAGAAGTGAACAGCAAATTAATTAAAATGGAATTAGACACTGGCTCAGCTGTTACAGTTGTTCTACAAAATGAGTTTGAATGGTATTTCAAAGATATTGAAGTCTGCAGACATCCAACTAAGAACTTACACTGACAATGGATAACTCCTGTGAGAATGACATAAGTAACAGTAAAATACAACAACCAACAAGCCACACTGGGCTTGTATGTGGTAAAAGCAGGAGGGCCAGCATTGTGGGGCTGTGATTGGCTGAGACAACAGCAACTTGAATGGAGATCCATCCACATGCCACATTCCCTGTCACAGGGTCTACTGAAAGCAGTGTGAATGGCCCAAGGCCAAAGAACGTGTCACAGTTACAGTTCTTTTTAGGATTTGTCAATCACTATAAAAGGTTCCTGCCAAACCCGGCTACTGTGCTCCACCCTTGGAACTCATTACTGCAGATCGGGAAGTAATGGCAATGGACAAAGCACATAAAAGAAACAGCACAGAAAAAGGCTCTTTGGCCCTTCTAGTCTATGCCGAATTATTTAAACTGCCTAGTCCCAATGATCTGCACTTATACCACGGCCATCTATACCCCACTATCTATATACCTATTCCAACTTCTTTTAAATGTTGAAATCAAACTTGCATCCACTACCTGCACTAGCAGCTCATTCCACACTCTCATGACCCTCTGAGTGGAGAAGTTTCCCCTCATGTTTGCCTTAAACTTTCACCTTTCACCTTTAACCCATGACCCCTCAATCTAATCCCACCCAATCTCAGTGGAAAACGCCTGCTTGCATTTACCCTATCTATACACCTCATAATTTTGTATACCTCTATCAAATCTCCCCTCGATCTTCTACATTCCAAAGAATAAAGCCTGAAACTATTCAATCCTTCCTTATAACTCAGGTCCTCCAGTCCCAGCAACATCCTTGTAAATTTTCTCTGTACGCTTTCAACCTCATTTACATCTTTCCTGCAAATGGGTGACCAAAACTAGACACGATAATCCAAATTCGGCCTCAGCAATATCTTATCTTCAACATAACATCCCATCTTCTGCACTTAATACTTTGACTTATGAAGGGCAATGTGCCAACTTCTTTCTTTACGACCCTATCTACCTGTGCCGCAACTTTCAATGAATTATGGACCTGTATTCTTGGATTCCTTTGCTCTACCACTCTCCTCAGTGCCCTACCGCTCACTGTGTAACACCTACCCTGGTTGGTCCTATCAAAGGGCAACACCTCACGCTAGTCTGCATTAAACTCCATCTGCCATTCTCAGCCCATTTTTCCAGCTGGTCCAGATCCGGCTGCAAGCTCTAATAGTCTTCCTCACTGACCACTACACTCACAAACTTCAAGGATCAGTATACAACCCTGAATTTGTCTTTCCCTCAGATAGCAGCAAAACAAAGAAAATCATGGAATCTGTTCAAAGAAAACCAGCAACCCACTCCTGCCTCCACACGCAAAAAAAAGCGGCAACAAAAAAACAAGCAAAAAACACAAAATTTAAGACAAAATTGAAAAATTGCAAGCATAATTCAGTTCAACTCAGTGTTCATTATCTACAGACACCCCGATTCAAAGTCGCCAGAAATAGCAATAGTAAAAGGAGCAACTGGAAACCAAAAACTCTTCAGAAGCTACTGTCCAATCCACAAACAGCAGGCCCAGAACTCTGCCACCACCCTCCAATGGTATCGAGGGAGAGGGAGAGGCACCACCCTCCAATGGCATTGGGGAGGGGGGGGGGGAGAGAGAGAGAGAGAGAGAGAGAGAGAGAGAGAGAGAGAGAGAGAGAGAGAGAGAGAGAGAGAGTGAGTGAGTGAGTGCGTGAGAGAGAGAGAGAGAGAGAGAGAGAGAGAAAATGAGAATTTGATTGCAGGGACTTTCCACTTAACCACATTAGCATCCAGATCGTTGATAGAGATGACGAACAACAATAGATCCAGAACCGATCCCCGTGGCACTCTACCAGTCACAGACCTCCAGTCAATTGGCAACCAATTACTACCACTCTCTGGCTTCTCCCATAAAGCCAATTTACTATCGCTTCTGGAATGCGTTAAATGAAGTGAATTTTGTTTATATTTATTTATGTGTGTTTTATTTTAAAAATCTGTTTCATTGTATTTTGCTTCATATTTATTTATCTGTTTATCTGTTTTTTAAGTCCAGCAAACTGAATTTACTCAAAAAGCGAAATACAAAAAGCCCAGGGAACAGAAATCTCAGCAACTTTTCCTTTTAAGAGCAGGTCAATTATTTTTGTTCAGTAAAGTGCATGAGTGGAGGATAATGACATGGAATCTATGTGCATATAAGCAACCTCAGCCCCTTACAGTATGGTGGTTAGTCTGCTTGATTGACAGGGGAATTACTCAACCAGTTCCAAACATTTCTATCAGGTTAGCAGCTGGTAATACATTGCTTCTGAAATGGAGACTCTCTGGTTTTAATGGCAAACGCAGCTACCTCTTCAAATGCAGTAAACAGCCACAGACAGCAGACCAACAAATGACGTTATTCAGTTTTTCGCCGGAGGGTGAGTGTTGCCTAAGACATCAGGAGAAATGCTGACTTTACTTTAATCATCCCAAAAGAACTGTTGCCCACTTGGACATATTTTAAGCCTCGTTCTCAAACAATATAATATTCCCTTGCTATAGAACTGAATTATTCAGCTAATGATTTGGTTCAATCAGTGCTGTGGTGCTTCAGGCCATGATTCCCTGGTTGAGAGGCAAGCTTTGAGTCAGGGCAGACCCTTCTAAGGGTGGGGTGGTGGGGGATGGGAAAGGGTATGTTGTAGGATGTTGAGGCGGGGATTAATCATCTGTTTTTAACAGAAATAAAATCAAAACGTCATTATGGCACCAATGTCTTTGCTTGTAACCATCTGTCCATGCACTTTCTGAAAACATCAATCATTAGTGAATGATTGCTTGACTGGACAAAGGGGCCCATTTGAAAATTTAGTTGAATATATTTAACTAGGCTGTAGAGAAGGGAACTAAATTAGCTCACCATTTAACAAAAAAAAATCACATTCTCCTTAAGAATTAGTACTCTTTGTTCCCTGGTGACCATATTGGTAAAGAAAGAACAATTCCAGATCCCCTTCTGTCTCTCCACCCTCCTGCACCCTTATTCCACCCTACCGTGAAACTAAAATACATGGTGGCAAAAGGTGAATCAGAATCAGGTTTATTATTATCACGGACACATGTCATGAAGTGTGTTGTTGTATGCCAGAAAGGCATAAAAATCTACTATAAGTTACAATAAAACATATATTAATAATTATTACAAAACATGGACCATTTAGAAAGCTGATGGCAGAGGGGAAGAAGCTGTTCCTAAGATGCTGAATGTTGGTCTCCATAATGGTAAGAGGTCATGTCCAGGGTGATGAAAGTCCTTAATGAAGGATGCTGCCGTCTTGAAGCGCCGCCTCCTGAAGATGTCCTTGATGATGATGTGTGACAGATCTGACTGAGTACACTACCCTCTGTAGCCCTTTTTGATCCTGCAAGGATCCTCAACTACATGTGATTATCTCACTGTTCTACTCTGTCTACACTCACAACAGCGCAAACGACATCCATAAATTTGCTGATGACACCACTGTTTTGGCGGATTCTCAAATGGTGATGAAGGTGCTTACAAGAGTGAGATAGACTGGCTAGCTGGGTGGTGTCACAACAACATCCTTGCACTCATCGACAGTAAGACCAGGAAAGTGATTATGGACTCAAGGAAGAAGAAGTCAAGGTAACAACCACCAGGCCTCACCGAGAAGTCAGCAGTGGAAAGGGTAAGCAGCTTCAAGTACCTGGGTGTCTACATCTCTGAAGATCTATCCTGGGTCCAACATATTGAAGAAATTTTGAAGAGGGCATGCCAGTGGCTATGCTTCTTTAGGAGTTGGAGGAGATCAGGCATGTCACCAAGAACTGTACAGAAGTAACATGAAGAGTATTCTAACTGCTTCCATCACATCTGTTATGAAGGTGACACTGCACAGGATTGGGAAAAGCTACAGAGGGTTATAAACTCAGCCATCTCCATCGTGGGCACTAGCCTCCCCACCACTGAGGATATCTTCAAAAGGCGACGCCTCAAAAAGGTGGCATCCTTCATTATGGATCCCTGCTGCCCGGACATGTTCTCTTTTCATTATTACCATCAGAGAGGAGGTACTGGAGCCTGAAGAAACTAACTCAGCATTTTAGGAACACCTTCTTCCTCTCCACCATCAGATTTTTGAATGGATAATAAACCATGAATACAACCTCACAGTTTTTTTGTTCTCATTTTGCACTACATAGTTATTTTTTATACAGTTTGCATTTTTTTAATGGTTTACAGTATATGTATTTATTGCACGGTGCTGCTGCCACAAAAACAACAAACTTCATGACACATGTCAGTGAAAACAAACTTGCTTCTCATTCTGACATTGGAGCCTCCATACCAGTCAGTAATGCAACCAGTTGGAAAGATCTCCTTGGTACATTTGTAGAAGTCTGCAGGAGTCCCTGATGACACACCAAATCTCCTCAAACTCCTAATGAAGGAGAGCCACTGGTGTACCTTCATCAAGAATGCTGAGCCCATGAAAAATTATCTAACATGTTGACACACAGGAACGTGAAGCTGCTCACCCTTCCAACAAATGAACTCTAAGTGAGGCCTGGCGTGAGTTCTCCAGACTTCCCCCTCCTTAAGTCCACAGTGTCTTGCTGACTATGAGTGAAAGGTTATTGTTGCAACGCCACTTACCCAGCTTTTCTATGTTGCTTCTGTCCACCTCCTCACTACCATCTGAGATTCTATCACCAGTGGTGTCATCGGTGAATTTATAGAGGAGTTTGAGCTGTGCCTAGCCCCACAGTCATGGGATTAGAGGTAGCAGAGCAGTGGGCTAAACACATCCAGGTGGTATACCTGTCTTGATTGTCAGTGAGGAGGACATTTTATTACCAAGCCACAATGACTGTTATTTACCACTGAAGAACCAGGATCAGGTTTAATATCACTGACATGTGTTGTGAAGTTTGTTGTTATGCAGCAACAGCACAGCGCAAAACATAAAATAACTATAAATTTTAAAAGGAAAAAAATATATATGTGTCTGTAGTGCAGAAAGACAGCAAATATATTGAGGTAGTTCATTGTCCATTCAGAAGGGGAATAAGCTGTTCCTAAAGCATTGAGTGTGTATCTTCAGACTCCTGTAAATCTTCCCTGATGGTAGCAATGAGAAGAGGACATGTCCCAGGTGAAGGGGTCCTTAATGATGGCTATCACCTTTTTGAGGCATTGCCTTTGAAAGATATCCTCAATGCGGAGGAAGCTAATAGAGCTACTTGAGTTTGCAACCCCTCTGCAGTGGCCCATTCAGACCATTCGATGATGCACCCAGTTAGAATGCTCTCCACAGTACATCTGTTGAAATTTGTGACACACCAAGTCTCCTCAAACTCCTAATGAAATATGGTGCTTTTGTACTTTCTTTATTGTCAATATATCAGGCCTTCAGAGATAGCTCTGGAGAAGTTTACAACCAGGAACCTGAAACTGCTCTCCCTTTCCACTGCTGGTCCCTTGATGAGGACTGATGTTTCCTTGACTACCCTTCCTGAAGTCCACAATCAATTCCTTTGTCTTACTGACATTGAGTGCAAGGTTGTTGTTGCGACACCATTCAACCAGCTGATCTATCTCTCTCCTGTACACCTCCTCATCACCATCTAAGATTCTGCCAACAACAATGTGTCATCGTCAAATTTATAGATTGTATTTGAGCTGTGCCTATCCACAGAGATGTGGGTGTAGAGAGAGCTGAGCAGTAGGCTAGGCACACACCGCTGAGATGCACCAGTGTTGATTGTCAGCAAGAAGAAGTTATTTCCAATCTGCACTGACTGTTGCAGAACTCGAGGGCCCAGTTGCAGAGGGAGGTACAGAGGCCTTAGGTTTGAAGCTTGTTAAATGAGGGATGGAAGGTGGCTCCTGGTCTGGAAGTACAGTAGTTCAGCGTGAGATACCAGATCTTGATGCCTCTGGTATGATGAACTGCAACAGTATTTCCTAACTTCTCCTGACAGTTGTATTTGGGTCCAGAGCTAAGCACAAGTGGTTTATTGGTTTATATCATCGTCACATGTACTTAGACTTAGTAAAAGCTTTTGGTCTTATGCCATCCAGAGAGATGATGCCATACATAATTACACTGTGGCAGTTAAAATGACATAATACAGAGAGAAAGTGCAGTGCAGGAAAACAAAAAATGACGAGGTGGATTGGTATATCAAGAGGTCATCTTTTAAAGTGTCAAAAGTCCATTTAAGAGTCTAATGACAGCAGGATAGAAGCAACCCTTGAGACTGTTAGGCTTTTGTATCTTCTGCCCAACAGCAGGACGTGAATCAGAATCAATAGGAGGTTTATTATCACTGACATATGAAATTCATTGTTTTGTGGCAGCAGTAAAGTGCAGGGAATAAAAAATTATTACAAGTTTAGATAATAAATAAATAATGCAAAAGAGGAATAGCAAAGTAGAGTTCATAAGTTCAAAAATCTGATGGCAGAGGGAAGAAGCTGTTTCTAAAATGGTGCGTATGGCCTCTTAGACTCCTGTACATCCTCCCTGATGGTAGTACGAGGAAGAGGGCATGTCCCAGGTGGGGAGGGTCCTCTGTGATGGATCCCACCTTTTGAGAATGTCCTCGATGGTGGGGAGGCTTGTGTCTGTGATGGCGCTGACTGAGCCCACAACCCTTAGCAGCTTCTTTTGAGCCTGTGCACTAGAACCTCCATGTCAGGCAATGATGCACCCTCTGGAGAAAATGCTCTCCACTGTAAACCTCCAGAAATCCTTAGAGTCTTTGGGGACATACCAAATCTCCTCAAACTCCTGATAAAGTATACTGAGTAGGAGGGGTCTTTGATTATGTTGGCTGTTTTACCAAGGCAGCAGGACTCAATGAAAGGGAGATTAGTTTGTGCAATAGACTGAGCGGTGTTGAATCCTGGTTAAGTCATGGATAACACGACCGCTACAAATAAGCTAAATCTGCAATGGTAGGGGTGTGTTCATACCTGTAAGAACTTTAAGTCATTTACAGCCTTGGGTGCTGGGTGATCAGATCGGTCTGCCTATTTGCAGGGCCTTAGTACCACTTGTGAAGGCTCACAATGCTAATGCACAGAGAACAGATACTGTGCAAGGTATAATGCCCGACACTCATTGAGGAGTAAACCAGAAACAATCAGAACATTTGGGTGAGAAGATGAAACTCTCACACTTGTACTCACTCAGAATATCTTATTCAATAGTGAAGTGGGGTTTCTTCGATCAATGTTCATTCCACCCAGAATACGGAACATGGTTTTTAAGCAAAACATCTGCCAGTGTTGGTAACTATATCTCATCAGATCAGATAATTCATGGCAACACTACCCTTGATATATCCCTTCTTACATTCTCTTGGCTTCTCTCTCTCAGTCTCTCCTCTCCCTCCCTGGAGTATAGATTTTACAATAGATGAAGAACATGAATCTGTCAGAGTGGATGCAATATAACAGTGCTGTGATATCTCTGTCAGTATGTTCATTGCATAGTCTTTGTTTTTACTGACGGCTGCTCTACTTATTCAACTAAATTATTTCCATCCAACCCCAGCAACTTCCAAACCCCAACTGTGCAATTTGTTTCTGCAGGCGACACCTGCATAAAATAAAACAGTTGAGACATTTATCTCCCTCAGAGGAAAAATAGCTCATGTCTGAATGGGAGAGGCATTGCAAGGTGTGGGGAACTGGCATGCCCACTATCATTCAACTCCATGGGCTCTGGAGGGCTCTGAATGAGAAAGAGTGACATTCCAGTGATCCAAGAGACTGCAGCTACTGGAATCAGGAACAAAAAATAAATTGCTGGAAGAACTTAATCAGATGATCTCTATTTCTTTGCCTCCACAGATGCTGCTTGACCCACTGAGTTCCAGCGGCAGTTGGTTTTATTTATCCCAGTGTCACATGCGGCTTGAGCTGTCACTACTTGATTAAGGCATATAATTCCACAAATTCATGAACAGTATTTATGCCTCAGAACCAAAGGATTAGCTTGCTATAATGTTATTGCCACAAGTTGGCTGCCATTCGTACAACTGCAATTATGCGACAATGAAAAAGTGCTTTGGGACACTTTAAGTGGTGAAAGGTACTGGGAGAGAGCAGGTCTTCTTCATTTTCCTTTTAGAAGCAACAAGCTGGAGATATACTTGATGTAAAAAAAATCTTACAATCAGGAGAGGAGTGCAAGAACTCATCTCCACACATTTAGATAACTGCTAGGCAAAGGTATGGAGACAACTTAAGCAGATTGTAAGGGGATTTTTATCTCAGTGAGAAATCGAAAGGGCTCAAGGGGTAAAAACAGAAACAATTGAGTGCTCTTCCAGACCTATCTGACTTTATATTTCAATCTTGCAAAAACATGTTGTTTCTAATAGCACTACCAGGCCACTACAGTGAATCAAAGTAAAGCCTCATTTGTCATCTTGCTTGTCCAGTTACAATGAAACATTGACTCTATTTCTTCCCCTGCAGATACTGCCTGACCTGGTGAATATTTCCAGTTTTCTATGTATTAATTTGTAATTTACAGCTTTTTACATCAGTTGAAATGAAGTTATTGTTGGAATGGTTTACTGTAACTTTGGCATATGCTTTGTATTTTAATGCTTCTATTTGACAAAACAAAGTTAGCTTCTGCTTACTGGCCTCACTTAAATGATTAGCTTGATGGAAGCATAGGAAATGCATTGTATACCACATCCACACCTGCCAGGCTACATCAGCTAAGCACCATCATTGCTAGCATCATTTACCGTAATGCTACTGAAGACCTATTAAACCTATAAACATTCTGGGGAGGTGTTGGATTTTGGACTAGTTATCACAACACTATAATTGCAGGCAGTAAGATATAGATGCTAAAAAAAATCATGTGCTCTCCAAGCTGTGGTATTCCAGCCAGTTTTTAGCAAGAGGCTGTAATCATTATACACACTTCAGGACACCTGGAATCTCTCAGACATTTCAGAGAAAAAGCATCACAATGATCTGAAGCTGGAGTTAGAAGAAAATGTTTGGATTTGGTGTATCTGGCAACTTCATTCCCTTTTGGATAAACAGAACTTAATTTTTGACTTGATGCAAAACAAAATCAATAAAGCTTAGTTTCGGTTTTCCCTGTGGTGAAGAGATACAGTGCAGGATTTGCAACTTGCTCATAAAATGCTTCATGTGGCTGTTGAATGTACCAGTGGCATTTGCTGTATAGTACCTCGGCTGTTGGATGAGGTGTGTGGGCAAAAAATGCTGCCAGGGTTAAAAGGTCAGGCAAAATTGCAACATGAAATTACATGTTAATGGAAGGAAAGCACAAACTTGTCTGTAAACTCTGTAGGCCTTTTATTTTGTCAGCACTGGCAAGCCTGTCATGGTTTGCAAACAAAAAAGAAGTTTCAGTTTTTAGAGCAGTGCAATGTCATGAGGGGAATGTGTAACAAAACAAAACAAAGGTGTGGGGAAGGAGAAGGTGATGATCATGATATAGGGGAACCTATTGACTCATGAATGGAATCCGAGTCAGTTATTGTCAATGTATAAAAGCACCATGCAGTGAGAGTTATGGACCTGCACACCAGCACTACAACTATTTGCCAGAGGCTCTTCAAAATAGTTTGTAACACTTTGCAAAGAAATTAAAGGAACAATTTGTTCATGAGCCCTGAAGAAGGGTCTCGGCCTAAAATGTCGACTGTTTATGCATTTCCACAGATATGGCCCGACTTGCTGAGATTACTTATTTATATATTGGGATTCAGGGCCTTCTGGCCATTTGAACCTCGCTGCCCAGCAATCTCCTGATTTAATCTGAGTCTAATCATGGGACAATTTACATTAACTTACCAACCGGTACATCCTTGGAAAGTGGGAGAAAACCGGAGCACCCAGAGGAAGCCTCCATGGTCACGGGGAGAATATACAATCTCCTTACAAGCAGTGGCAGGAAATGAACTCAGGTCACCAGTGCTACAAAGTGTTGTGATATCCACTATGCTACTGTGCCATCTGAGTCCTCCAACATTTGAAGTGTGTTGCTCTGGATTTCCAGCATCTGCAGACTTCCTCGTGTAAAGGAATAATCTTTTCCCGTTGAATAGATTGGGCTGAGTGTGATCCAGTAGTAAGTCTCTTGTTTCTGCTTTATGGCAAAGAGCATGAAAACGGGAGGAACACTGAATTAATTCAGATGTTGTCCAGGATAAATTCACTCTCTCTACAAGATTAATCAGCAAAACAATCCACGCACAAAACAGATTTCATACTTAAAGAGACTAAAAGTTAATACATCTTTTAAATCAAGTCTCACTTTGCTAGACCACCTGAGAAACCAATAGAGCTTGATGAACACAACTAAGTCAACATCTTCAAACCAAATCAATAATAATGCACACAAAGTTCACACACTGCAGATAACCTATGACATGCCTTCTGTAAGATAACACATGCAAAATATCTATTCACCCAATTAAGTAACCCAGTATTTATTATGCCACAGTTTTAATAGTAAAAGCTGAGATGAATTGATGAGATGTAGGATTGACTAAATGAGTTGTTGATGGCTGTCATGCCCTCAGTGGGACGATGGGCCCTCTTTCATGTTGCATACTTTCATGGCTCCATTTACTGTATGTATATAGTGGGTGAGTTATACCAGTACAAACTTTTCTGCAATTTTTGTATCTACAGAACTTTATCATTAAATTCTAATTTGCAAAAGCCTTTTTCAAGATCCAATCTGGATGAAGGGTTTTGACACAAAACATTGACTATGCATTTTCCTCCTTGTACGCTGCTTGATCCACTGAGCTCCTCTAGCATCTGCAGTCTCATGTCTCCATTTTGATGCTCCACTGCAAACTCTCTTCATGGTACACTGACTTCGAAGAAGTTGTCTTCCTTTCTTCAAGAGGAGTTCCATGGACTTCCTGGCACTCCTCCCCCTCTGTCTTCCCTGCTGCTCTTTGATACCGTCCAGACAAAGGATTGTGACCAAAAATATCAACTGTCCATTTTCCACAACTTAGCAGTTGAGTTCCTCTAACATCCCATGTGCAGTTCCTTTTAAGGTCTGCTTAACTCATTTAGGTCTGCTGAGCTCATATCGAAACACTCCCCAGACAAATGGGGACATCCTGTCCAGCCCTCTGTTTCTAGTCCAGGTACATATTTTATTCTTGATTGCAAGTGTTCAATTCTCTCTTCATGGAGGTGCTCTCTGGTTTATAGACAATCATATTCTCCTCTCTTGGAGTTGGTCCTTTCTTTTTATTAATTTATTAGGATATAGGTGACTCCCACAAGAGTGGTATTCATTGATCATTCCAAAATGCCTCTGAGGAGGTAACAGCGAACCAACATGCATCTACAATACTGTGCAAAGTGTTAGGCACATAGGTGGCTAAGACTTTTGCATGGTACAGGCAGGTGCAAATAAAAGCAAATTTCATGACATACGTGAGTGGTGATAAACCTGATTCTGATATGGATCTCTATTATGGAATGAGAGTGGGAAGGGGGCAAGAAGAGGGGAATCATAGTTGTAAAAAGGGGAAGGGAGCGAGGAGCACCAGAGAGACACTCTCCAATGATCAATAAACTAATTGTTTGGAATCAAATTACCTTGCCTGGTGTCTCAGGGCTGAGTGTGTCACCCCTGCCCCCCACCCCCCACCCAGCACTCCCTCTCTGCTACCTGTCCCACACTCCTCCCATGGTGCTCCATCCTCACCACGTGAAATAAAAAGGGACAAATGTCCATGCAGCAGGTTTGCTAGAACTGTTGGGATTGATGGTATGATGGGAGCCAGAGTGGTAGGTCAGTTGGTGGAGCAGTTGGTGTAAAGGTAGATTTGCAGGGAGACTGTGAGGAAGGAAGGGCACAAATATTGTCACTTGGATGGGTTGAAATGTTTTTACTGTAATGGAAGTAGTATCAGGAATAATTGTGATGATCTTGGAGCAAGGTTCAGTCAGTACATGGAACTACGATGGTGTGGCCATTACAGGGACCTGGCAGACACAAGAGTAGGAATAGTTCATGGATGTTCTGGGGTTTAGATGCCTCAAAAGGGACAGAGAAGGAGGTAAAAGAGGTGGAGGAGTGGTATTGCTAATCAGAGATAGTACCACAGCTGCAGAAAGGGAGGATGTGCTGGAGGGTTTGTCCAGTAAGTCAGTGTGAATGGATGTAATGAACAGTAAGGAAGCAATCACTCTTTCGGAAATATTCTGTAGGTTCCCTAGTAGCAACAGGGACACTGAGGAACTGATCAGTAGGCAGATTTTGGAAAGGTGCAAAACTAATAGTCTTTATCATGGATAACTTCAACTTCCCTAATATTGATTGACCAATGTTGAGGCTATTAGGCAGGAAATTGGAAATGTAAATTAGGAACAGAAGGGGTGGCACGGTAGCACAGTGGTTAGCATAACACTATTAGAGCACCCGATGAGCGCTGATGAAGGGTCTTGGCCCAAAACGTCAACTGTTTATTCTTTTTCATAGATGCTGCCTGACCTGCTCCTGCTTCAGCACTGGTTCCTCCAGCATCTTGCGTGTGTTGCTTTAGATTTTCAACATTGGAAGATTTCCTTGTGTTTGTGAGTCTAATGTGCTAGAACATGTCAAGGTTGAGGAAGACTTTAGAGGTTAACTTTTTTTAAAACATTGGAATAGATAAGAACCCAGGGCTAGATAGGATATTCCCCAGATTAGAGGTTGTTGCCCCATTGGCAATGATCTTGGTGACCTCACAGACCATAGGAGTAGTAACATAAGATTGGAGGATAGCAAATGTTATTCCTTTGTTCAAAAAGACAATAGGAATAACCCTGGGAACTATAGACTGGTAAGTTATGCAACAGTGGTGGGAAAACTATTCTTAGATGCAGGATTTGTGAGCATTTGGAGAAGCATCACCTGATTAGGGATAGAGAACATAGCTTTGTGAGGGCAGGTCGTACCTTATGAGCCTGATAGATTTCCTTAAGAAAGTGAGAAAACAAATCGATGAAGGTGATGTATATGGATTATTGTGAAGTGTTTGAGAAGGTTCTGCATAATAGTCTCATTCATAAAGTCAGTAGGCATGGAATCCAGGGAAACTTGGTTGCATGGATTGCTGTCGTAGGTTACAATGGGACATTCATAAGATGCAGAGCTGGGCTGAGAAGTGGAAGATGGTGTTCAATCGAGACAAGTACACTTTGGAAGACAAAAACTGAAGGTGGAGCACACGTTTAATGGGAGGATTCTTAGCAGTGTGGAGGAACAGAGGGATCTTGGGGTCCACATCCATAGATCCCTCAAAGTTGCTGTACAAGTTGACATGGTTGTTTAAAAAGGCAAAAGGTGTGTTGGCCTCTAATGATCAGGGGATTGAGATCAAGAGCCACAAGATAATGTTGCAATTCTATAAAGCTCAGGTTAGACCATCCTTGGAGTATTGTGTTGTCTAGAAAGGATGTAGAAGATCTGGAGAGGGTACAGTGATTTACCAGGATGCTGTCTGGATTGGAGAGCATAACTTATGAGGAAAAGGTTAAGCTGCTAGGGTTTTCTTTTTCGGAGTGAAGAAGGATAAGAAGAGATTTGATAGAACTGTATAAGATGACTGTACACCTAGATAGGGTGGGCAGCCAGTGCCTTTTCCCCAGGATAGTGATAGTTAATACAAAAGGGCATACTTTGAAGGTGATTCCAGGGACTGCCTGAGAGGTAGGTTTTTACACAGCGAGTGGGATCTGCATGGAATGCACTGCTGGGGTGGTGGTAGTGTCAGATACATTACGGACATCTAATACATGGATAAACGAAAAACGGAAAATCATGTAGGAGGAATTGACCTTGGAGTAGGTTAAAATGATTGCACAACATTGTGGGCCGAAGGGCTTATACTGTGCCGTTCTGTTCTCTGGCTTCTGCCGACCATACGCATTGAACAGCAACTGTAATACTATCCTGAGCAGCTGCGACAAATGCCCTGGCTTTTGGTTCCTCAACTCAGGATCACCAGCTGAACTGTTTAGATGGCCTTCTCTCAACTTGTTCAGAAAATCTACTAACCCCTCCCTCCACCACAAGAACACACACAAAAATAAGGAGTAGGCCATCTGGCCCCTCAATTCTGCCGCATCATTCACTGCAAACGTGATCGATCTATCTTGCTTCTTCTTCCCACAGATGCTGTCTGCCCTGTTAAGTTCTTCCAACCTTCTCTGATTATATTTCAGATCGTGTCTATGCTCCTTAATCTTCCTCTGGACCTCTTTTTTCTCAGTGTTGTAAGGTGCAACATCGAAGCTGTGAGTCAAGGACCTATTTACGTCACAGACCGCCAATTAAAAGAAAAGAGGATTGGGAAACTATCTCCTTTAAATTGTAATTGATATCAAGCAAAGTGAGTGAAGAGAACAGAGTTTGTATCAGCTGTCCTTATTAAAACTATCTTACTCACTTTTGCCTGGATGTGTGCGTGTGGAAGGGTTAAATGAACGCACACCTTCTGAGTGGGACCTTAGCAGGACGAGGAGGAGGGGGTGGTCTTCGCAATCAGCGACAATAAAAAAGGGGAGGGGTTTGATAGAGCTTCGCTTCTTTTTCATTGGCTGAATCTGAGTCTTTCGTAACATCCTGTGTCAGATGGGGAGGGGAAGAGGGAGTGGAGGCGGGGTTGCAAAGCTCCATAGCGCACATTCTGCACAGAAAGAGACTGAGGCAGTTTCGGTGACTCTCTTTCTGTCTGTGTAAGGTGGGCGACTTCATCCACCAGCCATCTCCGTCTCCACACTTCATTTACTCCGCGGATCTAATACCATCCGCGCAGCCACAGACAAACAAACAGAAAAGGTCTGGAATTAAGGGGGCAAAAAGCATCCAGGGATTGTATTTATTTATTTTGGAACAGTATTTTGTCCGCGGCATTCTTTGTGTGTCTATGTGGGTCTGTTAGTGTGCGGGAGCTCCGGATTTCTCTGTGACAATGAATCCGTTTATATCTGTAAATCCTTGAGATGGAGTGAAACTCAGGTTTCTTCACCGAAGCTTACAAGTCAAAACCCTTTTTTATTTTTGAGGGAAGAAGAGAGCATATTGGATTTCACCCCCCGCCCCAGCAGCGGATTGGGAAACTATTATTTCGATTGCATCGTTGTATGTGCTTTGATTCGAGCTTATGAGAATCTGACTGACTGGATCCTGCTTTATCTCGTTTTCGGATTTTCTCTCTTTGGGTTTGTAAGATACATTCATACACACTGTTCATCGCCCGTGTGAAGATGCTGTGGATTTCATTCAGCCTGCCTTTCCTGGGGTACCTCGTCTCTATCGTTCACGGGGACCAGAGACCCAGGAGTTGCTCCGACATGAGGTATCTCTACAGTTCGAAGGGATTCGCAGTGACTGGGGTGCCTTCAAATGAAATCTCCGGTAAGCGATCGCTAGAGAGACGCTTGAGATACCACAGTCAAAAAGGCGAGGCTGATAACTCTTCTGAAGGGCACTTTAGTTTACTCGGGGTTGGGAAGGATGAGTATCTTTTAAAAATAAAACTAACGTACTGATGTGAAATGCATTGGGGATGATTGGGCTAGCGGAATGAGATTGGGAATGCAGTGGAACTCTTTACAGTTTGGTTTGCCTGGGGAGTTGAGAACTGGAAAGTTAAACGTTATTTTTGGATTATCTGTGTGTGTGGGTCGGATGGGGCTTTGGAGTTGAGGCCGAGTCTGCAGAGTATGAAAAGCCCCTACTTGTGCGCACTTGGCGTACTCTTTTGTCGGGGGTTAGATGCGATTTAGAAACGGCCCAACCCCAGCGAAAAAGCCCGACCCAAGCAGGTTTGAACTGCCCAACGTGGAGGGAAGGGGACAGGCTGGAGGGATGTGTGGCTGTTTGCTAAATTCCAGATTTAATTGCCAGACTAAAACATTTACCTGGTTTGGTGGGGCGTTTTGGATGGTGGAGAGGAGGAAGAAAACCCATTTTCACTCAAAAGAAAGCCTCTAAACTCTACCAGGCTGAGGTCCTTTTGTTCAGGAAGAATGCCATGTGGCTTCGCTTTTTTCTGCGTGAATTAAAAAAAATGTCATCTGGGAGTTAGCAGGCAGGTCCCATTGTGTCCTCTGACAATGGATGGGTTTACCAGGCCATTCTGGCAGGAGCTGGTGCCAGCCAGCGGGCAGAGCCTTCTGTAGGGGTGGTCCCCACTCTCGGTGTTGGCCCCTGGGACAGCTTTGATTTCAGCTGTTTGAAGTCAATGCCCCCCTCTTCCCCACCCACCCCCTCCCACACTCCCATGTAATCAGAGCCGCGGGTGCGAGGACAATAGCGATTACCGCAGAAGGATGACTGCCGAGCGCTCTGCTGGGCATTTTTACCGGGGAGTAGTTTTCTGGCGACTGCCTTTGTTGTGGCGCGGTTAGGGATCAATGTTCTCACGGTTTGCTCATTGAATTTCGAGAGGGATTGAAGGCGGGGTGAGGGGGAGGGAATGAAGAAGAGAGGAGGGGTATTTGATGCATTTTGCAGTTCGGGTTAAATGCAATTGGCACAGTGCAGAGGAAACCTGCTCAGAGTACAGGGGTCCATGTGTCCATTTATACCCGCCTCTTTCCCCCCGAAGGCGTGCACACTCCACTGTTGGAGTAGCAGGTTCTGAGCGGGGTCTTGGAAGCGTGCCGGAATGATCAAATCTCATGAGGTGAGACTGGACAGGTTGTCCGGCTGCATGGGGCTTTACCACCCCTGCTAAGCGCTGCCCGGCGTGTGCAGGATGAACTGAGTGCTGGTTTGCGTGAAGAAATCTGGTGGGGCATTGTTAATCCTGGGGGCAAGTTGCTGTGTCCTAGCCGGGCTGTTTTAATTAGCATTGCTAGAGGCTGGTGAGCAGGGGCACAGACCGCTCCTCCCCCCCCCCCCCCCCCACTCGCCCGAGTTCATTGCAAAACCTACCCTTTTTATGCCAGAACTGCAGAGATAACTTAAATGAGTGGACTACCTTCCTGCCCTATGAGCCCTCCAGTCGTGAACACATCACTGCTGGGTGGAGCTGCTTTGTTCTCTCTCTTTCTCTCCTCTCTAGTCCTGGGGCCAACTCAGATTAAAGAAAAATGTTACCCTTCTAACAGCATCAGTTGTCCGGGCAGTGCACTTAGCTCTGGGCAAGACAACCGAAGTTCATACACACATGCACTAGGAGAGTGCGATGCTGTCTGGTGATGTTGTCTTTGAGAATTGATGTTAAAACTAGACCCTGTATCTTTAATTCAATGGGTATAAAAGGTCCTGCTTTCTCCTTGATGGCCTTGCCAACATTTTTACTCACCCTGTTTGGACTCGCCTTGCTGTGTCCAAACCAGCCACTGCTTTTCCCCCTACAATTGTATTGTAGTCTGTTCTGCCAAGGTATTTGATTGGCAGCAGAAGTCTCACTCCTTGAGGGTGTGAAATGTACCTATTCTTTGTACTCGTATTTCTGAAGTGCCTTTGGGGTTGTAAGTGTGTAATTCAAGCTGAGTTTATTGTCTTCTGCACATGCACATGTATGCAGAGTTGCAATGAAAAACTTTCTTGCAGCATCACCAGCGCACAGAATCATGTGAGCAGGATTCACAAAAAAGTGTAAATCAAGTAGGAATCATACTAAGTTTTTACAAGAATGAAACAGAACAAAACAAAATATCTATTTTAATGCAAAGTTATCGGAGTGCCAAACTCTAGTCGTTAGGGTTTTGCTGGTCAGTTCTAGAACAGAATGGTTGAAGGGAAGTAGCTGTTTTCGAACCTGTGGTGTGGGACTTCAGGCTTCTGTCTCTCCTGCCCAGTGGTAGCTGTGAGAAGAGATATTGCCTCCTGGAAGCAGTACAGATGACAGGAAGGGTCGTGCCTGTGATGCATCCAGTCCAGTGCTCCGCATCTTCCATTGTTCCTGCGGTCCTTTTCAGAGCAGCTCTCAGTATTTTGAGCCAAAGGACAGTTTCCTGGAATCATTTTGCCTGAAGTGCAATATCAGTAGATATTAGGCAGCTGAAACAGTGCATTTTGGCGTTTTACCCTAAGCATAAAATCTAGCAGTGGGACCCAGATGCCCTATCTTACTGCTCAGATCCTGACCATCTTCTGCTCCATTCCATTTCCCTCTGCAATGACCAGTCTTCCCCACACCACCTTGTTCCCATCCCATTGCCCTCTCCTCACCCTACCTTTTCTCACCTCCCCTTGAACTCCCATCTCCTCCTCAATGTTCCGTATCGTCCCAACCCCAGTGCCAAATGCTATCGTTTCTCCATCCTGTCTCCCAGTAACCCTGAGCTCCCCTGTACTAACCCATCTCCCCCCCACGTTGCCCCATCGCCATCCTATATCCCTTTCACTATCACAATTTCCCTGCACTGCCTCATTGCTCCCCAGCACCTCATGCCATCCCTCTCTCGATCCTTCCTACCTCTTTCCATCTCAACCACTATCAAGGACACGCATACAGACAGGTGCCTGAAAAAGGCCAGCAATATCACGAAGGATCTCACCCACCCACCTTATGGATTGTGTCCCACTCCCATCAGAGAAGAGGCGCCGTAGCATCCACACGTAGACTTAAAATTAGTTACTTCCCTCAAGCTATCAGCCCACCCATTAACCCACCATACCACCCCCCCATAACACTGCATATACATCACCTAGTGTCAATTTATGTACATACAATCAGTTTATGTATATAACAGTTACTGGTACATTGTGATGTATAGAATCATTTATATTTATTGTTTTTATTGTGAAATGTATATTTTTTATGTTGCTTTGGATCCAAGGTAACAATCATTTCATTCTAACAATCTTGAATCTGCTCCCACCATGCAGTCCCACCCAAAATGCCCCATTTCCTCTGCAGCATGCCATCTGTCTCCTCCCTCTGTGACCTGTTACCCCTCTATTTTCCTCCCATCCCTGAGCACTGATAGTTCCTCACCTGTCACTCATCTTCCCCACACAGCCCCTTGCTGCCCACCTCCTTCTTTCTTCTCCCACTGCCCAACCTCCTCTTCTCTTGCACCTCATTTCATCCCTCCCCTGTTCTTCATCTCTCAATTCTCCCTCGGATCCAGCTCGTGACAACTTCTCAGTAGTGACTCATGTTAATACTACTAATCCTAACACATTTTATGGTTATTTCTTCATACATTTTGACTTGCAGTTGGGTATCAGTCAAGGTAAAGGAGTTGTGTGGGAATGAGACGATTGAGCAGGGAGGGGATGATGTGCGAGTCGTGCAATTGAAGGAGCATCATTGGTTTTGTCGCATCTTCAGGAGATGCATTGAGGTTATGATGGAAACACTCGGCAGGTTGGGCAGCATCTGTCAAGAGAAAAACAGTTCACGTTTCAGTTCAAGAGCCCTTTCTCACAATCAGAATAGTGAGGGGAAATGTGCATACTTTAGGGGGAGGGGTGGAATTGTTAGTGACAGTGCAAAGACCAAACTTGTTCCAGACTAGTGGTGGTGTTGTCCAAGAATGATGGATGTTAGTCACATCTGATCTTCTGAAGGAGAAGTATGTAGAGGCAGATGACTGAGGGCGAGAAGATGGGGAAAATGAACAATGCTATAGTACAGAATATTATGCAGAATACAGCAGTTACTGGGAAATATTTGACACTCAAATTGATCTTGTTTCCCCTTTGCTTCCAGAACTCTCTCCTAGCTGGCTGGGGGGGGGGGGGTGGTGTTGGTGGTGGAGAAAGATGGTGGCTGGGGAAGGTAGGTGATTACATGTTAATGTAGCGGTGTGCTACACGCAGCGCTAAAATTACGTCACGGAGTCGGTAACTGCAGTCGAAGGAAAAAATTTTATTCGAAATCCTCAGCCTCACTTTTAAGCCTCCCTCAACCTGCCCCCCATGGCGCAGAGGCTCCAAAGCTCTGTGCTCGCAAACCCCCGTAGGCTATCTAATTGTGAGCCGGTTCGGATGTGCCAGGAAATGGGTCGCCACATAAACACACCTCAATGTTTACAGTTAGTCTATGACTAGTATAGAAGTGAAGCATGTAAAGTCCCGATGATGGAAATTTTGTCAATTACTTGTATGCTTCTCCCAAGTGAGATCCACATCCCATGTGGCAAGTCCACTACTTGTACGAGTGGGTAGTGTGTTCTGTTGCATGTGCATTTTTACAATTTCTCTCAGTTCCATTGGGTGTATTTAAATGAAATGTTCATTTTCTGGCTGCACTTCTGGGGATATTAAGGATGTTAGTTGTAAAAGGCTATAAGAAAACTTGCACTTCATTTTCACTTCAGCAGTGCATACTTTCAATGTTAATGTCATTTTAAAAAGAGTCGCAGTGACAGAAATGCACTGATCAACACACACACATACCTGACCTTGTAGAATTAGTAAAAATTACATTCCTTCTCTCTGAATATGACTTTCATTTTTTTTCCTGCTGGATGATCTAGTGGAAGGAGGTAAATGTCCTCCAGGAAACTGATTACTGGTCTGTTGGTTCCAGCAGATAACTTCCATAACAGTTCTTTATATTTATTTGCCCACACCTGGTGGCCATGCGTTCATCAATCCAACCTGTTCCATCTGGTATCCCCCCTCTAAACCTCTCTGTGTAGTCACCCCTCTTCTCTAAAGTAACCGTTGTCTTGAATCAAATCTTTTACCACTCCTTCCCATCCGGACTTCATTGTCAGAAATCTTTTCTGAGGTACAGTACATGTTTGTATGGATAATTTCAAAATGTCAGTGTTGCTGTTGAGTGCTTTTAGCTGCAATCAGTGTCCCTGTCCCTATTCATGCAATCAACTACTGTACAACTGATTAATTTGTCTGTGTCCATGTACCCTTTTATTGTTTCTGTTGGCTTAGGAATATGGTACCTATTGCTGTTCACTTCTAAGTTTCTTTTGAAAAGGAATACATAAATAGCATAGTTCAACGCATGAACAGGCTGTTAAGACCACAATATCTGTTTGGAGTACAAATGTCAAACTTAAAGTGAAGTCTGTTCTGCCTGCACATGATACAGCATGGAATATGCCCTTCAAGCCAAGGCATCCAGCAATCTGCCAATTTAACCCTAGCCTAAACACAGGACAATTTACAATGACCAATTAACCTACCAACCTGCATCACCTAGAGGAAACTCATGCAGTCATGGGGAGAACGTACAAACCCCTTACGGGCAGCAGTGGAATTGAACCCAGGTCATCTGTACTGTAAAGCATTGTGCTACCCATCCCCTCCGCATATTCACATCGCTATCTAAAAGTCTGATAAATCATGTCTGCTTCCACCACTACTCTAGCAGCCCATTCCAGTCACTTCTCTCTGTGTAAAAATTAATATCTTGCCTGGCATATTTCCCTTAAACTCCTCCCCTCACATTAAATACATATCCTCTATTATTTAAAAGAAGTTGCATTGGTACAGGCATCTCAGACTTGCACAATTATGATGTATTCTGGTGAAGCACCTAATACAGTTTATGTTGCACCAAACAATAGTACCTGTGTATATAAGGTTAATGTCTCTGGCTCAAGAGATGTTGATTAACATTTGAAAATTCCCATGCTTCTTCAGTCAAATTAGTAAATATGCTGTTAAATTGATCCTATTTTTTTTCATTCCTTTGGCAGAAATGCTGATTTTCTATGCTGAATGTTGATGTGCCTTACACATAAGAAAGTGGATCAGAGCCAGCACTAACTAAGCTCTGTGGCATAGCAGAGGTCTGTTGACATGCTTCCTCGTACTAAAGCAGTGTGGCATTGAGTACGAAGTAGCCTTGTCTGGGTTTTGGTCCATATTGAACTGCTTTCACCGTAGGCAGTGACTTGAATTGCCTCCCGTGTGCACTATTCCAGTTATCCTAGCCCAATTACTGGTTTTTACCTCTGGTGCTTGTTCAGACCCTGAGAGTTCATTACCCATCTTAGACCAAGTGAGACAGCTTTCACCTACATCTATCCTGAGTAGCTGTTTTTTAAGTTCTAAAATTTCAAATCTAAGTGGAGTGCACTCTTTCTAATACAAGAGCTTTATGTAAGCTTGTTCATCCCTTCAGTTTTTGAACTACTCCTGGCAGCAGGGTGGGGGGAGGGAATGTATCTTGTCGAGTCCCCAATTTCTGGAGTTCTCTCACCTAAACTTCACCGTCCACTTTAAGATGACCCTCACCCCAAAAAAGAAGCTAGCAGTGCTGCTACCTCACAGCTGCATCCTGACCTTAGTGGCTGTCTCTGTGGAGTTTGCACATTCTCCCTGTGTCCACGTGGATTTCTTCCCATGTCCCAGTGGCACGTGGGTTGGTGGGATAATGAATTGCTATTCATTATGAATTGCCCCTGCTGTAAAAGGGAGTGGTGGAACCTGGGATGAGTGGATAGCAAAGTGGTGAATAGGTTACAGGGGAAATTAGTGGAAGGGGAGGGAAGGGGTTAATAGCCAACATGAGTTGGGTGGAAAGTGGACCCTGCAGTGCTGTATGGAAACACTAGAGGTTGCTTTTGAACACCTACCCTAGTATCTCCTCTTTGGCCCAGAGCTGGCTTTTCTCCAACATGTTCTTGTGATGTGCCCTTTGGATTTTCAGTGTGGTTTAAGCTTCCCTTATGAACGCAGGACTGAGCTCACACTGCATGCCACTGACACTGGGGTCTCATTGCCTACATTATATGAATCTTGCTGGAAGGCTTGCACACTGAAGATGGGTGGAGGAAAATGGATTGTGCTGGGTTGTAATCATACTTTTTGTGTCAGCTTGTATGAAATGAAATAGTCTGCTGATTTTGATTCCCAGCAGCTCCGGTACTACAAGGGTTGGTGGAAGGCTCTGGGAATCTCAAAGAATCATTCAGAACAGAAACTGACCACTTGACCTACAGAGTCTATGCTGACCCTCAGCCACCCATTAACTCCATTCCTAACATTATCCTTTCTCCTTGTGTTCCCATCCACTACACCCCTCCCCCCGCCCCCGCACCACCACCTCCATCGTATTAGCCCATTACTTTTACATTTGGGGCAATTTACAGTGGATAGTTTGACCATTGAAATGTTCACCTTTTGGAGGAAATTGGAATGCACGGACGAAGGCCACATGATCACACACCCAGAACATCAGAGATTAAGATTCAACTTGGGGTGCTGAGGCAGCAACTCTACTCACTGCGTCAATGCGGTGTTTAGTCTGTGGCACTAACTATCGTTAGCACGATTTTCTCTGCACATTGGTTGTTTCACGGTCTCCCTTATGGTTTTTTCCTGGGTTTGTTCATTTTGTGGTTGCCTGTTAGGAGACAAATCTTAAGGTTGGGCAATGTATATATACATTGATAATAAATTTGCTTTGACCTTTGTGGTGAATGTAGCAATGGAGGCATAAGCTTTGAGAGGTAAACATCAAGTCCACGTGTGATTGGTCGAAGCTGGTGGTATCTCTGGTAAACTGATTTTGAAGGGTGTGGTTGGGAAATAACAATCAACCTGGGCATTGAGATGATCTTGCCCGAGTTTAAAATGGTGCTCTGGCGTCTCCGACAGCAGGACTAGCCCCACTCAATGTGTCTTCTGAAAAGGCATACCTCAGACTGTGCACGCTCCCTCAGTGCCACACAAGAGCACTTTGGGTGGTGAAGCACTCTATCCGTTCTGTAGTTGACCACCTCCAGTAGGGCCGCATTCGCTCAGCACTGCACTTGACTGTCCTCCCGAACTTCAGGCGCGTGACCTAAGCCCATGATCTGACTGGCTCTGAACAGCATGCGCCGAGGGCAGAGTCGGAGCTGATTGTGTATAGCCTGCAGTGTGTCTGAATGCCGCCACAGGACCTGTGTGGGAGTTTCAGTTTATAAACAGTGAAGCTTTCAAAGTTTCACCCTCCTTCCAACCCCCTCCATTGCCAAAGGAAACATGTTTTGATTTCTAAAGTGGACTACTCAAATATTTGGCATGCACAGTGAAAATTTCCCCTATCAAAAGCCAACAGGCTTGGCCCCTATCCAGGATGGTATGAGGTGCCCAAGCAGCTACCTATTGAAGCCTGGCTTTAGTTGTGTGCGATAAATATGTTTACATCTCCTCCATCACAAGGCTCCACTGGCTCATTGCCCTTCCAGAACGGAAGGCAAAAATAATCCCTTTGTCTCCAAATAAAGCAGGAAATGCAGGTCAGGCAGCATCTGTAGAGGGAGGAATAGGTGTGACATTTTAGCATGAATAGAATGGTGCAGCTAGTAGAGGCGGTGCCTCATGGTGCCAAAGACCAGGCTTCGATCCTGAACCACCCAGCCCACACCCGGAGCTCTCTGTGTGGAGTTTGCATGTTCTTTCTGTGATTTTCTGCAACATCCTGAAGTAAGTTTATAAGAGATGTGGATGAAGTAGATGGTTGCCATTTTCCCAGGATTGAAATGTCTGATACTAGAGACAATGCACTAAGGTCGGAAGGAGAGTACTTTTTTTTAACAGTGTGGGTACTTGGAATTCATTGGTGGAAGTTGAGGTAAATATGACAGAGGCATTTAGGAGGCTCTTAGATAGGCATATGAATGTGCAAAGAATGGACAAATGTCAATATGGTGTAGGCAGAGGTGATTAGGCATTTAATTACTAGTTTAATTAGTTTAGCAGAAAGTTGTGGGCCTGTTCCCGTGCTTTGTATTCTATCCTAAAGGTGTGCAGGCTGGTGGGCTGCTGTGAATCAGCCCTCGTGTGTAAATGAATGGTAAAATTGGGAGGGGGATGATGGGGATGTGGAGAGAATAAGAAATGGCTTAATGGAGGATTGGTGTAATGGGTGTTTGACGTTGACCAGGAAGCTTCAGGACCCTTTTTTGTGTTGTGTGACTCTGATCTTTCATAGTCCAATAAAGGCAGAGACCACAATGCTAAAACGTATTGTGCCCTCGGTGAAGAGGGTTTTTCAAACCATGAGCGGCTACTTGAGAATAGTTCCTGATGGTAACATTCTGGCTTTCTCACCCACAGAGTACTGTAATGCCAGTAATCTGAACACTTTACTGTTCTTCCCCGTGTGGTACAGTGAAATATCCAGAAGTGGTAGAGGACAGTCCACTTCTGAGCTAAGCTCCCTAATTTCTGTTTCTCCACTCTCACTAACACCATAATTATTATTTTGAAATATGATTTGAAGAAGAATACTCTTTAAATCTTTGAACCCATCAGTCCCTGCTTTCTCCTTTCCTGTTTTTGTAACCTTGTTTGGAAGAGCTGACTATTGGGAGTTTGCATCATGAAGTACTGTTGATCCTGGAATCTGGAGCAACACACCGAGAACATGGGGAGCTCAATGTGTCAGGAAGCACCTGTGCAAAGGAATGGACAAACTGAAGGGTCTTGACCCAGAATGTTGACTGACCCACTGAGTTCCTCTGGCATTTTGCATGTTGTGTGAGGTTGAAGGAGTCCATGAGTGCCGTGGTTTTCCTGAAGGCACAGTGGAGCAGAGCCCTAGCAGATAGGAACATGTTTGCAATCTGTTGAGAGGTCTGCAGGCCTGAATGGTAAGTGGTGGTCATAGTAACGTCTCCAATAATGGAGATTGCAGAAGCATCATTACAGATGCAGCCTTGGGAGAAGTCATCTCAGCAGCTAACTGACTCGCTGTACTGCAGGTATTGGCCGATGTTTAATCAGCCCGCAATGAGTTTTGGTCAGATATCCTAATGTCAGTAGAGTGCCCCTTCAAATAGTAAGAAGGTAAATGGATATGTGTGGTGCCATAGCTGGTACTTATTACCCATTCCTAATTCTCAAATTGCATGACTTCCTAGGCCATACTTAAGAAATGAGTCACCTGCATTGGTGGCTTGAAGTTGTATGCAGACCCAGCTGGGGTAAGGACAATAATGAATTTGGTGTGCTTTGCAACAATCCAATGGATCTGTGATCATACTTGTTAATGACTGTTTTATTTTACATTGTTAATACTAAAAAATAGAAAGAGGACATTGAATCCCTTTGCTCTGTCATCCAATAAGATCTCAACTGATTTTTTCCCCTTGCCTCAGCATCGCTTTTTCGCACTAAACCCATACACAATTCTCTTTAAAATCTATACACTCCTTTCTTGAACAAGTTCAACATCTTAGCTTCCACAGTCCTCTTAGAGAGAAATTTCTAAAGATTCACCAGATATTCCCCCATCTCTTTCCCAAATGGGTGACCTCTTATTTTGAGAGTGTTAATCACCAGCCAGGAAAAATGCCTTGTCTGTCTCTACTTCCTCAAAAGCTTGCTTGAGACTGGTTTCAAATTTCGGTAATTGCCCCATGATGAGATTTGAACCTGGGACTCTGTTCTTCACCACACTGCTGTATTTCTAGTCTAGTCATTTACCACTACACCTTCACCATATCCTGCCCCTGAGCCCGGATTGTGTTGACCTTTACTGAGATGGTCCATGATGGTCGTGGCTTGTGCCTTGGAGTGCCAATCTTCATTAGTGCAGGTGGAAATGGTTGTTGAGTGAAACGATGATGTTACTAGTTCCACTAGTGAATCTAGCAATCATCTGAAACACTGCTGTGTGTAATGCACATAAGTGCATGATCCATTTGTGCATCATGCAGAAATCATCCTCAGTATGAGGTACTTACAGTCACACTTCAATCTTGTAAGCACCCAGAAATGCGTATAACGTGGACCATTTTGGCTATACTGTGATCCATCAGTCTCATCAATCACCACCCTCCCACCTATTCAATTTCAAACCTTTTGTCATAATTGCTGAACCTCTTGACCATCTTTATCCCAACCAAAGTGTCAATTCTTAAAAGTAAGTGCATTGGGAGGCTAACATGGAATACCACACACTGTTTTAGTCCCCTTAACCAAGATAAGATTATTTGCAGTTTAGATGAATAAGGAATTTCAGTCATAGAAAATCCTAAGGTGGGCTTGACAGGGTGAATGTTGAGATGTTTTCACTAGTCGGAAACTTTGGAACGAAGAGATCTAGATACAGGATAAGGGGTCAGACATTTAAAATTGAGGTAAAAAAATTCTAAGCCTAGAGTGTGGTGAGCCTGTGGAATTCCTGATGCAGAGGCCTATGAAGGCTGGTTCATTAGTAGTATTCAATGTGCAGGTAGATAAGGTTTTGAAAGAATGAGGATTGAGGGTTATGGGAAAGTGGCACAGAGGAGGGTTTGAGGCCTGGAGAAAATCAGCTATGTTCATCGAATGGTCAGGTTTGATGTGTTGAGTGGCCTGTCTCTGCTATTTTATTGTGTTCTTGTCCTACACAGTGGAGTTGACGTTCAGCATTGGGATTTCTCCATTCTATTGGTCTGTGGCATGGTTCAGACAGTTTCATCTCTCAGTCTAAAAGGTGCTGCAGTGTAAAAAGGACATGCACAGCCAATAGTTGAGACAAGTGGCACATTTGACAGAGTCAGAGGCACAGTGGCTGTCCAGATCAGATGAGTGGTAGTGTGGAGGGAGTTAATGGGAATGTGGGAGAATAATAAAAAAAATAGTAATTGTATCGGGTGAGTGTAAGAGGGTGGTTGAAAGTCAGCACGGACTGAAGGGCCTGTTCCTGTGCTATGTTCTAATCACTTCTGTCACAGTGTATTGAGCAGTTAGAGATGGGAATAGTGTGGGAGGAAAGTTTGGGGATTTAGTCTACAATTATTCTTCCACTATACAGTCCCTCATATATTTGGGCAATAAATTTTGCATCAAATTAGAGCTAATTTGCTGTATGACTGTCTGATTTTAATTATGGGAGTGCCCCTTCTCACATTAAATTGCTTCTGAGACAAATATTGGCCCTTTAATTGGTGTTTAAGGAAGAGGAGGAGGAGAAGAAAGAAAATCTGGCCTATTAATATGTCTGGCCTTGTCTGGTGCTGGCTGGGTTGTCTGGACCTGCTCAGACCTGTTGTCATCAATCATCCCCACCCACTCTGCCTCTTCCCTACAATCTCCACCTATCTACCGAGGAGAAATCTCATTCTGCCTTTGTTGTGTACTGCCTGAAGAATGCCCCCCTGAACAATGGCCCCCTGAACAATGGTCGGTTCAGCGTTATTAACCTTCACAAGAATAATGAGCAAGTGACCCTTTGCCTACATTTCTTCCATTTGGAAAAATAGACTTGCTTAAGTATGCCTTTGTTTCAAATGCTGTTCAAAAAGGCCAACCTTTTGACAGAGCCCAAGAGCATGCATCACAGTGGTAGGACAAAGTTAAGAGCTGGTAAACTCTCTAATTGACGGAAGCCTCCTTTGTGAACTTGTGTTTCACAGAGCCAGACCTTCTTAAACCCAGTGTTGCCGTTTCCATAGAAACGATCTAAGCCCCTGACCACCATACATTGTAAATTTAAATACATTCCTCCAAGTCCTTTCGGGGTCCTTTGGCTGAGTGTCTGCTGGAAAATTGTGGCTCGAATTTTGAGTTGGTTAGGAAGTGAAAGTATTTCAATTTTTATCAAGTACCATTTGTTGGCACGCTGTCGGTGCTGCCTACAGAGTTGTTCTTGCATAATAATTGTCACTACCTCAGCAGATGCTGCTGTCATAGCCTAGCTGTCATTCTCAGGCATAAGGAAGATTAAATAACGGGGAGCATCTTTTTTTCCCCAGTAATATCCCCTGCATCAGATATTAATGATAGAGGAATTTGAAGTTGAAGTTCAAAGTAAATTTATTATCAAAGTACATAAACGTCACCATATACAACTGAGATTCATTTTCTTGCAGGCATCACAGGAAATGCAGGAAACACAATAGAATCAATGGGACATCATCTGCAAAAAGACAGCCAAGCAAAATTAAAAACAAAAGAGGAGATAATAATAAATAAATAAATAAGTTATAAATAACAAGAACATGATATGAAGAATCTTTGAAAATGAGTTGATAGGTTGTGGGAACATCTCAATATTGGAGTGAGTGAAGCTATCCCCCTTTAGTTCAGGAGCCTGATGGTTGAGGGTAATAATTGTTTCTGAACTGAGTGATGTGAGTCCTGAGGCTCCTGTACAATCTTCCAGATATCAGCAACGAGAGAAGAGCACAACCTCAATGGTGGGGGTCCTCGATGATGGATGCTGTTTTCCTGCAACAGCACTGCACGTAGATGTGCTTTACCCATGATGGAGTGGGCACTATCCACTTTTTTTGCAGGCTTTCTGTTCAAGGGCATTGGTGTTTCTTTACCAGGCTGTGATGCCAGCAGTCAGAATACTTTCTCCACATATCTGTAGAAGTTGGTAAAAGTTTTAGATGACATGAAAAATCTTTGCAAACTTTTAAGAAAATAGAGGCACTGCGATGCTTTCTTTCTAATGGCACTTGTGTGCTGGGTCCAGAAGAGGTCCTCTGAAGTGATAACACTGAGGAATTTAATGCTGACCCTCTGTACCTCTGATCCTCCAATGAGAACCGGTTTATGGACCTCTGGTTTCCTCCTCCTGAAGTCAATAATCAGCTCTTTAGTCCTTTTGTTCTGTTTTTAACTTCAAACTATTAAACTAATTGAAAGGAAACAAGAGAGTTGAGAGATGTGAGTCTTAGTTTCTGTTAAAGTGAGTCACATGTGTATCACATTCTAGTGTCATGAAGTATGTAATTCACGTATTTTTATGTATAACCTGTAAATTATTCAAATAAACAGGAATGCTTCATCAACTGATATACTCAAATATTGCTGAAATATTAAATACACAACACCCCTCCCTGCTTAGCTATAAACTCCAACTTGATATAGGATGCATCTCAACTAAATACAGTGTACATTATACAACTACTATTTACAGAAATCCACAGCATCATCGTTTTAAAATTGTCCCACTCAGTTCCTGACCAGAGAGGTCACTCTGGTTGGCAGGGGAGACTTGTGGCTGTTAAACAATCTCAGGTTCTGGGGCCAACTGCGAGGTGGTTGGACGAGTTGATTCTGAGACTGCAGGAAGCATTTCTGACAGGTCTGGATAGCTTTCTTCTAGTTTGTGCATCTTGATCCTGGGGTGCTGCTTTTAATTCACTGGAGTATTCTCTTATTAATCCTTATTGCACCTCCATGATCTGCCATTGGCACAGTCTGTTTAATCTCTTTTTATATGGCTTGCATCCTATCCCAAGAATCAAGCTGGTATATTGAACTTCACACACATTTATATTGGGTCGCTTTCTTCTGATAGAGGCAAGAGCTTCTGACACCAGCCCAATTGATACTTCCAAATCTGGGATTGACAAGGTATTAGTTGAACAATGTGTTTGACTTGGAAATGTATCTCATTCAGTTGTGCAAACATGTGATATAGTTGCATGATTATTCTTTATAGTTGCCTACTTTCAGCCTTCATCCTTGGACCGCAGAATTGGAGTTTTCATGGGCATGAGGTTATAGCACAGAATCAGGCCCTTCAGTTCATTGAATCCATACCAATCACCAGGCACCCATTTAAACGAATCCTACTTTATACTCTCCACTTTCTATATACACCTTCCACATGACAGCTTGCTAGTTCAGGACTAAACCAGTGTTACTGGAGTTGTGAGACATCAGTTATGTCAACAGCACCAACCTGCCATACATTTTACAAGGAAAGCTTCACTGGACAGGATGCAAAGGGCTGTTGGGAGCTGCAGTGATTTGTATGGTCTTAAATTTCGGACAGTAGCTGAGAGGCTGATCGGGGATAGGCATTGTTATGATGGAAAGAGACAAAGGAAGATAAAAATTGTAAGAACCATAGGAACAGAAATAGCAGATGTTGCATTATTAAAGTAAATCATTTTGATACAGTAGCTCATTTAGTAAACAAAGCAATGTACTGTTTAGTATTAAGAGATAACTTATGTTTTTTCCACTCTTTCTAATAATCTATTTTAAATTTCATTTTTATACTTCTATCTGTTTTGATTTACTTCTAGTCTAAATAATCTGGATTTTGGACAATTTTGTAGATTCTCAGTAAATGTAAATGTTTTTTTTTCCATTTCTTAGAGTAGATTTATTTCGTTTCAAGGGGAAGAAAGAAGTTTGCAGTTCAAAGTAGATTTATTATCAAACTATATGTTACCATGTACAATGTGAGATTTCATTTCCTTGCAAGCCTACTCAGTAAATCCAAAAACCATAATAGAATTAAAGAAAGATGGTACCAATTAGGTGTTCAACGAAGTGCAAAAGAAAACAATCTGTGTAAGTACAAAAAGAAGCAAGAAAAAAATAAGCAATAAATGTTGAGAACATAGATGAAGAGTCCTTTAAAGTGAGCCTGATGGCTGAGGGGGTAATGACTGTTCCTGAACATGATGGTGTGAGTCCTGAAGCTCCTGTACTTCCTTCCTGATGGCAGCAGCGAGATGAGAGCATGGCCTGGGTGGTGGCGGTCCCTGATGATCTACTTTCCTGTGAGAATGCTCCATGTAGATGTGCTGAATGGTGAGGTGGGCTTTACACACATTGGACTGAGTCATATTCACTACTTTGTGTAGGGTTTTCTGTTCAAGGGCATTGATGTTTCCATACGAGGATGTGACGCAGCCAATCAATATATTCTCCACTGCACACCTATCAAAGTTCATCAAAGTCTTAGCTGTCATGTCGAATCTTTGCAAAGTTATAAAGAAGTAGAGGCGTTGCTGTGCTTTCTTCATAATTGTGCTTCAATGTTGAGCCCAGTGCAGAACCTCCAAAATGATTACACCGAGGAATTTAAAGTTGCTGACCCTTTCCACCTCTGATTTCCCAATGAGGACTGGCTCATGCACCTTTGGTTTCCTTCTACTGAAGACAATAATTATCTCCTTGGTCCTGCTGACAATTGAGTAAGAGGTTGCTGTTATGATACCACTCAGCCAGATTCTCATTCTCCTTCCTATATGCTGATTCTTCACCACCTTTGATTCAGCCCAAGTCAGTGGTGTCTTTAGCAAACTTGGATATGACATTTTAACTGTGTTTACACAGTCATAAGTGTGAAGTGAGTAGAGGAGGGGGCTAAGCACACGTCCTTGTGGTGCACCTGTGCTGATGGAGATTGAGAAAGCGAGCCCATGTGTCCAAAGATAAATTGGCACATATTTTTCCTAATATAAGCCTTATTTGTGACAGATGTAACACAGAAGTGGCTACTCTAACTCATATGTTTTGGTCATGTGTAAGTTTAAACAATTTTTGGAGGGATATGTTTGGAATATTATCTGAAGTTATAGATGTGGATGTTCAACCTAATCCACTTACAGCAATTTTTGGGATTATTCCAGAGGAAGCGACAAAGTGTCTGCTTCCGCCCAACATGTGATAGCTTTTTCAACTTTACTGGCAAGGAGAGCTATTTTGCTACACTGGAAAGAATCTAACCCGCCTACTCCATTATGCCATTATGTCATGTCTAAGCTTGGAGAAAATTAGAAGCCGGACATTTGATACATCCTTTAATTTTGAACGAGTCTGGCGACCCTTTATTCAATATTTTCGCATGATTTATTTTATTTTTATTTATTTATTTTTCTTTATTCTCTTTGGGGAAAATCCTTATCCGTGAAGGTTCGGAGATGACTGGAAGGATGTTTCTTCTCTCTTTAATTTTACCCTCAATTGGACTGCCCAATCTTTCTTTTTCTTTCGTTCTTTCTTTTTCCTTTTTTTGTTTCAGGTTAGTTAGTGGTTTTTCTTTTCTTTCATCAATATAATTTCCAATCTTTTTTTTATGTTTGCTATGAGGAGTTGTAGTTTTTTTTGACCGTGGTATATATAACAGCATAATATTTTACCTATTTGATTTTGACATTGTATACTTTGTTGTTATTATTGCTGTTTACATGTCTTTTATTATCTGTTTGTTAAACTCCTCTGATTTGTATATTATTTATTTGAAAATCAATAAAAATTGAAAAATGAAATGAATGAGAAAGCGATGTTGCAGTTCCAAACTGACTGGAGTCTGCAAGTGAGCAAATCGACAATCCAATTGCACAAGGAGATATTGAGGCCAAGGTTCCACTGGAATAAGTGTACAATGGTTGTGTCATAAGCAGGATTCTCAAACTTTCCTTAGTGGTTGTGTCTTTCCCATTCGAACTCTTTATGTGCAGGATCCCAAGGACTTGAGGGCTGAGTTATAAGAGAGAGTATGGACATAGAGTATAGGCTAGGACTTTATTCCTTGGAGCATAAGAGAACTGTGTGATCTTTTAGAGTCATATAAAATCAAGAATGTGCATAGAGAGGGTGAATATACACAGTCATTTTCCCAGGGAAAATGGATATATTTTTTAAAAAAGACTAGTGTTCACATGTTTAAAGCGAGAAAAGGGGCATCTTCACGCAGAGATGGAAAAAAGTACCAGATGAAGTGGTTGAAGCAGGTACAATAATGACATTGAAAGGACATTTGGATAGGTACAGGATAGAGAATGTATAGTGGGATATGAGTCAAATGGGACTGGTTTACATCTTTTAGCGACTCATTCCAGATGTGCACCATCCATTGTGGTTGGCATGGATGAGTTGGGCCTGAGAGCCGGCTTCCATGGTGTAGTACTCCTGCACTCCAGTGGGCAATCCGTCAGTGTGTGGAGCTGAGGTGAGACACCTTACTGAGGCTTACACAGGAAGGGTAGACACTGTTGATACAATGCCCTGTGAAGTTGGGTGCCTTGTCATGACATTGTAGCTTTATTTTTCCTGAGGATACCATGGGCAGCAGTTAGAATTGTCATGCGGTGTACTCATTGCATCGGATATCTGTTGGCAAACCTCTGGAACAAGTTGTGCACGAAGATCTGTGCATGCAATTGGCACATACCAAAGTGATCCATCACTTTTTAGCTGATCAGTTATACTGCCAGCAAAAACACAGTAAATGTATCAACCAACACCTGGTTAGAGTCTCTGTCACACTTGGTAGAACTGAACTTAATGTAGACATGAGAATTACTGAATCCTAAATACAATTGTACCTTTTTCAAAGCTATGCTTTAAAAGTAAAATGCATGGTAAATACAGTTAACACATGACATTCTCTATTTATTATGTCATCAGTTCTATTCATTTTCTTACAGCGTGTCAACTCCTGTATCCTCAAACAATGCACCCATGAACTTTTTCATTGGCTGTTACATGGTTGCAAGGTGTCCAGTGGTGGCATGTCTGTAGACTGTGGTCCTTCCCTGTAAACTGCACCAAGCTTCAGTGCAACTCACAGTCTGTACTCCTGAACCCTGGAACATGCCAGTTCCATTTGCTTGTGGATGTCTGCTTACACTGGAAATACAATTTCTGATATAACAGGAACTGATTAAGGGCATCTTAGTATTTGGGTTGTCATTAAAGTGAAGGCCACTGACTCCGTTAACTTCTGGTGTGTATATGTGGAATGGACACTGAATCACAGATGCAGTCAATATTAGGAAAGATTTTGCTTTAGATATCTTGCTCTTTATAATGTATAAGCAAGCAGAGAAGTACTAGAACTAGTTCGGAGCACCATATAGTTAGGAGGATGATTACAGAAGACAACAGATACCACAGAGGCATTCTGATGACTTAGTTGAAGTGGTGCTGTTATGGCAGAATTATGATTACTGAGTTCTACACAGCAAGAAATCAGAAAGGGATAGTGACAAATACATTTTCAGTAATATCAGTTGAGGAGTTGCTATTGGCTAGAATGCAAACTCTCACTCGCTTTTCAAAAGAGAGCTGTTAGATCTTTACCATTTGGGAGGGTAGATGCACCTTCAGTTTAATTACTCAGCCCAGCTAAACTGTCAAGTAAACCTTGTTGCTTGAATGGGGCATGAACCTGCAATTGCCTGAGGTAGAAAAGATCCCACTAACAGACCCATTTGCTTCTTCCTGAGTGTTTCCTCCCTACAGTGCATTTGGTTGTTTAACATGTCCATGGTTATGGGCCAATAGGGTCTGTCTGAGATTCCTGATGCCAGCAGGAACGATGGTATAGAATCATTAACATGGGTCCTATGGCCATCCTTATCTCTGCCAATTGTGGTGACAATCTGCGCTCATCCCTTTTGGCTGCTTTTGCTCCCATGTCCCTCAGCTTCTTTTCCATCCAACTTCTGTCCAAGTACCCTTTAATCTTTGTGGTTGTGTATATCTCCAATTCCTCTTCTAGCAAACTCATTTCAGATATTTACCATCCTCAGATCACCTATAACATTCTTCCCTCTCGTCTTTAAGCCTGTGCCTTCTAGTTCTTGACTCCCTTTCATACAAGGGAAGACTGCTAACTATCTGCCCTTTCTATGCCCCCCATAATATTATGAACCTCTAAGGTCACCCCTCATCTTCTCATATTCCACAGAGAATAAACTCAGCCTATCCAATTTCTCCTTGTAACTATAGTCCTCCATTCCAGGCACAGTCCTAGTGAATTTCTTCTGCACTCCAAAGCAATCATATCCTCCTTGCTGTATGAGACCATAACTACACACACAACTCTCAGTGTTGTCCCACCAATGCTTTGTATAATTGCAATATGATGTTCTGACTCTTATACACGGCACCTTGGCCTATAAAGGCAAATATACTGAATGTGTATTTTTTACAACTCTATCCATCTCTGTTGCACTCTCTAGGATCAATGGATCTGCTGGACTCCCTACGGTATATCAAAGGTCCCCATCATTTTGACTCTGGAAACTTAACCTTGCATTTGTCCAGATTCAATTCCATCTGCCAGCATACCTCTCAACCTTCTAGTTGAATTACCTCTACCCCCCCCCCCCACTCTGTGTCCTTAGACAATGTTCCTCATTATTTACAATTCCACCAATTTTCAAGCTGTCTACAAACTACTAATGCCTTTTACAGTTATAGACATGAGATTCTGCAGATGCTGGAAATCCAGACTAACGTATACAAAATGCAGGAGAAACTCCACAGGTCAGGCAGATCCATGGAAAGGAATAAACAGTTGATACTGCGGGCTGAGACCCTTTATCGGGCCTCTTACAGTTAATTTGGTCTAATAAAGGGTAAGCGTAGGCTGGGGTCACTGCTTCACTATTTTATTCAGGGTTCCTTTGGGAGGGACTGAGATTGAGATATGGGTAAAGTGCAAGGAAGAGCTCAATTATGGTGGAATCATGGTAAGATAATACAACAGATGTCACCAACCAATACCATCCAGGTCAGGGGTTCCCAACCTCTTTCAAGCCATGGACCAATATCATTAAGCAAGGGATCCATGGACCCCAGGTTGGAAATCCCTGCTCCAGATAAAACCTAAGACAGTCTTTGGAAGCTATGGTGCCTCAATAACAGCACCTCACAGACATGTGAGCCACTTACCTAGGAAAGGAGAACTCAGCATCTTTAAACCATTGTCTTGCACAGGAAGCAGGTCACCATTCCTTCATTACACTGGGTGAAAACCTATGTGTGTCAAATTTCCCATGGATAGTGGATTTCAGGAGCTTGTTGCCCCAGAGGGTGGTGGGGACCAGAGCACTGTATATAATTAAGGTGGGGATAAATAAATGTTGAGGAACTGTCAGAGAAGAAGAGTTAAGAGAAACATTACTCAGCGAGCATCTGGTTGAATGCCAGAGAAGATGTGAGGAGCCTAGTGGCCTAGTAGTGATTCTATTTTCTCGAGTTCTGCCACATGCTACTACCTTCATCCCATAATCTGTACTGATTCAAGAATCAGTTCATCATTTCCTCATGGGCAATAAATGCTGTCTTTGTGAGCACCATCCACATGCCACAAATAATAAAACATACAGTTGCTAGGATGTGTCTTTGTTGGGGCAAACTGGGAGAGAAAGCCGTTCACAAGTTCAGATCACCATGTATTGAACTGGCTGAATCAGACCAGTGTCATCACTACACTGACTGCAGACATCAGTTTTCAAAACCAAGAGTGTTCAGGGATTCTGCATATGTCAAACGGGAGATTTGTTCAAAAATTATATTCAGTCTTGATTATGGCCATCCCTTTTGAAGCAGACGATACAATTCTTACTCCAGGGATCAACAGCTCTGCAGTACAGGTCTTTGTGTGTGTAAGGAGAGTTGCAGTCAATGTTGGTGTACTAATGAGAACTGTGTATTCTAAGATAACCTGTGGAGACCGAAGCACCTCACCTACGGTGTTCTTTTTTTGGAAGATTCTTGCATTTTTCAGTCAGGTTATTTAGCTGAATGTGTTGCCAGAGTCAGACACAACCCAAGGAGAGATTGATTTGGGGGTGGGGGGGGGGGGGGGGAGGAGTAAAGAAAGGTTATCAGTTTTGGTACTACTTCCCTGATTTTTGAGCTCTCTGCTGAATTTTAAACACATCATGAGGTTCTGGGTACTGCTGTTAACCTCAAACATCTTTGTTCTTTAATTCTCAAAACAGGGGATAGAGGCCTTAAATTATACTGGATGTTTTTGACATGGCTCAGCTGGATGAAGATCTCTCAGGCTAGTCGACCACCCTCCTCTCTTTCATTTACTGCAGGCCCTGAAGCAGATTTATAAAGCAGAGGTCAATTTAAATATGATTAATCTAAGATATAAAAATAACTGAGTAGACTGGCTTAACTTTCACTATGGATAAGGCAAGTGCCCTCACAGATCATGGAGGATATTGAACAGGATGGTCTGGCAATTTGTTCAGGATGCCGTACTGCTCAATTCCCAAAAGGATGTTAAATTGCTTTAATAGGATAAAGAAATTGTTTATTTAACAGAGGGATTAATAAGACAAGGGCTCCACAACATTTAGAATACCTCTGGATAAGTACATGGATAGGAGGGGTTTAGAGGACAAACAGGAACCATTTTGATGGGCACCATGTTTGATATGGATGAGTTGGATTGGAGGGCCTGTTCCATACTGTGTTACCCCCATATTACTCATAATAACATGTATAGTGCACAGTGTTAACAGGCCATAAAGCCCAACTGGTATTTATACTCTACTACAGACTTTCACCCTAAGGTCTCTGTACGCCACTACTCCCAAAGTCCCTGCTACTTACTCTACTTGTCTTTCCAGGATTTGACCTCTCCATTTGCATTGCCTCACGCTTGTGTACATCAAGTTCCTTCTGCCACCACTCTGCCCAACTTTCCAGTTGACTTGCATTCTGTTCTGTCCTTCAGCTTACATCATTAACCCCTTTCTCTCCAAGGTACTTTGATCTAGTTTTCTCTTCAGTGCTTACATGGAATTCACCACCTCTTTCAGAGGGAAATCCACTTTCTCTGCTTCTACTGAATTTCCCAAGTGAGTCTCATTTCTTCATGGGCTTGAGCAACATGATAAAAATCTGCTAAGCTGATCTGTATGTTATGGGCTAATTCTGACAAATGATGTGGTTTTTGGCTCTAATACCAATTCTGTTACGTAATGTCCCCGATCTGAGAAGGCAGTGTCTTCTCGTGAATGTAAGGACCATAAAGATACAATAAATGGATTGGTTTCTAGTCATTCTATCATTGTGAGCTGTTGAAATTCCCCAAAATAATGAGTAGTGAATGTCATTGAAACAGATCCAATAAAGTTTGAAGGGGGGAGTTGAATTTTGAAAAGGGAGACAGGACTGGGGGATGCGTTCAGAGGTTGGTGGGTGGTTTTCATTGATGAGACTGGATTCTTTCATATAATGGTCAACTTTCCTGCTCCAAAAACCTTGCAGAAATGAGGCTGCAGTTGCTGTGCAGTGTGGAAAAACTAGGAGGAATCTGGAGTTCGTTAGGAAGCCTCTCAGATGTCTAAATTCTCACTAGTTTATGTACAGCATGTTAGGTTTTGTAACTCCAAAACTTAAAATTAATCAAAAGAAAAAACACAGGAACTTAGGATAAAGTGTCTGCTTCATTTCACTTTAGTGAGATGCTCACACATGATGCGGTGGCGTGGTGACTTATGCCATTCACATTCTTACATATCACCTGTAATTAATTACGAAAGCAAAAAATGCTTAATCAAACAATAGATTTACAATACTACTAAAATATTAAATACACAACTCTTCTCCCTGCTTAGCTGAAAACTCCAATTCCATATAGAATGCATCTCAACTGTACACACAGTATAGACATCCACAGCACAGTAAAATTAGGATTGTCCCATTCAGGCCTAAAGATTTGATCACTGTGGAAGATTTCTTACTCTTGTGGGTTGATAACCCCCCTGACAGGAGGATCACTCTGCTTGGCAGGTGAGACTTGTGGCTGTGAAACAATCCCAGGTTCTGGTTGGAGGAGTTGCCTCTGGGACTGCAGGAAATGGTTCTGACAGCTCTGGGTATTTTAGTTCCCTAACAGTTGACTCTGCTCTTCTCAACTGATTAATTTCTCATCTCTAGATTACATGAGACGCAGTCTCCACTGTTTCAGAGAGGTGTTCCAGTAATGCCCTTAATCTTTCCAAATACCCACATTTGATCACCTCTGTAGTCCCTCACTAGGACTGCTTGTCCAGGAGTGAAACATCAAACTTCCTTGTTTGAAGAGCCCTCAATTTCTCACAGCTGTTTGTCCTGCAGTCTCCTCCTGAGAATGGATTTGAGCAGATCCAAGCATAAGTGCGAGGGTTAACTCAGGAAGAGCATAGCTGGTGAGTTGCTGGTTGTGGAAATGAGATGCAAGTAGGAAATTAGCGAGCTTCTGATTCAGTGTTATTGTAGTGTGTTCTGCTGCCACTGCTCGCAGTGCATTCATTAGACTCTGGACAGAGCTCTCTGGCAAGCCACTTGTAGCTGGCTACAAATAATATAGAAATACTGCAGCACTATACAGGCCCTTCAGCCCTCAGTGCTGTGCTGAACATGTACTTACTTTATAAATGACCTAGGATTACACATAGCCTATTTTTCTAAGCTCCATGTACTTATCCAGAAGTCTCTTAAAGGACCCTAATGTATCAGCCTCCACCACCATCGCTGGCAGCCCATTCCACGCATTCACTACTCTGTGTAAAAAAAAAACAAACAACAACAACTTAGCCCTGACATCACCTCTGTACCTACTTCCAAGCACCTTAAAACTGCCCTCTCATGATGGCCATTTCAGCCCTGGGAAAAAGCCTCTGACAATCCACACGATTGATGCCTCTCATCATCTTATACACCTCTATCAGATCCCCTCTGTCGTCTGTCACTCAACCTATTCTCATAAGGCATGCTCCCCAATCCAGGCAACATCCTTGTAAATCTCCTGTGCACCCTTTCTATAGTTTCCACATCCTTCCTGCAGAGAGGTGACCAGAACTGAGCACAGTACTCCAAGTGGGGTATGACCAGGGTCCTTTATAGCTGTAACATTACTTCTCGGCTCCTAAACTCAGTCCCATGTTTGATGAAGGCTAGTGCACCATATGACTTCTTATAGCTTCCTATGGACTCGGACCCCATGATCCCTCTGATCGTCCGCATTGCCAAGAGTCTTACCATTAATACTATACTCTACCATCAAATTTGACCTACCAAAATGAACCACCTCACACTTACCTGGGTTGAACTCCATCTGCCACTTCTCAGCCTATATTTTCATCCTATCAATGTCCCACTGTAACCTCTTACAGCCCTCCACACTATCCATAACATCCCCAACCTTGTGTCATCAGCAAATTTACTAACCCATCCTTCCATTTCCTCATCCAGGTTATTTATAAAAGATCACAAAGAGTAAAGGGTCCTAGAACAGATCACTGAAGTACACCACTGGTCACCAACCTTCTTGCAGAATATGACCTGTCTGCAACCACTCTTTGCCTTCTTTGGGCAAGCCAGTTCTGGATCCACAAGCAAGGCCCCCTTGGATCTCATGCCTCCTTACTTTCTAAATAACCCTTGCATAGGGTACCTTATCAAATGCCTTGCTGGAATCCATATACACTACATCTACGGCTCTCCCTTCATCAACGTGTTTAGTCACATCCTCAAATTCAATCAGGCTCATAAGGCATGACCTGCCTTTGAAAAAGCCATGCTGACTATTCCTAATCATATTATGCTTCTCCAAATGTTCATAAATTCTGCCTCTCAGGATTTGTTCCATCAACTTACTAACCACTGAAGTAAGACTCACTGGTCTATAATTTCCTGGGCTATCTCTACTCCCTCTTTTGAATAAAGGAACAACATCCACAACCCTCCAATCCTCCAGAACCTCCCCTGTCCCCACTGATGCAAAGATCATTGCCAGAAGCTCAGCAATCTCTTCCCTCACCTCCCACAGTGGACTGGGGTACATCTCATCCAGTCCCAGAGACTTATCCAACTTGATGCTTTCTAAAGGCTCCAGCACATCTTCTTTCCTAATGTCTATATGCTCAAGCTTTTCAGTCTGCTGCAAGTCATCCCTACAATCGCCAAGATCCTTTTCCGTAGTGAATACTGAAGCAAAGTATTCATTAAGTACCTCAGCTATCTCCTCCGGTTCCATACACACTTTTCCACTGTCACACGTGATTGGTCTTATTCTCTCACATCTTATCCTCTTGCTCTTCACATACTTGTAGAATTTCTTGGGGTTTTCTTTAATCCTGCTTGCTAAGGCCCATGATCCCTTCTGGCTCTCCTAATTTCATTCTTAAGCACCTTCCTGCTAGCCTTATAATCTTCTAGACCTCTATCATTACCTAGTTTTTTTGAATCTTTTGTAAGCTTTTTTTTACTTGACTAGATTTTCAACATCCTTTGTACACCAGGGTTCCTGTACCCTACAATCTTTTCCCGGCTCATTGAAATGTACCCTATGCAGAACCCCACACAAATATCCTCTGAACATTTTCCACATTTCTGCTGTACATTTCCCTGAGAACATCTGTTCCCAATTTATGTCTCCAAGTTCTTGCTTGATAGCTTCACATTTCCCCTTACTACCTAGATGTTACCTGTTACATGGTACCTGTTACTACCTAGATGTTTCTAGGTAGAAACATCTCATACCCTGCACTCTAACCATTCCTGACCTTGAGCCATTCAAATCTCTGTAATAGCCACAACACCATAGCTCCGTGTACTGATCCACACTCTAAGCTCATCCGCTTTGTTGATGATGCTTCTTGCACTAGAATAGACACATCTCAAACCATCAGTCTGGGTGCATCCCTTCTCTTGGATCTACTCAAATCCATTCGCAGAAAGAGTCTGCAGGACAAACAGCTGAGACAAGTTGAGGGCTCCTCAAACAAGGACCCCTGGACCAGTAGTCCTGATGAGGGACTACAGAGGTGATCAAATGTGGGTACTTGGAAAGATTAAGGACTTGACTGGAACACCTCTCTGACGCAGTGGAGACTGCATCTCATGTCATCTGGAGATGAGAAATTGATCAGTTGAGGAGAGCAGAGTCAACTGTTAGGGAACCAAATTGCCCAGAGCTGTCAGAACCATCTAAAGTCCCAGATGCATCTCCACCAAGCACCACACAGGAGGCCCCAGAACCTGGGATTGTTTTACAGCCACAAGTCATTTATTATTATCCCCAGGTATTTACTTTTTATGAACCTGTAAATTTAATTTGTATTCTGCCTTTTTAACTCAACCCGTTTTGTCTTCCCTTTCCAATGAAAAGGAAAAGTGCTGCACCTTTCCTTTTAACTCAAATGTCTTTTTCTTCCAAAGGAAAAAAAATGTGCTGCGCTTTTTTTTTATAACACTGAAAACTCACTGCACTTCAACAGGTAGGCAGATGTTTCCTGTTCATTTTAAAACCCGTTTGTCACCAATGTAACTTCAAAACAAAACTAATCAAGAGAAAAACACAGGAACCTCGGAGAGGTCTACTTCATTTTTACTTTAGTGAGGTGCGGACTTGCATTCGTGTTACTTACATATACCCGATAATGAATTATGTAACCAAAAATATTTAATGAAACAATAAATTTACAATATTACTCAAATATTACTGAAATATTAAATACACAACACATGCCATCCTCAGGTTATTACCGGTTCAGTTCTTGCGAACTGTTTGTAAACTGAACGTAAGTTGGACGTTGGTTAACTAGTGAGATCTTGTAAGTTCATTTTGTGATCTTCACCATACTGCAGCGATCCCACGAGCTGATATCCCCAGCGCTGATTCCCCTCATCAGGGTCCCCTGTTTCTGTGGCTGTGTAGAATTGATCAGTAGAGTTTGCTTTTTCAAGGTTGTAAGCACCTAATTTTTTTTTCAAAAAGCAGAAAGACTTGCATCTTTCATGCCCTTAGGACACTTCAAAGGACTTCCAACCAATGAAGTATAAAATTCTTGCTGCTGTTGCAGACAAGCTAGACTTAACAGCCAATTTCCGTAAAGCAGGGCTTACAAATAGCAGTAAGATAATGAGCAGATAATCTGTTTGTGATGTTGGTTGAAGGATAATTATTAGCCAGGCTTGCCTGCTGCTCTTTTTTTTTGAAATTGTAACTTGGTATCGTTAACACTTTGGAATGACTAAATTTTTGGCCTCATCTAAAAACCACGCTGCTTTCAAAGGGAAAACATGAGAAAATCTGCAGATGTTGAAAATCTAAACAACATACACAGTGTTGAAGGGACTCACTGTTTTGTGTGTGTTTCTTTTAAAGTTGCACGGCAGTGAAAGGTGAGTCTAGATTTAGTGCTCCAGGCTCTAGAAGAGGTTTGGAGCTCTCACCCGATCATTGAGCCTCAGGAGACTCCTAAATTTTGCAGGAGTTTGCGAACAGTAATGGAAATGAAAGCTACTGGGGAAATGTTCAGCAAGTCAAGCAACGTCCATGGAGAGTCATGTCACTGATCTTTCTTCAGAAGCTCTAATGGGAGGGTGCTGAGCTGAAATGTTTCTCTCCACAGATCCATCACTTTTTGACTGAAGATTAGCAGTACCTGCAGTATACTGGTTGAAGGCACAATGGCCTAGCTCCTCCTGTACCAGTACTGTAAAAAACAAGCTAATAAATAGTCTCTGGAGCCTTTGCCGAAAATACTTTAAATCACCCGGGTGGGCTTTCTATTTATTTGTTAGGAAATCATGGATATCTCAGGGAAAGGCAATATTTATTGACCATCTCTAATTGCCCCCAGACCATTTCAGAGGGTAATAAATGGTCAGCCATATTGATGGGTAAGGAGTCACATAAAGCCAGGGTGGAAAAGGGTGACAGATTTACATGCATTTAGGACAGTAGTGAACCAGATTTGTAAAAAGTCATTGCTCATTCCAGCAGTTTTATTATAGATTTAATCAAGTACTTGAATTTAAATTCCACAGTTGTTGTGGTGGGATTTGAGGACATAACTCTGTATCAGTCATCGTCTATAGAGAGAGACAGACAGACAGACAGCAGGGAAATGTGCCCCCACTGCCCACTGTGTCTGTGCCAACTGTCAAATACACATTGATCCTAATCCTACACTTCATCCTGCAGCCCCAGTGGAGGTAGACCAGCAACACCAGCTGCCTTGAGCCATTCCGCTGCTATGACTTCCAGGTAGGGTGCATTGGGTGAACCCAGTAGCCTCCTTACTCTTGTGAATTGTACACTCACAAGTGGCCTTTGATTTCTTTCCAAAGGACATTTATTCAGTGATTACAGCTTTGCATTATTAAAATATTGCAGTATTCCACCATATGCACTATCTTGCAGTCAATAATTTTGAATTAAAACACAATAATCTCAATCAGAATGCTCTTGAGACCCTATAGTGCCTACCAGTCCTGGAAACCTCACCCCCACCCCATAGAGGATGCTGTGTACTCTTTCAGGGAAAGACTGGTGCAGTTGTAACTCCGGAAAAGAGCCAGGCAATTGGCTCAGGCAGAACTTTTGACTGCCCACAGCTTGGACCCATGAATGGCCACCTTGGAATAAACCAACCAGGAGATTTTCGAAGCAACCCAACCAAACATCAGAAGTATGGGGCTGAAGTGCAGCCATAATCTGCGGAGCTCCCCCTTCAGATACTGTAAGGCTGCAACCTCTCATTCTCTGTATCTGCGTGACACATCGAGTCCTCCTGGCTGCAGGACTGACATACGGCTGGACCAACTTAAGAATCTGTTGCATGGTGCTGCTTCGTGAAATACTTCCCACTCCAGGTCACCAGTGTAAAGGGGAGGACTTTTGCAAAAAACACTTCACTGGAGTCACAAGTGTTTATTTTTCTTTTTCCAAAGGTGGTTCTTCAGTGATTACAGTATCACAATATTGATTGATACGCACTGTTCACATTTTCAAGTTGAAACAAGGTCATGGCTATGCGGAATGTGTTTGTGCACTTGAGGTCCCCGGTGGTGCTAGAAATCCCAAGTTATATACAGGGTACAATGCAACCTTTCTTCAGAGACAAATGGGTACAGGCGTAACCCTGGAAGAGTGGCAGACAGTCAACACGGCAGAACCCTGGATTGCTCACTGCCTGGACCCATGAATGACCAAATAGACCAGACCCAGGAGATTTCCCCCACCCCCACCAAGTGAGCTATTCCCATCCACAACAGGTGTCTAAAAATTAGGAGCATGAAGCTGAAGTTTACCCAAGACTTGAACAGTCCCTTTAGATACTCCCAAAAGAGGTGTCAACCTCTCGCCCTCTACATACATGACATTGTCTTCTGGTTGCAGAAATGACAGGCAGCTGGGAAGTCCCTAAACTGTCTTAAGAATCTGCTACATTGAATTGAATGATCTTTATTGTCATTATACGTAGGTACAATGAAACTCTGGCTTCCTCTCAGGCAATCAAACAAAGCAGTAGATAAAAACAGAACAGTAATAGAAAAACAGTATTAGAGAAGTAGCAGAAAATAAGATGCAGCAGCACCAGAATGTCACAGTAATGCACAAAGTGCCGTTAGTGCAAGTATTTGAGTTCTTGTGTGTGCATGTGTGTGCTCACAGTTTCAGTGATTGTTCTGTGGGAGTGGTGTGATGGAGGCCACAGTTCTGGGGTAGAAGCTGTTCCTCAGTCTATCTGTTTTGGCTTTTAGTGTCCTGAACCTTTTGCTGGATGGCAGCAGCTCAAACAGGGAGTGGCCGTGGTGTGTGGTGTCTCTGGTTATGCTGATTGCTTTCCTCCTGAGTCTGCTGGAATAGATGGTGTCCAGTCCTGGGAGCTCCATCCTGACAATTTGCTGGGCGGTCTTCACCACGCGTTGCAGGTCTTGTCACTCAGCAGCTGTACAGCTAGCGTACCACATGATAATATTCTGTGCAACACTTTCTAGCCCAGGTCCGTAGTGTTAAAGGGAGTGGACTCACGCAGATAGGGACTTCAGCTGACTTCACAGGTGGCCTTTGTGGTGACCAATGCTGAGCAGGCAGCAGCAGTGTTCTTGCAGATTTCCAAAGCTTCTGTTGAGGTTAGTGCTTGCCCCATTGTTGTCTGTCCTTGCATGGAATTCAAGGCAAACAGACTGACTTCATGTTACTGATGACCTGAAACACATGGCAGGTAAATGTAAAGACCTTCATTCTTCCACCAAGCAGCCTGCCACCCACTATTGGAATCCAAGCAGATTCTTTAAAAGGCTTTAAAACCTTTTGCCGCTTCCAAGACCATTTCCAAGCCACCGTCTTCCCTCTTGGCCAGACCAATACATAGATTATAGTAATGCAACTTATTAACTGGGGTGAGCCCACTTGAATCGTTTTGATTGTACTAAATTTAGAGCTCTCTCAAGCACTGACACTAAACAGGCCGATATTCTTGGCTTCTCACCAAACTAATCTGGAGTGATCACCACAGCTCTTGCATTCCTGTACCTTGGCAACAGTACCCTACTGGGGCTGTCAAGGATGAACGGAGTTGCGTTTTGATTGAATTATGCAATTTTAATGAGCCCCTGTAAAACATTGCTGCTTTGTGTTGAGGTACAAAGGTGTGTCTCTTCTGTGATTGTCAACCAGATGTCATCTCTCATTTGGTTCAAAGAGTAAAATGGCAGTACCCACTTCTCCACTGCACTTCAGGAGCTTATTCGTTGAGTGCCTTCTTCACATGTTAGTCATTAGTGTGTGAGTGTGAGAGCTGACATTTAAATCTCTCCTAATGCACTCTCAACTGCAATTCCCTTTCATTGGCAAAGAACTAACAGTGAGTCACTGCAGTTGAGAAGGGAAGCAAAGGTAAACCAAAGGCAAACCTTGTTCTCACTGTTAATCATAAAGTCAGACAGAAATGTCAGAGCTGAAATGGACTCCATCCTTTCCCCCAGTTCTCCTCCGTTTCCCACATCCCTCCACACACCTGCTCCACACTTACGTCAGAGTCATACCAACTGGCCATTCAGCCTATCGCATTCATGCTGACCAGTTGGCCCCATCCATTTTAGTCCCTTCTTCCAGCACTTGGCCCTTTAATGTGAGGGTGATCCAAGTGCTCATCTACTCAGCTGTCATTGTCTGCGTCCAATACCCTTGCTGGCAGTGCAGTGCATTGCAGGCACCAACCACTCAATTCCTGCGGTCGCACCTCTGTGTCCTCCAGTCCATTTCTGTTGTGATGAGGGGAAAAGATTTCAATTTGCCCTCTGTCTACTCATAATTTTGTATATCTTAATCATGTTCTTTTCTTAACCTTGTCGGCTCCAAGGAAAACAGACCTAGCCACTTCAGATTCTCCTCAACTAAAATGCTCTATCTCAGGCAATGTCCTACTGAATCTCCTCTGCATTCTCTATTGTGCTAACAAATCCTTCCTATAGTGTGCGTGCGGTTCTGGTCAATGGTACTCTTGCTAAAGTCTGGAAAAATGTTTCAAAAAAATTGGAGCATAACCTCCCTAATTTTGTATTCAATGTCCCAACTAATGAAAACCAGTATTCAAATGCTGGTTCTTTACCTCCATTGCCATCTTCATGAATTTTTGGACTTGTTTTTTTTTGTTGTTTTGATTTTGTCCTGTGACTGGCCATCTTTTGCCAGTTATTAGGTTCTACCAGCCTTTCATCCATGTATATATTTTTTAAAAAGGGTTAGTGTAGGACTGGTGTAAAAAATGGATGCTTGATGTTCACAAGGATTCATTTGGCTGAAGGGCATGATGACATATGATGGCCCCATGGCACATGATAACTAAGAACATTACTAAACGGGTTTGAGCTTGCTGCCTCCTGGTCCTAAACATTCCAGTAGTCATGAGGTCTCCTGTGCTCTTTTCTGCCTAGGTGGGTCCTGAGCTGAGCAAAGAATATTTAAAGGCCTTGGGGCACATGAAGGTGATGAGTGAAGGTTATGAACGAAGTTGGGGGGAAATTGCAGGCTTATTTGTCCAAGGTTAGATCCACAAAGCATAATGAGTGGGAAGCAGTGAACATTTTTGGTCAATGCTCAGTGAACTTGTCAGGACTGTAAAAGAGGGAAACCAAGTGTGACACCTTGGCATTGATTTACACCGTATCACCAGCATTCCCTCTGTTCTCTGGGCCCCTCCATATCTCTGAAACTTATTTTCCTGCTTTTACAGTGCTTCAAAAAGATCAAAGACCTGATCCTCTGTTTTTCCCTCGTCAGGTGCTGCCTGCCCTTCTGAGTGTTTCCAGCTCTTTTTATTTTGTAAATTTCCAGTAGTGTTGTTTTTACATTGATTTTCGAGAACGATGTGATACTGAGCACTGAAGTTGGAAATTGGCCAAGATGTCAGCACAGCTTCTATATTGTATTCAGCTGAAAATAAGTTATTTTGCTTTGAGGATGATGTACCCCCAATAGAGCATATGGAAGTATAAAACTGCATTAGGTGCTCATGTTGCTGGGATGGCATTTCCACCAGAAGGCTCTGATTCTGAGGGCTTGCTCACACATACACATAGGGACACACACAGAGACCGCAACCAGGCTATCACAATCACACTACTACACACTTCCAGGGTGCAACTTAAAACCGTTCATTTGATTATTGTCAGAAAGGGGAGACAGGTCATTTTTAAGTAGCTCTCTGCTGAAACCAAGTCAATGAGTTTACTCCTCTAATGTGTGAATGAACGTGTGTGTGTGCATGCACATGCAATTTATGTGCATGTATATGAATGTGTGTGTTTGTATGTGCATGTTTGCGTATGTATTTGTGTTTATGCACATTGGGTGTTGGTACACACCATTTAGCAGAATTCTCAAGCTTTCCCCATATTGAAGGACCGAAGCACTCTAATTCAGAGTGCTTCAGAACTTGTCACTGAACCGAGCTGGTGAGCTATCCAGCGTGCAGAAGTTCTGCCTGCAGGTTAGTGAAGATGAGCAAAAGCAGAACCAGCCACAGCCCTAGCTCTGTGCTGTACGCTGCCTGCATGTGCAGGATAACGCTTGTGAGTATAGGCCTCAGTTTCTGATTTGCCATCCTCTGTTATTTGGTGTGGTTCTTGTGAGGGTTATTCAGCACAGAAAGGATCCCTCCAGTCCACTTGCAAAATCTCATCCTTGTAATGTGGTAATCGTAACCACACACAATACATCAAGTGTGGCCTAACTAATATTTAATAAAGATGTTACCTGATATCCCACTTTGGATTTCCATTCCACATCTGAAGGCAGCAGGAATCTCGTTCATGTTCCTTCTTCACCACCCATTCCATCAGTGTTGTCACCTTCATTGACTTATGGACTTGGGCTCCAACATCCTTCTGTTCATCATACTCTCCAGGGCCCAACCTTTAACTGTAAATGTCCTACTCTTGTTTGCCTTGGGTAATTTTGTGGGTGGTTAGAGCTCTCTCCTTGGACCACTCCCTCATGCCTACCTATCCTGTTCACCCTGGTTATCAAGTTGACCCACTGCACATCATGGTATATTTCCCAACTGATACCCCAGCAGTGGATCCTGCTCCCACAGATGCTTCTAGACTTTGCAACATGACAATTGCATGCTTTCACTCTTTGTTATGAAAGCAGATGAAGTGAGTTTCCTGCCTCGGCATTCAGAGAGAATGGGCTCCATTGATGGAGAATGGACAGTGCAGTCTTGTGAGACTAAGCACCTCTGACCCACTAATGTCACGAGCCTATAATTAACTTACAGCTCTGGTGTGACTTCAATGGTGTCAGTGTCTGGTCGGTTCACTGAAGCTGTTGACACTGGTCACATGTGACTTTTCTCCCCAGAAATAGTCTGTGTGCTTTGTTACAACCTCTACTGATTTCATGTTCTTGTTTTGCCTGGAGCCAGTAGTTGGGTAAGGGATGGGTAAAACATTGACTTATAACAAGCTTTAACATTAGTTTCAATTTTGTTTCCTTAACCTTGTTGTTTGTTCACACTTCCCACTTGAATTCCTTTGCAAATCATATTGTCATGTTAAGTTTATTGTCATATCCTCAAGTATGATGAGGTATAAATACAAGGCAAAACTTGTAGCAGCATCACAAGGTTGATGTAGGTTGAGACAACAAATTATATACAAGTTATATTAATAGTGAAGGGGGGGGGGGATAAAACTTCTTGACTAAGTCCTGTTTTGCACAATCAGAGACAAGTGTATGGCCCTCCGTGTTCAAGAACCTGGCAGTGTGGGAAAGCAGCTGTTCCTGAATTTTGTGGGAAGAGACCACTTATCTGATGGTAGCAGAGAGAAGAGGGCAGCACCTCAGCAGTGGGGAGGGCTGTTGGTTTTGTGCGTGAGGATATTGGAGTAGATTTGGGTGAGAGGTGAGGCAACCTTAAAGCAAGAAAGGGAAGAGAAGCAGGAGTGTTTAAGAGAATTTAAAAGCTAAACCTTTGGCAGCTGCAGACGTGTTTGCTATTAGTGGAGAAATTACAATCAAAATAAGACCAGACATCAGAATTAGCACCATACAGCAAGGGAAACATGCCCTTTAGTCCAACTCATCAATGGCAACCAAGTTGTTAACTAAGCTAGTCCTATATAGCTATCTAAATGTTTATGAAATTGGAGGAAGTCCAATATTTTGGTGGTTTACTAGATTGGTTGATTTTTGCATATAACTGATATGTTGCTCAAACAGAAGCTAATGTATACAAGCAATGGGTGATATGAGTTGGTAGGACAGCAGAGTTTTGTTGAATGTGAAGGTGTGAGGTTGGATAAGAGTGGACTGCAATAGACAAGCAAGCATACAGGCAACAAAATGGGCATATGAGGGTTTCAGCAGTGGAAGAATATCTGGAATTATGTGACATTTCGTCAATGGAAACAGGCAACCTTACTGCTGGTGCTGGAAAATGTTTGCAAGTTTATTTCTGGGTGTAGTACGAGTGGTCTGCACAGTATTAAACACAGATGCCATGAAGAAAATGAGTCAGTGACTTGGAAGTGGAGTTACTGGTGGGCTCCAGAGTCTGTGAGTTAGATCTTAGTCATATTGGGGTGAAATTTCGGCTCATCCTGTTTTAATGCAGGGCAGTTCAGAGTCCTTTCCCCTAGTTGTCTATAAGGATTTTTATAAATTCTCCCTTTGGTTGATTTTAACGGATATCATGAAAGCCCCACCAAAGTTTGCTAAGGAATCTTCCATTGCCCAGTTGAGAGGCTCCAAAATAGATAATTCTGCACACCTTTGTGATCTGATAGGGGCACAAAGAATTTGATCAGTTGGACAATGTAGACTGGTGTGAGGAGTTATAGTTAAGGAGAGGATCCTAGCTGCTCCTAACCAGATCCAGCTTGTCTGACCCTACCAATGTGGTTAATTTTTAACTGTGAAGAAGTCAGCTGAGCATACATAGACATTTAGTATGGGAGGGGCTTACCAGCTATGCTAGTAATTCCAGTGACTCCAGAACAATTACACAAATGTTCATTCATGGCTGTGCAAAGTACTTGGCCGAAGATGCAAGTTGCTGAAACCTGAGGCAGATATTGGGTACTGAGAAGTAGCTGGAGGTTCCTCATTCAGCAGTGTCTGGATAAATCCCTTAAATTGGCCCCTAATGGCCAAGTCTGACATGACTGATCTCCACCAGACATGAGTAATAAATAGGAAAATCAAGCTCCTGAGGAGGTTGGTTTAACATTTCCTTTTGTTTCTTGTGGGGGATGGAAGGGAGGTGTGGCACCGTGAAAGGTATTGTCATGGTAACGTCACTCCAAAGTGAGGGGTGATTGGATAATTGAAGGCACGGAGCATTTTAATTTGAATTCTGAGAGATGCGTGGAAGAGCATTTGAAGGCAGATAAATCAAGCCCCCAGTTATTTTAGCAGTAGATTAGTGGAGACGTATAAACATTGGGGTATGGAGCCCAGGTTTGATGTTTGGGGCTGACTGATGTTTACCTGTCTCTTTGAATTGATAAAACAGTCCAGAAGAAAGCAGGACTTTAAATGCACCTGGATCATAGCCTGAGTGGCTGTCCATAAACCATCATTCATTTGCCAATTTAAACACAATCTCAGGGCAGCAGAGGATGTCAGATTACCAAATGAGTTGGAGCCTTCAGGCTAAATCCTCAACAGAGAAACAGGAAGCAGAAAATTAATGGGATCTTTAGTGTGGTTTACAGCCCAAGCAGAGAACAATTCAAAAGGGCAGTTCTTTTTGTCATTTGAAACAGGACTCCTGAAAATGATTTATTTCACCCTCTCTTTCACTTTCTCTCCATTTAGTTAATTAGTTTCCAAGACTTGAAAATGAAGAAAAGCAGTATTTCAGGTCCAAGGTTAAAAGTCAACATTTTTACTTCATTGAGCAGGTGAGCTTTAAGCAGGTCTTAAAACCAGGACTCGTGTTCAAAGGCTGGAGCTGGAATTTACTGTTATTACCTATTTTGTTTTTCTTATGGGATTGAGTTACCTGACCTCTTTGCAAAGTTCAAGACTGCAACTGATGCTGTGTGGCTACCTCACAAGGCACAGGTGAAGGAGAAGAAAACGCCCTCAGGTGTTTTTAACACAGCAAGCTATAAGTCATCCTGCGTTGCGCCTGAGCTGAAATTGGATCCTGTTCAGCTGGCTTTTCTCCCCCCCTCCCATTTTCTATTTTTTGTTTCATTTGAAGTAAAATGTATTTCTGAATCCTGAGTTAGCATTGAACACATGAAACACTGTGGGAAGCACAGTAACTCAGCTAGTAAGTTGACTGCCTCTCAGTTCCAGTGGTTTAGGCTTGATGCTGACCTTAGATACTGTCCTGCATGAAGAATGGGGAGATTTCAGATGACTTCTGATATTATGGAGTATTTTATTGAAGTTTTGAGCAGCAACTTGTAGTGTTGCTGCCTCACAGGGCCAGAAAACTAGGTTCAATCCTGATCTCTGGAAATTGTAAGTTCTCCCTGTGACTCTTGAGAGTTCCCTCTAGGTGCTCTGGTTTCCTCCCACATCACAAAGACAGGGGTTGGTAGATTGGACATTACCCCTGGCATGCAAGTATGATAGACTCTTGGGGGGGATGGAGAGTTGATAAGAATGTGGAGAGGATAAAATGGCTAAAAGTAGGATTATAGTGTCAAAAATAGGTCAGCAAAACTTGATGGGCTGAAAAGCCTCTTTCTGTATTGTATTTCTCCATGGCGCTGGTGATAAAGAATGACATCAAATTAGTGGAAGATGTGACATAGGATCGAAAGATACTGAGTCCTTGTGGGTTGAGTTAAGCAACTGCAAGGGTAAAGGGATGCTGATGGCCGTAATATACATGCCTCCAAACAATAGCTGGAATGTGGACCGCAGATTACAACAGTATATATTAAAGGCATGTCAAAAGGGCAATGCTATGATTGTCATAGGAGATTTCAGGATGCAGATCAATTGGGAAAATCAGGTTGGTAGTAGATCTTGAGAGTGAATTTGTTGAATGCCTACAAGATGGCTTTTTAGAGCAGTTTGTCATTTGTCACAGTACTTGATGGAAAGTCTTGCCTGATGAATCTGTTGGGATTCCAGAGGAAATTAGAAGTAGGATAGATAAAGGGGATGCAGGGGATATTTGGACTTTCAGAAGGCCTTTGAGCCTGATTACTGATTTACAAGCTCATGGTATTATAGGAAAGTTACAGTTAGAGCATTGGCTGATTGGTAGCAGGCAGCAAGTGAGAAAGTATCCTTCACTCGTGGTCACTGCTGGGTCAGTGCTGGGACTTTTTATGCTGAATATCCATGATTTAGATGATGAAATAGATGGCTTTGTTGCCAAGCTTGCAGATGATAGCAAGATTGATGGAGGGGCAAGTGATGTTGAGGAAATAGGAAGGCTGCAGAAGGATTTAGACAGATTAAGAGAATGGGTAAGAGAGTGAAAATGAAATACAATGTTGGGAAATGCATTGTCATGCACTCTGGTGGCAGAAATAAATGTGCAGACAATTTTCTAAGTGGGGAGAAAATCCAAATATCTGAGACGCCAGGGAGTTGGGAGTCCTTATGCAGAATGCCCTAAAGGTTAACTTGCAGGTGGAGTTGGTGGTGAGGAAGGCAAATGCCATGTTAGCATTCCTTTCAAGAAGTCTAAAATACAAAAGCAGAGATGTGATGCTGAGGCTTTATAAGGCACTGGTAAGGCCTCAGGTTGAATATAGTGAAGTTTTGTGCTCCTCATCTTAGAAATCATGCTGGCATGGGTTTCAGAGGATGTTCACAAGGATGATTCAGGGAATGAAACAGTTATTGAGGAATATTTGATAGTTCTGGGTCTGTACTTGCTGGAATTTAGAGGGATGAGGAGGGATCTCATTGAAACCTTGCAAATGTTGAAAAGTCTGAACAGAGTAGATGTGGAAAGGGTGTTTCCCGTGGTGGGGGAGTCTCGGGCAAGAGGGCACAGCCTCAGGATAGAGGGGAATACATTTTAAATAGATGTGGAGAAATTTCTTTAGTCAGATGGTCGTGAATTTGTGGAATTTATTACCACAGCCAGCTGTGGAGGCCTTCCACACCACGGACTCTACCTGCAAGTGAACCTTCATGATATACTGCATAAGGACTCCCAAGTCCCTTGGCATCTCTGATTTTTGGATTTGCTCCCCATTTAAAAAATAGTCCACATATTTATTTTTACTACCAAAGGGCACAACTATGCACTTGCCAACATTGTATTTCATTTACCACTTTCTTCACCATTCTCCTAATCTAAGTCCTTCTGCAGCCCACCGGTTTCCTCAACACTACCTGCCCCTCCACCAAATCTTTGTATCATCTACAAACTTGGCGACGAAGCCATCTATTCCATCAACTGAATCATTGATATACAGCATAAAAAGAAATGGTCCCAATGCTGACCCCTGCGGAGCACCACGAGTCACTGGCAGCCAACAAAAAAAAGATCCTTTTATTCTCGCTCACCGTTTCCTACCAATCAGCCAGTGCTCTAATCATGGCAGGTCACTGAGTGTCCTTAAGGCAGAGCTTGATAGGTTGTTGATTGGACGTGACATCAAAGATTACGGGGGGAAGTCCACGGAGGGCTGAGGAGGGGAAAAAGGATCAGCCATGATTGAATGGTAGAGCAGACTGGACGGGCCAATTGGCCTAATTCTGCTCCTACGTTTATGGTCTTATAGACTGTATGTCCTCATTTTAATACTGTGAGCATAAACTTCTAATCAGATCCGTTACATATCCAGTGATTGCTTGAGGTCACAGCCTTTTGTGTTTGATGAATTAAAACACTAGAACTCAGTACAGCACAGGATTAAGCCCTTTGGCCCATGCAGGGTGAAATGTTTAAGGGAAACATGAGGGGAAACTTCTTCACTTCAAGGGTCATAAAAGTGTTAAATGAGTTGATTTCAACATTTAAGAGAAGTTTGGCTCAGTACGTGGATGGTAGGAGTATGGGGGGGCTATGGTCCTGGAACAGGTCGATGGGAGTAGGCAGTTTAAATGGTTTGGCACAGACTAAATGGGCCAATGGGCCTGTTTCTGTGTTGTAGTTTTCTGTGACTCTATGGTGTGCTAATTAATAGTAATAATACTAATAAATGTATTTATATAGCACCTTTCATGCATCAAGATGTAGGCTGAAAGTACCTCACATAGATGATAAAGGTAATTCAATGTTGTCATAAAATGCAAGATAAAAGTAAAAATCAGAAGACAAACATTATATGGAATATGATGTAGTCAAGTATACCAAATTATATGAATGTAATCAACACCAACAGGCATTAGACAATACAATAAGAGGGCCAATTTTTTTTTAAAAAAAGGGTTTTTAGAAGTGTTTTGAAATGTTCCGTTGTATTAGCCTGGTGTATCCCAGTCGGTAGTGTATTCCAGATCCTTGGTGCACAAGAGCAAAAGGCTGCATCACCAGCTCAATGCCTGGCTCTTGGAGCACTGAACAAACCAGCATTCATGGATCTAAGGTCATGGGGCGGGATGTTAGGGCCAGACACTCCAAAAATATACAGGGAAGCTTGATTATTCAGAGCCTTGTGTACAATCAAGATTATTTTGAATTAAAATTACAAACTATACTAGAAATTGAATATCTGACTAAACTACGGTAATCCCTTCTGTCTACACAATGTCCATAGTCCTCCATTTTCTACACATTCATGTTCCACTAAGAGCCTCTGAAGCACCTCTGATGTACCTGCCTTCACCACCACCCCTGGCAAGGCATTTCAGTCACCCACCACTCTTTATATTTGAAGAAAAAATTTGCTCTGCACATCTCATTTGAACTTGACCTCATATTGTGGTCACCTCTATTAAATCACTTTTTCAGTTCAAGAGAATACCTGCCCTATTGTCCAGTTTATTATTTATTGTAATGCATGCACTGTTTTGTGCACTTCACGCAGTCCTGGGTAGGTCTGTAGTCTAGTGTAGTTTTCTCTGTGTTGTTTTTTACGTAGTTCAGTCTAGTTTTTGTACTGTGTCATGTAACACCACGGTCCTGATAAACGTTGTCTCATTTTTGCTATGTACTGTACTAGCACTTATGGTAGAAATGACAATAAAAGTGACTTGACTTGAATATTGTTAAAACTGTATGCTACCTTTTTCTAATAAAAACACAAAATGCTGGCAGAACTCAGCAGGCCAGACAGCGTCTATGGGAGGAGGTAGTGACGATATTTCAAGCTGAAACCCTTCATCAGGAGTGAAGTAACATGGGATGGTCGGGGGGGGGGGGATAATAAGTTTGGGGGAGGGATAAAGTAGAGAGCTAGGAAGTGATAGGCTGGAGGGAAATGTGCTATGGGGAAGGTGGAGAATTATGGGAAATAAAAGAGAAAGAAAGGTAGGGCTGGGGGGAGATTATAGTGAGCGGGGAAAAAAAAGAGAGAGAGAGAACCAGACTAAAATAATAGATAGGGATGGGGGTAAGGGGGGGCAGGGGTATCAATGGAGGTCAGTGAGTTGAATGTTCATGCCCGCAGGTAGGAGGCTACCTAGGCGGGAGATAAGGTATTGCTCCATTGACCTGCGTGTGGCCTCATCTTGACGGTAGAGGAGGCCATGGACAGACATGTCGGAGTGGGAGTGGTCTGTGGAATTGAAGTGACCAGTTGGGAATCCTCACTGACTTCCTTGTGGTCTTGAGGGATTTACTTGCCATATAATGATGAATGTAGCCACTATCACTAGGAAATGGATCAACTGGATATTATCATTTTGTTGTCTGTGGCATCTCGCTCTGTTGAAATAGGGCTTTGCAATTCCTAAATTACAGCAGCAGCTCCAAACAACAAGTTATTCACTGCTAGTAAAATGACTTGGGACTTGCTAAGGTTCTGAAAGATGGTGAACAAGAAAGATGTTAATAGGGTTGAAAGTATATGCAAAGAAAATTTACAAGGCTGTTGCTGGGTATGGAGGACCTGCTTTATAAGGTAAGATTGAATAGGTTAGGGCTTTATTCCTTAGAAAGATCGAGAGGAGATTTGATAGAGATGTACAAAATTATGAGGGGGTATAGATAGGGTAAATGCAAGCAGGCTTTTTCCATTGAGGTTGGGTGAGACTACAATTAGAGGTCACAGGCTAAGTGTGAAAGGTGAAAAATTTAAGGGGAACATGAGCGGGAACTTCTTCGCTCAGAGGGTCACGGGAGTGTGGAACGAGCTGCCAGCACCAGTGATCCGTTTATGTTCAATTTCAACGTTTAAGAGAAGTTTGGATAGGTAGATGGATAGTAGGGGTTTGGAGGTCGTTGCCAGTGGGCAGCTTAAATGGTTCAGCATTGACTAAATGGGCCTGTTTGTGTGTTGTACTTTTACACAAAAGGGCATTTCAATCTGTGATTCAATTTGGTGAAGGGAATGCTCTATTTTTACCACTGAGTTATTTTTATCCAAGCAAGAGGTGGGTCAAAGCAACCTAACTGCAAAACAATAAGACTGCTTTAGTCTCTGTAGGGTTATTAATAAATTGTGGATTCCATTACGATAGTATGAGCTGGCCAGCCCCTCAGCACTGTCTGAACGGATAGAGAAGGGTAAGTTGGGTGCTGTGCAGATGCAATCAGTTCGAATCTCAGTCCCTTCAGATTCAACGTTTCACTTCTAAGATACCTGCCCATCAATTGCTTGCAGCTTAAATCAGAGATCGTGGCTCTCTGCACGATGTTCAAGTTTAATTGTCATTCCACCAGACGTGTACAGCTGAACAAAACATTCTTCTTCTGGGGCTAAGGTGCAAAACGCATTACGTACAGTCACACACAGCACACATAGCAACGATCCAGAGTTAAACACAAAAAAGTTATAATGCAGTATAGCACAAGTCCCTGAGTTGCATGGCATGAAGAGTGATGGTGCATGGGATTTTGTCCTGGAGCCATTTTTCTGCAAGACCAAACACATAGCAGTTCCTCATCTTACCAGTGCAGCGGCAGGTAAAGGCGATCCAGCTTGACTTCCAGTGAGCAAATACCAGAGAGAAGCACAATGGGAGAGCCGGCCTGCAGGGACCAGCCCCCAAGGCAGCATGGATCCTGTGTGTCCACTGCGCCCCTGTTCTCTCCCACATCACCCCTGGCACCACCTCCCCTGGGTGGCTGCAGCAGCTAACACCATGGCATCAGGGCGTGGTCCGTGCAACAACCTGAGGCCATGCAGCTGTTCTACCGTCGGTCTTGCCAATGAGCTAATGAACTGGACGTCCATTGCCAATGTCCAACAGCATGTGGTGATCACAAGGAAAGTGTTTAAGGCAAACTTTTCTCTGCGCTATCCCAGCAAACCCTTCCAGGTCAGCTACAGCAAAGGCCAGCCAGTAAGGCTCCTGCCGTGTTGTTCTATTGACTGTCTCTGCGCATGAAATGTCCGCTGGACCCTGAAGGAGATGTGCACAGCTGTTGTAACGTGTGGCAGTTCTTTCCCTTGACCAACGATATGATGAGACTGTGGCACCTCTTGAGCCAATCAGCAAGAGGGCCGAACTGGAAGGGGGGTGGGGGGTGAAATAATTCTGCAGATTGAAGCTGAGTGTTCTTTTCCCATGCATTTCCAGCACCTGTCAGCCTTGCAGTTCTGGGGCAGGAATGATTTTGTTCTGTCTGGCATCTGACTGCATCTTAAAAACAGGCCACTGAGTATGCAGTGCCCATCAAGTGCTCATTTATTAAAGTCATATGTAGATGAGTACAGGACTGAAGGCGTTGTATTTGAATGTACGCAGTATACAGAAGAGGGCAGATGATCTTGTAGTGCAGTTAGAGATTGGTGGGTGTGAAATTGTGGACATCACTGAGAAGGAGCTGAAAGGAGATCATTGTTGGGAGCTTAACACCCAAGGTTAAATATTGTATTAAAAGGATAGGCAGAGGGGGGTGGGGTGGCTGCCTTGGTTAAAATGTAAATCAAATCCTTAGAAAGAGGTGACATAGGATCAGGAGATGTTGAATCCTTGTGGGTAGAGTTAAGAAATTGCAAGGATAAAAAAATGTTAATGGGCATTATATACAGGCCTCCAAACAATAGCCAGGATGTGGGATATAAATTTCAATGGGAAACAGAAAAGGCATGTAATAAGAGCAATGTTACAATAGTCAAGAGGAGTTTCAATATGCAGGTAGATTGGGAAAATCATGTTGGTGCTGGATCCCAAGAGAGGAAATTCATAGAATCCATACGAGATGGCTTTTCAGAACAGCTTGTGGTTGAACCCACTAGGGGAAAGGCTATTCTGATTTGGGTGTTGTGCAATGAACTAGATTTGATTAGGGAACTTAAATAAAGGCAATGATCATAATATGAGAGTTAATATCATAGTTTGAGAGGAAGAAGATAGATCAGCATTACAGTGGAGTAAAGGGAATCGCAGAGGCATGAGAGAGAAGATGGTCAAAGTTGTTTGGAAGGGATACCAGCAGGGATGACAGCAGAATAGCAATGACTGGAGTTTCTGGGGGCAATTTGAAAAGGCACAGGATAGATGAAGTATTCTAAAAGGAGGATGTCGCAACTATGGGTGACGGAGGGGGGTGTCGAAGACAACATAAAAGCAAAGGAGAGGGCTTATAAATATAGCAATAGTTCATGGAAAGTTAGAGGACTGGGAAGCATTTTAAAACCAACAGAGAGCAACTTAAAACATAAGGAGAGTAGAGATGACACATGAAGGTAAGTTAGCCAAAAATATTAAAGAAAATACCAAAAGCTTTTTCAGATATACAGTGTAAAGTGTAAATGAGAGTTGAGAGTGGATATCGGACTCTGCTGGAAAATGATGCTGTAGAGACAGTAATGGAGGACAAAGAAATGGCGGATGAACCTATTAACTATTTTACGTCAGTCTTCACTGTGGTAGACACAAGCTGTCTGCCAGAAGTTCAAAAGTGTCAAGGGGCAGAAGTGAGTGTAGCTGCTATTATTATGGAGAAAATGCTTGGGAAGCTGAAAGGTCTGAAAGTAGATATGTCATCTGCACCAGATTGTGTACACCCCAGGATCTGAAAGAGGTAGCTGAAGTGTTTGTGGAGGCATTAATAATGATTTTTCAAGAATGATTAGATTCTGGAATGGTTCCAGACAACTAGAAAATTTCAAATATCACTCCACACTTTAAGAAGAGAGGGAGGCAAAAGAAAGGAAATTATACGCAAGTTAATTTGAGTTCAGTGGCTGAGATGTTGGAGTCCATTATTAAGGATGAGGTATCAGGGTACTTGGAGGCACATGGTAAAGTAGGCCAAAGTCAGCATAGTTTCCTTAAGGGAAAATCTTACCTGACAAATCTGTTGCAATTCCTTGAAGACAAAACTGGCAGGATAGACAAAGGAGAATCAGTGGATGTTGTTTACTTGGATTTTCAGAAGGTCTTTGACAAGATGCGCCACCTGAGGACACTTAACAAGATAAGAGCCCATGGTATTACAGGGTAGATACCAGCATGTATAGAAGATTGGCAGGGGACAAAGAGTCTGAGTAAATGGGGCCTACTCTGGTTGGTTGCTGGTAAAAGGTGGTGTTCCACAGAGATCAGTATTGGACTGCTTCTTTTCACATTGCGTGTCAACCTTTTCTGACAACAGAATTGATGGCTTTGTAGCCAGGTTTGCAGATAATATAATAGGTGAGGGGGCAGGTAGTGTTGAAGAAACAGGGAGTCTGTAGAAAGGCTTGGACAGATTGGGTAAATGGGCAAAGAAGTGGAATATAGTGTGGGGAGGTGTATGGTTATGCACTTTGGTAGAAGGAATAAAGATGTAGACTATTTTCTCAGTGGGAAGAAAATCAGAGGTGCAAAGGGGATTTGGGAGATGCAGTTTTGAGTCAGTGGCGAGGAAGGCAAATGCAATGTTAGCATTCATTTCAAGAGGACTGGAATATAGCAAGGATGTGATGCTGAGGCTTTTTAAAGCATTGGTCAGACTATTGGTCGATTATTATGAGCAGTTTTGGGCCCTTGTCTAGGAACTGATGTGCTGACATTACAGAGAGTCCAGAGGATGCTTATGAGAATGATTATAGGAATGAAAGGGCTAACATTTGAGGAGTGTTTGAGGCCCTAGGCCTTTATTCACTGGGGTTTAGAAGAATGGGGAGGTGGATGTCATTGAAACCTATTGAATATTGAAAGACCTAGACAGTCGATGTGGACAGGATGTTTCCAATAGTGGGTGACCCTAGGATAAGAGAGCACAGCCTCAGAATGTAGGGATGTCCGTTTAGAACAGGTGAGAAGGAATTTATTTAGCCAGAGGATGGAGAATCTGTGGAGTTCATTGCAGCGGACGGTTCATGAAGGCCAAGTCATTGTGTACATTTAAAACAGAGGTTGATAAGTTTTTGGTTAGTCAGGGCATCAAAGGTTACGGGGAGCAGGCAGGAGAATTGGGTTGAGAGGGATAATCAGCCATGAGGTAATCGCAGAGCAGACTTGATGGCCGAGTGGCCTAATTCTACTGTAATGTTTTAGATCTTGTGTCTTATATTAAATGGACACCAATTCCATTTTATCCCCCCATGTTCCCATTATTTCTCCCAGAATCCAACCATGCACCCTCACACTGGGGCAATTTACAGTGGCAGATTTATTTCCAAACCACATGTCTTTGGGATGTGGGAGGAAACCAGGGCACCCAAAAGAAAGCTCACCTGCCAACTCAGAAGCTTCCTCAAAGATAATGTTCCCCCTAAGGTGTGCACATATGCACACACATGCATTTTTTGCTACTACTGCACAGAGGAATTTTATCGGCATACAAAAGGTTGTCACTCTCTACATTGTTGGCATGTTAAGTATATTTCACAATCATTCACAATCACATTTCATTTTCCAGTGCTGACAGTGTTGACAACGTGGAGTTTGCAATGATTTATCTGCAAATTTTAGAACTGGCTTATTTATACTATTTTTATTGAAGAAATTATTCAGTGCGCACATGTTGTCACTGCAAAACATTGCACAGCCCAAGATTTTTGCGCACATTGGTCTTTACGCAAACTTTGCTTAATGCCCAGCCTTCTTAGGCTGATGGGTGCTTGCATTTCATCTAAGCTCTTGAAAGTTTAGGCAAAAGCTATTGCTTCATTAAGGATAACCCCTAACTCAGAACATCAAGGTTGATTAGCATTTATAAATTGAAGGGAGATACTGTAGATCTTAGAATGGAACAAAATGACTTGGCTCTCTTTGCCTGCAAGCATGATGCTCAACTGCATCTATTTCTCCACTCCCTCCCAGAATCATGTTGCCAGCACATCAATGGCCTCTGTCACAGGGAGAAATTGGGTAGGACAGGACTTTATTTGTTGGAGTGTAGGAGATTGAAGGTGATTTTATGTAAAAATCGTGTGGATGAATGCGTTCAATTTTTTTTCCCTTTGAAAAGGAATCACAAACTAGAGGGCATGGGTTTAAGGTGAGAGGGGAAAGATTTGTAAAGGAACCTGCTGGGTAACGACTTTATACACAAGGTGCTATGTATATGCAAGAGGGAATGCTAGAGGCAGGTACCATAACAACATCTAAAGGTAGTTTGGATGGATCAGAAAGGTTTGGAACAATATGGGCCATCTGCAGGCAAGTGGGATGAGGGTAGCTAGGCATTGTGGTTAGCATGAGCCAGATGGGCTGAAGGGCCTTGTTTGAGTGCTGTGTTGCTCTGTGAATATATCATTCCATGACTATTGTCTCTGATTTACAAAGGCACACATCACTTCTGAGAATTTTTCAGCAGTTGTGTCATCTTGTCTGGACATCTTCAAAGATTCACATATGCGCCTCTAAAATTATACTTTTCTTTTATGTTCCCTCTGTTCTTGCATCACTTATGTGCATTTAATAGTGTTTTCCTTGCCTGTGCCCATCTCTCCAACTCAACTTTATCATCTGCTCCTCAACCCCTTCACTGTATACTTAATTTCTAAGCTTCAGATCATTTCCAGTAATTTAATTTGTATAATTTTAAAGGAAGGGCTATAAATTTGTGCTGTGTATCCAACTCCAGGTCATTATTATCTTTCCTCCCAGTCTCCATGGTAGTGTGTGGTTATGCAGTTATGTGAGAGAGAAATGTTTAGAACACAGTCCAATTCCCCATAATGAACATAAGCATGGTTAATGATCACATCCAGATGATTTGTGGTGATCTCTGACTCAAGCCGTTCCTTTCCCAGTGACTCATCACTAAACTTGCCATTTGAAGAATTGTACTCAACTCAACAGTGCTATGAAATATTAATCCCAGAGAAAACCTGACATCTTGGAAATTTTTTTTAAGTGTTTCATGAACTGGCTGGTGGTTCAGTGTTATATGAATTGAGGAATGTACTTTTCAGAGGGAAAAGCTGTAATAATAATTTCAGAATTGGGTTTAATACCATTGGCGTATATCGCAAAATTTGTTTTGCAGCATTGGTACCATCTGAAAATTTGACTGGGCAAGTGCCTCCCTTTAACCCTGACTTTATGGCTCCATGGGATGATCTTACAGCATGCCCCGGGGAAACAAATAGGTTCAATATTACAGAAGTCTATAAACTGATTTTGTTAATCAGTCAGAAAGTACAAAATCTCCCCCCCCCCCCCCACTTAACCTTTACCATAACTGTACCTTCACAGTGTGTACTCAATGGCATCAGAAGCACGAACAATAGATAAGAAAGAACATTTCTTAGAAATGGAGAGAGAAGAAATAGCTATTCTTAGGAACCAACATATGCACGTATATCAGACGTTTGGATTTAATAATATGTGAGCTTGTTCATATGTATGGGTGTCTATCATTTGAGCATTTGCAACCTGGGTACAGCCTGTAGTTCTACTACTGACTACTTTTGTAGAGGAACTTGGGCCATACTATCCCAATAGTGCACATTGTTAGGCTCTCTGAAAGCCCTGGTTTTTCTGGCACTCTGGATAAGACCAATAACGGGAAGGTTTCTTGGTTCTCTTTCATCCTCTGACTGGATTCTGTCGACCTGGCCAACTCCCCTAATCTCTACTGTGATTTACCCAAAGTCGTAATCCTAGCCCTTTGTAATTTATGCTCTATGAATCTATCGAGGGTTCTTGTCTCGGTCTCCAACCTCCGTTTATTCACTTGCTCATGGGTTGTAATTGTCACTATCAAGGCCAATGCTTGTCATCCTTAGCTGGAGTTACGTGCAGCAAGGACAGCAGTAGACCAAGTGATTTTCCCAGCTGTCAGGTGATACTCACATTCAGATTCATTTATTTATCTCATGTACATTGAAGCATACAGTGAGAGTCACTGTTTATGTTAATAGCCAACACAGCCTAACGCTGTCCTGGAGACAGCCTGAAGGTCTCGCTTCACGTTCCAGTGCCATCATGTTTGCAGAACACACAAGCAAGAAGGTCCTCATTTGTCATCATACACACAGACATTATTCTACCATCAGAACAACAGCAAAGCAGGCCCTTTATCTTGCTACACACGCACAGGCAACTCCTGTGATGCTGCTAGTACCAGACTGCATCAGTCTCTGCCATTCCCTTCGATTCATCAGCTACCCGGAGAGGAGGAGCCTGCTACATGGGCTCTCCATATCATACTGTTTTGGATTGCTTGCGTATCCCCTAGACAGCTGGGCCACTACATCTGTGGTTAAACCGAACCAACAGAGGGCCTCAGGAGTTTACCCAACAACTTGGAAAATTGCTCTGGTATGCCCTATTCATAAAAACAGGACAAATCTCATCTGAATCATATTCTGTCAAGAGTTACTCATTCCCCATAACACTCTCACTGATTCCCAGGATCACTTAGTTGCAGGCCAACAGTCTCAGTATGAATATGGACCAGCAGAGTCCCTAAGCTGAGCTAAGCAACTGTCCTTGACATCAAGATGGCATTTGACCCAGTGTGGCATTAAAGAGCCCTGATAAATGAGCACCAGAGTGGAACTACTCTAATAGTTGGAGTGATACCTTCCACAAAGGAGAATCAATATGGCTGGGGGCTAGTCATTCTAACCATAGAACATCACTCCAGACATTCCTCAGGACAGGGCTGTGAGCCCAACCATCTTCAGCTGTTTCATCATCGCCCTTCCTTCCATCACAGGGGCAGAAATGTCCAAGGTCATTGATGATTGTATAATTCCATGCGAGCACAGCCTCTATCCCACTGTTTACTGACTCTTGACAGATCTCTTGTGCGATAAGATGGACTCACCATCTATCCTGTTATGATCTTGCACTCTATCATTCCAGCACTGCTTTTTTTTTGGTAGGTTTTACATTTTATTCTGCATTGTAATTATTTTACCTTATTCTAGCTCAATGGATTGTGTAGCGACTTAATCTGTATGAACAGCACACAAGGCAAGCTTTTCACTGTATCTTGGTGCTTGTGACAATAATGTACTGTTACTAATACCAGCAAATGAAACAGTCTAAGCCTACAGGTAGCAAGACCAAAACAGCATTTTGGCAAGGGCTGGTAATTAGAACTACCAGGCAACGACTAGATCTACAAGAGAAAATTTAGGAACCTGCCCTTCATGTTCAACACTGTATCTATAGCTGAGGCCCACAATATCAATAAACTGGGGGTCACAATTGGCCAGCAATACAAGTGAATCGGCAATATATTTAGAGGAGCAGTTCAGAGGCTGGTGTCCTGCTCCTGATTTTTTTTTGATACTCTTCTGTCTTCGGCACTGAGCCACTGAGTTAAGACTTGCTTTGAAATCTGCTGTGAAATGAATTACAAGCAGCGCGTGATGTGGTGATAATGTCGCCGAGCATAATTGTTGATCTCAGTTTCCACAAGTTAAAGAGATAAAAGGTATGTAGTACGGTAAGGTGGTCATCCCTGATAAGACGCAGCAGGCCACCAGCATTTTGTGTGTGTTGCTTGAATTTCCAGAATCTGCAGATTTCCTCGTGTTTGCATCTCTGATAAGTATGCCCACTGGGAAGGAACACATTCTCTTCTTCCTGGATGCTTGCTCATTGACAGCATCCTAACTAGTATTCTGAAAAGTTTGCAATTGTGTTCCAATTTCTATATTCTGTGTTCCAACACATGCTGCCTTAACCATTCTATCTACCTATCTGCCACCCGGAGGCAACTATAGACTTTAACCAAGGTTCCACTGTTTGCCAACAGAAATCTCCATCAGGGCCCCTGCTATCTCTTTCCTTGTTTCTCTCAGTTTCCTGGGATAGATTGTACCCATCCCTGGAGATTTAACTGCCCTTAATCATTTAAGACATCGAACATCTCTTCCTTCATGTTCTCTGCAATGAGGAATTCTCATTCGACAAGCCTTCTGTGTCTCCTCACCTTCCTTTGTCCTCCCTCCTTCACTTTACAAACACCTTTTGATCTTCACTTCTGAGCTAGGCTAAAAATGAATCAAGATGAAGGAAGATCACTGTGTAGACTGGAATGAAGCTGAAGGGGAAACTTCATTGAGATGTACATGACATTAAGTGGTATATAGATAGCATCATTATTTCATGTTAAGAAGACAATGACATAAATTTAAGCAGGCATAGAGTAGGTTTAAAAGAAATGTTAGACTTTCCTTTCACTGAAAGTGACAAGTACAGTGTTCATTTACTGTGCAGACTGATGGTAGAGGCCAGAGTATCAGCAAATGAAGTGCAGTTGGATGTCAGGAGGAAGAGGAAAATGCATGAGAAAGGAAGGCTTGCATTTATTTTTTGAATTGTGTAATACCAGGATATATCTAAATGGTTTTGTAGTCAATGAATAACTTTCTTTAAATATGGTAATGTTAGAAGTATTTTTATTGTTTTATTGTCCACTAGAAGGTGATGCTGAGCTGTCTTCTTGAACTATTGTTCCCTGCTAGTGAAGGCACACTCATATTGTTGTTAGGTAAAGACTCCTAGGATTTGGACCCAAGGATAATGAAAAAATGGAGATATTTTCCAAGTAAAAGTAGTGTGCAGTTGGACAACCTGCAGGGAATGGTGTTCCTTTGTGCCTGTTGCCCTTTTCCTTGATGGATAGACTGTAGGTCTAGGAACAGAGGATAGAAAATAGCATTGCAGGCAGGGGCTGCTTCATCTTCTCAGGAGTTCTAAATAGAATTGAACGTTTCTCATGTTTGATTTTATGACGGATGAAAGGTTTTTAACGAGGTACTAAATATGCTTGGATTGAGTACATTGCTCAGAGGGAAATGCTTGCAGTAGTGCCATGGGGCTATGATGGTTGACCTTAGACAACTACAACCTCTGTTTGAGGTTTGACCTCAATCACTCTTTTTTTCTCTTTATTGATGCTCATTGATCTCACTTTTACCTGAACAATTTGATAAAAAGCTTCTTTGCCGTAAAGGGCATTCACTTCCACCTCAGCCTTGGAATTCAGCACTTGGTCAATGTGAAGAAGGTTTTTCTTTCGAAAAATGATCTAATTTATAATTCCGGACTGAAAAGCATGTCTGAAAAATATGACATAAGCGAAACTGTGGGAACGTTATGTAATTGTTGTTGGTTAGAAACACCATGGAAGAATATTGATGTTGAGCCAGTTTAAGCTTTGAACTTGATTTTACCTCACTATGGGGTTAGATTAATCTGATCTCATTTGAATTTTATCTGGCCTTGCTTATTGGATTCTATCCATGCCTTGCCTCATCCTGTGCACTCTTAAAAACCATTTTTACCACACTTCTCTTTGACCCTCTCTCTGCTTCCACCTCCCAGGTTTTCTGTACCACAGGCATTCCATTCATTCTTCAGCTCTATGACTGTACATCTCCAAGCATCACTTCAGGAACACGAATGAAAGTGTAGCTTTAATTCCTCTTTATGTTTTTTGTGACCTTAAGATATTCCAAAGCAGTTTACTGAAGTAAAGTTGTAATGTGGAATGCATGTGGGATGATTTGTCGATGGTGACTCCCACATACAGATGGAGTAAGCAGTTTCAGTGATGATTGGGAGATAAGGGATACTAGGGAGATCTTCCCTTTTCCTTTTTGGAACTGTGGTATGGTTTTTTTTACATTCGCCTGAGGACAAGTGTGTAGGGGACAATATGAAGAGGGGCAGGGTTGTTCTTTCCAAACTTCTTGAGAGCTTGTCTGTCAGAACATATGGCTGATTATCTGATCAATGTCATGCTGCTGCATGTGGGATCTTTTTCTATGAAAGGGTTGGCTGCTTATAAGTTGGTTTATTATTGTTGGGTACATAGCAAAACTTGGTTTTGCATGCCATCTGTACAGATCATGTCACCACATCAGTACATTGAGGTAGTATAAAAGAATAACAATTTCAGAATGCAGAATAAAGTGTTACAGTTGCAAAATGCAGTGCAGGCAGACAATAAGTGCAAGGCGTTGTAGAATGATGTTGTAGACGGTCTGGTCAAGAGTCCATCTTATCATATTGAGCAAGCACTAAATGCCTGACAGGGCATCAAGAAGTTTTTATTGGCCGTGGTGTGTTGGGGATTGATGATCTGAGATTATGCGAGTTGCTGGAGGACTGCATGTTCTTTCATTGTCCATTCGCTTTCATAAGACCATAGGATATAGAAAAGAAAATAGGTCATTTGGCCCATTTGAATCTGCTTCACCATGGCTGATCCATTTTCCCTCTCAGCCCCAATCTCCTGTCTTCTCCCTGTATCCCTTCATGCCTTAAATAAACAAAAATCTATGAACCTCTGCATTAAATATACCCAGTGGCTTGGCCTCCACAGTATGGATGCAAGGACTTTGGGGAGGGCGCAGAAAAGGTTTATTAGGATGCTGCTTGGATTAGAGGGTGTGTGCTAAAAGGAGAGTTTGGGGAAACTAGGGACGTGTTTTTTTCTAGAATGGCAGAGGCTGAGGGAAGACCAAAGGGAGACAAATGTTTATAAGATTATGAGAGGCATAGACAGCCAGTATGCTTTATGCAACGTCGAGTTACCTGACACCTGATGGCATGCATTTTAAGGTAAGAGGTTGAAAGTTCAAAGGAAACTTATGTGGCATTTCTTTTTTAAAAACACAGTGTGATGGATGCCTAGAATGTTTTCATAGGTTGTAGTAGAGACAGCAAGGTCTTTAAGAAGCTCTTAGAGTGGCATATGAATGTGCAGAGAATGGAGAGATATAGACCATGTGACCAGAAGGGATTGATTTAATTAGGTGTCATTATCTTAATTAGTTGGTTGGGCCAGCTGGTGGTGTAGTGGCATCAGCACAGGACTTCAAGGCAGATGGTCTTGAGTTCATACTGAGCCGGGTGCCCATCTGCGCGAAAGAAAGGGCTGACAATCTACTTGCCATGAAAACCCCTTGGACCCTATTGGCCCATGAGGTCACAAAGGGTCAAACTCAACTAAAATGACTGAACAGCAAATCATAATTAGTTAAGAGCAATATTATGTGTTGAAGGGTCTGTACTGTTAAGATAATAAAACATGGGAGCACTATCAGGCCATTTACAGTGGCATGCAAAAGTTTGGGCACCCCGATCAATATTTCTGTTACTGCGAATAGCTAAGCGAGTAAAAGATGTCCTGATTTACAAAAGGCATAAAGTTAAAATATTAAAGAAATGTGTCATCTTTAAGATTACTTCAGGAATTTCAAGATTACTTTTTTTATTTCCATCCTTTACAGTTTCAAAATAACAAAAAAGGAAAAGGGCCCAAAGCAAATGTTTGGGCACCCTGCATGGTCAGTACTTAGTAACACCCCTTTTGGCAACTATCACAGCTTGTAAATGCTTTCTGTAGCCAGAGTCTTTCAATTCTTGTTTGGGGGATTTTCGCCCATTCTTCCTTGAAAAAGGCTTCTAGTTCTGTGAGATTCTTGGGCCGTCTTGCATACACAGCGCTTTTGATGTCTATCCATAGATTTTCATTGATGTTTAGGTCGGGGGACTGTGAGGGCCATGGCAAAACCTTCAGCTTGTGCCTCTTGAGGTAGTCCATTGTGGATTTTGAGGTGTGTTTAGGATCATTATCCTGTTGTAGAAGCCATCCTTTTTTTATCTTCATCTTTTTTACAGATGGTATGATGTTTGCTTCCAGAATTTGCTGGTATTTAATTGAATTCATTCTTCTCTCTACCAGTGAAATGTTCCCCGTGCCACTGGCTGCAAAACAAGCCCAAAGCATGATCGATCCACCCCCGTGCTTAACAGTGGGAGAGGTGTTCTTTTCATGACATTCTGCACCCTTTTTTCTCCAAACATACCTTTGCTTATTGTGGCCAAGAAGATCTATTTTAACTTCATCGGGCCACAGGACTTGTTTCCAAAATGCACCAAGCTTGTTTAGATGTTCCTTTGCAAACTTCTGATGCTGAATTTTGTGGTGAGGGCGCAGGAAATGTTTTCTTCTGATGACTCCTCCATGAAGGTATATTTGTGCAGGTGTCGCTGCACAGTAGAACAGTGCACCACCACTCCAGAGTCTGCTAAATCTTCCTGAAGGTCTTTTGCAGTCAAAAGAGGGTTTTGATTTGTCTTTCGAGCAATCCTACAAGCAGTTCTCTCAAAGTTTCTTGGTCTTCCAGACCTCAACTGTTAACTGTCATTCCTTCATGACATTACGAACTGAGGAAATGGTTACCTGAAAACGCTTTGCTATCTTCTTATAGCCTTCTGCTTTGTGGGCTTCATTTATTTTAGGCAGCTGTTTGGAGGACCCATGGCTGCTGATTGTTGGAACAAGGTTTGAGGGGTTAGGGTATTTATAAAGCTTTGAAATTTGCATCACCTGGCCTTTTCTAATGATGATTGTGAACAAGCCATAGCCCTAACAAGCTAATTAAGGTCTGATACCTTGGTGAAAGTTATCTGAGAGCTCAAATCTCTTGGAGTGCCCAAACTTTTGTTTGGGGCTCCTTTCCCTTTTTCACTCTAAAATTGTACAAAACAAAAATAATGTACTAATCTTGCTTAAAATGTTGAAAAGAATGTTTCATCTTTAACTTCATGACTTTTGGAGATCAGTTCACCTTCTACTCATATATTCACACTAACAGAAATTTTGACCATTGAAACTTCTGCATGCCATTGTATGTTCAATTGTAAAACTCGAATAGTCCATTATATAATGATGCAGAAATACTGATGGTTTGGGAATCCAACTCACCAGGCACCATTTACTTGTCCCTGTGATTCCTTTCACCTACCAGGCAGAGCCTAGGACCTTAAACTAACAAGTACCCCATTCCCACCCATTTTTCCTGTTCACCACGGCCCTGATCCAATACTCTGGTACAATGCGCTGGAGAATGTATCATTATACCATGTACCCATTAAGAAAAGTAAATTTAGAGCATACTGATGTGTTAAAAGAAATAACATTCAATAGTCCAATTACCTGCCAGTCCGGCTCCACCAGAATCTCAAATAGGCTGGGTTTTTGGAGTTATTTTGAAGGCACTGATGACCTCATTAGAAGAATTGCATGCTGTCATTAATTGTGCTGGTGTAATGGTTGTGACTGCCAATGAGTCAATCACTCAGTACCAGGTTAATGAGAACCTTTATCAAGGTTCGTTACACTACTTTTACATATGCCAACTTCACTGAGTCACTGCGAAACTTCAGCAAATGCTGTCAGCGAAATTCAACATTCAAAGCTATAATTTAACAGAAATAAATCAGCTGCAAAGTGGAAAGAAAAGGTCGTTTGTGGTAATAATAACCTTTACCAGCATTTAAAAATGTAGACTCTGAAAACGTCACTCCACCTCCCCCCCTTCCCTGCACTCCTTTTTTTAGATAGCACACTAACCTCAGCCTTTCATTCTTAACCTCTATGAATGGGAAATGCAGGCCACTGGCTACCATGGTAGCCCATTGCGGTGTATGTGCCTCTCCCATCACCAGATGTGGCTGAGTGGCCAGTGTGTACAGCTGCTACGGGGAACTCGTGTCCTTGTGCAAGGAACGTATGATCTGTCTGAGAAAGTCAGGGCAGGGGAGAAGCCCAGTTATTGTTACCCAGAAATGAGCATTCCAGTATCCCCCCCACCCCCATCTTAGATCATTCAACATTTCACATTTTGTCAAGTGCTGACACTGCAGAAGCTGGGGAAAGAAAAGCCTTGCACTTACAGAGTACCTTTCATCCCAAAGTAACTGAAAGACAGCTTTTGTAATCTTTGAGAAATACTGCTCACTTCTGAACTCTGCAATAGCTCCTGCAGTCGTGCAGCTTGTAGGGTGGCTGCCTCACAGCCACAGGTTCCATCCTGGCCACCAGTGCTGTCTGTGTGGAGTTTACACATTACCCTGGGGGCCACATTATTTAGCCCCAGGTGTTCCAATTTCCTCCCACATCCTAAAAACGTGCAGGTTATTAGGTTGATTGGTCACTGTAAATTGTCCTTGGTGGGTAGGTGAATGATTGACACTGGGGAGGGGAGTTGTGGGGAAGATTAAAAGAGATGATTGGAAATAGGTGGTTAAATGATCAGCAGGGACAGTGGCTAAAGAGTCTGTTTGACTCTGTCTTTGAAGTGTGATGTTGATCTGCAATCTGCACACAGCAAACTCTCACAATGGACAAATCAACTCTTTATTGACAGTGAATACTTCCAGCATTTCTTTGAAACTGTAAGAGCTCCTCGCTACACTGAATTATCAGCTTGGAATATGCATCTTTCCCTCTAGTTAATGTTGAATTCTACTGACTCAAGATGCGCCAGTGCTCCAGCTGGGGGAGAGCTTAAATGGTGAATGGGGTCATGCTTGCTTCAACAGTTAATGGGTACCACAATAAAACTCTGATCTGATTTTCTGGACTATTGGATGTTAGTCCCTAGACAAATTTATATCACAATTTGTACATGTTACGCAGTGGTACAACAAATTTACCAGTGAAGTAGGTTAGTTTAAAGGGTGTATGAAGTACACAGCACATATGGGACTTGATTTCAGCCACAAACCCACGCTCTTGACTCCGAGTGTTATGGATCCCCATCTACACCCCACCCACGGTCTGGTCTCCAGCCCCAGCCACACTGAAGTTCCTCAGCTTGCATTCAGGTGGTGGGCCTGCAGGATTTCTGGATTGTAAGACCCATCCACCACCATTGCCTGTAATGAAGTCTGAAGGGTGCTGTCAGTGGTAAGATAGAAATAGAAGATAACCACTCACACTTTCGAGTGCCCTCACTTGTTAATTTAGAGAATCATAGAAAGGTTATAGCACAGAAGGAGGCTATTTGTACATCTATGCCAACCTTATGAATTCAAATTGCTTTGCTCAGCAACAGTCCTGTCATTTTTTTCCCTTCCAAAATGTATCCAGCTCACTTTTGAATGCTACAATTGAATCTGCCCCCAACTACTACCCCGACAGTATTTTACAGATCTTAACATATAACATATCCTCTTGTTAAAATGGATTCCCTCTTGCTCCCCTTTCTACCATGGTTCACTCTCCCCTCCTGTCAGGTTCTTTCTTCTCTAGCCCTTTACTCTTTTCCACCCACCTCGTTTCACCTATCTCCTTACAGCTATCCTCTTTCCCTTTCATCCACCTGTTTATTTTGGGTTCTTCCCCATTCCTTTTCAGTCCTGAAAAAAGGCCCAAAAAGTAGACTGTTTATTCATTTCCATAGATGCTACCTGACCTGCTGAGTTCCTCCAGCATTTTGTGTGTTGTGTTGCTTTGGATGTCTAGTATCTGCAGATTTTTTCATGTTCATGTTTTTTCTTTTATTGCCGATTACCTCCATTTTTTCCTCTTAGTTCTTGACTCCTCCCTCAACATAGTGGCATGCAAAAGTTTTGGCACCCCTGGTCAAAATTTCTGTTACTGTTAATAGCTAAGCGAGTAAAAGATGACCTGATTTCCAAAAGGCATAAAGTTAAAGACAACATATTTCTTTAATATTTTAAGCAAGATTACTTTTTTATTTCCATCTTTTACAGTTTCAAAATAACAAAAAAGGGGAAGGGCTGAAGCAAAGGTTTGGGCACCTTGCATGGTCAGTACTTAGTAACACCCCCTTTGGCAAGTATCACAGCTTGTAAATGCTTTTTGTTTTCTGCCATTCTTGCAGAAGGCTTCTAGTTCTGTGAGATTCTTGGGCCATCTTGCATGCAGTTGGAGAGGTGTTCTTTTCATGACACTCTGCACCTTTTTTTCTCCAAACATACAGTACCTTTGCTCATTGCGGCCTAGGAGTTCTAATTTCACTTCATCAGTCCACAGAACTTGTTTCCAAAATGCATCAGGCTTGTCTAGATGTTCCTTTGCAAACTTCCGATGCTGAATTTTGTGGTGAGGATGCAGTAAAGGTTTTCTTTTGATGACTCTTCCATGAAAGTCATATTTGTGTAGGTGTCACTGCACAATAGAGCAGTGCACCACCACTCCAGAGTCTGCTAAATCTTCCTGAAGGTCTTTTGCTGTCAAATGGGGGTTTTGATTTGCCTTTCCAGCAATCCCACGAGCAGTTCACTCAGAAGGTTTTCTTGGTCTTCCAGACCTTAACTTGATCTCCATCATTCCTGTTAACTGCCATTTCTTAATTACATTATGAACTGAGAAAATGGCTACCTGAAAACGCTTTGCTGTCTTCTTATAGCCTTCTGCTTTGTGGGCATCATTTCTTTTAATTTTCAGAGTGCCAGGCAGCTGCTTAGAGGAGCCCATGGATGCTGATTATTGGGACAAGGTTTGAGGAGTCAGGGTATTTATAAAGCTTTGAAATGTTCATCACTGGCCTTCCTTGATGATGAGTGTGAACAAGCCATAGCCCTAACAAACTAATTAAGGTCTGAGACCTTGGTAAAAGTTATGAGAGCTCAAATCTCCAGGGGTGCCGGAACGTTTGCTTGGCGCTCCTTTCCTTTTTTCACTCTAAAATTGTATAAAACAAAAATAATACACTAATCTTGCTTAAAATGTTGAAAAGAATGTTTCATCTTTAACTTCATGACTTTTGGAGATCAGTTCATCCTCTATTCACAGTAACAGAAATTTTGACCAAACTTTTGTATGCCACTGTAAGAGTTTCTATCCAGCAGTTATTAGACTCTTGAACTGACCTACTGTACACCGGGGTGAACTCCAGATCTCGCAATCTACTTTGTGTGGCCTTTGTACTTCATCTGTTCATCTGCACTGCTTTTTCTCTGTTGCTGCTACATGATATTCTGCATGCTGTTTTCTTTTACACCGTTTACATATTTGCATATGGCATGATCTGCCTAGGTAGGTAGGTAGGCCTCCGTTAGTCTTGATAGACCATGGATTTGCACCATGGAAAGTTTCCAGGTTGCAAGCCTGGGCAAGGTTTTTTTATGGACGACCGGCCCAAGCTGCAAGTCATCCCTCTCCACGCCACCAATGTTGTCGAAGGAAAGGGCATTAGGACCCATACAGCTTGGCACTGGTGTCGTCGCAGAGCACTGTGTGGTTAAGTGCCTTGCTCAAGGACACACACGCAACCTCAGCCAAGGCTCGAACTAGCGACCTTCAGATAACTAGACGAACGCCTTAACCACTTGGCCACACATCAACACATAATATGTAAACAAGTGTTTATCGCATTATTTCAGTACGTATAAACTAATGCTATTTACTTGCAAGTTCAACTGATCTTTCTCAGAATGAAGGACAAGTGAAAGGTGGGATGGTGGTAAGGACTGTCATCACAAATTCTTATTTTTCCCCAATGGACTGCTCCCTCCCCCCCATCACATATGGGATCGAAAGCATTTTGACACTTGTAAAGCAATGCATGCCTTATAGTTATTCAGAAATCCCTGAATGTGAAAGGGTCACCAAAGCCACTTAGGAACTTCTACAGATGTGCCGTGGGAAGCATTCTAACTGGCTGCATCACCGCATGGAGGTGCTACTGCACAGGATCAAAATAAGCTGCAGAGAGGTATAAATTCAGTCAGTTCCACCATTGGCACTATCCTCCGTAGTATCCAGGACTTACTCAAGGAGTAATGCCTCAAAAAGGTGGCATCCATCATTAAGGACCCCCATCACCATGTCCTGTTCTCATTGCTACCATCAGCAAGGAGGTACTGGAGCATGAAGGCACACACTCAATGATTCAGGGACAGCTTCTACCCCTCTGCCATCTTTTTTCTGAATGGACGTTGAACCCATAAATACCACCTCACTACTTTTTTATCTTTATTTTTTGCAATACTTAATTAACTTTTATTTATACACGTGCACACACACATTCAGTAATTCAGTTTTTTCCCCTATTATTATGTATTGCATTGTACTGCTGTTGCAAAGCCAACAAATTTCATGACACATGCTGGTGATATTTATCTTGATTCTGAAAGTAGGCTGCTTTGCCACATTAGGTTAACTAATAGATTTCCACAGTTGTTTCAAGAGCCTGGCTGAAGAAGCGGTTAAAGGTAAATAGTTTCCCTGCTCTTCAGTGTGTGGTGGAAGTGCCTGTACACAGTATGAATCAGATTTACAGATTTATTATCATGAACTTAGATGGTTTGATTGTTTTTTGTTTTATGGCAGCAGTACACTGCAAAGACATAAAATTACTATAAATTACAAAAATTAATAATGCAAAAAAGGAGTACCAAGGTGGTGTTCATGGTTTCATGGACCACTGAGAAATCTGATGGCAAGGGAAGAAGCTGTTTCCAAAACATTGAGTGTGGGTCTTCAAGCTCCTGCACCTTCACCCTAATCGGAGTAACGATTAAGTCCTGTCCTGAATGGTTAGGGCCACTTTCTTGGGCACTGCCTCTTGAAGATGTCTTTGATAATGGGTTCTGCTTATAATACTACTGATTGTGAAATAGTTTGCTGAGAAAGTTCATAATGGCTATTGGGAAAGATACAAGGGAAAATTGTCTCTCCTGGCAATTTAACATAGTTTCTTGAAAAGGAAGCATGTTCAGAGCAAGAAAATAAACTCATTGTTTCCACGGAGCAAAGCACTACTCAGGGTGTATTGGATTTTAATCTATGGAGTAGGAAGGCAAATCATGTCAAATGCTCGCATACGTCCATGTACCCTCACACCCATCCCATCACTAAAATAGCTCTGTACCACCAATGCCCACTTTGACTACCACCCCAACCCATACCAGCCTCTCCCACTGACACCCAGTTTTGGAAATTATCAAGCTGTTCTGTATCTGGTAGTCCAGATGGATGATTGCCATGGAGAAATTAATTTTCTTCAGTTCATGGACCATCACTGATTCCAGTCATCTCTTTTGATTCATGCTGGTGCGTAGTGAAGTTTCAGTAGTCGGCCTGGTCCAAGGTAAGAGTGCAATTAAAGTGTGTGAATCCAGGTCCAGACTGCTTGTCTGTTTTTGCTTGTTTGATAAGTTGAAGCATATAAGCTGAAACTTCAATAGGAGGGGTCACATCCATGGAGGAGATGACCGTTGTCAGTTCAGTCTTTGTGTTGTTGCCAGTGCCTTCATCCCACATGAGCAATGAAAACTTGGTGCAGATGCCTCACCTTCCCTCTCCTTGGTTGCTGACTGAGGATTTAATGGGCATGGTCTCCCAGCACATCCTTCAAGTCTCTACAGAGTAACTTCACTTCAGACCGTCCTTGCGATCAATACTGAGGGTGCAAGACAGGACAGAGATGGACTCGAGCATCTTTGAATTAATATGTCATAAATCAGCTTATAGATAGGAAGGGTCATTAAGAGGTAGAGGACAATTTAGAATCTGGAACAACTGAAGGAAATGGATTCTGTAACTTTGAATAGACCCATATTGCTCAGGGAATTGGAATTAATGGAGCTGAGGCAGGTTAATTATATGCTTGGGGTGATTTGCTGTGGGTTAATGTGATCGTAGACTCAGAGTACTATAGCATGGAAGCAAGCTCTTTGGGCCAACTCATCCATGACAACCAATAAGCTAGTCCCATTTCTATGTATTTGGCCCATATCCCTCTAAACCTTTCCTATTCATGTTTACGTCCAAATGTTTTGGGGCGGCATGGTAGCGTAGTGGTTAGCACAGTGCTTTATGTTACAGATGGCCTAGGTTCAACTCCTACCTGTAATGAGTTTGTACGTTCTCCGCTTGATCGAGTGACTTTCCTCCAGTTTCTTCACGCAGTCCAAAGACGTACCTTTTGGTAGGTTAATTGGTCATTGTAAATGGTTCTGTGATTGGGCTCAGATTAAACCACAGGATCATTGGACACATGTCTAAAAGGGCCTATTCTGTGCTGTGTCTCAATAAAATAAATAAAAAAATGAAAGTATATCTGCCTCAACCACTTCCTTTGGTAGATTGTTCCATATATATACCATCCTTTATGTGAACAAGTTATCCCATGGGTCCCTTTAATTCTTTTCCCTGCTCACCATCTACAGTCCCTATGTCTTCTAGCCTTTCATTCCACTTTTCTGGAGAAAAGAGACTGCATTTCCCTGGTCCACAGCATTCATGGAAAGGTCACCTTTCAGTTTCCCACATTTGAAGTAACAAAGTCTTGCCCTGTCCAACCTCTTTTTAAAAAAAATATAATTCTGGCATTCAAGTCCTGGTAGCATTCTCATAAATCATCTTTAAACTCTTTTCAGTTTAATGACATCTTGCCTATAGCAGGGTAATCAAAACTATAAACAATACTCCAGACACAGCCTCATCAATCTCTCGTGCGACTGCAATATACCTCCCCAGTTTTACTTCCGGTCTTCTGATACAGGAAAGAGTTCATTCAACTCTGACTTTTGAACCTATTCTCAGCCTGTCATCAGTGGCTGGACAGCCAGTGATGGCTGTTCTTCCCCTTCTAAATATTTATGATTACATTTATCTGACTTTCACAAAGGAGTATGTATCGGTGGAAAGATGAGCTCCAAGTGCTCATCTGGTCTATCTGCTCGAGGGAAACACAGGTGCACAAGTGTATGATTAAAATCTCTCTCCAAAAGAAGTCAAATTTAAACACTTGTCTACAAACCTTGCTCCCTGGAGTGTAACTTGCAGTTTTACATAGAGATTATCACAGGATGCCCTTCAAGGTGCAATACAGGCTGTGTGCTTGGCCCCTGCTCTACTCACTTTACACTTATGACTGTGTGCTAAGCATAGCTCCAATGCAATATTTGCTGGCGACACCACTGTCATAGGCTGAATCAAAGGCGGTGATGAATCAGCATATAGGATGGAGAACATCTGATGGTGCCACAACAACAATCTCTCACTCAATGTCAGTAAGATCAAAAAACTGATTATAGACTTCAGAAGAGGGAAACCAGAGGTCCATAACCCAGTCCTCATCAGAGGATCAGAGATGGAGAGGGTTAACAAATTTTAAATTCCTATGTGTGATATCTAAAACTGTGTCAGTCTTCTATAAATGGTAGTGGAGAGAATATTGACTGGCTGCATCGCAGTCTGGTATGGAAACATTGATGCCCTTGAATGGAAAATCCTTCAGAAAGAATTGGATTTGGCCCAGACCACCATGGGTAAAGCCTTCCCACCCATTTTGCACATCTACATGAACCATTGTCACAGAAAGGCAGCATCCATCATTGGGGAAACTCACATGCTCTCTTCTCACTGCTGCCTTCAGGTAGAAGGTGCAGGTGCCTCAGGACTCGCACCACCGGGTTCAAGAATAATTACTACCCCTCAACCATCAGGCTCTTGAATAAAAGGGTCTACCTACACTCAACTTCACTTGGCCCATCATTACATTGTTTCCAATGGACTCACTTTCAAGTTCATGTTCTTCAAGTTCTTCATCTCATGTTCTCGTTACTTATAGCTATTGATTTGTATTTGCTTTTGCACAGTTTGTCGTGTTCTGCACTCTAGTTGAACGCCCTAGTTGGATGGTCTTTCATTAATTCTGTTATAGTTATAATTTTATAGATTTGAGTATGCCCACAAGAAAATGAATCTCAGGGTTGTATAACATGACGTTTATGCAATTTGATAATAAATTTACTTTAAATTTTGAAAGCTATTGTAATACATTGAAAATTCTAATAGCTCTGTGATAATGATCAAATAATCTGCCATAATGAGGTTGGTTGATGGATAAACATGATTTATTTATTTTCATTTCATGCCATTTATTTACTTAGCGATACAGCTTGGAACTGCCTCTTCTAGCACAACAAGCTGCACTGCCTAGTGAGCTGCCTGTTTAACCCTAGTTTAATGACAGGGAAGTTTACAATGGCTAATTAACCTAGTAACCAGAATGTCTTTGGACTGTAGGAGGAAGCTGGAGTACCTGGAGGAAACCCATAGGGAGTACGTGCAAACTTCTCATATACAATGCCGAAATTGAATTCTGAACACCGGACCGCCCTGATCTGTGATAGTGTTGCACTAACTGTACACCACCATGATGCCGAAGCTTGCATAGAACACTGAAAGAACGTTGGAAACTGCAGATGCTGGAACCTGGAGCAACTAACAACCTGCTGGCAGGACTCTGCAGGTCAAGAGGCATCTATTGAGAAAAGGGAACTTGCCAGCAACTTGGACTGAAATTCCAGTGCGAGTTCTGTTGCAAGATTTTGACTCAAAACATCAACGATTTCCTTCTCCACAGATGCTGCTTGACCCTCTGAGTTCCTCCAGCAAGTGGTTCATTGCACTGAAAGAACTGTGTTTCTCTTAAAATCTCTTTTCAATGGCTTAAAGTGTATGCATTCCTTGGTAATTTGCTGCAGCATAGTGCTCTGTCGGTACTTACAAAAAGTGGCAACGTTAGATCAGATATTTTTACTGGTTGTCTTAAATCTTTTGCTTTTCCATTGGTCCACTGTACTTGCCTGTTGGAATACTGAATCATTCCTAGCCTTATCAAAACTCCTCATAATTTGGATCACTCTCATTGAACCTTTCCTGAAACATTTCGTGCTGAAGGAAATGTGTTTTAGTTTCCAGTGGGGCATTTTGGGGAATTTGAAGGAATGTTCTGCAACCCCCGTCACCAACCTAGGTGTTAACGTAGCCACCTCTGTTCTTTTTCATCAGGAGAGCACCTGCGGATCTGCCCACAGGGCTATACCTGCTGCACCAGCGAGATGGAGGAAAACCTGGCCAAGAGGAGTCACAGTGAATTCGAGGGGCTGGTGCGGAATGCCAGTCGGATAGTGCAGGCAATGCTCAAGGGACAGCACGACAGCTTTGACAGTGAGTTATGGAGTTTCTGTGTGGTGATGGAGCAAAGTGGGGAGGAGAGAAGGGGAGCAGACTCTTTAGCCTACAGTGTCTGAATCCACCATGATGTCAATCCAAACTAATCCCATTTGTCTGCACGTGGTCCAAATTTCGCCACTCCCTACCTGTTGACGTGTCTGTCTCAGTGACTCTGAAAGAGGTATTGGTGTTGGACTGAGCTGAGCTGAATGACAAAAAATGCACCTGGTGGTTGCAAAGAGTTGTTGGAGGAGCATTGGGGCTCATGACGTCAAGATGTTGAGTTTGTAGGTGGTTGCCCTTTACTTTCTGTCATCATTCATACAGAGCTTGCCTTCTGTCAGTTCTTCAGTGAGAATCAAGGCTGTTTTGTTAATGTGCATATCTTTTCTAGCTTTAATCTTTTACAGCATTGGTGATCTTAAAAAGTAAATTTCAAGTTGGAATCCCTATCCACTGAAGAACATCAACTGAAGGTGAATTTGTACTAAAACCTTGCTGCAGTGCAGATAAAAATAGAGAAACTGTAATCTAATAAATCTCAGTACTTTATAGCGAGAAATAAATATAAATATTCTAAAGTTAGTTACAGGTTGGATTCTAATTGAAGGGTTGAATAATTAATAAAGAAATCTTGCAATCACATACAGCGATGGACTAAGGTGGATTGATTACTTGTAAAAAGTGGTCACATTGAGTAAAACAGCGAATAACAGGACACAAAATAATTGACAAGTTAGCCAATTTTTGGTGGTGCTGCTTCAGTGCCAAGGCACTAACCATCAGTCATCTCTTCTTCAGCAGCGAAGTTCTTATTTGAAGAAACCCTGTCAAAGAAGGTGTACATCACTATTCTGCAGTCTTTTGGTGTTAATAATGTGTGGCAGCCTCAAGACCCACACTCAATGATTTAGAATCAGCTTCCTCCCCTCAGCAACAAAATTTCTGAATGTTCTATAAACACTGTTACATTATTCCTTTTTTTGCACTATATGTTGTAATGTATAGAAATGTTTATGTCTTCGCTCTGTACTGCTGAAGAGAAACAACAATGTTCATGTTTTACAAGTCAGTGATAACGAGTCTGACTCTGAGCCTAAACTGTGAAGTGGGTCTTGAGCCTGCAAGCTCAAGGGTGGACATGTGCCACTGAGTTTGGATAACTTTTACAGGAGTGGACATGTGAGTGAGTTCCAGTCAAGAGATGGCTAACCAGAAATGAATTACAGGCTACATCTGATCATCTACTTGGAAGGTTTGTGTGCAGATTAATGAACATCTGTGACGGAGTAACAGACTGGAATCTAATAAAGCTATTCAGTTTGTTTAAATGTGAAGAAGATTGTATTTATGCAGAAGTTTTCATCATCTCAGGTTATTCCAAAGTAATTTACAGTCAATGAAGTACTTCATAAACTGTAGCTTCTCTTGTAATAAGAAAATGAGGCAGCCAATAGCAAGTGATAGTCATCTGATTAGCTCTTTTAAGAGCTGAGCAAGAGATTAACATTGTTCCAAGCAATAGAGATTCCTCTCCTGCCTTTCCTCCAAGACATACTGTGGGATTCTTCACGTCAATCTGAGTAGGCAAGAGCTGCCTCAGTTTCACATCACCCCTATGAGATAAAACCTGGAATAATTTGTACCTTTTTAACAAAATATCTTCATTACAAATTCAGTGCTACAATATGTGCAAACCAGCGACCACAAACAACATTAAAGTAACATATTTCTATCTTTGTCAATGATGGTGCTAATCCCCGGTGGAGCCCAATGGCCCTGGAATGCCTCTGTGGTCGCCGTAGACAACGTGTGTTCCCTCTCAAAGGTTACCTGGGCATGGATATATCCCCTAAACCTTGCCAGGCAGTCTGCCCGGGCAGAACCCTCCACCACCCGCTTCCCGGACCCATGGATAAGGAATAATTCCTAGCAGGAGTGAATTACAGGCTGGAGTCAGATCCAGAGATTGGACAGATGAACTGCAAAATGATAGATATCAGTTAGTGAGTTACAGAATGATCTTATCAAGTGGTTGGAGAATTTTATAGGTTGCCTAATGAGACCGAGGAATGAGTTGTATGTTGAAAGCTGATCACTGAGTTTGTGATTAAATGGTCAACTCCTTTTTGTCCCCGATGTTCAGCTTTCTAATTTTTTTTTTGCTGATCCATTGACAGTTGAATTGGGTTGTTTACAGCTAAATCAGTGACTTTTTGTTCCAGGTTAGCTAAACACTCCATCTGATTTCATGTACTTCATGTCTGATTTCATGAGCTACTGATGTTTCTGTCAAAATATGAAGTGATATCCTTGATACAATTTCACACAAGAACATAAACAGAATCAGTAGATTATTTGGCCCCTCATTCATGCACTGCCGTTCAGTAAGATTTTTTTAACCTCAAAATCATTTCCTTTGATTTCCATGATATCTAAAAATCTATTAATCTCTGCCTTGAATACATTCAGCGACAGAGCCACCACAGTACTTATGGGTAGAAAATAACAAAGATTCACTGATCTCTGGGAGAAGAAATGTCTTCTGTTCTCCATTCTGAAAGGCTGATTGACAATGTGAACCCTTGGTTCAAGTTGTTCCATTCAGGGAAAATACTATTCCTGAAACTGCAACATCAGAATACTGTATGCTTCTAACCCCAACGGAGTTTTGGGCACAGTCCACCTAACCTCCTCTAGAAGTCAAATGTGCATCAATCTGATCAACCTTCTGTTACAATACATCCTTCTCTGGAACAAACCTATGCACAATATTCTCGACACGGTCTTACTCTGTCCCTATGTGATTAGAGCACAACACCTCTGAACTAGATTCAAGATTTCAAGATTCAAAAACCATACATCAGCTCTGCAGGGCAGAATGAGACAGTGTTTCCCAGGGGCAAGTGCAATCATAACATAACAAATGCAACAAATAGTAAACACAACAATAAATAGTAAAACACAACAGCCACATGTCGGTTAAAATCAAGTTATAAGTGTCCAGTGCAAGTTAAAGGTGTCCAAAACAGAGTCAGGTAGAGCAGCTATTTAGCAGTCTGACTGCCTACATCTCATCGTACTGTTTGCCTCCTAATTGCTTGGTGTACTTGCATGCTAACTTCTATTTATTCATATTCAGGGTCTGCCATGTACCTCTGAACACTAATACTCTTCAGTCTTTTACTATTAAAAAAGTATTCCTACACTTCTACCAAAGTGGATAGTTCACATTATTCCACATCACATTCCGTCTGCATTTTCTTGCTCATTCGTGTAGTCTGTTTATATCCCCCTTAAGCCTCACTGTATCCTCCTCACACTGATTGTATCGTCAGAAAACTTTTGATGTTCTCATCCAAACGTGTTTAGTGAATATCTAGGGCACCAGCTCCAAACACTGGGCCTCTCCTACAGTTAGCTAGTTAAAAGCAGAAAAACCATTCTGATTTAATTTAGAGATAGAACAGGATGAAAGTCAGCTCCAGTAGGTTTGTAGGCCATTGTTTCCTACAGAGTGAAACCCAACATCATGAATCAGTGTGATGCTTCACTCCCAGATGAGCTCAATGCCTTTTATGCTCACTTTAGAAGAGAATAAAACTACACCTATGAGGACACCTGCAGCATCAAGTGACCCTGTAATCTCTCTTGTGTTGGAGGCTGACGTCAAGACATCTTTCAAGACAGCGAACCCTTTCAAGGCATCAGGCCCTGATGGTGTGCCTGGGAGGGCCTTGAAAGCCTGTGCCAACCAAATGGTGGGAGTGTTCAAAGACATTTTCAATCCCTCTCTGCTGCAGTTGGAGGTTCCCACCTGCTTGAAAGGGTGACAATTGTGCCCATGCAGAGCAAGGTGAGCTTCCTCAATGACCCAGTTCCACTCACATCTACAATGATTAAGTGCTTTGAGAGATTGGTCTTGGCCAGAATCAGTTCCTGCCTAAGCAATTTGCCGATTACCATGGTAGGTCTACAGCGGATGCAATTTCACTGGCTCTCCATTAGGCCTTGAATCACCTGGATAATAGCAATACCCTTGTCAGACTGCAACTTAATTAATACAGCTCAGTGTTCCATACAATCATACCTTCAGTTCTAGTCAATAACCCCAAAACCTGGGCCTCTGTACCTCACTCCGCAATTGGATCCTTGACTTCTTCACCAGGAGACCACAGTCAGTGCAGATTGGAAATAACATCTCCTCCTCACTAACTATTAACACTGGCACACCTCAAGGATGTGTGCTTAGCCCACTGCTCCACTCTCGGTGACACACTGCTGTTGGGAAAATTTCAGATGGTGACAAGGAAGCGTACAGGAGTGAGACAGGGCAGCAAAGAGCTTCACTAATGTCATCAAATCATCTGTCACAGAAAGCAAAGGCAGAGGAATAGATTCTAGTCACCCCCATCTTTCTCTCATTCTTTGTGCTGTTCTGTGACCATTCCTAACAAGCCCGACTGCTCTCTAGCATTTATTCCGTTTTTCTGCCACTTGGGTAACCACACACAATGGATATTTTTTCAGATGCCTTTTTACAGAAGCAGCCAAAAAGATTTTGGAGACAGAGTTCCCAGATTCCCGCAGTTAATGTTGTGAAGCTAACACTTTAAGTATACGCTTTCATTAACTATTACTAGAGCAGCTATTTATGCGATAAAAGATAGTATCATTCTGATCTGCAAGCTTCCTTGAACCAAATAACTTAACCTCTTATTGTCTGATTTGAAACAGGCCAATTAACATAACTGCATTGTATTACACTGCTTGCTGGGGCAGTCGGCCCAGATACTGTGAGCCAGCATCCTGTGCTCTAAAAATAGTGCTGTTTGTTTGCAAAGCTGTCCTTTTAACGCCAGAATGATTATTGCTTGGATTTTATATTAAGTACTGAAGACTGGCTCCAGTTTACGCCAAGAAGCTGAACAAAAATCACTGGTTGGAAATTTTACTTACTCAAGTGTCAGCAAGTCACGGGCTTGTCAGCGCTATGTCAGAAAGCTGAGGTTAGCAACAAACAAAGCCTCTTGGCCCTTGACAGTGAGTATCCATCACATAATAAATATTCTGTCCCATTCCATAGTGTGATGTTGACTCTGGAGAAAGTTCTCTTTGGATGGGAGCATTTAGGTGATGACCTCCACACCCCTCCCCCTTCTCTGTTCTAATTTGTTTTAGTTGCTGATCCATTTGTAGTATCCTCTCCAGTCTTGTTTTAATTAGTAGGGATAGTCTTACTTTGGGGGTTGCTCCTTGGTGTGACTCAGTATGAGGAGGAAAGCAGTGCATTGGTAAAGTGAGCCATCATTTTGGACTCCTGAGCATGCTCAGAAATCGCAGATAGTGTTTTGTAAGGTAGAGGGATGAGATAAATCGCACATCACATGAGATAAGTGTGATCAGTCAGCAAGCTTTATTTCACAGCTTGCAAAACATCAATATTTAGTAGCTGGCAGCTTAATGTGTCAGAGATTCCTGGCTGTAAACCAATCCACTTCTGTCTGTGACCCAGACTGAGGTGGAATTTCACTCTCTGACCACTTTCACACTAAGTGCTTTGAGCATTCTCTTGCCGTATTGACACTTCCCATACCTCACAGGTATTTGATCTGCTAATGCAGAATGCCTTCTCTATCTCTCTTCCCGCCACATGCAGCCACGGTTGAGGCTTTGCTGACTATTTCCTTTGAAACTCGGATCCCGTGATCCAGTGAATGATTTTGACTAACAGCAAAGCCTTCCCAAAATAAACAAACGTGCAGAGCTTTTTAATTGGCTGCATCACTGTCTGCTATGGGGGGTGGGGGGTCTACTGTACAGGATCAAAATAAGCTGCAGAAAGTTGTACACTTAGTCAGCTCCATCATGGACACTTGCCTCCACAGTACCCAGGACATCTTCAGGGAGCAATGCCTCATAAAAGCCGCATCTATTGTGAAGGACCCCACTACCCAGGTCATGCCTTGTTCTCATTGCTACTATCAGAAAGGAGGTATAGGAGCCTGAAGGCGCACACAATGATATTAAATCTGATTCTGATGTCCTTAACTCAATGAAACTTGGTTGATGAAATTGTTATTGCATCCAGGGGACCACTGAAAGACTAGATAGCAAAAATAGAGAGACAGATCAAATACCATCTGATCTTGGGTCCATACCCCTCCCCCCCCCCCCCCCCCCCCCGCCTAACTCCTGCAGAAGGAACCTTTGTTTTTCACATGATTCAGCCCTTACAGACAACGAATCTCATATAAGGTGGGTTAATTGTCATTGTGGTGAAGATAGGATTCAATTTGTGAACAGCAGGTCCGACAAGCAGATTTCAAATTAGTTTATTGTCACATACACCAGGGTGCAATGAAATTGCACACTTACATGAAGCTAGCAGAGTAAACATTGTACAGCAAGCGCAACTCATAAGAAAGGTGCCAAGGGTAGTAATGCAGAGTAAGGTAGAATGGCTGAAGTGACAATAATGGGGAAGTTACAATTAAGAGCCCAAGGATGATTCAAGAGCCGGGCCGGATGGATTGAAGAGGCAGGGTGTCAGGACCAAAGACGAGGTTCGGTCTGGTTCTGCTCAGTGCTCTGTGACATTTTCTCTGCTCCTCGCCGCACTGGGGCTGAGGTTGTGGGCCTGCTTGGGGCTTTGTGTCTGTGAACTCACTTTTGTTCTGAATGCTACTTCACTTACTTTTTATTGTTTGCACCAGTTGTTTTTCCTCTCTCTGCACATTGGGTGTTTGCTGGTCTTTTTAAATGGGTTCTTTTGGGTTTCTTTGTTTTGTGGCTGTCTGTAAGGAGATGAACCTCAAGGTTGTGTAATATATACATTACTTTGATTTGAAATGTGCTTTGAACCTTGAAAGAGGTGATTGGTTTAGAAGTCTGTTAGCAGTAGGGAAGAAGTAGTTCTTGAGTCTCCTCGTCTAGACTTCAAGCTCATGTATCATTTGCTAGAGGATAGAAAAGAGAGAAAAGGGAAGGGTCAGAGTGGTGGGCATCCTTGTTGATATTGTTAACCTTCTTCATACAACACACGTTGGAGATGGACTGGCTGAGAGGAGTTATTGAGCTGGGCTGTGTTTGCTACTCGCTGCAGAGTGGTTGTCATACTAGTCTGAGATGCAGCCCATCAAGACACTTTCTACGGAACATTCAGTGTAAAGTACCATGGTCCAGATGTAACAAGTCACAATATGGACCCCAGCTTTCATCCAAGTCGAATTTAAAAGAATTGTTCAAGCAGGGTAAGTGAGTAGAAGATTCATTGGGCAATAGATTTCTCTGCAAGGCTGGTCCTCATTTCCGATGAACAGGGCTGCGTCTCTCCTGACCTGATGTAGCTGACTCAACGCGAATTGTACAGCAGCCAAGACTGAGACTGGATTTGGAGGTTGTGCTGACATTATTAAATTGGGAGTGTGGAGGATATCTACACCAGAAAACTGTCTTTTCATGTTAGCCATTTCAGCCCTGGGGAAAAGCCTCTGGCTATCCACATGATCAATGCCCCTCATCATCTTGTACACCTCTATCAGGTCACCTCTCATCCTCTGTCGCTCCAAGGAGAAAAGGCCGAGTTCACTCAACCTATTCTCATAAGGCATGCTCTCCAATCCAGGCAACATCCTTGTAAATCTCCCCTGCACCCTTTCTATAGTTTCCACATCCTCCCTGTAGTGAGGTGACCAGATCTGAACACAGTACTTCAAGTGGGGTCTGACCAGGGTCCTCTATAGCTGTCACATTACCTCCCAGCTCTTGAACTTAATCCCATGATTGATGAAGGTCAATACACCATATGCCGCTTTAACCATACAGTCAACCTGCTTAGCAGCTTTGAATGTCCATGGACTTGGACCCCAAGATCCCTCTGATCCTCCACACTGCCAGGAGTCTTACTATTAATACTATATTCTGCCATTATATTTGACCTACTAAACTGAACCACTTCTCACTTATCTGGGTTGAACTCCATCTGCCACTTCTCAGCCCAGTTTTGCATCCTATCGATGTCCCACTGTAACTTCTGACAGCCCTCCACACTATCCACAACACCCCCAACCTTTGTGTCATCAGCAAACTTACTAACCCATCCCTCCACTTCCTCATCCAGATCATTTATAAAAATCGCAAAGAGAGGGGGTCCCAGAACAGATCCCTGAAGCACACGACTGGTCACCAATCTCTGACCTCCATGCAGAATATGACCCATCTACAACCACTCTTTGCCTTCTGTGTGCAAGCCAGGTCTGGATCCACAAAGCAAGGTCCCCTTGGATCCCATACCTCCTTACTTTCTCAATAAGTCTTATCATATGCCTTGCTGAAATCCATATACACTACATCTACTGCTCTACCTTCATCAATGTGTTTAGTCACATCCTCAAAAAATTCAATCAGGCTCGTAAGGCTCGACCTGCCTTTGACAAAACCATGCTGACCATTCCTAATCATATTAATCCTCTCCAAATGTTCATAAATCCTGCCTCTCAGGATCTTTTCCATCAACTCACCAACAACTGAAGTAAGACTCACTGGTCTATAATTTCTTAGGCTATCTTTACTCCCTTTCTTGAATAATGGAACAACATCCGCAACACTCCAATCCTCCAGAACCTCTCCCGTCCTCATTAATGATGCAAAGATCATCCCCAGAGGCTCAGCAATCTCCTCCCTCGCCTCCCTGGGGTATATCTCATCCAGTTCCAGTGACTATCCAACTTGCTGCTTTCCAATAGTACCAGCACGTCCTCTTTCTTAATGTCTATATGTTTAAGCTTTTCAGTCCACTGTACATCATCCCTACAATCTCCAAGGTCGTTTTCCATAGTGAGTTCCATAGTGAAGCAAAGTATTCATTAGGTACCTCCGGTTCCATACGCACTTTTCCACTGTCGCACTTGATAGGTCCTATTCTCTCAAGTTTTATCCTCTTGCTCTTCACATACTTGCAGAAATCAGTGGGGTTTTGCTTAATCCTGTTTGCCAAGGCCTTCTCCTAATTTCATTCTGGCTCCTTCTGGCTTTCCTAATTTCATTCTTAAGCTTCTTCCTGCTAATTTTCCAGATTTCTAATATTACCCAGATGATTGACATTTTGAAATTCTGTGGACGCCATGTCCTGGACATTGTTTTTTTTTGCTTTAATGGCTTGTTTGGCAATCCACAGGTAAAGTAGCAGCTGACCAGCACCACTCTAGGAGACTAAACACTGAGGGGGGAGTGGGGAGTTAATCCTGTGTTATATGCCTTTTGTTCCATTGTAACAAGGTTTCAAAATTGAAGAAATATATTCCATCCTTTATCAAGCAGCTAGCAAAAGTCTTGAAGCATTTTAAACTAATTGAAACTAAAACCAGCACCTTAATAAACTTTCTTCAACATAATTAAATGTAATTAAGCAAATATTATGCAAAGTTATGCCTTATTAAGTGAAGTTAAGTGAAGGTCAACAAAAAAGATATCATTCCCAGCTTACTCGCCAACTCAAGATTCTAACTAACCTAAGGACAAAGCAGGAATACATAACTAAAGCTCTCTGCTTTTACCATGCCCCCATCCATGTGACTAACTACCATAATAGACAAGCAATGCAAATTACAATGCAGGTAGAAAATAGATACCTGGCTCCTGCAGCTAAGTAGATAGGAAGCAGGCTCCTTGGATCATGTCAATTATAATTCCCATCTAAGCTTGTCCCATTTGCTTGCATTTGATCTATATCCCTGTAAACCTTCCCAATCCACATACCTTTATAAATTATTTCAACAGTTCCTTAAAAGACTCAGCTTTGTCCTTGCCTATATTGACAGACCTTCTTCCTGTGGAGGACTGATACAGTATGTTACAGTGAATGGGCAAGGATGCAGTCTTTAAACAGACTTTGCAGTGAATTGGCTACTATATTTGTTTTTTTTCAGCTTAAGTCACTCCTTTAATTATTATTTATACTGTTTCTCATAACATTCTATCTCATTCCAGATCCCAATTCCCAACGGGGAAGCAGACTTAAAATATCATTTGAGAATCCTTCTATCTGTGGCCTCTGGCTACTGATCCTTCTTCCCTGGAGACATTTCCTCCTTACATACTCTTAATAAAACTCGCCACTATTTTGAATACGTAATCAAATAGTAATCTTTTCTGCCTTAAAGAGATTAATCCAAGCATCTTCAGATCTAACTGTGATTTCAGAAGATGCTTCCAGGAAGCAGAAACACTGAGAAAGAGAGTGAGAATAATGGCTTTATGGCTCAGCTGATGGCATTTTTACCTAGTTCTTCTCCCACTCTAGAAACCTGTGCGTAAAGTCTTGACTGATAATTTAGTTTCCAATTTAAGTGATAAATTGAGAGTCAGCACGTCCTCAGGTCCTCCCCTAGTTCCTTGGAACTGTTCATAAACCAAACAGATTACAAGTTGGAAATACAGTCATGAACTGAGTACAGTACACACATGGTTTGTGACCCCCGGAGCAGCTGGAGCAAACCCATCCAACCAGTTTCCCAAATGCTCACTCCTATGTACATAAATTGCATGTTCACGAGCCAGGCAGGATCTCTAACGACAAAGAAGGTTAGAGTGTCTCCGCCCTGTGTTCAGGCAATCTCACAGGATCTTTCATCCTCCTGTGGTCTTGCCTGTATTATAACAATGGCAAAATTTCAAAGCTTTTTCATTAGGTCTAATGTTGTTTGGGACTTCATAAGGTTGGAAAAGGTGCCACACCTGTACTTCTCATTTCCTTTTGTATTCCATTGGGATAATTGACGGGCTCCTGGGGAGGGTTCGGGTTTCAAGGTTAATTGTATTCCTACTACTTTCTTTTCTTGAGGGCAGGGCAATGGATGCAGAGCTCATGTGTGCACAGTACTCTTCTAACAACCATGACATTAAGCCTCTAACTTGGTCCTGGTATCCCCTGGTGCACTCATCAGCTGAAAGAACAGAATGAAAGTATCAATGTTGAATTATTGAAGTGCAGGAAAATCCCTTTAATCCAGCGCACTTGGGACATTGGTGATCTTCCAGACCATTAAATGTCATTTTATTAATGTCCATCAAATTGGGGTGGCATGATAGCATAGTGGTTAGCACAACGCTTTACAGTAAAGGTGACATGGGTTCAATTCCCATCACTGCCTATAAGGAGTTTGTACATTCTCTCCGTGACTCTGTAGGTTTCATCCAGGTGCTCCGGTTTCCTCCCACCATCCAAAGACTTACTGGCTGGTAGGGTAATTGGTTATTGTAAATTATCCTGTAATTAGGGCAGGATTAAATTGGGCATTTGCTGGATGGCATGGCACGAAGGGCTGGAAGGGCCTATTCCGTGTTGTATCTGAATAAAATAAAAAATATATCACCACATATCAACAGAGCTGGTTCAGTTGAAGGAGAGCACAGAATCTAGGGTACAAATGAGTGGTCACATTTAAAATACAGTTATTACAATACAAGTTTAAAGTGCATTTATTATCAAAGTATGTAAACAACCCAATGATTTGTCCTCCTGCAAGGCAGCCACAAAACAAAGAAACACCATGGGACCAATTTAAAGAGAACATCAAACGCACAACATCCCCACAAAAAAAACAGAACGAATCGTGCAAACGGCAAAAGGTGAGCAAATAACGCACAGATTATCAAACATCAGACTGCCGAGTCCACTGAATGATCCAGGAGCGACGGTCACCCATTCAGTTCACTTTAGCACCGCAGAGCTAGTTCTGCTCCAAAATGCCTCATTCAAATCGTGGAAATAACAAATAAACGTAGCCAGAAGCATATTGAACATCAACCACAGAGACCTCCAAAAACGATTCCACACTTGCAGAACGCATTCAGCGCTGAGGGCATTAAACCACAGAGTCCCACAGTCACAAGCCACACCAAGGCAATCGAAAATATATCTTCCGTCCTACAGCATTGAGAGCAAGACCAGTCAAACGCGGGCAGATGGCACTAAACACCCACTTGTCTTCTGCTCTCGTCCTCATCAATTTTAATCTTGCTGATGCTTTAATTCCCAAGAAGTAATGGAGCTGACTGTGGGTTCACTTTCCACAAACTTTAAGTCCAACAATTTTAATATTGTTGCGTCTACTAAAATTTTCGAGCTTATCAATTTTTCCCACGAGTTGTTTTCTTTCTGATGTCCAGGCATCATTACCATCTTCTTCATTCTTCCATCCATTTCTTCCATTTTGACTTACAAATCTGTAATTTTCTTTTCCATTTTTTCCTGTTTCTTTGACATTTTATCAAACATAGCCTCCATATTTGTTATTTTTTCTTTAATTACTTTTAATGCATTTAATTTTTCTAATTTATGCATTATTTGCCTCAAAGTCTTTTTTGTATTTTCAGAGGAACTTTCATCTCCATCTTTGTCTGATTTTTCCAGAGAGTCCGGCTCTCTCTCTGATTCACTTTCACTGTCGGTTTCAGTCGCTGCTGGGTTTTGTAGTTCTGGTTGCACTCGTTTGCGCATGCTCGTTCCTTCACGCTTGCGCAATTCTCGTCGATCCTTCCCTTTAGAAATGGCCGATGCTGCCGCGGTCTCCTTTTCTGTTTCACCGGTGGTGTGTTGTACCTGAGTCCGCGGTTCTTCGGTAGAAGTAGGCCTTGATTCTGTTCCAACTTGAGCGGTCTTCGCGGAAGTAGTTTTCTTCATCCTCTGTTTATGAGGCATAGCTTAAAACAATCCAGAGTAGTTTATGAGTAACCTTAAAAAAGTATTGATTAACTTTTCTTCACTTAAACATTAATTTATTAACTTTTTTACGGGAGGGCTGAGTTCCAGCGTCTCGATCCTACGTCATCACGTGACGTCCCCTACTTTCCACAAACTGTGCAAGTACCAGAAGAAAGAGAAGACAGAAATTGATTGATAGATAGATAGATAAGCAAGCAATGAATATTGAGAACATGGGATGAAGAGTCCTTGAAAGTAAGTCCATCATTTGTGGGGAGTGATGGGATGAGTGAAGTTGAGAGAAATTATGCTGTCTGGTTCAAGAGCCTGATGGTTGAGGGGTAATAACAATTCTTAAACCTGACCGTGTGGGTCCTAAGACTCCTGTACCACCTTTCTGATAGCAGCAGTGAGAAGAAAGCATAGCCTGGATGGTAGGGATCCTTGATGATGAATGCTACTTTTCTGTGTAGCTGTGCTCCATGGTGGGGAGTGTTTTACCAATGATGGACTGGGCTACAGCTATTATTTTTTGTAGGCTTTTCCATACAAGGCATTCCTGTTTCCGTAGAAGGCTATGATACAACCAGTCAATATACTCTTCCACCACACATCTATAGGTGACATGCCAAATCTTTGCAAACTTCTAAGAAAGTTGAGGTGCTGCCGAGCTTTCTTCCTAATGGTACTTACATGCTGGACCCAGGATGGATCCTCTGAAGCAATAACACCGAGGAGAGTAAAGTTCCTTGACTCTTTCAGCAAGAGGCTAAGCACACAGCCTTGTGGTGCACCTGTGCTGATGGAGATTGTGGAGCAGATGTTGCCAATCTGAACTGTTTGGGTTCTGCAAGTGAGGAAATCAAGTATTCAGTTGCACAAGGAGGTACTGAGGCTTAGGACATGAAGCTTATTGATTCAGTCCTCTCTTTTACCAAGGCAGACAGTGAACCATTGAGATTCCAAACATTGAACCAAGTCTCAGACTATTAAGATTTCTGAAAAGGTGACTAACAGATCACTGGAATTTCACTGTTTTCAATATGACTAGAAATCTTTTGCCGTGTGACTAATAAAACACTTAACACCCAGCATCATGTTGGATGGAACAAAGACACAAGAGATTGAAGATTCTACATTCTGCGGCAAAAAGCAAACTCCTCAGTAGATCAGGAAGCATCTGGCTAGCAAAGGGACAGTCAACATTTTGCGTCAAAACCCAGCATCAGATCTACCTGTGCCATACTCGCCTCTGAGACTGGAGCTGTTTAACCTAATGAGGTATTTATGTCTGGGTTGGTTGAGGTCAGTCATTGTTGCTAAGACTTGAGTTGGGATGATCTGTCTAGCATCCTTGCTTGAGCTCTCTGCTCTTGATCATCATCTACCATTTCATCTTTTAACTTATCAACAATGTGCTTTGGATTGTAAATTCCAGAAGAATTCAGCAGTTCTCTCTCCACAGATGTTGCTTGACCCACTGAGTTCCTTCAGCAGGTCGTGTGTGTGTCTTCAATTCCAGTATCCACAGACTCCTGGGTTTGGATTGTAATATTTTTTGCATTTTCGGGGGGAGGTGCAAACTATTAAAACCATTTTAGCTGAGGTCAGGCTCAGGTGGGACATTGTGGGGTGGTAGCACAGATTCAGATTTGCCATCACAGCTGGGCAAGTAAGGATTGGCTGTGGCCAGACCAATTTTAGATTGGCCCTGGTTCGACTGGTTTAGGATTAGCTGAGGTTGAGGTTGGGTTCAGATTGACATTAGTCTGATATGTTTCAAGCCTACAATAGCTTGGTCTAGTTGAGGCCTAATTTTAATTTTGTGCTTTTGCATGCCTTAAGCTCATCTCAGTGTTAGTGGAGTCATTCTTTATTCTGTATGCTTTCCTGGGTTGGCTGAGTCTTTGATTTATGCTGTGAGTTTGTCTGAAGTTGAGTCATCTGTCATCATCCTTTCAAAAAGTGATTTAGTTTTTCTCATCCATCAGCGACTTGAAGTTCTTGATCCATTTCTGTGAGTACAGGGTGCCATTGGCTGCACCCCATATCTTCACAGCTCCCTGAAGATTGATGCATGAATCCTTGTCAGGCCCAATTAACCAGTTGGAAGAAGAATAAAGGACCCTTGTCAGAGAGCAGACTTCTTTCTTTCTTCCTTCACGTTGTCTTTGAAGATTTGCTTTGATTTCTCTTTCATCAGATGGGAGCTATTTCAAGCACTTTATTTTTTATACACGAAACCATCCCGGCACACTCATGTAGGGACTTGCTTGATGCTGAGAAACATCCCAAACCACTCAGGGCTGGACATATCAAATTCTTCCTTTCAGTTTCCAGGCACGTTTTGAAGTGAATCTGTCCATTCACGTAACCTATATCTATCCTCCTCTTAGAATTCCCCTCACAGCTCATAAAACCTCGTTTTGACAGCTTTGTTTTATTTATCACTGGCGATAATTTAAACATTATTTGATGCCTGCAGTCAATGCGACACAGAGTGTAATGATAAGTAGTAATGGTCAGCATGGCATGGTCATACACCAGGTAAAGCTCCTGCCTCACAGCTGCCGGGGTCCGGGTTCAATCCTGATCTCTGGTGCTGTGACATGCAGTTTGCATGTCCTCCTGTAACTATACAGGATTCACTCTTTTCTCACGTAACAAAGGTGCATAAGTTGGTAGGTTGATAAGCCACTGTAAATTGCCCTTTGTGTAGGTCAGTGGTAAAATCTAACAGGAGAGTAGAGAGGAATGCGGAGAGAATAAAATGGCAGTAGTATTAAAATGGGTGTTTGCTGATCACTGTGAACTCAATCGGATTATGTACAAATCTGAGACCCTATGACTTCACTAGTCTTGTGCTTTAGAATCAGGTTTAAGATCACCAGCTTATGTCATGAAATTTGTTGTCTTTGTGGCAGCAGTACAATGCAACATATACTAACAGAAAAATCATGAATTGCAGTAAGTATGTATGCAAGTTACAGTAAGTTAAATTAAATCTTGTGGAAAAAATTAGAAAGAAAAGGGTGGTTCATGGGTTCAGTGTCCATTTAGAAATCGGATGGCAGATGGGGAAAAAACTATTCCTGAATTGCTGTCTGAGTGTATTCAGGCTTCTGTACCTCCTCCTTGTTGGTAGCAATGAGAACAGGACATGTCCTGGGTGATGGATGCCACTTTTTTGAGGCATTGCTTCTTGAAGTTGTGCTGGGTACTACAGAGTCTAGAAACCATGATGGAGCTGACTAAGTTTACTTTCTACAGCTTATTTCAATCCTGTGCAGAAGCCCTCCACCCCCCCACCCCCATACCAGATAGTGATGTAGCCAGTTAAAATGCTCTCCGTAGTGCATCTGTAGAAACTTGCAAGTGACTTTGGTGACTTACAAATCTCCTCAATCTCCTAATGAAATATAGCTGTTGTCGTGCCTTCTTTGTAGCTGCATTAATATGTTGGGTCCAGGATAGATCCTTAGCGATGTTGACACCCAGGAACTTAAAATTGCTCACTCTTTTCACATCTGATCCCTTTAAAAGTAGTAGTGTGTGTTCCCTCGTCTTGCCCTTCCTGAAGTCCACAATTAGTTCCTTGGTTGTTGCTGCAACACCACTCAACTAGCTGGTATATCTCACTCCTGTACGGCCTCTCGTCACCATCTGAGATGATGCCAACAATTGTTGAATTGTCAACAGCTTTATAGATGGCATTTGAGAAGTGCTTAGCCACACAGTTGTGGCTGTAGAGAGAGTAGAGCAGTGGGCTGAGCACGCATCTTTGAGGTGTGCAGGTGTTGACTGTCAGTGATGTTATTTCCCATCCTTCCTGTTACAAAGTTGAGGATCCATCTGCCAAGGTAGATACAAAGGCCCAGGTTCTGGAGCTTTTTGATGAGAACTGTAGGAATGATTGTGTTAAATGCTGACCTGTGGCCAATAAACAGCGTCACACACAGCTATTTGTACTGCACTGAAATCTTACACAAGTGATATCTGTCCCGGCTGGTACACTGAATATCATCACAGTATGGACCCTGTAACCCTCAGCATTTACATGAGCAACACATCAAGATTGAATATCCAGAAGTGTGTTACATGCAGTGTAGGTTGTGGCTAAAATTCATATAACTAATTTGCTACAATCTTGAATTGCTAGGCTGTATATAAAATAAGTAGAGAAGACGTAGTGTTCTAATTTTTTTTATTTTCACCTGTTCCAGCCGTGTCCCCAATTTTCTCTGTTTCCTCCATCAAGTTCTGATCTCACCATTGACTCGTGGCAGCTTAAAGGACATTTTTTTAACTCTGCCTTGTTGTTTAGCTCCCCGGTTGTGTGGAGCCTGTGGCTCAAGGAAAATTGCCTTGTCATTCTCGTGTGATAAGCTGAGGAGGGGTGAGTGAATGACTACTCCATACTTTTGCCTGCACTTCTCTTTAATTCTTTAAGTGGTTTATTTTCAAAGCTGAAGTATTGTGGTTTGTAATTGCAAAAATATGACGAGCTTCCAAAATTTCTCTCCAGTTCTGTGGACTCGGTCTCTATTATTAGTGCTTGCAGCTGAACTGAGTGACCTTCCTGCTTTCTGTGGAGGTTGAAGTAATGGGGAGAGTGGCAGAACAAATTCAATTTGCAGAGTGTCAGTGATTGTTGCAGATGAGTAATTTCCCTGTGAGAATCTAGCAGCTTTGGCTTAACATTGACCAATAGGGTGTGACTGATCCAAATGCTGTCAGTCACTTTTAGTTGTTGCCAAGGAGCTACATCTCCTTGGAGGCAATTCTTGAAGGTTGACGTTTAGTCTCCATGAAAATATATGGGAAATTTAACATTTATAAATCCAGGATAGTAAGATGTCTTCAGCATCCAACTGGACTCTTGGAATTGTCATTCTAGACGTCCATGTGGCCCGTTCTCAATTTCCAGTGTCACCTTGCACTGATTCCAAGTTCACACTGGGTACCATCTCCTTTATCCCTGAAGCTCACTGGACAATTTTGGGCTCCTGTTAAACAAACATTTCCATGTCAGCTACATTTTCAAATCTCTCCTGGATTATTCCAACCCTCCCTCCCCCCACCCTCCAGTATCCCATTCTAGCTTTATAAACCATTGCACTCCTCCAGTTATGGTCCCCTGCATACCCTTGATATGACTTATCGTCCTATTGGGCACCTCATTCATCCACAAGCCTCTCTATCTCTTTACTTTCTTTTAATTTGCTGCTTAAAGCTGCTGCTTCACCTGAACATCTGGTGACCAGACCTAGTACCTCTTTATACAAGTCAGTGCCTATTACTATGCTATTGGAATAGTGACAGTCTGACATAGTTATAAACCTGTTGCTTCATGGGGCCAGTTGTTTAAGTTCAATCCTGACCAACGAGCACCTATTCACAGATCAGGTCAACTGACAAATAGCACAGGCTATCTTGGGCAGTAGGTGGGAACATTTGAATTTTCAGACTTCAGGTACCCCACTAAGTTCCATTTGTACTTCCACCTGTCAGCCCAGAGTTTCTCTCCCATTATTCACCTTTCTCATCCCTTCTCCCTATGGTTACCTAGACATCACTCCCCTTACCTGCCCATCACCCACATACATTTCTACCTGGGTTTCCTCTCCTTCCATTCACCTTCCCTTTCCCCTCCTCCACCTGGTTCCATCTGCCTGTCATCCCTTCCTTATCCGGTTCCACCTCTCACCTACCAGTCTCTGTCTCAAACTTCCCCTCCTGCCTCCTTCTGTTCAACATTCCCCTCCCTCCTCAACTGGTTACACCTAACCTAACAGCTTCTGCCTCACCCGTGTATCCTGGCTGCCCTCCTCTACACTCTGTCCTGATGTAGGAGCTTGACCCAATTCGTTGACCATCCTTTTGCCTCCACAAATGCTGCCTGACCTGCTGAGTTTTCTTGATGCTTAATTTTTGTTTGGCTCCAGATTCCAGCATCTGTATCTCTTGTGTACCCATTTATAAAAATCAATTTTATTTCTTCTTTTTAGTATTCTCCACACATGTACATCAACTCCCTCCAGGATTTTGCCACTCAAATACATATTCATGGTATTTGTTCAGCCTAACCTGGAGTTGTGGGAAGAAGCTGGAGGATCCAAAGGAAATCCATGGAGCCTCGGAGAGTGTGCACACAGCAACAGAGACCGGGATTGAACTTGAGTCACTGGAGATGTGAGGCAGTTGTTGTACTAGCTGAGTTACTGTGCTAATCTCTTCTCAATTATCACTTAAACTTTCCTAGTCTTATGATAATGAAAGTGAAGAGGCCTTGGCAACAGGCCCAAGACAACTCCCTCCCATATAATATTTTGAATTAGTTTTCCAATATCAGGACACTGATGTTGAAGAAGAATAGCCTTTAGCTCGGCAGTGGAGTTATCAGGGCACCGTCATGACGGTGTTTCCGTAGCAAGCTATTCTTGTTTTTACGAGGCCGAGTTGCTAACACTCGACACTCAACCCAACTTGGATTTTAACTCGGGAACCTTCGCTCCTGCATCCGGTGCTGATATTATTGCACCACCAAGCGGGACACACTGATGTTGGTTGTAGGATTAATAACACTCTGTCGCAGGCTGTTACCATCAAGACCCGAGCTAGGATTGTCTAAGATCATTTCTCATAGGATTTTTGTTACCAACAAGCAAGGCTGGTTACATATGTCGTGTTCAGTCTGTAGTGTACTCTTCATTGCGATGGAAAGTGAGACCTTTGCAGAATTTTTTTCTGCCCAGTGGACATTTAACTTGCTGTGGTCAGTAGTCTTCAATAAAAACTGGGAATTCTGCCAAGCCAGTGCCCAGGCTGACACTGAAATAGTGAAGGATTGATGTACTGTTGGAGGTGTCATCTTTCAGGAAGAGACATTAAACTGAGGAGCCAAGTGGATACCCCACTGCGCTGTTTCAAAGGAATGTGGAAAAGCTCTGTGAAGTGTATTAGTCCCTGTCTAATGAAGGGCCATTGAACTGAAATGATGCCCTGCTTCTCCCTCCACAGATGCTGCCTGCTCTGCTGAGTATTTACAGCACTTTCTGTTTCTCTTTCAAATTTCCAGCATCCACTCCATTTACTTAAGTGCCTTCCAAAATGCATTATCTGATCACAAGAGCACAATTGTCAATGGGAACTTGATGTGCCAAGATTTAAATTTGTACTTCCTGTATTACCACAAAAGAATAATTTCATTTGATTCAAATTACTCAATGGCATCCTGAAGTTGGAAATGTTCTTTAGTTGCATTTGCAGTAAAATTCTGAAAATCCAGCACATTTGAGAGGTTGGTGGTGCCAGACAACCAGATTTTCCAAATGGTTGAATGTGAATCCTGTTGAAACCTAAACAGAATTTTATTTCAAGCAACACACTCAAGATGTTGGTGCAACACAGCAGGCCAGGCAGCATCTATAGGAAGAAGTACAGTCGACATTTCGGACTGAGACCCATCGTAAGGACTCATTTCCAGCATCTGCAGATTTCCTCGCGTTTGCAGACTTTTATTTCACCTCTCTTACGTGTTATACAGTGAATGGAGAACAGAGAGTATTAAACAACCCAGGAACAGTTCTGCATCCAACAACCACAAACATGAGAAATTCTACAGACACTGGAAATCCAAAACAACACATACAAAATGCTGGAGGAACTCAGCAGGTCATGCATCTAGGGAAATGAATAAACTGTCACTGTTTCGGACTGAGATCCTTCTTTGGGACAGTTGACGTTTCGGGGTGAAACCCGTATTTGGGAGTCATGTTTTGCTGAACTAATTAAGCCCTTCTGCTTGCACGTGGCCCACATCCCTCCATTCCCTTTGTGCGCTCATGTGCCGATCTGAGAGACTATTAAAACGTCCCCATGCTAGCTGCCTCCCACCATAACACCTGGCAGCGTATTCCAGGTGTTTGTCACACTCTCCCTTTAGAACAAAAACATACTCCACACATCCCCTTTGAATTCCCCCCCCCCCCCCCCCCCGAATGCACATCCTGGGAAAATGACATTTCTATTCTGGGAGACAGATCACGTTGTCAATGTATGCCATAATTTTTAGACTTCTGTTAGGTCTTCCCTCAGCTTTCACTGCTCCAGAAGAAAGAACCCTAGTTTGTCTGGCCTCTCCTTATAATAATATATGCCTTCCAATCTAGGCAGAATCCCAGTAAACCTCTTCTGCACCCCCTCCGTAGCCTGCACATCCTTCCTCGAGTGCAGTGACCAGTACTGATTACTCCAGATGCAGCCGAACTAGAGTTTTCCAACTCTTGAACACAGTGCCACAACTAATAAATGCGAGCATGTCATACACCGTCATTACCACAATACCCGCCTGTGCAGCCTCTTTCAAACAGCCATAGACTTAGACACCAAAGCCCCCCTGAAATCAGTGCTGTTAGCTGTTCTGTCGGTAACTGTGTACGGTAACTGTGATACAGATATGGGCTCCAGCCTCAGGTGCCTCTTGCTTGTGGGGAAGGTAAGTACTTCTGAGTCTATAACCCTCTGCAGCCTCCCACAATCCTCTTCATTGGAGATTCCATACTAGGCTGTGATGCAAGCAGTCAGAATCCTCTCCACTGTACATCTAAAGAATCTTTGGTGACATACTGAATCTCCTATGATTTCTAACAAAGTAGATCCACAGGTTGCTTTCTTTGACTGGGTTCAGAACCGATCTTCTGAGATGTTACTGCCCAGGAACCTGGAGAATTGTCACCGTTGGGGTCACCATTTATAAGAAGGATTGCACGAAGCTGGAAAGACTGCTAAAGTGATACATGAGGATGTTACTGGACTGGAGGCCTTCAGTTATAAGGAGACACTCGATAAGTTGTGACTTTTCCCCCTTCAAACAGCACACATTCCTAACCCTTGGCACTCTGGTAGCCAATTCCAGTTCAGGCTGTCCACAGTACACTGACTCACCTGTCCTTTGGACCCCAGTCATAGATGCATCTCAGCATGGAAGCTGTTCTGCCCGAAACCACAAGAAATTGCAGAGAGCTGTGGTTACTGCTCAGTCCATGATGAAGGCCAACCTCCCAGCCATGGACTCTGTTGACACTTCCTTGCCTTGGAAAGGTTGCCAATGTAACCAAAGGCTCTGTCCACCCTGGACATTCTCCCTTCTCCCCTCTTCCATTGGGCAGAAGGTACAAATGCCTAGAAACATGCACTCCCAGGCTGCACTACAATGTCTATCCCACAGACTCCTTCCACAGGAGGAATTTCATTTGGCCAAGGGGTGGTGACTCTGTGAAATACATTGGCACAGATGGCTGTGGGTCCCAAGCCATTGGATATATTTAAAGTGGAGGTAGAAAGGTTCTTAATCAGTAAGGGCATCAAAGGATATGGGGTGAAGACAGGAGAATGTGGTGGAGAGGGGTAATAAATCAACCTTGATCGAATGTTAGAGTAGATTCGATGGCCCAAATGGCATAATACTGCTCCTATGTCCTGTGGTCCTTTGGTCCAATGAATGATTTCTGGACAATCGGATGTCAGATTACAGTAAGTTTTTTTTTGTGTATCATCTGCCTCTGTGGCAGGGCTCACTTGCACAGAGCAGGATACCACTGGAAGCTGCCTGTCAAGCTGTGCCTGACGTAAATCAACTTTGGCTCCTGGGCTCTCAGTAGTTGAAACTTGATATCTGCTAGAAATTCACATTTTCCGTCAGGGGATTTGTAATAAAATGCACTGTGATCTTTTGCTGCCTCCGCTGAATTTAGGAGATGGATTTGTTCATTAATGTAATGAGAAATTTAACAAAACAATTTTTTTGCTAAACATAATCGGAAGTGGTGATAATGAAATGCACAGATTTAGTTACATACTGTGTTTGAATTAGTTTGCTTGTAACACAGCAACAAAATAATTCTCAGGGGAATTTCTGCCTTGCATTTTGAACACATCTTTCCCAAACAACTGTACAAAGTAGCCAAAACCAATCTTCTGCAACTCGCTTGTGTCCTTGCATCAACCTTACCCACCCTAATGTCACCCCGTGCTAGCAGTGCCCCCCCACCCCCAATAGACTGAAGGTGGGGTCCCAGACTTCATTGGTCTGTATTGTACACTGGGTGAAGAACAACACTGCTTTTCGCACTGAGTCCTGATTCAGGGTTTTCACCCAAAATATCGACAGTTCTTTCACTCCCACAGAAGCCTCTTGGAACACCCTCCAGCAGGTTGGTTTCTCCAGATTCCAGCATCTTCTGTCTTTTATGTTTCCGGGGTTTTACTTGCTCCAGTGACATGCCAGGTAGCCACTGTGGCTGGTGCCTGATTATTAGGAGGTCATGGAAATTAGATTGAAACTCTATAAGGAGTCACTTAACTCATACAATAAACTTGCCAGCTTTAATCCTGAAGCAATGGACTTGCTTTAGTCTCCAAACACAGCTGATTTTGCAGGTGCTGGAAAGCCAGGGTAACACACACAAAATGCTGGCAGCATCTGTGGGGAGGAATAAACAGTCGACTTTCCAGTCAGAAACTTCATGAGGACCGGAAGGGTAGGAGGACGTAGCCAGGCAGAGTGCCTGTGCCTTGTGATTACCAATAAACAAGGTGTTTTTGTGTGCACCTATCGCAGCTGAGGGCTTTTGTGCTGTTGGGAATGTGGCTTCATCCATCAGGACATTGAGAACAAGAGCTGGAATGTCATGTTGCAACTGCGTGAGTTGTTGGGCTATTGTGCTCAGTTCTGGTCACTCTGCTCTAAGCAATATGTCTGAAATACACTGAAACTGGTGTAAAAAAGATTCATGAGAAATTACAGAACTGGAAAGTTTAAATTAGAAGTAGAAGATGGATTGATGGATAGGGTAGAAATGGAGAACAGCAGATAATGGATAGAATGGAGAAGTGGAAGATGGATAGGGTAGAACTGGAGAGCAGAGACTGAGGGGTGACACGACAGAGTTGTATAAAATCATGAGGGCCGAGATAAGATACAGTCTTTCCCCCAAAGTAGGGGAATCTAAAACTGAAGGACAGTGGTTAAGGTGAGAAGGGAATGATTTAAAATGGACCCGAGGGGAAACTATTTTACACAGAAGATGGTGGGTACATGGAGTGAGCTGCCAGAGGAAGTAGCAGAGGCAGGTACAATGATAATGTTTAAGTGACATTTTGACAGGTATGTTGATAGAAAAGTCTTGGAGAGATATGGGCCCAAGCAGGCAGATGGGACTAGTTTGGGACGAGATCTTGATCAGCATGGATAAATGGGTTTCATATTGTACAACCCTATTTCCTCTATGAAAGGTGATGGTCAATTTGTATGCACTATGTCTGTACAACATCCTCATTAATGTGTGTTCAGGATAGTGATTAGTACGACACTATTCCAGCTTGGGTCATTCTGCAGTTTGGAGTTCAATTCCTCTGATGTCTCTCAGGAGTTTGCACGTTCTCCCTGTGTGACTGCATGGCTTTCCTCTGGGTGTTCTGGTTTTCTCCAACAGTCCAAAGACATATGAGTTAGTAGGTTAATTGGTCATTGAAAGCTGTCCTGTTATTAGGGTAGGGTTAGATAGCTGGGTTGCTGGACACTGCGGTTCATTTGGACAGAAAGGCCTGTATTTATAAATAATAGACTGAAGATACACAAAGAGCTGGTGAAACTCAGCAGGAGGCAACAACTATGGAGGGAGGCAAACAGGCGATGTTTCAGGCCAAGACCCTTCATCAGGACTGGGGAGGAAGGGGGAGGAAAGCAGAATAAGAAAGTGGGGTGAGAGATAGAAGCTAGCAGCTTGAGATCAGGTGTGAGGGAGGGGTGATGAAGCTGGGAGGTGAAAGGCGGAAGAGGTAAAGGGCCGAATTTGAGAGAGAGGACCATGTGAGAAAGGGAAAGAAGAGGGTCACCAGAGGGGAGTTAATGAGCAGGTGAGGAGATGAGAAAGGGTGAAATTGGAGAAAGAGGGAAGGGGGAGGAGGGAGAAATTACTAGAAGTTAGGGACATCAATGCTCATGCCATCATGATGGAAACTACTCAGATGAGATATGAATTGTTGCTCCTCCAACCTGAGCATGGCCTCATCGTGTATTTGAAAGACTTTCCTGATCTTTGCCTGGGGACTAAGACACACATTGACTCCTACCTTTAAACAGCAGGATGGTTTTCATGATGTAGTCATCAACTCATGCTGTGCCATTCATTATAACTGCTTGTGTCCCAAAGCTGTAAAACTCACTTTAAATTAACTCCCTAAAACATTCCTTTTTTAAAGGGAGCAGCCCTTTGTTTATGGGTTCCCAAGGCTGGCATAGCAGCACCTGGGTGCAGTTTATGATGAACGTAGTTCTCATCTCCCCCTATCCCAACATAAAGTTCTCCAGTGCTGCTCTTGCTTTTAGGTGTGGCTGTAGTACTTGGACAGTGAGAGTGGCAAAGATTGCCAAGAATTTCTGCTCCGTCTTTGCAACTATTAAGGGAAAGGTCCAAGGAGTTGGGAAGACCAGAAAGAACCCTGATGTCATTCAGGTGATTGGTGTGGGTGGAGAAAATTAAGCAAGGAATTGGAAAGCATGCCCAGATTCTCCTTTCCAATCTCTGTGCCAGGGCCCACAGGATCTGGGATGTCAGATAAGCAGTCGGAATGCAGACATTGATGGAGTTACAAATTGGCGAGACAATGAGTTGCGTTCAATAGATTAATAAGCTAGTGAATAATTTTTTTTTAATTTGGAGAGATTTAGGTGGCGTTTCATGCTGACTGAAATTTTCTGGTTAGGATGCACCCTGATGCATTCTGTTTGGAAGCAGGAAGAATGGAGCTTGTGTGTGCACCTGGAGTTTATAATCTTTTGGACTCATAAGCCGACCTTCTGAATAGTTTCAGCAACAAACCTGACTAGCAAGTTGGCCACATTCCCAGTGACTGCACGGTTTCTATCAGTGTTCCTCTCACTCTGCAGCAGATGTTAGCCACCCTGTTTACTTTCTATTGAGAGATACTGTCAGTTCTACACAAAGGCAGCCCTCACCCCTCTGAAGCAGGAGATTGTTGTTTTTTTAAAAAAAGACTTTAAGCATAATAAAATACATTCCAAGGGATAAACATGATGCAGACCTTTAACATTCTTCATGTCACATGGTCAGCAATGTTAGCACTTTACTTGAGTCATAACATGGTGGACCCTGGGGTGATGCGCCTTCTTCACCCATCGCAGCCCCTCCTTCGAATTCCACTTTCCAGATTTAAGCTGAGCTTGCCTCATTGAGGAAGCAATATACGCTCAGAGGCACCGTCTCTCATGATACATCAAACACGCTCTCTGCCCACCCTACCAGGTGTAAACAATCTTCTCCTGGGTGTACTAGACTGATTCAAGTGCTGGCCTCTGATGTTCAGGTTAAACACACAGAAAACAAAGGACCTCTCTGCAGTTCCAAAGGGATTTCTGTGAAAAAGTGCAAGAGGCACAGTTATTGGCCACTTGGAGCAAGAACTGCCACCCTTGAATCATAGAGTCGTAGAAAAGTACAGCTCAGAAGTGGGCACTTCAGCCCATCTAGTGCATGTCAAACACCTACCCCTACCATCCATGTACCTATCCAAGCTTCTCTTAAACTTTGAAATTGAACTTGCATTCACCACTTGTGCTGGCAGTTCATCCCACACTCTCATGACCCTCTGAGGTGAGAAGTTTCCACTTATGTTCCCCTTAAACTTTTCACCTTTCAATCTTACCCCATGACTTCTGATTGTAGTCCCACCCTCAGTGGGGGGAAAAAACCTGTTTGCATTTACACTATCTGTACCCCTTCAGAATTTTGTATACTTGTATCAAATCTCCCTTTAGTCTTCTACGTTACAAGGAATAAAGTCCTAACCTACTCAATATATCCTTATACTTCAGGTCCTCTGGATTCAGCAACATCTTTGTAAATTTTCTCTGCACTCTTTCAACCTCATTTACGTCTTTCCTGTAGATAGGTGACCAAAGCTACATGCAGTATTCCTAATTAGACCTCACCAATGTCTTGTTACAAGTTCAACATAACATCCCATCTCCAAGTCCTTATATGACAGTTTCTGAATACAAACATGTAGTGCTGATGTGGAAATAATTGATATGTAAAAGTGCAATGTATAAAAAGAACATGGTTACATGATTGTGCTTCTATCTTGGGACTTTACATTATATTTGAATTACCAGCAAAAAAAAAATCAGTGTGATTGCTGTCGAAGTTCCCAATATATCATTGATTGATGAAGTACAGAAACATGCCCTTCTGCCCAACTGGTCCATCATGACCACAGTTTCCTATTAAGCTAATCCCATTTACCCATGTTTGGCCCATATTCTTCTGAATCTTTCTTGTCCTAAAGCTTTTAGAACTTATTAATGTATCTGCCTCAACAACTTCTTCTGTCGTTTCATTCCATATCAGAATCAGAATCAGACTTTAATCGCCAAGTACCTGTGCACGTACAGGGACTTTACTTCCGGCAGATGTTGTCTCTCTGCTCATAACAATAATAATGATAAATATAAATGAAAATATAGATCATACATACAGGTAGTGCAATCCAAGTAATAGTTAGCCGACAGTTAACCGGCAGTTAACTGTTCAGCAAAGTGACCGCAGTAGGGAAAAAACTTCTCCAGTGCCTATTAGTCTTAGTCTGGAGGGATCTGAAGCGCCTACCAGACAGAAGCAGTTTAAACAGTCCATGCGCAGGATGGGAGGAGTGCTTTATGATGTTCCCCACCCTCTTCTTCAATCTGGAAGAGTACAGGTCCACAATAGAGGGCAGGGAGGCTCCAATGATGCGCTCGGCAGTCCTCACTGTGCGCTGTAGTCTGGTTCTATCCTGCTTGGTGGTGGCTCCAAACCACACAGTGATGGAGGTGCACAGGACTGACTCAATGACTGCAGTGTAGAACTGCAGCAGCAATTCCTGAGGCAGACCATATTTCCTCAAGAGCCGCAGGAAGTACATCCGCTGCTGGGCCTTCTTCAGGATGGTGCTGATGTTCTGCTCCCACTTCAGATCCTGAGAGATGGTGGTTCCCAGGAACCTGAAGTTCTCCACGGTGGACACAGGGTGGAAAAAGTCCTGCCCCCCCCCCCAGTTTCCTCTTACACCTCTCTCATTAAGTGTGTGTCCTTTAGTTCTTGATTTCCCCAGTCTCGGGGAAAAGACTATGTGCATGCTCTGTATTGATGCCTCTCATAATTTTGTGCATCTCTATAATGAAATACAGGTTTCCCCCGCTATTTGAAGGTAGAGCATTCCTATGAAACGGTTCATAAGCTGGAATGTCGTAAAGTGAAGAAGCAATTACCATTTATTTATATGGGAAAAATTTGTAAGCGTTCGCAGACCCAAAAAATAACCTACCAAATCATGCCAAATAACACATAAAACCTAAAATAACAGTAATGTATAATAAAAGCAGGAATGATCTGATAAATACACAGCCTTTATAATGTAGAAATACTTTTCTACAATTATTGCAGCACTGTTCACCGCAGCGAAAATCTCACACAAGCGCTCTCAGCAGAAGCACTCTCTCCAGTAACCTTCAAGCTATGAAGCTACCGAATAACACATAAAAATACACAGCCTATATAAAGTAGAAATAATGTACGCCCAGTGTAGTTTCGCTTACCAGAATCGAGAAGACATTGAGGACACTGATGACGGTGTGTTAGGCTGAGTTGTCGGAGGTTGGGGTGGTGGGACACTGGGGTGTCACCTCATCGTCGTCTGTTTCCATCAGGGCAGGTAGGTCACCTTCTTCTACATCTGCCTGTCTCAGTGTCGAAGGTCAGGGTCCGTCATCTGCTGTGGCTGATGTGGAAGGCTTAAAAAAGGACAGTATGCTTGACTGCTTAGCCTTGTGCATTTTTCTATCATACAGTTCTTTGTAAGCACTCAAACCATCCTGCAAATATGCCCTAAACCTACTTACCCTTTCAAAATTAAAGTCATACTTTTCTGCAATCATTGCAGTGTAGTCAATCTCACGCAATTGCTTCCCATTCAGTTCCTGGACGTCTTTACTTGCGGGCTGTTCGCTACTGCATTCGGTTTCAATTGTGATCCTTTCCTCTTCATCAGCTCTTCATCTCTCAGTCCTTGGTCAGGGGATGCCAAAACCTCTTCAGCATCATCTTCGTCAACTTCCCCAAACCCTTAGCCAAACTCACTATGTCCTTACTTTGTTCACCAGATCAAAACGCTTAATTATGTCTAGTTTTATACTGTGTAACACCCTTATGCGCTCTTTTAGGCTTTTCCGATATCTTAGAACTCATCTTGCTAACAGATGCACAAAATAAATTGACATAAACCACAGATGCTCACAGGCACGTGTTTAAGCAATGGCATCTAGAATGCAGTTCCAGGGGAGGAGCTTGGCTGCTTGGCACGCGCTGCCTAATGTAGGTCTTTTGTAACAGTGAGTTGACGTAAAGCGAACGTTTGAAAAACGGGGGTCATCTGTAAAACAAAATACCCCAGCAATGCAGACTGAGACTCTGTTGTAAACCTTGATTAAACAGACAGCTGTGTGGGCAGTATAACACTTAGGGAGAGTGTTGAAGGTACTTGTGGAAGCAATGTCAAAGAAGTCACAAAAGTGCAAAGAGTTATACAGCCTGGACAAAGGTCCTTCGGTTTAAATAGGCCAAGATGCCCATACAAGCTAGTTCCATTTGCCAGCACTTGGCCAATATCCCTCTATACCTTTCCTATCCATGTATCTGCTCACAACCTTTTAAAAGTTGTAAATATAGCTGCCTCAACTACTTTGTCTAGCATTCATTCCGCATGCTCACCAACCTTTCCCTCAAGTTCCTATTAAACCTTTTCACTCTCACCTTAAACCTGTGCCCTCTAGTTCTTGAATTGCCAACCTCGAGGGAATAAAAAACTGAGTATATTCATTGTATTTGTGCTTCTTCATAATTATATAATCACAGTCTCAGAACACTTATCAATCTCCTACATTCCAAGGAGTGAAGTCCTAGCCTGCCCATCTTTCCCTATCACTCAGCCCTTCAAATACCGGCATTATACTTATAAATCTCTACTGTGCTCTTTCCATTTGAGTAACACGTTTTTGTATAGCAGGCATGAGTCAAAGGTGAAGGGTATCGACTTGTAGTGATTGTTTCTTGAGGTCAATTGATATGGTTTAAACTAAAAGACAGGTACTTGTTAGGAATAATTATTAATGGCTGCCTAATGATCACAAAATAGCTCAAGGGCAGAAGAGTAACAACAAAGGAAAACTTGAAGTTAATCTTTCACTTTTCACAACCTCAGTATGTCCCAATGTGAGTTACTGCCAATGAGGTAGTATTGAAGTATTGGCTGGAGGAAACACAACAGATAAGGAACATGTGAACATTTAATTCTAGCAACAAGAACACTAAGGTCATTGGCTTATAACTTGGTGATGCTGGCTGATAAAATGTGTTAGTCAGAAGCCCCAGTGACACTGTGCTCCTGTTTGATTTGGTACTAAGAGATCATGAGTAGATATTTCATCCAAAGGTGGCCTGCTCAGATAATGCAGCAGTCCCTCAGTAATGTACCGAAAGTTCCAGCTTAGATTTTTGTACCCCATTGATTTTGAAACTGCGGTGTTCTAACTCCGAATCAAAATGCTGAAATCAAGAAAGTGATGCCCATTCAGAAATGTGATGCAGATATTCATTACACTGATGGACCTCTGGTGGGGCAGAACGAAGTCCAGATGAAGGAACTTGCCACTCAACGTCAACCATCCAATTCCTTCCACAGATGCCGGCTGACGCACTGAGTTCCTCCAGCATTTTGTTTGGTGTACAATATTTAAAGTGTTTCATCTGTAGATTACAATTCCCTAAGCTTTCTTCAACAATGTTGCTTTATATAAATGGTTTTGAATACTATTTGTATGTAATACAATATTTTATATTTGAATAAACTATATAAAGCACTTAAGACATTTGCTTATTGTCTTTTCCAAATATTTTGGATCTGGGAGCAATTAGAAACCCAGGAACCATTTCGGCAGAAATCCTGAATAGGTAAGCAGATTCTGTCCAATGCAGGGTTTCAACCCAATATGTCCACAGTTCCTTTCCTTCCACAGATGTTGCTTGACCTATTGAGTTCTTCCAGATTACTTATTGCTCTAGGTTCCAGCATCTGCCGTTTCTTGTATCTCTAACCATACTCTGGATGTATGGAATAGAGATCTTTGGATGTACTTCCAAAATAACTCCGGTTCTTCCCCATTTTCCTCACTTGCTAAGTTGATGGTCTTCAGAGTATCGGTCAGATATTTAGTCTTAGTGTCATACAGCATTGATCCATGCACTGTTCTATATTAACCAAAATTACCGTTCTATATTAACCCAAATTACCAGCTCCTGTTTGTAGCCTTCTATCTCTTGGTGGTGATTCAAGTGCTCATTGAAAAATTGTGAGAGCCTCTACTTCCAACATCACTCAGACACTTAGTTCTCGATTCCAGCCAATCTTTGTGTGGAAAAAGTCCTTCAAATCCCTTCTAAACCTTTTACACCTAATGTGAAATATATACCCCCTAGTTCTAGATGACTCTGCCAAGGGATAAAATTCCTGTTGACTCTCCTATTTCCCTCATATTTTTTGTATATCGCTATCAACCCCCTTCTTAATCTCCTTTGCTCTAAGGAAAATTGATCTTGATATGAGCCAGTGTCCGCCTCATACTTAATGACAATCAAAATTCTGAAACAAGCCAGGAAGCACTGAAAAAAAGCTCAGCAGGTCGGGCAGCATCTGTAGGACGAGATAAACAGTCATTGTTTTGTGCCTGTGGTCCTTCGTTGTCATTTTGGCAAAAGACAGCAGAAATAAAACGTTGATCGTCTTTCTTTTTTCACAGCCACTGCCTGGCTTGCAGAATGTTTGCAGCATTTTCTGCTCTTCTTCCCCTTACTCCTGGTTGTACTGTGAGTCATTATATTAATACAGTCGGCCCTCCTTATCCGCAGGGGATTGGTTCCAGGACCCCCCCCACTGATACCAAAAAACACGGATGCTCAAGTTCTATATTCAACCTGTCTCAGTGTGGTGGACTTTAGGACCTGGCAGAGTTCCAGACCCACTGCCCGTGGCTGCTGCTGATTCCGCAGTGTTTCTGTTCCGTTGATGGAAAACGATCACGATTGATAATAAAGTGACTGGAAAAAGGTGAAACACCATCAGTCATTGGAAAAGCATTAGGCTACAGTCATTCAACGATCGGAACAATTTTAAAGGATAAAGTGAGAATAATGGAGCATTGAAAGGCCCTGCCCCGATGAAAGCTACAATTATTACTAAGCAACGCAGTGGTTTAATTATTGAAATACATACGTTTCTTAAGTGCTTTCTATGCATAGAAAGGTAAAATATTCACTATATACTAAGACAATCGTTTGACTAACTGACGCTAAATAATACCGGATGTACCTGTTCTGACTTACTTATAATACCTAATACAATGTAAATGCTATGTAAATAGTTGTTATACTGTAGTGTTTAGAGAATAATGACAAGAAAATAAAGTCTACATGCTCAAACAACTAGTACTGGAGAGAGAACTACCGGGTTTTCCCGATCCACGATTGGTTGAATCCGCACATGCGGAACCCATGGATACGGAGGGCCGACTGTATTCTCCATGTTATAAAGCCATATTCTATCAAATCAAAAAGAATATACTGAATATCCTATATTTGACGAAGTTTGCATTTCCATTTTTGAGTTGGATGCAGTCACCTTGGATATGAATGCACTTGCCTCTGCTTGCTGTCCTAGTTTTTTGAATGGATAAGGTACAGTTCCCTACCTGTGATGACTGCAAGCCATACTGCTTTCCCCAAGTAGCACAAAGCAATTTGAAAGCTGTCATTCTATCCGCGATGTCACCAAGGAGAGGGCTGCACACCAGATGTAATTTATTTTGACACTTCCTCTGGGATTCCTTGACATGTCCTGCAGACGGGTGAAACCACGCTACAGAGAGGAGTTCTCATAAACCAGCTGTACGGCACGCTATTGCTAAAAAGCACAGAAACCTCACCGTTTCACATTGCACGCGGACACCACTTTGCCTTTCTAATCCTTTGCCATGCCTTTGAGAGAATTGATCAATTTGTCCCACTCTCCTCCTCTCTCCCTATGGCCCTGAAGGATTTGTCTTTTCAAATAGTTAACCAATTCCATTTTGAAAGTTCGTATTTTGTCTCTGTCCACTGCTTTATCTCAGATGATAACTAATCCCAGCATCCAAACTCAGTTTTCCCATCTCTCTTCTGGAAAGCTTGTTAATAAGCATCAAACGCCTGTTTCCTGCTCGTGTGTCCCTATTTAACCTTTGCTGAAATCTATTCCCTGCAAATGCTTGGCAGTAACGCTTGGCTCAGTAAACGCCGTTGAGAAGCGCTAGAGACACGAGACTGCAGAAGTTAGAATCTTGAGCAGGAAGCGATCTGTTGGAGGACCAGAGTGTGTCTTGTAGCATCAGTGGGGGAAGAATTGTTGGCGATTCAGGTTGAAACCTAACATCAGTGTTGATGCAACCTGCTGTGTGAAGCTGTTCTACTCTGAAAAATATTAACCCTTGTTTACGTCGCACAGCCAGTAAAGGCACTGAGAAACACTGATGTGTGATATACGCAGGGGATAATATCGTTCAGAAAAGAGCATCTTCACACGGCAGCAGAGTTTTGAATTAGCTGCAGCCACAGTGGGCAAAGACAATATGATTTAGTGCATGCAGTCTTATACCTCACCGATCCTGTTCCACTTGCCAATCTGTTTGGCGGTAATATAATTAAGAGCTTTGCAAGGAGGGTAAAATCCCTCCCTCACGAGTCAGAAGTTGTCATTTCATTGTGAGAATATCTATGCTGGCAGCTCTGTGCCATCCTGAGTGGGCGATGCACTACCTGAGTTGCCTTTTTCCTGAGAAGGTGTTGAACTGTTGTCAGGTGCATGTAAAATACTAAGTTCAGGGCAATTCTTTCCAGTGTTTATGTCTTCAGCTGCAGAGTAGATCATTAAGAAACAAATAATTCTGATTTTCTCAGAGTATATGTGTAGAGATTGGCTGCATATCATACAATAGGAAGTGCAGTTCAAACCTGTTTCATTGGCTGAGACATACTTTGTGTTTTCCTAATTGCTAAATAGACGTATGTCTTGTGTCTTGCTGACTGACGACTGGAAGTCGATATTGGCAAGCAATGAAAGTTCCCTGACTTCATCGCATCATCATCTCCGAGGCCTGACGTGGTCATTCTGCCAGAAACCTTGAAGAAGGTGGTCATGGTAGAACTGACAGTGCCTTGGGAAGACTGGATTGAGGGAGGCATTTGAACATAGGAAAGCAAAATACTAAGAGCTGGTAATGCAGTGCCAGAGACAGGGATGGAGAGCACAATGCGAGTCTATAGAGGTGGGGTGTAGAGGTTTTGCTGGCTACTCGCTGTGCAGAACCTACTGCCTCCTTGGCATTATGGGGGATGAAAAGAAAAGGCCCAGCAGGACTGTCACAGAGGGTGCTGGACGAGTCTCTGAATGGTTATGTGACCCGTGAACCAATGCTGCTGGGACACAAGCAGGGGCCTGATCAACACTGGCTGGGTTGCCTCAGCAAGGGTGTCTGATGTTGAAAAAACACAAGACACTGTAGTGACCCAAGTTAAGTCACTGATGACGTGTCCTAGCGCAGAGAGGCGGCTGACTGCAGTGTGCACCCAGTGCTAGTAGGTAGAAATATAATCGAGGCAATTAAGAGGTTTTTAGATGGGCAGAAACAGATTTACAGGGTACAATATCATATATTGTATGATAGACTTTGTGTAGGCAGAAGAAATTAGTTTAGTTAGTGTTTAATTAGTTTAGCACAGCATCATGGTCTGAGGGGACCTGCTCCTGTGGAGCACCTCTCTGTGCTCTGGCTCTGTGTTATAGCTATTGTATAGTAATCAAGGGAAACGAGAATGGGTGCAGATTGTGTAGCCATTCAAACCAATAGATCGCAACTCGAGACCTGGGTTTGATCCTGACCTGTGCTGTCTGTGTGGAGTTTACACATTTTCCCTGTGACCACGTGCCTTGCCAAGTATACTCCATTTTCCATCCATGTTTGAAAGCCGCACAGTGATCTAGGTTAATTGGCCAGTTTGTAGGTGAGTGGTAGAATCTGAGGGCAGCTGATGGGAATGGTGGGAGAATGAAATGGGTTTGGGTAGAACTAGTGCAAAATAGATGCTTGATAGTGCATACTTTGTGGTTCTGTGCTGTAAGGGTACCCAAGCTGGGATCCACTGACCCCTTGCTAAATGGCATTGGTCCCTGGCATAAAACCAGCTGGGAACCCCAGCTCTAGGATTATATAGCTCTTGGGATAATATGCTCCATTCTGTTCATTTCTGGTCCCTTTTCAAGTCCAGGGAAATTAATGGTGTATTTGCTTCTCTTCTATTCTCTTGATCAACAAATATGTTCCCGTTTCTTCAAACTGATCTCTGGGTCAAAAACTATACCAGGTTGCAATTATTAGTTAAAAACTAAATTTCAAAATTTCTGACAAATGGAAATCAATGAACCAAATCCTAATCTTCTCAGCTCTCTGCTTTGAGGAGCTTTCTTCCTCCTGCTGTTAATGCACTTCAGTTTTAAGTTGTTCCATTTTTGCTGGGATTCTTCCCTGAATGGTTCTGACTTTTGGCCAGATACTTGGCTTTGGTATTTCTGGTTTGACTTTGTTCACTATATCCTTGACAACCACAGCAATACAGACAGGGTTTTATTAAACTACAGCAGCATTGGCGCTAAACACACACCCCAACTCTAGAACCATCCTGTACTGCTGTGCGTTGTTTGATCCTCACTCACATCATTCATATATTCTGATGTGAACCAGCTGGAGAAAAAAGGAGGAAGTCTATTAATGTTTAATGAGGAATATCGTCGCATGAAAAGTACAGGACAATGGAACATTTCATTAGTTACACTTGACAGGGCAGCCAGAATAAGCAGTTTGTCTTATGGAGAAAACCATAGAATTGAATTCTTTGTACTTGTACTTGTGTAGCACAAAAACAGCTTATTCTGTCAGCTGGTCCATTGGTTATGCTTCACTCAAATACGTGATGTGCCAGCTCGGGGAAGAAGAGGAAGATAACCAGTCCTGTGTCTCTTCTGAGTAAAGAAGGATCCTATTTGGACTGATGACTAACCTACACTCAAGCCTCCGGTTATGTCAGTCGTGCTGCAACTGCATGGAGATGTGTAGCTAAACTGCTGCTGATTTTGGGGTTGTGTCGTGATTCATTTTGACTGCCTCCAGTGCCAAAATACAGCAAGGAAAGGGTGGATTGCAGTTGACTGGATCCTGAGGTTTCCCAAGTTTTGGTGCCTTTCAGTTCCTTAGGTCAGTAGGAACTCACAGAGGCAGAACTGCTTATTACTTCCAACCAGTGCTTTGACTTCTCCAACATTCTGGAAAAACATAATCAAAAATGTTCTCTGAAGGCATAAAGTTTGACTAGAATTTTATTACTTAAATTTCCCCTTATTTTAATTCTCACAAAACCAGGAATTCCAGGTGGTAGATCAATAATGTGTGATAAAGGGTGAGACAGCACCAAGACACAGCTAATAGAACGACTATTGTTAAGAAGGCTTATGGTGTGCTGGCTTTCATCAGCCATAGGATTGAGTTCAAGAGCTGTGAGGTAGTGCTAAAGCTATATAAGACCTTGGTTAGACCCCACTTGGAGTACTGTGTTCAGTTCTGGTCACCTCATTACAGGAAGGATGTGAATACTATAGAGAGAGTGCAGAGGAGATTTACAAGGATGTTGCCTGGATCAGTGAGCATGCCTTATGAGAATAGGTTGAGTGAACTTGGCCTTTTCTCCTTGGAGCGACAGAGGATGAGAGATGGCCTGATAAAGGTGTACTAGATGAAGAGAGACACTCATCATGTGGATGGCTTTTCCACAGGGTTGAAATAGCTAACATGAGGGGGCATAGTTTTAATGTGCTTGGAAGCAGGTACAGGGGAGATGTCAGAGCTAAATTTTTCACACAGCGAATGGTGGGTGCGTGGAATGCACTGCCAGCAAAGCTGGTAGAGGTGGATGCAATAGGGTCTTTTAAGAGACTCTTAGATAGGTACATGGAGCTTAGAAAAATAGGGTAGGGAAATTGTATGCAGTTTCTAGAGTTGGTTACGTGGTCAGCACAATGTTGTGGGCTGAAGGGCCTATAATGTGCTGCAGATTTCTATGTTCTAAACTGCTTCACAACTCCAGCGACAAGGATTGAAACCTGGTCTCTGGTGCTTGTCTTGTTGTGGAACTTTGCACTCTTTCTGCTACTGTGTGTGTTTCCTCTGGGTGCTCACTTCCTCCCATATCCAAATATTTGTGAGTTGATAGGTAAATTGGACTCTGTGCTTTGCCTCTAATATGTAGGTGAGTGGCAGAATCTTCAGGGAGTTGAGGGGAATGTGGACAATAAAATGGAATTGGTGTAGTATTACACTCAAAATGCTAGAGGAACTCAGCAGACTAGGCAGCATCTATGGTAAAAAGTACAGTTGATGTTTCGAGCTGAGACCCTTTGGCAGGACTGGGAAAAAAAAGATAAGTAGATTTAAAAGGTGGGAGGAGGGAAGAGAGAAACACAGGGTGATGGGTGAAGCCAGGAGGGGGAAGGATGAAGTAACGAGATGAGAATTTTATTGGTGAAAGAGAAAAAGGGCTGGAGAAGGGGGAATCTAATAGAAGACAGGCCATGGAAGAAAGAAAATGGGGGAGGAGCACCAAAGGGAGGTGATGGGCAGGCAAGGAGATAAGGTAAGAGAGAGGAAAGGGGATGGGAAATGGTGAAGGAAAGGCAGGGGGTGGCATTACCAGGAGTCTGAGAAATCAGTGTTCATGCATCAGTTTGGAGGCTAGGCGGACAGAATACAAGGTGTTTTTCTTCCAACCTGAGCATGGCCTCATCATGACAGTAGAGAAGTACAGGGGTTGACATATCAGAATGGGAATGGGAAGTGGAATTAAGATGGCTGGGTGCTGGGAGAATCTGCTTCTTCTAGTAGGTTGGCGAAGCAGTCTCCCAATCTACATCAGGTCTCACCGATATACAGGAGGCCACACCAGGAGCACCAGCCACAGTAGATGACTTCCACAGACTCACAGGTGAAGTGTTGCCTGTCCTGCAAGGACTGTTTGGGGCCCTGAATGGTATTGAGGGAGGAGGTTTAGGGGCAGGTGTATAGCCTGTGTTCTGCTTGAGGGCAAGGATAAGTGCCAGGAGGGAGATCAGTGGGGAGAATGAATGGACAAGGGAGTCGTGTAACGAGTGGTCCCTGTGAAAAGCAGAAGGTGGGGGGAGGGAAAGATGTGCTTGGTGATAGGGATGGCAGAAGTTTTGTAAAATTATGTGCTGGATGTGGAAGCTGGTGGGCTGGTAGACGAGGGCAGGAGGATGGGGTAACAGCAGACGTGCATGACATGGAAGAGATGCGGACGAGGGCAGCTTTGATAGTGGAGGAATGGAAGCCCCTTTCTTTGAAAAAGGTGGACATCTCCTTTATTCTGAAATGAAAAGCCTCATCCTGAGAACAGATATGGTGGAGATGCAGGAACTGAGAGAAGTGGGGTGGTGTTTTTACAAGTAACAGGGTGTCCAGGTAGCTATGAGAGTCTGTGGGTTTATAATAGACATCAGTAGATCTGCTGTCTCCAGAGATAGAGACAGTGAGATCAAGAAAGGGAAGGAAGGTGTCAGAAATGGACCAGATAAATTTGAGGGCAGGGTGCAAGTTGGTGGTCGACGAGCTCGGCATGGGTGCAGGAAGCAGCACCAGTACAGTCGTCGATGTAGCGTAGGAAAATGTAGCAATGCAAGTGTAGACTTGGAACATAGACTGTTCCACGTAGCCAACAAAAAGGCAAGCATAGTTGGGACCCATCTGAGTGCCCATGGCTACACCTTTTGTTTGAAGGAAGTGGGAGGAACCAAAGGAGAAATTATTAAGAGTGATGACAGGTTTCACTAGACAGAGGAGAGTGGTTGTGGAGAGGAACTGGTTCGGTCTGGTGTCCATAAAGAAATGAAGAGCTTGATGCGGAGTGGAGGTGTATAAGGACTTGGCATCCGTAGTGAAAATAAGAAGATGGGGGCCAGGGAATCTGAAATCATTGAAAAGATCCAGAGTGTGTGAAGGGTCACGGATGTAGGAAGGAAGGGACTGAACTATAGACAGAGTTGAGGTATGCTGATTTTAGTTCAGTGGGGCAGGAACAAACTAAATCAATGTGTCTACCCAGACAAGCAGGTTTGTGGATCTTGGGTAGGAGGTAGAAACAGGAGGTGCAGAGTAAGGGAACTATGAGGTTGGTGGCAGTGGATGGGAGATTCCCAGAGCTAATGAAGTCAGTGATGGTGTGGGAGACAATGGTCTGTTGCTCCATTCTGGACATTTTACCTGTGGGTCATATACTGTGTTCAGTGCTCCCGGTGTGGCCTCGTGTATATTGGTGAGATATATATCCACTGTCACGATGAAGCCACACTCAGGTTGGAGGAACAACACATTGTATTCTGCCTAGGTAGCCTCCAACCTGAAGAACTGAACATCAATTTCTCAAAGCACAAACACGAGGAAATCTGCAGATGCTGGAAATTCAAACAACACACACAAAATGCTGATGCAACACAGCAGGCCAGGTAGCATCTATTGGAAGAATTACTGTCGACGTTTTGGGCTGAGACCCCTCATCAGGTCCTGACGAAGGGTCTCGGCCCGAAACGTCGACAGTGCTTCTTCCTATAGATGCTGCCTGGCCTGCTGTGTTGCACCAGCATTTTGTGTGTGTTGTTTGAATTTCTTTAACTTCCATTAACACCCACCACTCCTTCATCATTCCCCACCCTCCTTTTCCCTCCCTCACCTTATCTCCTTGCATGTCCATCGCCTATCCCTGGTGTCCTCTCCACTTTCCTTTCTTCCACGGCCTTCTGTCCTCTCCTATTAGATTCCCCCTTCTCCAGCCCTGTATCCCTTTCACCAATCAACTTCCCACCAATTACTTAAAACCTTCCCCTCCCAGTTTCACCTATCACCTTGTGTTTCTCTGTCCCCTCCCCGCACCTTTTAAATCTTACTCCTCATCATTTTTTCTCCAGTCCTGCCGAAGGGTCTCGGCCCGAAACATTGATTGTACTTTTTTCCATAGATGCTGCCAGTTCTTCCAGCATTTTGTTTATGTTGCTTGGACTTCTAGCAACTGCAGGTTTTCTCTTGTTGGTGGTTGGTGTAGTATTTGTATAAATGGGTGCTTGAAGGTAGGTTAAAACCTGGTTCCATGCTGTGGAGTGTGAGGTTAAGTGAATCAGACTTGGTAATAGACGAACCCACCACCTGGTGGTGTAGTCTTATCCGCACCGGACTTCAAGGCAAGTGGTTCTGGGTTTAAATCCGGCAGCTCCTTGTATGCTTTCCATTTGTGGTGCTTTAAGCATCGAGTTAGCATCTCTGCCTCGTACAAAACAGGCAAGTGCTGACGAAACAGCAAAGTTGCCACTCGATGCACCACAAGGTGCAGAGGGGAACTACAGCAGTAGACGAACTAGGGTAAAGCAAAAAGGTTTCCGGCACAGTTTGAGAATATACAAATAGCTATTAGTGGAGATTGTCAAGTTGGCATTCAGGAAGAGAAGTGATAAGTTAATGTTTTGGGTGCCAGTAGGTTTTAACAGCTGAATGAAAGCTTGCCTTATGTTTCACTCTGCTGAGCTGATGAAGCCAGAAAGTTCTATGTTTAGCACTTGTGCTTGTAACAGTGCCCAGTTTCTGGTTGAGCTCAGATTGTTGACCACAAAGGCTTATCAGGTGAGCACACTACCATGCCAAATAGTTTCAGAACAAAGTTGCTTCTTTAAGAAGTTGTTCATTTTAAGGATCGCTCGCTGAAATGTTGTTGAGGAAAAGAAAGATAAAGAAAAATAAAACACAGCAGGTGCGGGAAATCTGAAATAAAAGTAGAAAATGCTGGAAATACTCTCCAGGTCAGACAGTAGTTTGCAGAGAGAGCAGAGCCACTGTTTCAATGAGTTGTTCTGGAAACTGCCTTCCCCACTGACACTGTCTGGTTTGTTGGTTATTTCTAACATTTAATGCCTCTATTTTAAAACACGGCTAAAATCCCTTTTCCCAACAAGGCAGCTAAATGGCATCAGTCTGGTGTATTGGGTCTCCACTCTGTCCTTGAATCTTGTTCACCCAGCGTAATGACCTGAAGCACAATGAGTGGCCTCTCTTGCTGTTAATGTGCTGGGATCAGGAGCTTTTTTTGTAATGAGGTTGCAGTGCTGTGAAAACCAAGCACACGCTAATAAAAATGTTTTGCATGGTATGCTGACTTTGTAATCTATACTTCTTAACTTATTTAATTCTCTCCTATTCCTCTGCACTGCCTGCGATCTAATCAAGAGGTTGTTCATTGCTTCAGTGTTAGGCAGCTTGGGCAAGGTCTGCATTTATGGCTCATCCCTTGTGAAGGTAACGGTGCTGGTTTGGCAAGTCTAACAAACACAGGGGTTATGTTCATAGTGAATTGGAAGCATAGATATAGCAGATTGTACAAGGATTGCAGGTTTTTGTAAAGAAAATTAGTAAACTATTGGATTTTTGGAGTATTCTGACAACTTCTTGCTCAATTTAGTTAGGATTAAATTATATATTAATAAAGTACAAGTCCTCAACTAAGCACAGTGATATTTTAACTAATATTTCTTCAGTTTACAAATCCAGCAACATAATTGTTATCCTGTGCTGGATATTAACTTACAGTAAACTTCAACCTACCCACCGGACATGGCACTTGGGCTTATCACTTTGCATATTGTTCATCAAGTAACGGGTTGTGAGAGCGTGGAACGAGCTGCCAGCGCGAGTTGTGCATGCGAACTTGATTTCAACATTTGAGAATAGTTTGGGTAGATGGTAGGGGATGGTGCAGTTTGATGGGAGTAGGCATGGTCTGGATGGGGTGAAGGGCCTGTTTCTGTGCTGTTGACTCTATGAGTCTCGCTGCCTCAGTCTTGCTTCCTAGCTGGTAACAGTAGGAGGGCAGTAAGCTTCGAGTCCAAATGAAAATGTTAATGTAAATATGTATTTCACATTTCAGATTGCAGTCTTATTAAGCTGAGAAATGTCCTTTTATGCAACCTTCTCACCCCATGACCTAGGAGAGTTAAAACATTGTTAGAAAGCACCTCTACCAGCTTTGAGAGGGCTCCCTGGTAGCAGTGTCTTAAGGCAATGCGTGGTCAACATATGCATTTACTGGTGGTGATGGCCTTCATACAAATTATTCCAGTTTGTCATGATCCTTTAACTGAGATTACTTGCCTCAGCAACTCAATATGCTCACTTTCAAATGTTGGACCCTACTCCAAGCTGGTCCACTCAATATCACGCTGAGTTGTGTGGACAGCCTCAGTCTTACAAGTCGGGGAAATGGAGCTTTCACTCTCCATGTTATGTGGTGACCTGGTCAACTTGAAGAGCAAGCATTCCCACTCAATAAATTTTACTGGTAGAAGCAGGTATCCTCACAGCATTTAAGAAGTATCTGGACAAATGTTTGAACCACAGAAGGCAATGGTCTGGTGTTTGTAAATGGGATTAATATAGACAGGGTAGCCTGCAGGGAATTTTTCCCATAGCAGAGGTAAACAAAACTAGTGGACATGGGTTTAGGACAAGGGAGAAGAGAATTGGAGGAGATCGTATTCACCCAGAGTGTAGGCATTACCTGCAATACTCTTCCTGAGAGAGTGAAACTGGATCACTTACAGGATGTAAGAAGTGTGTGGATGAACACTCGAATCACTTTGGCACAGAGAGCTTTAGATGTAAGGGAGGCAGGTGGGCTGGATTCAGAAGGGTGCTTACTGGTCTGTGTTGATGAGTTAGCTTTGAGTGGTCTGTTTCTATGTTTTATAATTCTATAATTGAGATGGTATACTTCAAAGTTCAAAGTAAAATTTATTATCAGAGCACATACATGTCAGCAGATACACCCTGAGATTCTTTTTCCTGTGGGCATACTCAGCAAATCTATAGAATAGTAGCGGTAAACAGGATCAGTGAAAGAGCAAGGGTTCCTCATCATTTTATTTCCAGTCCCGCTGAAGGGGCTCGGCTTGAAACGTTGTCTGTACTCTTTTTCCATACTGAGTTCCTCCAGTATTTTGTGTGTGCTGCAGAGCATGTGTTACGCTATTTGTCAAGGTCTTGTGATGCCATGCCGAATCTCTGCTGCCTTCTCAGAGAGTAGAGGAAGCATAGACATGGTGGGTTAAAAGGCTGTGCTGTATGATGTTTTGTCTCTGATTTCCAGTATTGTCTACTTCAACTCTGGGTGACCTGAGCCATTGGCCATTAGTTCATAGTGTGCATTGTACCTGTCACAGGTTATTTCAAAACTTTCCTATGAAAGATTAGAGAACATGCCAGAAACACTTAGCAGGTCAGTCAGCATCTGCAGAGAGACAAAGAGAGTCACTGTGTCAGGCTATGATGAAGGGTGTTGTTACAAGGATTACCTTAGTAATAATGATCAGTTAGGTATAGAGAGAATCTATACTTATTGACAAGCGCCTTTATTGTCTCAAGTACAGAGCTTGTGAGTTTACACAACCAAGTACCTGTGTGCACAGCTTACTCAGTTTCCCTGACCCTTCATGATCAGTCAAAGATTAGAAGAGCTCATACCCAGGAAAGGAGTTTATGCTGGCCAGGTGTTCCTGACTTAACCTCCATGTGTCCAACTTGGGGTTCTTTATTTCAGCGGAGACTTGTTGCAGCTTTGCATTCGAAGTTCCTTATTTTTATACACTTCTTGTCAGTTCAAATGTTGTGTTTCAGTCTCGCTGGCTCAAGGTTATCTGACTAACTGGTGTCACCTTATTGGTGCCGGTCCAAGACAGCATCCATTCATTGCCCTCTTTCACAAGTGACAACTGGTATTTTATGGCTCTTTGTTCTAAATTAGTTACCAAACCAGGAACTAGCTTGAATCTCTCAGAGCAGACACAAACCCCACCATTCACAATCCTGCGTGTTATATCACACCAAAGAACAGCTCACAAATGGCAGCGATGCTTCACTACCAGATGAACTCAACGCCTTCTATGCACACTTTGAAAGGGAGAACACATCTACAGCTGTAAAGATCCCTGCTGTACATGATGACCCTGTGATCTCTGTCTCAGAGGCCGATGTTAGGCTGTCTTTAAAGAGAGTGAATCCTCGCAAGGCAGAAAGTCCTGATGGAATACCTGGTAAGGCTCTGAAAACCTGTGCCAGCCAACTAACAGGAGTATTCAAGGACATTTTCAACCTCTCACTGCTACGGGCAGAAGTTCCCACTTGCTTTAAAAAGGCAACAATTATACCAGTGCCAAAGAATAATGTGGGCTGCCTTAACGACTGTCGCCGAGTAGTACTCACATCGGTAGTGATGTAATGCTTTGAAAGGTTGGTTATGACTAGACTGAACTCCTGCCTCAGCAAGGACCTGGACTCATTTCAATTTGCCTATCGTCACAATAGGTAGATGCAATCTCAATGGCTCTTCACACAGCTTTAGACCACCTAGACAATACAAACACCTACGTCAGGATGCTGTCACCGACTATAGGTTAGCATTTAATACCATCATTCCCACAATCCAAATTGAGAAGTTACCGAACCTGGGTCTCTGTACTTCCCTCTGTAATTGGATTCTCGGCTTCCTAACCGGAAGACTATAGTCTGTGAAGATTGGTGATAACATATCCTCTTCACTGATGATAAACACTGATGCACCTCGGGGTGTGTGCTTAGTCAACTGCTCTACCCTCTGTATACACATGACTATGTGGCTAGGCATAGCTCAAATACCACCTATAAATTTGCTGACGATACAACCTTTGTTGGTAGAATCTCAGGTGGTGACGAGAGGGCGTACAAGAGTGAGATATGCCAACTAGTGGAATGGTGCCACAGCAGCAACCTGGCACTCAACATCAGTAAGACAAAAGAACTGATTGTGGGCTTCAGGAAGGGTAAGACAAAGGAACATGCACCAATCTTCAGAGAGGGATCAGAAGTAGAGAGACTGAGCAGCTTCAAGTTCCTGGGTGTCAAGATCTCTGAGGATCTAACCTGATCCCAACATAATGATGCAGTCATAAAGAAGGCAAGACAGTGGCTTGCCTTCTTTATTAGGAGTTTGAAGTGATTTGACATGTCAACAAATACACTCAAAAACTTCTATAGTTGTACTGTGGAGAGCATTCTGACAGGTTGCATCACTGTCTGGTGTGGAGGGGCTACTGCACAGGACCAAAAGAAGCTGCAAAAGGTTGTAAATCTAGTCAGCTCCATCTTGGGCACTAGCCTACAGAGTATCCAGGACACCTTTAGGAAGCGGTATCTTAGAAAGGCAGCGTCCATTATTAAGGACCTCCAGCACGCAGTGCATGCCCTTTTCTCACTGTTACCATCAGGTAGGAGGTACAGATGCCTGAAGGCACACACTCAGTGATTCAGGGACAGCTTCTTCCCCTCTGCCATCCAATTCCTAAATGAACTTTGAAGCTTTGGACACTACCTCACTTTTTTTAATATACAGTATTTCTGTTTTTGCACATTTTTAAAATAATCTATTCAATATGCATAATTGATTTACTTGCTTATTTATTATGCTTTATTTTATTTTTTTCTCTCTCTCTGCTAGATTATGTATTGCATTGAACTGCTGCTGCTAAGTTAACAAATTTTACGTCACATGCAGGTGATAATAAACTTGATTCTGATAACTTCTTATTTGAAAATGATCTCTAGTCCAGTGAAAGCAGTTCACGAAATGGAGGATACAGAGCAACTTCACAAAATGGCAGCCTCCATTCCCTTCAATCCAATTGAAAGAACAAAGACAACTGGTTTGTCAACTTCCACTCTCCTTGATCCATTTGAAATCAACGATTTGTAGGTTATAGTTCTTTCTGACCAACAGTGTGTAATCCTGAAAATTTCACTCTTTGCTTCCTTCCATGGATGCTGCTTGACCTGCTGAGTTTCCATCATGTTTTGCTTTCATTTCAGATATCCAAAAGCTGAAGTTTTATGTTCATTTTCAAGTTTTAAGACTGACTTCGTCCTATTTGAAGGTTAGGAGATGGAAAGGCTGCATCCTTCCCTATAACAGAACAGCCTGTCACTGTCAGTCTGCATCTTAATGACTTGCCATTAATCAGGATCATCCATAACCTTAAAAGTCCTGTTGTTGCACACTACAGTTGCTTCTAGCATAGATGCAGTACAAAGTAAATTCAGTGTCTCTATTGAGAAACTACTTCTGTTTGTAGTCATGCTGCATTTGAGCGCATATTCCTGTCTGATTCTTCCGTATTATCTGCAAGCTGCTCCAGTTCTTCTTGTGTATCACTTTGACTCTTTAGTGAATGTTGAAAGAGAATGGACTGCTGATACATCTTGTGTCACGTGATTTCTGCACCTTGCTGTCTGAGCCTTCACCATGGAAGTCGCAATCCAACATGAAAGAAAATGGAAAACTCTTTGTGCCAAACAGCTTACCTCTTCCATCCCTCAGACCACAAATAAACCTGCCTCTGAAAGATCCAATCTCTGGAACCTGATTGGTAGAACTATAATTACTCACAAGTTCTTTTGTATGTGCTGAAGTCATTTCACTATCTCCTAATATCCAAGTATCAAAGAATGCTTTCAAGTTTTGAACAGGCTCTGGAAACAAGATAACTATAACATTCTGTGGAGCTGCTAACAAGTGTGTGTGTGAGAAAGATACATACTGAGGCTAGTTTTTGTCTGTAATACAACTTTCTTACACTCCCCCTGCATATTTTCTGCATTGTCTTCCAGATGAAGAATAGTATTAGCCTTCAGAAATGTCCTTGCGTAGGATGTGATAGCTTCACGTGCCTTGCCACACACCCCCAGACTGCCAATGAAGATTGCTTCATTTTATTTCTTTTCCCACCTACGTTGGGTAGCTGTGTTCAAGCTTCCTGCATGTTTTCATTTCACAACTAGCTTGTTCCATTATTCCTACACCAGCACCATTTTCTTAATACTGATGTTACTGTCAGCTGGTTCTGCTTTAAGAAAGTGTGCATCTGTATCTCAGTGAAAAGCAGCTGCCTGGATGTCACCTTGTCTCTTTCTGATCACGCCCTTGGGACCTGTTCAAAATGGACTGCTTCAGCCTTGGTCAGGAGGTTAAATCTTCAGGGCCCATTTCCTGCCATTATTTTGCCAGCAGCCACAGATTTCCACTGATTCTACTGGAGATAATCTCAGTGCTTAAAGGCACAATGTAAATAATTTTTATGTGTCTTTTTAACTCTTCAACTATTGTATTCTCAGCCAGACCTTAGCCTTAACCAGAGTAACTTCAGTAACGTGACAGAGGACCTTTGAATAAGCATGTCCAAAGATTAAAGAGATTAGGCTTATTTGTTACATGTATATCAAAATATCAAAACAAAAAGTGAAATGTGTCATTTTGTGTCACATCAAATTAGCGAAGATTGTTCTGGGCAGCCCACAAGTGTCGCCATGCTTCCAGTACCGACATAGCATGTTTACGGCTCACTAACACTAAGCAGACATCTTTGGAATGTGGGAGGAAACTGGAACACCCAGAGGAAACCCAAGTGTCACAGGGAGACCGTATAAACTCCTTATAAGCAGTAAAAGGTGTTGTGTATTTAATATTTAAGTAATAATTGAGTAATCTTGTATATATATATATATAGTTTGATTAAGCATTCTTGTTTGTTTAAATAATAACCCTCCCTGCCATTCGATACAATCATAGTTGATCTGCCACAGGCCTCATCTCTTCTGAGCTAGTTACCCATGGTCCTCAATCACCCAATGTATCAAAAATGTACCTAACTCCTCTTTAAGTACCTAGTGTCCAACCTGCACAATATCAAAGTTAGAGAATTTAGGCCTCTGTGAGAGGCCTACACACTTCAAATTTAAATGACTGTTCTGCTGAACTTGTTCCATCACCAGAGAAAAACTGGATGTAGGCCTGTAAGAGGCAGGTAGGTCCCTCTGAACACTAACACCTTTCAGACTGTCAGTATTTTAAGAAATATTCTACTTGTCTATTCTTTCTTCCATAGTGGATGACCTTACATTTTCCATGTCATATTCCACCTGCCATATCCTTGTCCATTTTGTTAGACTATCTATATTTTCCTGAAGCTTTTCTGCTTGCTCCGCTCAACCCACACTGCAAGCTAACTTTACGTCATCAAATAGCTGGATCCCTTCATTCAGATTGTTGTGGAATGGTGGTGCCCCAACAGATCTTTCGAATGGGAGTTTCAGTGGCTAAGTCCATGTCCATTACATGTGTCAATACATGAATTATATCACCATAAATACATGAATACGTCACCATGCTACAATGCACCATGTTTAAAGTAAACACAAAGTTGGACTCGCATGTCAGACTCCCATGTCTTCCTTTGAATTAGTTTAATGTTTCGAAGTTAGAAACCATAACATTGGTGACGAGGTATTTTTAAAACTAAGCTGGAATGGCTGCTGACCTGTTGAAGTGTAGCAAGATATTCAAACTAACAAACCACGATGAGTGAAAAACGCAGCCCTGCACGTGCAGAGGTGATCAAGTTTTTTTTAAAAAACTCAGCGCAGCACATGTTCTTTGGAAGGAAGGACATGATCAAAATTTTAAAAAATGTCAGAAAACAGAAGAGTTCACAGATTCATAAACAATGACTACCGGGTTATCATAATCATAAAAAAAGAGCAGAAATAGCTGGCTATGTTGGAAAGATTGACCAGTTTCATTACATAACGGATAACTGGCCTATGTAAACTGAGCTACTTCAACAATATTTTGAAGTAAATGAAATAGCTAATGCGAAACAAGTACCAATTTTGCTGAACACATTAGTTTTAAAGGCAGTTTGTCTGCTCCAAGCAAACCAGCTGAAATGAGCTTTGCTGCTATTGTCAAAGTAGTGCAGGAACATTTAGAACTGAAACCATTGTCCACTGCAGAACACTTTAAGTTTAATGAGCAGAATCAAAAGGAAGGTGAGTCCATTTCAGCATACATGGCTGAATTGATGCGATTGTCAGTTCAATAATGGGCTTAATGATGCATTGAGAGATCATATAGTTTGTAGAATCTTACAAGAGGGCATTCAAAAACAGCTACTAACTGAAGCACAACTTATTTTTAAGAGAGCATTTGAAATTGATGTATCAGTGGAAACAGCAAACATAGGCACAATTGAATTGCAATCAAGAATGAGAGGGAACATGAACAAAATTGTACCATCAAAACAGAAAAAGACCCAACCAAATAAATTGTGTTTCCATTGTGGCAGAGGCTATCATACAGCAGACCAATGCAAACTTAAAGGCAAAACTTGCAGTCGGGTCACGTACAATGAGCACGTTGGGCGAACAAAAATAAATGGACTGCTTGGGTAGAGAAAAAGAGAAAAAGTCAAGTTGCAGTTTCAAAAAGAGCACTAATCTGCATACTTCTGATGAAAAACCTGATAATGATGAGAGTGACACAAGACCGGTTAGCCTTGAGATTTATAATGTGAAAGCTAACCATATACAAGCACTATGACTTACATTAAAAGTGAATGGCAAATTAATGAAAATGGATTTGGGCACTGATTTGACTGTTTCAGTCATTCCATAAAACGAGGTTGAATGGTGTTTCAAAGATACTGAACTTAAGCTTGCAGGTATCCAACTAAGAACTTATAGTAGGATAAAGATAACTCCTGTGGGAATTTGAAACAACAAAATGCAACAACCAACAAGCCACATTGTGCTTGTATGCGGTAAAAACAGGAGGGTCAGTATTCTGGGGTCGTGCGTAGCTGAGACAACTACAACATGATTGGAGATCCATCCACCATTTGCATGGCACATCCCCTACCACAGATTCAACTGAAAGTGAATTAAGAAAGGTACTGGATGATGGCACATCTGTCTCCATGCTGTACACCATGAACCCTTGCCCACCAGTGGGTAAACAGGTGTTGGTGCCAACCTCTGGACCAAGGAAGGGCCATAATGCTCAAAGAAATTGTGATATCTCTCCCCCTCCTTCCCTCCATGTCGCTCTATCTCCCCCATCTCCCTCTCTCTCTATCTCTATCTATCCTGCTACAGATGAAAGTGAACGAACCAAGAAAGTGATAAGTAGATGGAAGCCAAATATTCCCACCCCCTTCTTGTCGCAGTCCGTCTCCTCAACCCAGTTCCCAGGTCTCTGGGTGGAGGAACATCTTGGAGCATGATGTGATTATTCAGTGAGAGCACTTTGTTGCTTGTTCTACACTCTGAGTCAGTAATACCAGCTGTCAGAAAGAGCAGGCAGCCTATGCAGAGTCACTGTATGATCTAATCCGCAGCTCCCATTTGTTCATACAGACACATTGTTGGTAGTTGCAGAACTGAGCAGAGATGTCTGGCGAAGAGCCAGGAACAGCTGGTGTGGCAAGTCTGATTCTTCCACAGCCAGCTAGCGCGTTTGAAGCCCGGACTGCAAACTGACCTATCCTTCACACTGGGCGTCTGGCTGACCTGCTCCAGCCTTTGAAAGAGTCCATTGTTGCAGACCTCACCATGTGGATCTGGAGGAAGTGAACAAAGCCTTGTATGCAACGCCCAACAGGGTGGGGACTGTATATTCAGTGGCAAGCTGCAAGAGTGAAGCACTTGTTCCATGACCTAGGCAAATGTCATTGAACACCCAGCACGGAAGCAGGTCCCTCAAGCTACCCAGTCCGTGATGACCAGCCATTTATACGAACCCTATTTAATTCTCCCCACCTTTCCCTCAGCGCCACCTCCTCCCCTGACTCTCCTGTTCACTCATACATAACAGGTACAGGTTTCCTCCGCAATCTGAAGGTAGAGTGTTCCTATGAAACCATTTGTAAGCCAGAATGTCGTAAAGCGAAGAAGCAATTACCATTAATTTATATGGGAAAAATTTTTGAGCATTCCCAGACCCAAAAAATAACCGATCAAATAACACATAAAACCTAAAATAACACTAACATATAGTAAAAGCAAGAATGATATGATAAATATACAGCCTATATAGAGTAGAAATATTGTAGGTACGGTGTAGTTTTACTTATCAAACTTAGGAAGACAGCAAGCCAAAATCGATTTGGAGAAAAAAAATCAGCACATATATACGTACACGCATGCGCAAACAACTGCCCGCACAAAGCTTCATGGTCATTGTAGTCTTTCTCGGGGTAAACACATGTATAAATTGAGCATCTTTTTTTCATAAAAGCAAAAATCCTCTTTGATTAGCGAAAACAGGTACTAATGTAGGTCTTTCATAACAGCGAGCTGTCGTAAAGCAAACGTTCAAAAAACGGGGGCTACCAGCTAATTAACCTGCCAACCTGCACATCTGGAGGTTGTAGGAGGAGACCAGAGCACTCTGTGGAAAACAGAAGGCACCTGTGGTTAGGATTGAATCCAGGCCTCTGGTGCTGTGCGATAGCGGCTACACTACCCGTGTTATTGTGCCTCCTTCTCAGCCGCTATTCATTTCAGAGCACCCAAATTGATAAGAGTCCTATGGTAGTACAGCACCAAAACAAGCTCCTTGACCCAACTCATCCATTTTGACCATTATATCCATTTAAGTTGGACTCATTTGCCTGCATTTGTCCCATCCCTCTGACCCTTCGCTGTCCAAATGATGAAGAGAGCAGAACTCTGACTTGCATTCCCATCTTATGTACAAAGAATCCACTTGTGTTGCAAAGAAACCGAAATCTGTGGTCCAGCTAGGCTCAGTCCGTTGGGGTTACGCTTTGGTCTTATTGTAGATGCATCACAGGTAGTCACTGAGGAAACGACGGAATACACAGTGGTTCAGAACCCAACTGCCTGAAGGTGAGGTTAGCAGACTGGCCTAACAGAGAGAGTAATGCACTCAACTTCCTCTGCGTGACTTTGACCTCTCTGCCCTGGTCACACGTGCTTGGAGCACCAGTGATTCTGCTTCCCATGACACAACACCAACATCTATGTGATCTCTGGAGCCTACAAATGAGGGGAGTGAGAGCAGAATAGGACCCAAGCCTAGGAGGAGAGTACTGGAATATCAGAACATAAGGAGATAGCAAAAGTAAATCACTCCGCCCTTCAAACCTCCCTGCCATGCAATACAATCACAGATGATCTGCCACAAACCTCATCTCTTCTGTGTTAACTCCCCATGTTCCTCAATCACCCAATCTATCAAAAATTTATCTAACTCCCCAATGTCCAACCTGCACAATATCAAAGTTAGAGAATTCACCTCCCTCCCTCTGTGAGATGTTCCTACACTCCTCAAGTTTAAATGACTGCTCTGCTGAGCTTGTTCCGTCACTAGAGAAGAGAACAGGATGTAGACCTGGAAGAGGTAGTTAGGCCCCTCTGAACACTAACAGCTTTCAGTCTCTCAATATTTTAAGAAATATTCTACTTTTTATTCTTTCTTCCAAAGTGGATGACCTTGCATCTTCCACATTATATTCCACCTACCATATCCTTGTCCATTCTGTTAGACGATCTACATTCCCGTGAAGCCTTTCTGCTTGCTCCTCTCAACCCAACTGTACATCATCATAAAAGTTGAATATATTACTCTTGATCCTTTCATTTAGATCATTGTGGAAAGCTGGTGCCCCAACAGATCTTTCAAATGTAAGTTTCAGTTGCTAGGTCCGTGTCCAATTGCATTATCATCTGCGAAGTAATCTGCAACCACTTCCTTCATAATAGATTCCAGCATTTTCCCTGCAAATGATGATCAATTAGTTCCAATTTTTCTTTCTGTGCATCCTTTCTTAAATACTAAGTAACATTTACAATCTTCTAAATTAGTGAGAGCAGTTCCAGACTTGACAACATTTTCAAAAATGAAAACTAGTTCATCCACTAACTCTATAAACACTTTTTTTCAAAACTTTGTGATTCAGCCGAGCTCGTCAATTTCATTAACTTTGCTTCTAACTTTCACCCAGCCCTTAAATTCACTTGGTCCATTTCAGACACTTCTCTCCCCTTTCTTGATCTCTCGGACTCCATCTCCGGAGACAGACTATCCACTGACGTCTTCTACAAACCCACTGACTCCCATAACTATCTTGACTATACCTCTTCCCACCCTGCCAAATGTAAAAATGCCATTCCATATTCCCAGTTCCTCTGTCTCCGCTGCATCTGCTCCCAGGATGAGGCTTTCCGTTCCAGGACTTCTCAAATGTCCTCTTTCTTTCAGGATCGTGGTTTCCCTTCTGGTGTCATCAAAGATGCCCTCACCCGCATCTCCTCCACCTCCTGCACTTCAGCCCTTAACCCATCCTCCCGTCACCAAAACAGGGACAGGGTTCCCCTTGTCCTCACCTACCACCCCACCAGCCTCCGGATCCAACACATTATCCTCCGCAACTTCAGCCACCTTCAACAGGACCCACTACCAAGCACATCTTTCCCTCCCTACCCCTCTCAGCTTTTTGCAGGGATTGTTCCCTCCGTGACTACCTGGTCCACACGGCCCTCCCCACAGAACTCCCACCCGGCACTTATCCCTGTAAGCACAAATGCTACACCTGTCCCCACACCTTCCCCCTTACCACCATTCCAGGCCCCAGACAGTCCTTCCAGGTGAGGCAACACTTCACCTGCGGGTCTGCTGGAATTGTCTATTGCATCCGGTGCTCCCGGTGCGGCCTCCTCTACATCGGCGAGACCCGACGCAGATGGGGGCACCACTTCGTCAAGCACCTCCGCTCCGTCCGTCACAACAGACAGGACCTACCGGTTGTCACCCACTTCAACTCTGCCTCTCATTCCCATCTAGGTATGTCCATACATGGCCTCCTCTACTGCCATGATGAGGCCAAACTCAGGTTGGAGGAGCAACACCTCATCTACCGTCTGGGTAGCCTCCAGCCTGGTGGTATGAACATTGAATTCTCCAATTTCCGGTAATTCCCTCCCCCTCCCCCCATCCTAGGTCCCTCTCTGTCCCTCTCCCCTTTCAACTTTCTGCTCCTTTATCTCTACAGTTCTTTCATGCTTATCCCCTCCCCCCTTCATCCTTCCTCTGATTGGTTTTCCACCTGGTGCCTCTAGCCCTTCCCCCTCCCCTATCTCTATTACTGGGCTTCGGCCCTCTCTCCCCCCCCCCCCATCCTGATGAAGGGTCTCGGCCCGAAACGTTGGCTACTCTTTTCTCACAGATGCTGCCTGACCTGCTTCTAGCGTCGTGTACGCATTCTTTGATCCACAGCATCTGCAGTTGTATTTTTGTGATGTGATTCAGCTTATCATGTCTTGGGGATTTTTGGCTTTTAGTCATATTAATTTCTCTAAAATTTCTTTAAAACTATAATTTATCTTTGACCATTGTTTCTGGAAGGACTTTGTACCACCGTTCATGAAAAGAGGCGCAGAACATTTTCTTGTTCCCAAACATAATTTCTCCAGTGTAGTAAGTAAGAAACCATATTTGAGAGTCTGCTTGTTTTTATCTATGGACAGGCCATTAACAGCCCATTTCCAGTCCCTTACCAGACTGCTCTCAATTTTCTGCTGTCCATTGCCTTACCGATTTCCTGAGCCTGAGTTCTGAAATATTCTCAGCCCTAAGGTTCACTGTTCTATTTGGCAAGATTACACGCCTTTCCCTTGGATCCAATTAAATGTAGCACGTAGAACTGTACAACGCAGGATAGGCCCATGATGTCCGTGCAGACTATGATGTCAAATTAAGCTAATCTCATCTGCCTGCATATGATCTTTATTCTCTGCCTGTTCATGTGCCCATCTAAATGCATCTCAAAATGTCACAATCATATCTGCTTCTATCAACCCTTCCCTCACAGCAATCCCACTACACTTCGCGGGCATAATCCAGAAACCTATCGCTCTCTGTGTTTAAAATCTTACCTTGCATATCTCCTTTAAACTCTTCCTCCCCACCGTACCATGAAGCAATGTCCTCTGGTATCCGACATTTTCAGCCTGGATAAAGTTCTTTGACTATCTGCCCAATCTATGCCTCTCTTAATTTTATACGCATTTATCAGGTCTCCCCTCACTGGTGCCTCAGAGAACATTGTCCAAGTTTGTCCAGCCTCCCTATAGTTATAATCCTATAATCCAGACAGGGAGGGTGTGGAGGCTTCTCCAAAACCTCAACATTCTTCCTGTATTATGCTAACCTGAGTTCTTTTTTTTACCTCATTAGCCTTGGCTGAACTGCTTTTTCTTTCGGGCTTTTTTAAAACCTACTTATTAAATGTTAGTGACTGAATATTTATAGCCATGTTTTTAAACGTAGTTTCCCAATCTGCCATAACTCACTGTTGTCTGCTTAGATTTACAACTCTAGTTTCAGTTTGAACTATATTGCTTTCAATCTTGTTCAATGTGTTCTGTTATTATAAATTAAAACTTTCTCAGTTCCCTGTCGTTCACATAATTATTACTACATTGTTCAGTCTTTACTGACCCCCACATGATTGTTTCACTGATAACTTTACTTTCCTGAAGTACAGTAAGCTCTACATTACTACTACTACATAAGGGCTGAAAGCCAACAGACAACAGAAAGGTAACAGAATATATTTATGTTGTTTTACCACCAGAAATATATAGTAATCTCACCCCTTACCTTTTTCAAGTCATAGGGATTGCTCTTTTTATGACTCTCCAACCACTCTTCCATCCCTGCTTATCACATATCATCTGCTGACTCTTCCCTGTGCAGCCACATCGATTCTGTTCCTTTCCTTTCCCACCATTTAGTGATCCAAATAGCCACTGAAGAACAAGGGTTCACTGCACCCTTATGATTTAATGTACTGCACTGGCTATTCGCCATGCGGTCTCCTGTACATCAAAGAAACCTATTGCAGAATATGTGGCCTTAAGGTTCTGATTGCCTGACACTTTAAATCTTCATCACACTCTGCCATCCCTACCAATGGCCTCCTGCACTGTTATAAAGAGGAACACTGTTATTAAGGAACAATAGTTAATGTTCCATCTTAGCACATTGCCGCCTTCAGGGCTCAATGTCAGATTCTCCAATTTAAGGTAACTCACTCTGTCCGTCCCTGCATTTCTGCCTACCATCACTTTAGCCCAGTTTCACTTTTTCTGAGTGTAGTCTGGGCACATCCCATTGCTTCACCATTTACAACACATTTCACTGACAAATCAACATCATCTGATTGTAACTGCTAATCCAATTGACTCCCCATCAAAGATATTTCCTTTGTCCTAACCACCCGCTCTACTCTGTCACCTAACATTACCCAGGTCAAATGAAGGGTCTCAGACCTGATACATTAGCCATTTCTCTTTCCACAGATGCTGGCTGAGGTGTTGAGTATTTCCAGTATTTTCCAATTTAATATTAGTGTAAATGTGTGGTTGATGGACTAAGTGGGCTAACAAGCCTGTTTCTGCATTGTGTGACTCTTTCACTCATTCTTGTCATACAGCATGGAGTCGTGAACAGCCTTGGCGTTAAACCTGACTTCCTGTCCCAATCCACATGTACAGTTACCACTCTACTATATGATTGTTGAGGATAGAGTTATTGGCCGTACACACCCAGTAGAAAATTAACCAGCAGGTGTGTGTAATAAATCAGCAAGCTAACAATTGCTGCATTCATAGGACAAACTCCCAACTATTCCGTATATTTTGGTAGTCCTCCAAGATGATATAATCCACCAGTCTAAAAATAAAAGTATTAAACAAAACTGATCCAACTGTTGTGATCACTAACCATGTGTCCATTCCTGGAACACATGCACATCGAGATCATATCTTTCCATGACTTGACCAGCGTCATTGAGATGCCCGGCAGCTGAAACCAGAGTGGTGATTACATATAATCAAGGAATGAATTCTCAACTGAGGCTCAAGGGAAACAGTGCTGAACAGGGCTGTGTTGGGAATGCACTGCCAACAGTAAAGACTTGGAAGCAGAGCCTTTATGGTGGAAACAGTCCAGGGGCAACCAATAGCAACAAAGCATCTGCACAAACTGAACATAGAACAGTACAGACTCTTCTGTCCATAATGTTTGTTAAACTAATTAAACCCAACCAAACCAATTACCTTCTGCACAATGTCTGCATCCCTCCATTCTCTGCACACTCATGTGCCAATCTAGGAGCCTAGGCTTTATCATATTTACCTCCACCGGTGCATTCCAGCCACCCACCATTCTTAAAATAAAAATTTGCCCTGGATGTCTCATTTAAACTTCTTACCTTAAACGTGTGACGTGAATTATTAGAGATTTCAGCCCTGGGCTCTCGTAATCTTAGCAACTTCTATCCTGTCTCCCATCAGCTTCCTCCGCACCGAAGAAAGCAACCCAAGTTTGTCCAATCTTTCCTTATCCTAATCCAGGCAACATCCTAGCAAACTTCTGCACCCTCTTCAAAGCTACCCTGTCCTTCCTACTATGGATTGACCAGAACTGAACATAGTCCTCCAGTTTCTGCCTAACTCAAGCTTTATAAAGATGCAACGTCATTTCCTGACTCTGGGACGCAGTGCCTTGGCTAACAAAGGCAAGCATGCATACACTCCCTTTACCATCCTACCAATCTGTACAGCCAAATAGTGACCTTAACATAAAATAAGTTCTCCAATGCAAATTACAAAGTGGTGCTAATGGATGCCACACTCATCATTTTGACCTACGTAATCAAGCTGCTATCGGGGTGGTACGGTGGGCTGCTACCTCATTGTTTACGTGATGCGGGTTCAGTCCTGACCTCTGCATGTATGAAATGCGCACAGGTGAAACTGGCCAGATCTCATGTTGTTCTACATGTAAGAACTTGTTATATAGTGTAGGAGCCATGCATCTGTTCTCTATCTGCATTGCATTCTGTGTTGCTCATTTACCATGGTAACTAGTCGTGTGGTGGGGGGAGTGGGAGGTAAAGGCGAAGGGAATAAGTAACTTATTATTGTAGTTTAGAGTAACTGGGGACTGACAGAGGTTGTATCTTTTGCTGACTGATCAAATATGCTTAGCTTATACCTGAAAGTGCTTAAGTTTCATCGCTTCAAGATTGTATGTTTGCTAATCGCTAAAAAAAAATCATAAACATTTCCTCGACTTTTGGGGCAATCACCACTGGACTGAGGGTGTGTTCTGCAAGTATAACAAATCCGCAGGGTCACTGGCAGCTGCAGTTGTTTTTGGCTTTGGTTTGGTTTGGCCACTACATACAGTGTTGTACTATATTGTGCTTAACTGCTTGGTTTCACCAGGATAATGATGTTATTTAATGTAGGCTGTTGCAAATGAGAGAGGCACAAAATTGTAAAGCATAGAAAGAAGCCTCATCTGCCCATCACCCTGTGCTAGCTGTCTGAATGAACTATCCAATTTGTCAGACTTACCTGTCCTCCTTCAAGTACATATCCAATGTCACCATCAAAAACATGAAGCTATTTCAACGTGTGAGAGAATTGAAAGTCGAAAGTGTTTTCAAAGAGAGCTTGGAAACTTGACCTCCTTTGAAGAAGAAATGGGAGATGATGTGTGTTAGCTAACCCCAGCTGCATTTAGCAATTTACAGGATTATTTTGGGCTGACGTAGTGCAGGAGAAACATACCAGCCACGGTTTTTACTCTGGTTATTACACTGTGCTTAGTGATGCTACGTGGCGCAGTACGGCACAAAAACAGGCCTCTCACCCCACAATGTCAAACTTGATCCAAATTAAACTACATTACTCCAGCTTGTATATGGTCCATATTTCCCAATTTATTACAAATTAGTATGTTTATCAAAAGCAACTAAAATTGCGCTCTCATATCTACTTTCAATATGACTTCCATCAACCTGTGCCAGCTACCTTGCACCACACAACTTCTTTAACCATTCCTCCTATCGCCTTAAATGTATGTCCTCCAGTGTTACACTGATATCTTCCAGTTACCTGGGAACAGTGCCAGGTTTTGCCTAAAACACTTCAGAGAAACACTTCAGAGATCAGACAAGGAGAATGCCAGGAAGGTGCCTACTTGGGCAGTGATGAGTATTAGTACTGCATGACAGCAAAATGGAGCAAAGAGCCTTTGTGGAACAGGCAACTATTTAATCAATTGATGGGAGGAATCGATTGGAAGTCTCCTGTGCTCTGATACAGGAGACAGTTTCACCCTAGCCCTAATGAGTCAAGCCAAATGAAATGGAAATCAAACGTCTTGCATCTCATTGAATTGTACAAAGCTCCCTTTAAAAATCTGCAGCATTCTGACAGGCACTTAATCAAAAAAAGAAAGACAGCTGTTGTAAAAGGTAACAACATCTCATTAGCTCCTAATAAAGCTGCTGCCCTGGTTTTAAACTCAATTTGTAAAGATGCTGAGCTCTTCGTCCATGGGCTGAAGGACACAAGGGCTGCTCCTATATTTTCCAAAGGGTTTTTGCAGGTCAATGTTGTGGAATATTTCATTACCCACCTCCCTCCACACCCGACATGTGGAAGATGTGCTATTTGCATTGAGACTGTCTCTGATCACAGACAGGGTATTTACCTCTGCTGTACATATTCAAACTTGACACCAAGGTCAGGTAAGCTCCCAATATCTTTGTTAAACTATAGTGGTTTTGGACTAATAAAAAACCTATATTCAAACTCTTCCGCCTTCTTGGTCTATAGAACACAGGGTGTTGGGACTTTTCCAATTATAGCCTCTTGTGTGTGTCTAATTTCTATCATTCAGTAGGGACCTCCAGGTTCCCCTCCCAGTCAGGCGCAATGCTGACCTAAAGGGTATCGTCCTGTCTTTCATCAGCACTGGATTTACAGTGCCTATGAAAAGTATTCACCCCCCCCCCCCCACCCCTGCCCGCCCATGGAAGTTTTCATGTTTTGTTGTTTTACAACATTGAAACACGGTGGGTTTAATTGGGCTTTTTCTGACACTGATTAACAAAAAAAAACTCTTTTATGTCAAAGTGAAAATGGATCTCTACAAAGTGATCTAAATTAATTACAAATGTAAAACACAATATGATTGTCTGCAAATATTCACCACCCCCAATCATCACTGGTGCAGCCAATTGGTTTTAGAAGTCACATAATCAGTTAAATGGAAATCTGGTTTTGGAGACCTGTATGCAGTCTTGGTGTTTCAACTGATGGTACTAAAACTACACCTGTATCTGAAAGGTTCATCTGCTGGTGAGTCAGTATCCTGGCGAAAACTACACCATGAAGACAAAAGAACCCTTCAAGCAACTCCATGAAAAGGTTATTGAAAAGCACAAGTAACGATATAGATACAATAAAATTTCCAAGTCAATGAAGTACAGTTAAGTTAATCATCAAGAAATGGAAAGAATATGGCACAGTTGTAAATCTGCCTTGCGCAATCTGTCCTCAAAAACTGAGTGACCATGCAAGAAAGGGACTAGTGAGAGAGACCACCAAGAGACCTATGACAACTATGGAGGAGTTGCAAGCTTCAGTGTCTGAGATGGGAGAGACTGTGCATATAACAGCTGTTGCCTGGGTGCTTCACTGGTCAAGGCTTTATGGGAGAGTGGCAAAGAGAAAGCCACTATTGATAAAATCATGAAATCTTGGCTAGAGTTCGTCTGGTGGTGTGGGAGACACAAGTCAGCTGGAAGAATATTCTCTGATGAAACTGAAATTGAGCTTTTTGGCCGTCAGACTAAGTACTTTGATTGTCATAAGCCAAATATCGCACCATCAAAAACAGACTATCCATATCGTGAAGCATGGTGGAGGCTGCATCTTGCTGTGGGGATGCTTCACTGTGGCAGGCCCTGGAAGGCTTGTGAAGGTAGAGGGTAAAATGAATGCCGTAAAATACTGGGAAATCCTGGAGGAAAACCTGATGCAGTTTGCAAGAGAACTGTGACTTGGGAGAGTTGTTTTCCAGCAAGGCAATGACCCCAAGCATAAAGCCAAAGCTACACAGGAATGGCTTAAGAACCACAAAGTTAGTGTCCTGGAGTAGCCAGGTCAGACTCCAGACCTCAGTCCAACTGAGAATTTGTGGCTGGACTTGAAAAGGGCTGTTCATTCACAATCCCCATGCAATCTGACAGAGTTTGAACAGTTTTGTAAAGAAGAATGGGGGAAAATTTCAATATCTAGGTATGCAAAGCTGATAGAGACCTATCCACACAGACTAAAAGCTGTAATTGCTGGTAAAGGTACATCTACTAAATATTGATTTTGGGGTGAATACTTATGAGATTAATTATTTTGTGTTTTATGTTTGTAATTAATTTAGATCACTTTGTAGAAATCTGTTTTCACTTTGACACAAAGGAGTCTTTTTCTGTTCATCAGTGTCAAGAAAAAAGCCAGATTAAATCTGCTGTGATTCAATATTGTAAAACAATAAAACATGAAAACTTACAAGTGGGGTGAATACTTTTTATGGGCACCGTATGTCCCAGAGCTCCCTCTACAACAGCACGTCACCAGAGGCACTGCAGCGTTCCTGGAAGGAAGCTCAGCACTGGCTTCTCAAAGGGGTTGGGGGAGGTAGACACTAAATGCTGTCCTTGCCTGCAATAAACAGATTCAAAATGTTCCCACTGTTGCTTCAACTTTCTATCAGAGAGCAGAGATGGTAAACATCTGGAAGCAGAAGCAGAAACAGGAGGGAACATTCGACCCTGCACTCTTCCTCTGTCATTTGGGAAGATTGCAGTTGATGTCCTGCTTCCGTGCCATTTCCCCAAGTCTATTGATTCCTTTAATATCACAAGACATGGTTATGTAACCCCACTGATGCCAGGCAGATAGTCTATGAAGGGTATTGATAATGGTTGGGGTCACCCGTCTTGTAAAGTCACTGCCCAGAAGGTGGCAATGGTAAACCAATTCTGTAAAAAAAAATTGCCAAGGACAACATGGTGAAGACCATGATTAGTCATAGTCAATGAACATCCCAAACTTTGTCAATTGCTGCCTTGAATGCGCTCAGCCATAGTCTCCACGGAACTCCCAATTAGAGAATTTCAAATATTAGCTCCCCCTTTTAGAAGAAATTCCTTCTCATGTCTGCATTTAGTGATTCATTTCCTATTCTAAGACTGTGACTACTGATTCTGGACACCCCATCCAGGGAAAATATCATCGCTGTATCTACTCATGAAGCTATGTAAGAATCTGCAATATCCCTGGATGTTGTTCCCTCTGCTGGTGTTGGACCTCAGAGCAGGAGGATCCAGGCAGAGAGGTCGGAGTGGGAGTGGGATGGAGAATTCAAGTGGCAGGCAACAGGATGCTCGTGGTCACTGCTGTGGATGGAACAAAGGCACTCCACAAAGTGAGCACCTCATCTGCCCATTTATGCAACATTAACCTCAGTTGCACTTACTGACATTTTTACCCATTAATTCCCCTAAATCCTTTTACTTATATAATTATTAGGAACAATTTACCATGATCAGTTGTTCTACCAACCCACATGTCTTTGGGACATGGGAGAAAACCAGAAGGAAACCAATACAATCCCAGGGAGAGACATGAACTCCGGGTCTCTGATGGTCTGAGATGAATGAGCTCTGCTCAGTTCCTGAGCTTTACATGAACCTCAGGAAGATAACATAAGGCTGCTGGGGATCTCTGGCATTGCTTGATGTCTTTGGGAGCTTTTTCCAGGGGAATTGCATGTACACCAAGACTGAAGGAAAGAGCAGGATAGTGGATAAATTAAGCAGCTCATTTACAAGCACAGGGCTAAAGAACCACTCTGTTCTATATGATTCTTTGAGTGGCTCCGCTCCTACAACAAGCTGCAGCGTTAACCAAGCAATATATCATCCCATCGTGCAGTAATCAAAGATAATTTGGCACCAGATTGTCCAAGTTGTTACAAGAGAGATTCTTGAGGGAATGGGTAGTGTCAAGAAATAGTGTGGTGGAGTTTTCCACCTGGATACTGGAAAGTAATCCTCGGCTCTCCAGGAAGTTAAAAAATAATTCAGCTTGGGTCTCTTTAATCCCATCCAATGATGTTGTATTTGATGGGTGAATTGCATCGAAAAGGATGCATCCTTGTAAAGAAAAACATTCTCTCACTTCCAGGACGGGGAATAGCCTAGCTAATTTTAACTGTTCATCGGAAACTGCCCTCAGATTCAGCAAGCCATCTATAAAAGACGTTGCAGAGTCTGCGTTATGTTTGCACATATATATGTGCCATCTGGTGTTATTAGGGAAGGGGATAAAGACGCACAGTACTGTATTGAAGGATGGAGCAAGGAAACGTGAGAGGCATGCAAAACATTAGCTCACTGCACTAGTTTCTTCCTGTATCTCAAAGGCCAAAGGTAATCGACCAATGTCTTCCATGTGTAGGGAGGTGGTAAGAAAATTGGAGCGGTGTTAATGGGCATCTAAAAAGAGTATGTAATGGGAGTTAAACAGAGGAATGGGGTTCCCCATAGAACAGCATGAAGCAGAGTTAATGGGTGTCTGAAAAAGAATATGTAAGTAGAATTAAGCAGAGGAATGGAATTCCCCATGGACCAGCATGAATTCGATGGGCTGAAATCTTTTGCTGCAAGGAAATGAGGATAATGAGTTTCAAATGAGTTTGGAAATGGTGCCTTGGTGAGTTCAAAAGAAGTATGGGAACAGTGTCTCAGTAATTCCAAAGAGAGCACAGAAGACAGGGTCTTGGTGAGTGTAAAAGGAACACAGAAATAGCCACTGCTAATATGGGAACTGAGCACCAAGACAGGTAAAAGGAGCATAGGAAATGATAGCAGGATTTACCTACAAACACTTGTGTCTTGGAGAATGAGGAAGTAGCTGGATCCTGCATGAGTGGGTGGAGCTGCTGGAGACTGGTTCAGGATTCAGGTCCGAGGAGAACAGGGTCCAGGCGTTCTGTATTTTGGGTATGGCGTATGACCTTTTGGTTTTCTCATCCTCAGATTATTTCCAAGAACTGCTGGACCAATCGGAAAAGAACCTTCACAGGAAGTTCACACACATGTATGGACTGCATTATTTTGAGAATAGCAAGATCTTCAAGGATCTGTTCAACGACCTGCGCCGCTACTACAAGGGAGGCAACATGAACCTGGAGGAAGTGCTGAATGAATTCTGGTCAAGGTTGATGGAGCGCCAGTTCAAGCACCAGAACCCACACTACCAAATCAGTGAAGACTACCTGGAGTGTATGGTGAAGCACGCAGAGCCACTGAGGCCCTTCGGCGACGTTCCTCGCTTCTTCAAGATACGGCTAACCCGCGTCTTCATTGCCGCCCGTTCCTTTGTTCGGGGGCTCAGTGTCGGCACAGACGTGGTGCGGAAGGTCTCTCAGGTAAGTGTGGAATCCACACTTCAGCTCAATCACTTTCTTCCTTTTATCCAGTAAAAACATCTTAGGATCACAGTGAAGATCTGATACTCTTGTCTGGAAATTCAATGGTTTGAAACCTGGTTCTGTATCCAGCATATCTTTTAAACCCACCAGGGCCCCAGTTCCAGTGTTCCCTTGAATCTCATTGGGACCCGATTACCACGGTCCTTTTAAAACCAGTGGACCCCCTTTACCACAGTTCCTTTAAACTCACCAGTTCAGCGCCCCAATTCTTTTAAAACTTATCAGGGCCGCGTTCAAAATTATTTTTAAAATCACTGAAATTATGTTTCCTGAATTCCTTCTGCCTTTAAACTCACCAGGATCCTGTTCTTTCCATTCATCTCCCCCCCCCCCCCCACACACACACACATACACTTACTTTAAACTCATCAGGGCCCTTCCCATGCTTCTTTTAAATTCACCGGGCTCCTCTCACATTCCCTTTAAACTTACTGGGATGATGCTTCCTGCGTTCCCTTTAAACCCACTCAAGCTCCTTTCATATGCTCCTTTGAAACTCGCTTTAAATTCACTGGGATCCTCTTCCCATACTTGCTTTCAGCTTACTGAGCCCCCATTTCCTACTCTCATTAGCATACTGTCACCCCCATTTCCTACGCTCCAAACTCGTTAGCATACTGTTACCCCATTTCTTACTATCCAAACTCATTAGCATACCTTAAACTCATCTGATTGTCTACAATGTTTACTTTATTTGCTGGGTAACATCTAAAATGAATGAATTAAAAGTACATTGGTGTATTAATAGGAGTAATAATCCAGTAGTCTGGAAAATCTGTATTATAGCATCACTATTTTGCTGGTTAATTGGTGTTTACTGATTTGTGAAGGTCATCAGAGCAAGGGAAGATGTCTATCAGTGTCATTGACAACCTCAGAACATCCCAGAGATGTTTCTAATGTACAACATCCTTTGTAACACAGGAGACATGACACCCGATTTATACATGTAGATTTCCCACATACAGCAGTTTGGTAGCAAGCAGATCATCTGTTATTGGTATGGCAGAGGATGAGGATAACATAGTAGCGGGAGAACTCTAGCGACTCCGTTTCAACTAGGAAATGGCTGTGCGAAGTTTTCACTTTCTTTCCGTGACTACACAGGTTTCTCCAGTTGCTTTGCCTTCTCTCACACGCTCCCAAAGACTTGTGGATTGGCAGCTTAATTGGCCACTGCAGGTTGCTTCCAGTGTGTAGGTGAGCAGTGGAATCCAGCGGGAATTGACAGGAATGCAGCAGAATAAATTCTGATTAGTTTTAAATGGTGTTTGATGGACAGCGCGGACTCAGAATGTCAAGGCGCAGACTCAGAAGGTCCCATGCTACAACATGGACCAATTTCCTTGCTATTCTTCCCAATCATTGGGCTTCATGTAGTGTGCTGAATGAGCTCCTCTATCACGCAGCATTCCCTCAGATACTAGTGTGGTGTTAACCCATATTCTGCTTTCATATATCTGGACTAGAACCTGAAGCATTTGTCTTGGTGGAAGATAGAAATAGATGATAGAAGTCATTCATTGTGATGCAACAACACACAGTGCTAGTGACCCACATCTACCAGTCCAATCAGCTCTGATTCCCTCCTCCATCTCACTGGATAGCTTCAAAGAAAATTTCCAGGTTTACTGCTCCCCACCTCATCTTCAACACCACCAACAAATGGATTCTGATCGATGCCCAAGACAAGGCATTCACTCAAGATGCAGTGGCAATGCTGCCTGGTTTTCACCAGTTTGAAAGAACATAGGAGGTTTTAAGCAGGAACCAAACATGGCATGGGCCACGTTGTCACCTAGTACATCAGGTGACAAAGCAAATCCACTTCTGCCAGTGAATGAGGTGACCCAGATCAAACAATGGACCAGTCAGTAACATCAGATAAGCCAAATGATATCCTGCCCTTGGTGGAAACTCAATGGAGTTATCGCTGGTATAAATTCCAACTCCAATCAAGAATGTACAATTTCCTATGAACTTCAGGCTCAGTGTACAACAGTGTCTCTGGCATTTCGCGAGCAGAAGACGAGCACATTGGTTGGATGGTATCACTTGGGAGGTATCTCTTACTGCCTGGATTGGAGAGCATGCCTTATGTGAATAGGTTGAGAGAACATGGACTTTTCTCCTTGGAGTGATGGAGGATGAGAGGAGATCTGATAAAGGTGTATAAGAAGATGAGAGGCAATGATGGCCAGAGGCTTTTTCCCCAGGGCTGAAATGGCTAACACAAGGGGGTATAGTTTTAAGATGCTTGGAAGTATGTACAGAGGGGATGTCAGACGTATTTGTTCACACAGAGAGCGGTGGGTGTGTGCAATGCACTGCCAGTGACAGCGGATACAATAGGGTCTTTTAAGATTTTCTTAGATAGGTACATGGAGCTTAGAAAAATAGAGGGCTATGTAGTAGAGAGATTCTAGGCAGCTTCTAGAGTAGGTTACATGGTTGACACAACATTGTGGGCCGAAGGGCCCGAAGTGTGCTGTAGATTTCTACCTTGCTATGAATCTCTCAGCTTCAGAACCATTTGGTTTGAAAGTGAAATTGATTATTTTTTTCTCAATTGAACATGGATGACTTGCAGAAGTGTTTGACTGTGGATTCCATGTGGTTTCTGTATGAGACAAGTGTTGGAGACCGAGACAGCTGAGCATTTGGGGAATAGCAGCTGGCAATGGGCAGTGAAACGAGCAAAATAGCATTTTAAAGCCGATGCCCTTTGTTTTCTGTGTGCTCACTGCCATCACTAGTGCTTAGACATACGCAAGCATGCATGATCTCACACACATGCATACACATAGACCTGCATGACAATACACATACACACAAGCACGTGTGAACTCACACACATATTCGACCACATATGACCTTATGTACACATTACTAGGCGTGCTTGTGCGAATGCTCGCATAGTTCCATGAAATCATACTTACATACACTTCTATGTACTGTAAATATTGCAGTGTTATGATAGCACAGGAAGAGGTATTTGGCCCATCAAATCTGCACAAGAAAAATCAAATCCATTTGGTGTGGCAGTAGCTGCTGTATAAATTATGATCCAGAAAGATTCTCCACTACGACTATGATACGTGTGTAGTGTTTTCTTTTGGAAATAAAGCCGACTATGTATTGCAAAGAAGTTCTATAATAAAGCAATCTCATAGAGACATCTAGATTTATATGTAGTGATCATGCCAGTAAACACAATAACAAAAAGACAATTAAGAATTCCCCTCTGATTTTCTTGGATTCCCTGAGTCAAGGTTACAATGCTAAGCTCTGCCGGCCCCCTGTCATAACTGCGCCAGTTTGCTCTGGAGACAGCCAGCGACCGATGTGACATTCAGCATCGGGTTTCTCTGTCTCTCTGCATTTGACCGCGCCAGTTGAACGTGTAACATTTCACAAAGTTCAAGTGAGGGGTTAATGGTGAATTTGCTCTCAGCTTTCTGCTGACAGGCACTTCATAGGGATGAGTAGAGCAGGGTTCCACACTCAGTACAGCGATGATACTCACCACTGCCCATGTGACTCTGTGCAGCTGTCACGCTCAGTATTATTGATCATTGCTTTATTGATCTTTTAGGACCATTCAACTTGATCAGCTGGATTCTGCTCTTCCATCACAAACTGCTTGAAATTGGATTTTACTTATGGAGCTCAAGGGTATTAATGAAATCCTTTCCTTCCCTTCCACTGGGTGTAAAAGGAGAGATGAGGAGACACACTTCAAATCCTTTTCCATGAAGCAATGGGTTTAATTTCTAGAAACATGACGAAAGCGTGGATGGTATTAAAAAGGGTCAGAAGAGTCGCTTGTAATGTAAATAGTTAACATCGATGGTTGGCCTTTTGCTGTGTTGTAACACTGTGTACTGAAGGAAGGCCTTGGATTCAAGACTCAGTGTCAAATACGTGACATCTAGGTTTGTTTTTCTCCGTAATATTGAGAGACTATAGTCTAGGGGCAAGACCATAATACTAGAAGATATAGGAACAGAATTAGACCATTCAGACAGTGGTATCTCCCCCACCATTCAGTCATGTCTGATTTTTCCTAAATCCCATTCTACTGCCTTTGCCCTGCAACCCTTAATCGTCTGCCTTAAATACACCCAGAGACTTGTCTCCACGGTGCACTATGGCAACAAATTCCACATGTTCATCCGATCTGGCTGAAAAGATTTCTTTCACCTCAGCTTTAAAAGGCTGTTCCTTCATTCTGAGGCAATCCCCTCAGATCCTAGACTCTCTTACCATTGGAAGCAGCCTCTCCATGTTCCCACTATCCAGGCCTTTCAGTATCCAGTAGGCTTCAGTGCAATTTCCACTCCACCTCCCATCTTTCTGAACTCCATTGACCACAATCTGGAAGACTTAAAATGCTTCTCATATGTTAAGCCTCTCATTCCAAGGATCATTTTTGTGAACCTACCTCCTCTGGACACTTTCCATGGCCAGCATATTCTTTCTCAGAGACAGGGCCCAGAATTGCTCACAATAATCCGAAAGCATGGTTAACAGCTGAAATTTCCACAGTCCTAAGGCCGAGAGGATGTATAGACACTTTAAATAGACTACACTGTGGGGCAGGGAATAGGCCCCATCCTAACAGGGAGATATCCTGAAAGGTGATGCTTAGTGATTTTGTTTATGTTGATCTGACCTCTAAAAACAGGATTTGAATCCAAGGATAATATGAGTAAGAATACATAGAGAAATAAATATGGATTCTTTGGAATTTAGAAGAATATGATGTGTGCTTATTGCAACACAGAATGGATGAAGGAGTAGATTTTGAGTTGTTTCCAGCAGTGGGAGAGGCTTGAGCAAGGGGACAAGGTTCAAATGCTATATAGGGCTTCTTTGGAATTCTTTCTTTTGGAATGTTGTGAAGACTAAATCACCAAAGATGCTTAAAGAGGAAGTAAAAGCATTTTGGAATAATGGGTTGTGGGGAACTGCCAGAGAAGAGGCCTGGAGTAGGTCAGCCATGATTAACACACACAAATTGATGCAGGAACCCAGCAGGTCAGGCAGAATCTATGGAGGAAAATGAACAGTCAACGTTTCAGGCCAAGACCCTTCATCAAGACCTGCCAAGTTCCTCTCGAATTTTGTTGCTCAAGACTTCAGCATCTGTAGAAGCTCTTGTTTCTCAGTAATCATCAGTCATTATCAGACTGAATAGTGGAACAGGCTTGAGGAGACCTGCTAGTATTTCTGCTTTATCGTGTTCTTAATAGAGATGTTGTACTGCAATTACTGGGTCTCAACAAGACCACACCAGGAACATTGCAAACAGGTCAGATCTTCCTGCCTAAGCTATACATGCAGTGCTAGGAATGTAATGAAGATCCACAACGTTAATTCTTTGGACTGTAAGGGAGGGGAGTTTCTTTGAGGAGATTGACTCGGTCATTATTCTGGCAGTTTAAAGAACTGAGAGAAGAATTCAAACTGGGTTTGATGGGATAGGTTCATGGATATTGTATCTAGAACCAGTAGTTATAGTTTCAGAGTAAGGGGCTGGCCATTCAGGCAAAGAAATACCTTCATGCACAGTTGGTGTATCATCAGGAACACTTTCTCTCCAAGAAATCTCTGGATGCTCTGTCACAAGATGGAGATTTGTTTATCGAGAGTTGGAGTTTATATAGGAAAGTGATGCAGAGGTAGAAGAACGGCCACATTCTTATTGAATAAGACTGGGTGGGGATGGTGTCAAATGGCCACCTCCTGCTACTTCTTGGATCCTCTTTACCCCTCACCCCACCCTTGCCCAGGACTCCTTTCTTGGGGAAACCGGAGTTTAATACATACATATTCTATATTTTTTACATTATCTATAATGTAAACCAGCTTGATTCCTTGCTGCACCTGAGCACTGTGTTTAAAAATAAATTTCGTCTGGATTCTGGCTTGTAATTCCACGCCGGTGAATAGTTGTCGCTCACACCTGCAGGGTGTTGGCAGATCATCTTTCAGAGGATAAATGGATGTAACCTGACTATGCAGAGCAGGGGAGCTCTTGGCACAGCTGCCAGGCCCAAACTGAGGCAGCAAACAAGACTTCACCGTCTCACTCAGGAAAACAAAGCTTTCTAAAACCCGTTTCCTCCCATCTCTCTTAAATGCCTAGTTCTTCTCTGCTTCTCCCATTTAAACCACAATTGGTTTTGCTTTCCGTGCCTTCTGGGACAGGGCACTCCTTCTTCTGTTGTCTGGAAATATTTTGCCTGGATTCACTTTTAGTTTGCTCAATTCCAGTGTTGTGGAATTGTGCAACACAGGTATCAACCGTTCGGTCAGCTGTACCTGCTCTTCCAGAGGTTTATCCAGTTGGTTCCATTCCTCATCTTTTTCCCCATAGCCCTGCAATTGTTTTTGTTTTTAAGGTGGAACAGTGATACAGTGAGAAACCTCACCCCTCCAGAGACCTGGGTTTAATCCGGACCTCTGGCCCTGTCTGTGCTGAGTTTGCACATTCTCCTTGTGACCATGTGGATTTTATACCACATCCCAAAGATGTACAGGTCAGGAGGTTAACTGGCCTCTGTAAATTGCCCCTTGTGTGTGGGTGAGTGGTGGGATATGGGGAAGTTTATGGAAATGTGGGGCATTAAAATTGGGTACAAACAGCTCAGCATATCGAGCAGCATCTGTAGAGGAAAATGGACAATCAATCATCAAGTCTCCTAACTGTCAGAAATAAAAGGGTTGAGGGAGAGCCGAGATGAAGTGTCCGGATGCAAAACACCAATTGTCCGTTTCCTTCCACAGATGCTGACTGACCTGCTGAGTTCCTCCAACAGCTCGCTCTTTGCTTCAGATTCTGGCATCTGCAGTCTCTTGTGTTTTGAGAATAAAATGGAGTTTGGGCAGGAAAAGGGAGGATAGAATAGGATATTACAATGAAGTGGGATTTGACAGGCAGTGTAGTTTCACTGCTGGATGACTCCATATGCCTATTCTCTCTTCAGTTTCCACAAATCTGTCCCCAGCTATGTGTTCAACTGGCTTTTCAGAGGGCAGAGACAGAATTGCCACTGTGTATCCAAAGTTAAACACAAAGTTAGTCATGCCATTCAGCTGCCATTGTAGACTTTGGTTGAACGGTTTAAACAGGTGTTTATGATCTACACATGCCCCAGCTTGTCCTAGTGTATCTAACTATATCAGCATACTTCTTCTCTCAGGCCCAATTAGCTTCAATAGATCAAAGCCAATGATTCAATTGCTTTGATTCTGCATTGTTCCCCTTCTGCAGGATTTTTACCACTCTGCAATTTACCACACTTGTTTCTCACTTTTGATAAGAGTCCTCCACCTGGAGTTCAACTGTAGATTTAGCAGGCTGTTTCCATTCACATTTTGAAAGTCCAGCACCTGCAGCTTTTTACTCCAAGCTTCCTTAATGGATTACTAGTGATGGACTTGTCATTAAAAACCCATGGCTCTGTACCTCTTTAAACTGGAGCTACCTAATATTAGGTTAAAACAAAACGCAAATCTTATCCCTCTGACTTCTCATCTTTTTTTCCAGTCCTGATGATGAAGGGTCTCGGCCCGGAGCATCAACTTCTGTAATTATTTCCATAGATGTTGCCTAACCTGCTGAGCTCCCCCAGCATTTTGTGTGTTTTGCCACAAATCTTATAGGATATATTTTGTGAAGACTAGAATTCACAAGTAGAGAAATTATATTTAAATTACTGGGCTCAGTTCTCTTTGATGATACATAAGGATTTAGAAGTACAAGAGAAACACAAAGTGGCATTGCAGGTAGACAGGACAGTGAAGAAGGCTTTTGGTATTCTGATCATCATCATTCGGGGCACAGAGTACAGGAGTCAGGATATTATGTTGCAGTTGTTTGAAACTTTGGTGAGGCTGTATTTAGAATATTGTGTTCAGTTTTGGTCATGCTGCTTTAGGAAAGACGTGATTTAGACTGGAGAGTGCAGAGGAGATTTAAGAGGTGGTTGCCACAACTTTAAGGAATGAGTTATGGAGAGAGGTTGAGCACATTGGGAGTTTTTTTTATTGAATCTTAGAGAATGAGGGGTGATCTTATAGCAGTGTTTAAAATCAAGAGGGGCAAAGGTAGTGTCAATGTACACAAATTTTTTTTCTCAGGGTTGGGGAATCAAGAACTGGAGAGCATAGATTGGAAGTGAAATGCGAGAGATTTAGTATAAATTCAAGGGGCAACTTTTTCACCCAGAGGGTGGTCCAGTATATGGAATGAGTTGCTTGAGGAAGTGGTTGAGGCAGGTACATTAAAAAACACTTGGACAGGTACATAGATGGGAAAGTTTTAGAGGGACGTGAGCCCCTTGACCTTCTGAGGCTGCGCTATGCAAACTAGGACTAGCTTAGACAGGAATCTTGGTCAGTGTGGATCTGTTGTGCTGAAGAGCTTGCTTCCATTCAGTATGACTGTGAGATACAACAGATGCTGTACCCTGCTAAATTCCCTCACAATTGTGAAGACTTCCATTGGGCCACAGCATAAGTTTTTATTTATTTGCAAGAAATCAGTTTGCTGCCTCTCCTGGGATTTCTAGTTCCTCCTTTCTGGAATTGTTTGTGCATATGTTTCTTTACACTTTCTCTCATGACTCTTATGCCTCTGTATCTTAATTAATTATGGCTTGGAACTGAGCCCAGTAATCTAACCAAGATGTTTTGCTGATTTTGAATTCTGTTTCCTAGAAACTAGCTTTAATACTTTATTTTGACTTGTTGATGATTGTATTAACCCGCTGATAGGTAGAGAGGCCAAGGCAGTAATAAAACATCCTTGTACCCTTCTCAAAAATTGTGCCCTACAATCTTTTGTAAGTATCTAGGCAGACAATTTAACATCTGACTCAGAAAGGGTCTCTCTTCCCTCATCAATGAAAATCCAGATAATGAAGTTAATTTCCAAAATTGAGTGTAAGCATGCGACTCACTGATTCCAAATTGCAAGCAATTAACTGCCCTGATGTGGTTAGATGTTGAATAGTTTATGCACTGAGTAAAAATACATCAGTGTTCCATTAAAATGAACTTGATGAGTAACAGTATCTTCTCATCACTAACATCTCCTATATTTTCATATTACATTGTTAACCCTGTTGTTTTCCGAGGTTTAAGTTTTGAAAATTCACAGTCTGATTGAGCCCAAGAGAAGCAAATAAAATTGTGTCTGCCCAACAGAAGTTGTACCATGGCAAGCCTGTGATGTACAAAGACATAACTCTCCACCTTAGCCTTGCAATCAAAGCATTCCGCATCGTAGATAGTTACCTCAACCGCAACCATTAATAACACAGAACCGGAAAATCTCTGGCAAGATTGAATGAAGCCTTCAGCAAGGATACACAAGCAATTCTGGCTGAGGTGAACATTGAAGCTGTTGTTGCCTATGGCAGAACATGATCTTGTCTGAAGTAGAAATGGCAAATGCTTAGAACTACATACACATCTGAGCAACAATGTCCCAGAGCAGGAAAGGGGGAGATTAATCTTTCAGGTACAAGACACTTGTTTTCCCCAAAGTATTCAGCAGGTAAATAGAAAACAAGCAATTTGTTCTCCACAGATGTTATGATATATTGCAGAAGGTGGTTTCAAGGAGAGTTAATTTAAGAGATACAACTTCTTTCTGCCCTCAGTGAGTAATATGAAACCTGCTGTAGAAGGATGTTTACAGCACAAGAGCTGAACATCTGGTGTCTGATTTTGCTCTTCTTCTAGTTCTTGCACTGTTCTTGTTGTTTCTTCTTTTCTTAGATGTATAGCCAGCCTCAGTACCAGACTGAAGGAAAATTGGCCCAGGCTTCCTTCTTTGGACCAGGTGGACTACACCCAGGGTTCTGAAAGAGATTGTGGAGGCATTAGTAATGATTTTTCACAAATCCGTAGATTCTGGAGTGGTCGAGAAGACTGGAAAGTTGCAAATATCACTCCAATCTTTAAGAAAGGAGAGAGGCAGAAGAAAGGAAATTATAGGCTAGTTAACCTAACTTCAGTGATTGGACAGATATTGTATTCTATTATTAAGGATGATGTTTCAGGATACTTGGAGGCACAAGATTAAATAGACCAAAATCAGCATGGTTTCCTTAAAGGTTAATCCTGCCTGTCAACTCTGTTGGAATTCTTTGAAGAAATAGCAAGCAGAATAGACTAAGGAGAATCAGTGGACGCTCTGTACTAAAATTTTCAGAAGGCCTTTGACAAGGTGCTGAACATGATGCTGCTTAACAAACTAAGAGACCATGGTATTACAGGAAAAATACCAGCATGGATAGAGCATTGGCTGATTAGCAGGAGGCAAAGAGTGGGAATAAAAGGGGGATCTTTTCTGGTTGGCAGCTGGTAACTAGTGGTCATTACTGGAGTCACTTCCTTTTATGTTATATGTGATTGATTTGGATAAAGGAATTGATGGCTTTGTGGCCAAGTTTGCAGACAATACAGAGATAGGAGGGGCAGGGAGTGTTGAGGAAGCAGGAAGTCTGCAGAAGGACTTAGACAGATTTGGAGAATGGGCAGAGAAGTGGCAGAAGAAATACAGTGTCGGGAAGTGTATGGTCATGCAGTGTGGGAGAAGGAATAAAGGACTAGACTATTTTCTAAACAAGGAGAAAATTCAAAAATCAGAGGTGCAGAAGGACTTGGGAGTCCTTGTGCACGATTCGTAAAAGTTAACTTTCATGTTGAATTGGTGGTAACAGTGTTATCATTCATTTTGAGAAGATTAGAATATATGAATGAGGATGAAATGCTGAGGCTTTATAAGGCATTGGTCAGATCACACTTAAAGTATCTGGGCAGTTTTCAGCCCCTTATCTAAGAAAAGATGTGCTTGCATTGGAGAGGATTCAGAAGTTCATGAGAATCATTCTGGGAATGAAAGGGTTAATGTATGAGGATTGTTTGATGGCTGTGGGTCTGTGCTTGCTGGGGTTTAAAAGAATGAGGGGAGATCACATTGAAACCTATCAAATATTGAAAGGCCTAGACAGAGTGGATGTGGAGAAGATATTTCCTGTAGTGGGGATTGTAGGACCAGAGGGCACAGCCTCAGAATTGAAGGATGCCCCTTTAGGACAGAGATGAGAAGGAATTTCTTTAGCCAAATGGTGATGACTCTGTGGAATTTGTTACATGGAGAGCTGTGGAGGCCAAGTCATTTAATATATTTAAAGCAGGTATTGATAGGTTCTTGGTTAGTCAGGGTGTTAAAGGTTACAAAGAGAAAGCAGGAGAAAAAGGTTGATGGGGATAAAAAAAAAATCAGCTATGATGGAATAGCAGAGCAGACTTGATGGGGTGAGTGGCCTAATTCTGCTCTTACACCTTCTGCTCTTTGAATAGATGACCATGTCGACGAATAATTATGTATGTAGAGCCAGATCCACTTTTAATTTACTCTGAGGCCCTTTGCTGCATGGATCATACATGGGGTAGTCACTGTACTTACCCAATTAGTGCTCCCCAGCAACTAATTAATTGTGTGTAGGACTATCATTTGATAATTTCACAGTCTACTATTGATAATATTCCTACCCTGGAGTAAAGTGTAATAACACAACCATTTGGATACAGGCCCTTCAGTACAACTGTTCCAATGCAGCCAAGATGCCCTGTTCAGATTAGTCCCATAGCTTTTAAACCTTTCCTGTCCATGGACATTTCCTACTGCCATTTAAATTTACTATTGCTCAACTCTTTCCTCTGGCAGCTCATATATACCACCCTGTGGTATATATGCCAAATATATAGCACCCTGTGCAAAAAAAAAATGCCCCTCAACTTCCCCCTTCCACCTTAAAGCTATGCTCCTGATTCCCCAGCTCTGGGGAAAAGAGATTGAGTCCTCTCACCCCGTTTATATCACTCATGATTGTACGTATCTCTAAAAGACACCTCTGACTCTACTGTGCTCCAAGGATTTCTAGATAGTTGTATCCAGTCAGATACTTCCATTGTGGGTTTTTCTTGTGTATTTATTTTTCACTTCAACTACACATCATATTCGATCAAAACCTGTGCTTTGGTTATTTTGGAATATTAAAACAATATGCCTCAGGGCCAATCACCATAATAAACTCTCAAGTCATTGAGAGTTTCTTCTCATAGAGGTTAACTACATGCATAGATTTTTACCTTTGACTCTCCCAAACTTTCAGTTGGCTGACCCCACCTCAGAGCTCAGGCTCTAAATGGGCCCATACCTACAGTATTGCGCTTGAATAAAAGGCACTTCCTAGTTAATAGCAGGCACCAGATATTAATTGAGTTTGCCACAGTAGCCTCAGCCAAAATGGATGTTACTGTGCTGAAGCTATAGCCAACTTGCACACCATTTGGGGCTCACTAGAATTTCTAAGCCACCATGTATTAACATGTGAGCTATGAAGATCATGTCAACCACGCTTGAAGCTTTGGAACTGCAGTGAGATGATACTAGTCTTACTCATTCCAGAGCTCCCTTCTGTCAGAGTAGTGAGGAGAAAGGGTATTGTTGATTGGGTTCACTGTATTCTGGGCTAGCTTCCCAATAGATGAGATTCATGGATTTTATGCTACTTATGTTGGAAAGGGACTTGAGGGACGTTTGTTACTGGCAACATTTTTTGTTCAATTCTCCAAAGCCAGTATTTTCATGATTGACATCAGACAAAATACAACAATCTTATCCCTATCTCAGGACATGGTGGTGCATTCACAAGCAAAAAATAACCTGTTGAAACTTGTCTGTCAGAGGGACATAGAGTCATACAGCACAGAAATGACATTCTTCCCATCCATTTCCTGTATGACAATCAAGTACCTATCTATTCTGATCCCATTTGTCAACACTTATTCTGTAGCCTGCACGTCTTGGCTATTCCAGATACCTCCAATCATATAGCCCAGAACCAGGCCCTTCAGCCCATCTAGTCCATGGTGACATGGACTTCTCTCCAGTCCTATCTACGCATCTGAACCGTGGGCTTCCGTACACCTCCCATCCCAGTACCTATCAAAACATATCTTAAATTTTAAAAATAAATCCACATCTACCACTTCCACTTGCAGTTCATTCCACACTCTCACCACCCTCCGAGTGAAAAATTTCCCTCAGGTTACCCTTAAGTATTTCACCTTTCTGCCAAACCTATGATCTCTAGTTCCAATCTCACCCATTTGGTTAAAGAGCCTGCATGCCTTCACCTTATTTATATGCCTCATAATTTTGTATGCCCTCAAGATCTCTCCTTGTTCTCCTGAACTCCAGAGAAGGAAATCCTAATCTATTCAATCTTTCCCTATTACTGAGATCCTCAAGTCCCAGCCAGATCTTTATAAATTTTCTCTGCCGTCTCTCAAGCTTAATAATATCTCTATCGACACAGTTTCATCCAAGTCTTGTACAACTTCAACATAACGTCCCAACTCCTGTGCTGAGTACCTTGATTGATGAAGGCCCAATGTGCCAAGAGCTTTCTTTACAACCTTAAGATGTTGTAAAGATTCTCTTGTATCTCTGATGCCACTTTCACAAGTCCCTTTGTTCTACCGCCTGCCTGAGAGCTTTTCAAATGTGAGACTATTTGTCCCCACCACCATTTCAGGCACTGCACCACCCTCTGGGTGAAGGAAGATCTTTAATTATTGTAAGGCCAATTGCAGATAACTCCAGTGCCCATGAGCTCCCCCCCCCCCCCCCCCACACACACACACACACACATACACACACACACACACACACACACACACACACACACACACACATACACACACACACACACACAAATCTCTGCACAACTGGCATTTCCTTTCAGAAGGTCACAGCAAGAAATAGAACATTCTGCTGTCATGTCAATGGAGTACACTTCTGAAGTAGGAACTCTGAACCACAGTTACTACCCAGAGATCTGGTGGCCTTGGGAGTGAGCTCTGATGAACCAAATTGACCTCTGGTCAAACCTTTCATCATCCATCCTGGTTCTGTGTTTCCTTCGATAGCTGTGACTTTGTTTTGATGCCAGTTCTGTAAAAGACCTGCAAAGTTGTACTACATTAAAAGGTTTATATGAAGGCAAGTTCACAAGAACTTGTTCTCCAGCCAACAGTGAACTCATCTACCATCAGGCACCACATCTGAAAGCCTCACTGCTTCTTTCACACATAGATTCTTGAAACAGAGTGTGTTTTACTTGCAAAGCACCGCAGGCCTTTCAGTGTTAAATCTGGTGCTCTTTTCTGCATGGCACATCCTCCACTCTTCGCCGCCCTGAGAACTGAGAACACTTTCAGTTGCTTGCTGCATTCTGTGCAGTGCAAGACTCTCCAATGTGGTTCCTGTCCTACATCAGAGATTGGCACAAGTCAGCATTCTGTGTGCAGCATCTTTGAGTATCACGGCAGGATCTTTACCAGTACCTCTAATTAAGATTTGATTTTCGTTCTTGAGAGTTGGCACTTGTATCTGTTTTTGGATCAGCTGGCGACAAGACCTTGAACTGGGTTGACACAGTGTCTTTAATGTATCATTTTGTATGATGAACCTTTCATTTCAGCTGTGGTGCAAGGGCAGCACTCTCATCTCTGACTCAGAAACTTGTAGGTTCAAGCCCAGTTCTAACTGTGTACCAAATCTTGTCTGGTGTTTTAATGGGGCATTGGCATGCAGAACTTGGCTGCCATGTTTCCAGCTTTGCATTAATAGCTACTCTTAAAAGACATATTTTGGCTTTGAAGCTCTTCAGGGCAAGTTCCTTTCTTGTAAGATTCTATTAACTGCAGGTCTGTCTTTTTGCCATAATAAAGTGCTGTGCATTTCATACAGGATTTCCCCATTGTATGAGTGAAGATACAAGACCTCTTGTACATTAGAATGAACTTTTGACCTCATATTAATTTTGTATGTTTTCACAAATAAAGCAGTGGAAGTGTTTTATGTTTCAGAAAAGCCATAGCAACTTATTTATTGAAAACCAAAAACTGAGCATAAAGCACGCTAAAAACCCTTTACATAATTAGGTCATCTCGTCAGGCCAGCCTCTTAAAGTGTAACTCCAACTCAATGTTGGTGGTTGTGAATTTTGTACATCTCCACCAATTACTGTATGTTACCCTCATGTTGGCATGGCCCCTGCACCTTATTGTCCACCTGCACTGCACTTTCTCTGAAACTGTTACACTTTATTGCAGGTCCATGATTCATTGAAAGTGGCGTCACAGATCGATAGGTTCGTAAAGAAAGTGTTTTGCATGTTGGTCTTCGTATATCAAAGTACTGAGTACAGGAGTTAGGATGTTATGTTGAAGTTGTATAAAATGTTGTTGAGGCCTAACTTGGAGTACTGTATGCAGTTTTGGTCACCTACCTACAGGAAAGATGTAAATAAGGTTGAAAGAGTACAGAGAAAATTTACAAGGATGTTGCCAGGGCGAAGGACCTGAGTTATAAGGAAAGGTTAGGACTTTATTCCTTTGAAACGTAGAAGATTGAGAGGAGACTTGATAGAGATATACAAAATTATGAGGGGTTTAGATAGGATAAATGCAAGCAGGCTTTTTCCACTGAGGGTTAATGGGACTATAACCAGAGGTCATGTGTTAAGGGTGAACATTGAAAAATTTAAGGGGAACATGAGGGGAAACTTCTTTACTCAAAGGGTCATGAGAGTGTGGAATGGAACTTATGGTGTGGTCCTCCTGTAGGCCGAGCTGACCATCTTCATCAAGCATGTGGCCATCCTGTCTTCTGTTGTCTTCCACCAGCACTGGAAGTTTGTCATATGGCTAGTTTCATTAGGGCTGCCCAGTGGCACATCTAGTGGAGGTGCTGCCTCAGATAAGGGCACACAGACAGCACCCTAGGACAGGATTGAACCTGAGTCTCTGGGGCTGTGAAACATTGAGCCTACTCTCTAAGCCACCCTCAATAGCTAGAATGACATCTCTTCCTAATCCAGTATCATCTCCAGTATCCCTAAGTATTTATGTTTTGTTCTCTCCCATATCTAATGCACAGACAATATCATCCAACAGTGTCAGGTTTTATATGATGACATGGTGATGCAGTTAGTTAGAGATGTTGCCTTACAGGTTTGATCAGTGACCCAGTTCAATCCTGACTTCCAGTACTGCCTGTGTGGAGTTTGCACGTTCTCCCTGTGACCACATGTGTTTCCTCTGTATGGTACACTTTCCCTCCACGTTCCCAAAGACGTGTAGGTTGGTGGGCAATTGACTGCTGTAAGTTGCCCCTGGTGTGTGGGTGAGTGGTAGGATCTGGGGGGAGTTGATGAGAATAGAAGAGAGGATTGATGTAGGGTTGGTGTAAACTAGGTGATTGATGCTCAGCACAGACACAGTGGGACAAAACACCTGCTTCTATTTTGTACCTCTGTAACTCAGTGGCTCCTCAGCAAGGGATCAGCGAAGTCTTCCTACGTCATGCAAGTTGCTCCTTGGCGCTGCAGTGCCCAGCTCTCTGCTCTTGCAGCTTCTGGTTCAGCTGAACCGTTGGAGAATTGGGATAAGTGTTATTGATGGATCTAGGGATGACTGGTCAGCAAACTTCCTCTGGTAACATTGGAAGGAATTGATGAGTCTGCTGCACTAACAGCAGTGTACCGCAGGATTTGACTGAGGTGTCAAACATGATACGATTAGGATGTTCCATGTGCATTTTGAGCTCAACACCAGAACACACAAAAATAATTCACGTGAATGTGCCAAGAATGGAGGGATATGGGTTGATTATAATTTTATTTAGAGATACAGCACAGTAACAGGCTCGTCTGGTCTAAAGAGCCTGCACCACCCAGATTCACCCATGTGACCAATTAGCCTAGTAATCTATGCATCTTTGGAATGTGGGAGGAAATGCGAGCGCCTGGAGATGGTCATGAGAAGAACATACAAACTCCGTACCAACGGAGTTGAACCTGGGTCACTGGCACTGTAGTTCTTCTTCGGTTCTCCATCGGAATCCGATGGCGACGTCCGCTCCTTTAACGGTGAGATCTTTGATGACTGTACAGTCCTATACAAGCTCTACTGCAGGTGGGACATGTATATGTGGGAGTGGTGGTAGTGATGGCAACCATGGCTGCATTTCTCCTGGCTCTCTTCTGCTGTCTTCTGGTTGTTCTTTCCATCTCCAGAATACGAACCCCATCCCTACACAACTGTCGCCAAGTGTTACGGTCAGCAGCAACATCCTCCAGGTCCTCGGGTCTGATCTTGCACTTCCTTAAAGCATTCTTCATCTGATCCTTATAGCGCTTCTTCAGCCCTCCAGCTGAGTGTCGACCATGATGTAGGTGGCTGTATAACACTCTGCGGGGTAGCCGACATCCTTATCACGTGCCCCAGTCACTGCGACTGACGTTGGGTGATCATGGCATCAATACTTCTACAGTTGGTCTTTACAAGTGTGAGGCACCCGCACACACCAAGTAATTCCCAGGATGCGCTGAAGGCAGCTTATGTGGAAGCGCTCCAAAGACTTGATGTGACAGCTGTAGGTTACCCAAGCCTCACAGCCATAAAGGAGGGTGGTGACACAGACCGCTTGGTATACAGCGACCTTTGTGGAGGAACGAAGGCTCCTGTTCTGAAAAACTACGCTGAAGTAACATTATACTGACTGCTACACTGCCCATTATGGGTGTAAGATCTGTTCTTGTGCTTTAAAATCTATGTAAAATGGATGTTTGGCATCCGTCTGTCTCAAAAGGACAATGGTAGACGGTATGGAGATCCTGAGATGCACAGCCATCAAGATCCCCCTCTCAGCCTCTCCAGTGTAGTCCAAAGGAAAACTTATGAAGCGATACGTTTGGCACCATCTTGGCTGCAGGAGCTGCCGGAAGGATGTTCAAAGACGTTCAACTGCCTTATGGGCTCCACTCCGAACTTGGCGTCCAGTTTACTCCCATAGCCTTCGTCTCTCCTGAGGGTGCCCGCAAGGCAGTGGGGCTACTTACCCATAGATGGGATCTGGTTCATGAGCACCAGAGCAGCTCCACGTGCCGGCGTGCCTGTGCAAGGGCCAGACCTCATCCCCGTCCTCTGTAGTTCAGCCTGAGTCCGAACGAGTTTATTTTCTCTGTGTTGCCGGTGAGGAGGCACTACTGAGGCTTGTTGTCGGAGAGCCTACATACTGACAGGCGGACACTTACATCCAACTCTCCTTTTCGTGAGACCACTATCCACTACACTACCACTCTAGACGTGTCACAACAACCATTTTGACAGCAACAGGTCTGAAAATTGAGTGAGTGCTGTTGAAGACAGGGTTAATCATAATGAGCTGTGAAATATAAATATACCCGTGCATGGAACCTAAGATAGAATAGATTGTGCATAGATGGTAGAGGGAGATTAAATGGGTGGGTAAAGTCTGGTGCAGGATAAACTGCAAAAGGAGATTAAATGGCTGGACAAAGTCGTCATAGTGTGCTTTGTACTGGGTCTGTGGGTGCAGATTAAATGGGGAAGATGAAGTCCATGTGGGATAGATTAAATTGTGATTGAGAGGGAATGGGTCCATGAAACAGTAGATTGTACATGGCATGAGGAAAGTAAAAAGACTTAAGAGTCAGGAATGAGAGGATTTGTAATGTTGGTCAAGAAATGTCTGCCAAGCTCTATGCTGTTGGTTTGCCCAATTCAGAAACAATTTGTGTTGAACTGAAGTGTTGACTTTGCAAAAACAATGTATTTTGTAACAAGAGTCGACAACATAACCACTTCTAAACGGAATGTTGCAAAGCGCAGGAACAAAGCTGGTTTTGAGGAATGAATGATTCCAGCCGTATGATAGAGCTGCACTACTATTGGCAGAGAGCCAGTGGCTTCTGTGATCTTGCCTGGTCAAGTCTAATAAACCAGTCTGCCCTCACTGTGAAAATATTTCTCTCTTGTCAGTTGCCTTGCCAGATCAGCTCCATACTGAGCATGTCAAATCAAGCTGCATTAATTTTTCAGAAAAGCTGGGGAACCAAGCATCTAATAAAAAGGAGGAATTAGAGGAAAATAGTGTTAATTTTTTAAAACAATAGTTTAATGGAGAAATAAATGGAGATGAAAGGCTGTAAATGCAAGATTCTGACAATTTGCAGGCACACTACTGAAAACCCCTTGGAAATATTAATGCTATTGCTTGTAATGTTCCTAAATTCTGCAGATTACGGATCAGTTCCTGTGCATTGCAGGGTGGAAAATGAAACTCCACTATATAAAATGGAGGGAGGGTGTATGAGCCAGTGTTGTGGGTTTATCATGGTAACGAGTCACATGAGAAGGGCATGGTAAAAGCCAAGGGAATAAGTTATACGTTCATGCTTATTTTGTGGCAGTTTGTAGCTTGGGCTGGTAGAGGTTCTATCTCTGCTGACTGCTGAGATAACTCTTAAGTAATATCTCCTAAAGATTGTATGTTTGCTAATTGTTAATAAAAGATCAAAATAAGTAATTTGGCTTTTTAGGGCAATCATTTCATTGGAGTTGAGAGTGTGTTGCACAAGGATAGCAACCCTGTGGCGGTCACAGTCTAGCGGCAAATGTTTTGATTTTGGCTTAGTTTTTACCCCTACAGTGGGAGAAAACTGAAGTATAGACAAGCTGGCATAACATCAGATACTGGGTAAATATTACTGGAAACAAATAAATCCAACATGAGTTAATGAAATTGACAAACCCATTGGAGTGTTTTGAGCATGTAACAGATAGCATAGAATCGATAAAGGAGAAACAGGCAATACTAAATATATGGATTTTTAAAAGGACTTCAATAAAGTCCAGTAGAAGAGGTCAGCATTGGAAGTTAAAGCATATTGCACTGGGGAGTAATGGCATGGATTGAAATAAGAAACAGAGAGGTGGCACTAATGGGGCATTTCCATGATGCCAGGCAGTGGCCTAAGGGGCTCTACAGGGATTGTTGCATGGGCCCAGCTGTTCTTCATGGTAGAGGTGTGAGAATATTTGTGTCAGGCGATGACACAAAACTGAGTTAGGAGGATGTGAGTTAGGAGGATGAGAAGAGGCTTCAAGGCAAGCTGAGTGAGCGGGCAAATATATGACAGACACAGTATCATGTCGATAAGAGTGAGATTATTCACTTTGCTAGGAACAACTGAAAGTCAGAATTATTTCAAGAGTAGAGGAAAATTAGACAGATTGGTTTATTGTTATCACTGTGCCTCAGCACAGTGAAAATCTTTGTTTGCATGCCATCCTTACAGATATTTTCATGGGAAATGAAAAGCAATAACAGGATGTAGAATTAACTGTTACAGAGTTGGAGTGTATGCAGGCAATAAACTGCAAGGCTGAGACAAGGTGAATTGTGAGTTCAAGTTCAATAATCTTATGACAGCAAGACAGGAGCTTGGCGGTATGTGCTTTCATACTGTAGTATCTTCTGCCTAATGGGGAGGAGAGAAAACGTCTGGAGTGGCAGGGATCTTTGATTATGTTGGCTGCTTTACAAATGCAGAAAAGAAGTGTTGTAAAATGTTGATGTGCTGATTTATGTACTGTAGAACCTGGCCACTCACTGAGAGTAAGCGTATAGGTGCAGCAAGATGTTAAGGGGTGAATGGTATGTTGACCTTTATTACGAAAGGCCTCTGTACTGGAGCAAAATACCCGCTGGCAATTATGTAGGCCTTGGTGAGACCATCCCTGGGGTAGTACAAGCAGATTTGATCTTCTTACATCAGAGGTAGCGCAGTCCCCATGCTGATTCCTAGGATGGAGTTGTTGGACTGAAATGATATGTATCTATTAGAGTTTAAAAGAATGAGAGGAGATGTCATTGAGGGTCAGGAATGAAAAGTGATAGTCTGAAGATGAGGGGTAAAATATTTTGACGTCACAAGGAATTTATTCACACAGAGGGCAGTGAACCTGTGGTCATGGAAAATGTTGAAAAAGGAGGTAGATTTCTTGATATCAGTATCGGAGAGAGTGCAGGAGTATGGTTTTGCCATGGTTCCCTTGAATGGTTAAACAGGTTTGAAGGGCTTTATAGTCTACAGCTGTTCTCCTATACTCCTATGCTGCTGCACTTTATGGCTAAGAAGGAATTCAGACATTGAGTGCTTTGAATATTTGCAAAGTAGATACCGTCAGATGATTTTGAATAATGTTTCACACTGTTCCCCTGAGCACTTTCATATAGGCTAGATCTGACCCAAGATTAAAGCCACAGTCGCATCACACGTTGTCATAGCTTGTACAACTAGTCAGATACGGGATGGTATAGCCTCAGAACATGCCCCACCAGACACTCAAAGGGTAGCTTCTCCGTGGGTTGGATTAAAGGGTTAGGTTCCTTTTGATACCCATTCTTATTTGGCCGACTCCTGAATGGCAATAGTAATTTTCCTGGTAAATCATTATCCTTATTATAGTTTGCTTAGACTGCTGCCCACTGTAGACAAGCTTTGGTCTCTCGGAGTGGGTTTGTTGCTAAGACTAACATTTAATTATAGCCAGTATTATCACCAAACTGGATTCAAAGAAGGATTTACTGCTGAATATGGGTCACTAAAATACAGGCACTTATGTACCAAAGGGAGAAAAAGTCTCAAGTGTAATTAACCAAAAGTCCGATCCTGAGTGGCTGAGATTTTAGTTTATGTGCAAATGTGTTTAGATGTTCTCTATAATCTGTTGATAACATCTTTCCCCTGAGAGATTGATCCCCAATAATATGTGTTGATTTGTGTGTGTTGTAAGCAGACCATTGGTCTAAACTTGCATTTTAGCACGAGCAAGAGAATTAAGAAGAAAATAATGCAGAATGGTGTGTTATTAGGTGCCTCCTATACCTAATAAAGTGGCCACTGAGTGTATGTTTCTGGTCTTCTGCTGCCGTAGCCCATCCATGTCAAGGTTTGACATGTTGTCTGTTCAGAGATGCTCTTCTGCACACCACTGTTGTAACGTGTGGTAATTTGAGTTTCTGTAACCTTCCTGCCGCTTAAACCCATCTGGCCATTTCCCTCTGATCTCTTTCATTAACAAGGCATTTTTGCCCACAGAATATCTTTTAATTGTAAAGACTAGCGACTGTTGTGCGTGGAAATCCCAGGAGATCTGTAGATACTGGAACCACCCTGTCTTACTATCATTCCATGGTCAAAGTTAATTAGATCACATTTCTTCGCCATTCTGAATTTTGGTCTGAACAACACCTGAACCTCTTGACCATGTCTACGTGCTCGTATGCATTGAGTTGCTGCCACATGATTGGCTGATTAGATATTTGCATTAACAAGCAGGTGTATATTAATAATCCAATTCCCTTTTGGAAGTCAGTGCAAAACCTGCTTCCACCATCCTTCCCAAAAAATAGTAAATTGTTATATTGGGGAAAAAACCTCTCATCTTTCTGTGGCACTTTTACCAGTTGGTTAATTCTGAGTCCTCTGCTTTCTGACTCAGCTTTTGCTGTGTCTGTTTATTTACCATCGGAATGTTTTGCACTTCTGTTACATCTCCCTGTGAGATATTTTCTGCTCGTATGGAGTATGAACACAAATATAAATATTATGTCACAGCACACTGCAGTTACGTTTATATTGATATTATATTCCGGGATGTGTTCCTGAGGCAATTGACCTGCAGATCTCCAAATATGTATACATTCCTCATTTGAATGTTGAGCACATTCAGATCATGTTCCAAAGCGATAGATTAGGATACTGGATCGTGAATGGAGCAGATACTGAAGGGAGCACAGATGCACAGCTTCCTCACAGTGCCTGAGACCCGGTATCAATCCTAACCTTGGCTGCTGTCTGTATGAAGGGTACTTCCCCTTCCTGTAACTACGAAGGTTACGTCCATCTGCTCTGGTTTCCCTTCGCATCCCACAGAGGTGTGGGTTAGAAACATAGAAAACCTACAGCACAATACAGGCCCTTTGGCCCACAAAGCTGTGCCGAACATGTGCTTACTTTAGAAATTACCTAGGGTTACCCATAGTCCTCTATTTTTCTAAGCTCCATGTACCAATCCAGGAGTCTATTAAAAGACCCTATTGTATCTACCTCCACCACTGCCACTGGCAGCCCATTCCACGCACTCGCCATTGTTGTGTGAAAAAGCTTACACCTGACATCCTCTCTGTACCTACTTCCAAGCACCTTAAAGCTTAGCCTTCTCGTGCTAGACATTTCAGCCCTGGGGAAAAAGCCTCTGACTATCCACATGATCAATGCCTCTCATCATCTTATACACCTCAATCAGGTCACCTCTCATCCTCCGTCACTCTAAGGACAAAAGGCCAAGTTTACTCAACCTATTCTCATAAGGCATGCTCCCCAATCCAGGCAACATCCTTGTAAATCTCCTTTGCATTCTTCCTTTAGTTTCCACACACTTCCTGTAGTGAGGTGACCAGAACTGAGCACGGTATTGCAAGTGGGGTTTGACCAGGGTCCTATATAGCTGTAACATTACCTCTCTGCTCTTGAACTCAATCCCACAGTTGATGAAAACCTATATACCGTATGCCTTCTTAACGACAGAGTCAACCTGCGCAGCAGCTTTGAGTGTCTTATGGACACAGACCCCATATCCCTCTGATCCTTCACACTGCCAAGAGTCTTACCATTAATACTATATTCTGCCATCATATTTGACCTAGCAAAATGAACCACTTCACATTTATCTGGGTTGAACTCCATCTGCCATTTCTCAGCCCAGTTTTGCATCCTATCAATGTCCTGCTGTAAACTCTGACAGCCCTCCACACTATCCACAACACCTCCTACCTTTGTGTCATCAGCAAACTTACTAACCCATCCCTCCACTTCCTCATCCAGCTCACTTATAAAAATCACGAAGAGTAGGGGTCCCAGAACAGATCCCAGAGGCACTCCACTGGTGACCGACCTCCATGCAGAATATGACCTGTCTACAACTACTGTTTGCCTTCTGTGGGCAAGCCATTTCTGGATCCACAAAGCAATGTCTCCTTGGATCCTATGCCTCCTTACTTTCTCAATAAGCTTTGCATGGGGTACCTTATCAAATGCCTTGCTGAAATCCATATACACTACATCTACTGCTCTACCTTCATCAATGTGTTTAGTCACATCCTCAAAAACTCAATCAGGCTCGTAAGGCACGACCTGTCTTTGACAAAGCCATGCTGACTATTCCTAATCATATTATGCCTCTCCAAATGTTTATAAATCCTGCCTCTCAGGATCTTCTCCATCAACTTACCAACCACTGAGGTAAGTCTCACTGGTCTATAATTTCCTGGGCTATCTCTCACTCCCTTTCTTGAATAGGGAACAACACCCACAACCCTCCAATCCTCTGGAAACTCTTCCATCCCCATTGATGATGCAAATATCATTTCCATAGGCTCAACAATCTCCTCCCTCTCCTCACTTCGCATCTCACATTACCCTTTTATATCTCTTCCAGTCCTGGTGACTTATTCAACTTGGTAATTTCCAAAAGCTTCAGCACATCTTCTTTCTTAATGTCTGTATACTGAAGCTTTTCAGTCTGCTGTAAGTCATTCCTACAATCACCAAGGTCCCTTTCTGTAGTGAATACTGAAGCAAAGTATTCATTAAAAGCCTCACTGTCTCCTCCAGGTTAGTAGATAACTTTGCACTGTAAATTGCCCCGAGTGTATAGGTGCGTTGGGATCTAGGTAAGCTGATGGGATTGTGGAGAATTGAAAAGGGGGATTCATACAGGATAGTGGTCACCAACATTTTGAAGCCCAAGATCCCCTACCTCAGCCTTAGTGAAAGGCAAGATCGACTCCAAATCGATTAGTTACACGCATGCGCACTGGGGCAGAAAAAGACCGGAATTAAAACCCCACAACCTGGAAGTAGAAATACTGTATGAACACTGGGGTCACCATCCTTTTTTCGCACCGCGGACCGGTTTAATATTGACAATATTCTTGCAGACTGGCCAACGGGGGTGGGGGGGGGGGTGTTAAACACGATCGGAATACAGTGATACTCGAAGCAGGTTCCTTATGTCCAGTCTATTCCGCAATTTAGTTTACGTGGCTCTCAGCACTTATCAGCTGTCCCACTTGCTCGCGTTTTTAATGCTGGAAAAAAACTCAGCAGGTTCGTATTTAACTGCAGGGTGTTTGGACTCAGGGTACCGAAGCAGTTTTGAGGGCTTCATTGTCTCATTAGACAGCCTCTAGGCCCAAACTCCAGCCTCCCGCCCGCTGCCAGATGCCTTGGTCGGGTGCGTCTGTTCCCATGCCAGGGCCACGGCGGTCGCAGTCCAGAGAGAGCGACCGATGGACCGAGGAGTGCGACAGGGCACCCGCCTGCCCCTCTTGTAGGATCTATCAGCCGACAAAAGTTTGTTTCAGTAGATTGCAACGCGGTAGCTGCTCTGCTACTTACCAAACCCAGAGCCCGAATTAGGTCGTCTGCAAATATTTTGGCACCGGGTTCCCCGCAAACATTCGGTGTGATAAACAGGTTTAGAGGCAGCGCCGTTCTGTCCGCGCTCCAGGCCGGTAGCAACGGCACTGCTCACCGGCCGCTCGAAGCAGCCGGTTACCGAGGCCAACCAGTGACTGCTGACACGCTTGGGTAATGACCTCGCGTGGGTTCAAGTTCAACAGTGGGTGTGACCAGGAATGAAGAATGAAGAATGACTCATATCTTCTCCTCGCAGCCCGGTGGTTGGGGACCACTGAATTACACTGTGTAGTGAAGGGGAGCTACATGCATGCGCACCAGGCAGAAAGAACAGAACTGAAACCCTGCAACCCGGAAACAATCTCTCAACAGCATTTGTGTATTTATTTTTCATTTTTTTCCGGAATCTACTGGGTAAGTCTCAAAGATCAACCCCTCGATCACAATCGAGGTGTTACCGACCACTAATAGAGGATTACTGTAAATAGATGATTGATGGTCAGCGCAGACTTTCTGGACTGAAGGACTTTTTCTGTGCTCTATGACTGTAAGCGGTTTTCTGGGTGCATCTGTGTGTATATCGGACTGTGCAGCCCAGTGTAACTGAGAGGCTTTGGAGGAAGGTTCAGCAGTTAACTCTTACTGATACACCCAAATTGAGGTGTTGAACTTTGTGATAGTCACTAAATCCATGCGATTCGATTTTATTCTGGAACTCATGCTTAGTGGATTTAATGTAGTTTATCCTGGCAATCCTCTTTATAATTCCAGCAATCCAAGGATACCGGCTGTCCTTGTGACTGGGCTCCCTGGAGCTTGCTTCTGATGAGTCAGAGATGCAGTCAAGTTTTCATTCATTACTTGGGCTGTGACAATCCACAGGAGGAATTTCCAGTATTACAGGAGCTGCCATCAGCCCTCTCAGTATATCAGTGGCCGTCAGATCGGATAAGCTTAGTGGAGCCCATTATTGAAATACTGTAATAATGAGTGGTCACCTGCGTACTGCCATTGCTCTGAAGCCAGGTAACTCATTTTGCTGCTACATCATTAGGGCTTCCTCAGTTTTTATCCAGGTTCTGACTATTGTGCTGGATGTGATACCCTGGCAGTAGCTTGATGTACTTCAGGGGGCCCTGAATTTTCTGGAGTTAACAACTAATCTTCCAGGAGCAGATATGAAATACTAAAATATCGATCTTTAGTCTTGCTAAAAGGTTTAAAACAGTCCTATTTTAGGTAATGTATGGGTTCTGTTCAAAAGTAAGCTTCTTGAAATCCCTATAGCCATCTTGGATTCACCACTGCACAGGTCTCCTGTGGTCCCTACAAGTGCCATTGAAGGTGCACGAAGGTAGAATTCACACTAATATTCTGTTTTTAGAAACCAGAGAGGCAAAACAGGTAGGAGTCTTCTAATCTGAGTGTCCAGATTGAAAGGTTCCTGGTTTGAACGAGCCAGTTTTTAAGGCAGCATAACATCAAAACTGGAAATGCTGGAAACACTCAGCAGGTAATGTGGCAACTGTGGAAAGACAAAGAGTTAAAGTTTCAGAACCTGGATGCATCATCAGAATTATATTAAATTACTTATTTAGAAGGCTCACAGACCTGAAAAGTTAACAGTATCTCTTTCACAGATTCTGACTTGCTGAGTGTTTCCAGCAAGTAGTTTTATTTCAGATTTCGAACATCTGTTTTTTTTTCTTGATTGTCGGTCCAAATTTCTTGTGTTCATCTCTGGATAGCCAGAGGGTCTGACATTGATGTATTATTATAAAGTAATGGTTTTATCATTGTCACATGTGGCAAGGTGTAGTGAGAAACTTGGTTCTGTGTGCCATCCAGACAACTACTTCTCCATATCAATACATCAAAAGAAATACAAAGTTCAAAGTAAAAACAAAGTAAATTTTATTATCAAAGTACATCCACGTCACGATATATTACCCCGAGATTCATCTTCTGGGCTGACTCAATAAATGTGTAGAATAGTAACTATAACAGGATCAATTAAAGATCAGAGTGCAGAATACAACAAATATAAATAAATACAATAGATAATGAGTACATGAGATAATGAGATAAAGAGTACTTAAAATTAAATCATTGGTTGTAGGAATATTTCAATGATGGGCAACTGACTGTAGTTATCCTCTTCTATTCAAGAGCCTGATTATTGAGGGGTAGTAACTGTTCTTAAACCTGGTGGCCTAAGTCCTGAGGCTCTTGTACCTTCTACCTGATGACAGCAGCGAGAAGAGAGCAAGGCCTGGGTGGTGAGGATCTCTGATGATGGATGCTGCTTTCCTACAACAGTGTTTCATGTAGTGTGCTCAATGGCTGCGAGGGCTTTGCCTGTGATTTACTGGGCCGAATCCACTACCGTTTGTAGGATTTTCTGTTCAAAGTCATTGGGGAAAGCAATAACAGAATGCAAAATTTCATGTGACAGCTCCAAAGAGTGCAGCAGAGGCCAATGGTAAGGAAGAAGGACCAGTGTGAGGTAGATTGTGAGGTCAAGAGTCCATCTTATCATTCAAAAGGTCCATTCATTAGTTTTAAAGTAGTATGGTAGAAGCTGTCCTTCGGCTTGGTGGTATATGCTTTCAGGCTGCTCCTTTTTTTTTATATCTTCTGTAGGTTGGTAGGTACACTTGAGGTCAGCATCAGGTCACAGTCTGCATTGAGTTTAAGAGTCTGCTGAATATGGGGTGCATGATCATACTCAATGATCACTGTTAGAAGAAGCAAATCACCCAAGTTCATACGCAACGTGCATGTGGGATAGGATGCTTACTTCCAGAATCCCAAGAATTTAAATAAAACCTGCACTTTCACTCACAAAGCTTTAATAATTAGGCCTTTGGTTGAATTTTTTTTAAAAGAAAGGTTATGTGTTGGCATTTGTAATCAAAGGCATCCAAGATATTCTGTCATTAGCTCACCTTTTGTTCATCATTTCAACAGTATAGAGTGATAAGAACCATTTGGCAGTCAGCGCTGTGCACCTGCAAGCAAAGGCAGATTTTAATTATAAGGTGTTATCACGGCAGACTTTCCCCCTGAAGCATTGTATACTGAAAAAATCCTCCCAGCTCCTGTTGAGAAACTGCCTGGAAATGGAGATAAAACCTCTGCTTGCCCGTCTAACAAAGGAACTCCTGTTACTGAACTGTCAGGTTGCATCATTACAACTGGAAAGCAGCTGTCTGCTGATTAGTTAGTTGTATCTCAACCCACCTCTGCCTTGCTTTCCTCACATCTTTCTAATATTGGAAAAGTGTTGGAGCAGAAGGGATGAAAGAATTTATTAAGCTTTAAGCCTTACAGATTTATATTCCTTCTAAGATATCAGCTTGGTTCAATTGGCAAGCCTGTCACTTTGAGAGCTGAAGTCCTAGTTGGGGAACTTGATCTCATGGTCTCTGCTTCAATGAGAAAAGAAGCTTAGCTGAAGGTGATTCCTTAAATTAATTTTGAAACTCAGGGCCTCCTTGGCTGTCTAAGTGGATGGACAAGATTCCATGGCCTCACTTGAAGAATGAGGTGCCTCTATTCTGAGTAATATTCCTCTCTCTTCAGTGCAGGTGAAACGGTCATTATCTTGATGCAATGAGTGATTTGTTGCCAGTACGAATTTGCTACGTTATAGCAATGACTACACTTCAGACAGACATCAGCTGTGCCTGCTGGACGATGGAATAGATTGCATCTTTATATCACCCCTTGTGGTCTTGGGAAATTTTAAACTAGCTGCCTTTGCCCTCCTTTGTGGTTGAGGAAACACACTTACCAAGTTGTGCACTGGATTTCCCATCAATGGGAATGAGGTGACTTTGACATTGTTTGGAGGATATGCATTAGACATCGAGGAGAGTTCTGCTGCTGGAAATCATAAGAAATAATGATATTGGATATTTCATGCCCACACGGACAGCAGCTGAGGTCTCAGTTTAATGTGTCAACTCAAAGGCACCATCTCTGACTGTTCTGAACCGCAACAACCTGTCAGCAAATCTAATAAACTCTCACTGTGGGAGGAGTTAGACTGCAAGGAAGCAGGTGCTGTGGCCGAATAGCTCACCACCAGCCAACAAGCACCCATTTAAACTAATCCCGCTAATCCTATCTTAATTCGCTCCACGTTCCCCTCAACCCCTCCCCTCCGCACATTCCACCACCCACCTACACATTAGGGGTAACTTATAGTAGCCTATTAAGCCACCAACCTTCACAGCTTTGAGATGAGGGGGCAAACTGGAGGAATGCTCAGGCATGAGGAGAACATCCAGACTCTACTCAGGTAGCGTTGGAGATTGGGACTGGACTTGGGTCTCTGGAACGGTGAGGCAGCAGCTCTACCAGCTGTAACCCTTTGTCAGTGTGATTCCAATGTCTGCAAGTGCTCTTGGACCAACTAATAGAAATAACACCACAGGCTTCACAGGGAAGAAGGGGAGGACTGCACTCACCCCTTAGTAATATTTTTCAACATACCATCTCTATTTTTTCAATCTGTGTTTGCTAGATAGGAAACCTTTGGTACTGGTTGCCATTTCCATTTATTTATTCAATATAAACACTGAATTATTCTTAAACAGTTTGCAACAAGGCTGTATTTTTATGAACCGTTGTTTAAATCCTCACTTAACCTTTACTGCTTTACTGGAGTTCTCATTCTTCCTTGTCACCACATCTTGGTAACACGTTGTTGAATTTGTGTGTGGCACTCCCTGTGGACACATAGGAAACTTTACACCCATTAGAGAACACAGATGGGCCTTGGTCTAGAAACCTTATTTTAAAGATGACACCTGTGAAACTGCAGCAGTCCCTGAAGTCTTAGTCTAGGTTCTGCATGTGAGACCTGCTGTGGGACTGGCAAAGCTACTGCCTACTATTCCAGCTCAGAACTGATAAAAGACTATTGGCCCTGTGGGAGGCTATCCTCTCATCTAGATTTCCGTGACAAAGATAACTGTTTATTTACTTTTCTCAGGTTCTGGGCATGGCTTGCAAGGCCAGCACTTGTTGCCCTTTCCCAACTGCCCTTAGAAGGTGGCAGTAAGACACCGGCAACTGAACGGCTTGCCAGGCAATTTCAGAAGGCATTTAGGATTCAAATGGGATGCGACTGAAGTGACAGTTAGGGTAGACTGATTGGTGGCTTTGTTTAACAACATCTGAATGTCCCCGTTTGTAATAAACAATAGAATATCATGTTTGTGGCTGCCTCTTACTGCTAGTTCATTAACCCTGTGAAGGCGGATGGATGCAATAGCTATTGCTGTCCAACAGAGGGCAGAGTGAAGCCAAGCATTGCCGGTCTTGATACGCTACATCGGCCACTGAGAGAATGGAAACAAAAGAGACTGCAAAGTTCGAAGTAAATTTTATTATCAAAGTACAAATCTGTCACCATATAAAATCCTGATTCATTTTCTTGTAGGCATACTCAGGAAACCTATAGAATAATAACTGTAACAGGATCAATGAAAGATCAATCTGAGTGCAGAAGACAACAAACTGTGCAAATGCAAATATAACTAAATAGCAATAAATATCGAGAACATGAAATAACAAGATAAAGAGTCCTTAAATTGAGATCACTGGTTGTGGTGGATGGTCAAGTGGGTGTAGTTATCCTTTTCTGTTCAAGAGCCTGATGATTGAGCGGTAGTAATTGTTCTTGACTCTGGTGCTGTACCTTCTACCTGATGGCAACAGCGAAATAAGAGCATGTCCTGGATGGTGGGGATCTCTGGTGATGGATGCTACTTCCCTATGACAATGCTTCGTTTAGATGTGCTCAAAAGTTGGGAGGGCTTGACCCATGATGGACTGGGCGGAATCCACTACATTTTGTGGGATTTTCTGTTCACAGGCAGTGGCGTTTCCATCCTAGGCCATGATTCAGCCAGTCAATGCACTCTCCACTACACATCTAGATGTTTGTCAAAGTTTTTGATGACATGCCAAATCTCTGCAGATTACTAAGGAAGTAGAGGTGCTGCCATGCTTTCTTTGCAATTGTATTTACGTGCTGGGTTCAGTTGCATCCTCTGAAACAGTAACACCCAGGAATTTAAAGTTGGTGACCCTCTCTGTCTCTGACCCTCCAATGAGGACTGGCTCATGAACCTCTGGTTTCCCTCTCCTGAAGTCTGCAATCTAGATGCTGAGACCTAGAGCAACATACAAGATCTTAGGGAAACTCAGTAAGTCAGGCAACATCTGCAGAGGGATATTGACTGTCAATGTTTTGGGTCAAGACCCTTCATCTGGACTGAAAGATAGAGGAAAGATGGGCAGTATAAAAAGTAGATGTTAAAGTTAGAGCAGGAACTGGCAGCTGATAGGTAAGTACAGGCAAAGAGGGTTGATAGGCCGATGGAGGAGGGAAGAATAGAAATAGTGACAGAAGCTGCAGTGCAGAGGCAACAAAGGACTGAAGATGAAGTCTGATAGAAGAGGAAGATTGAGGATGGAATAAAATGAGGGAGATAGGGGGGGCTTCTGTCCTCTCCACCTGCCTGTCACTGAATCCGCCTATCACTCACTAACTCTTGCATTGTCCTTCATTTTTATGCTGGCTACTTCTCCTCTATCAACCCAGATGAAAGGTCACAGCTTGAAATACAGAACATCCAATTCCCTCCACAAATGCTGACCGAGCTCCTGAGCTCTTCCAGTATCTTGGTTTTATTTTGCCACTTGGAAAGTGATACCTGGAGTGTAACAGTGGTGCTGAGTTACAAGGCTTTCTCTGTCCAAAGGACGATATGAATCTCTGCTGCAGAAAGTTCCATTTAACTGGAACATAATGTCAGTGCTAAATTTTGTGTAGAAAACTAAGAAACAGGCAGGCAGGAGTCTGCACGGAATGCCCTTGAGTCCCTGTGTAGAAAGGAGATGGTGAATCCTCTGGAATGGTTCTCCAAGCAGGCTCTAAGGTAACTTGGCTGAATGCCTCATCATCAGAGGTTTCAAACAAGCTCCAAGGTTTTGCTTGGCTGGTGGAGAGATTGTGCGCAGCAAAGTCTCAGCGTCACCATGTGCTGAGGATGACATCATCATCCATCCCTTTCTGGGACTCATGTTGCCAAGAAGTTCTGGAAGGGGACATGGTGGCCTTTATCAAGGTTCATCGAGGTGCTCTCCATACAGTCAGACTATCTGCTGCTGGAGGATTATCCAGTGAGTGAAGGATGCTTGTTGGTCATCTATCACAAAGGGCTATCATGACCTGACTCATCATAAGGTGCAGAACCATGCACTAAATCTCAACCCAGCCATCACAAAGGCTTGCTTGGAAGGCAACAGCTTAAGAACTTCCCACTGCTGTATTGAAACTCCTGCAAAACCTCCTGGTACTGTTTGGTCATGGAACTCATCTTGAAAATGTATGCACATGCAACATGGCAGCATACAGTCTGAAGGAACCATGCATTTACCTGCAAACTTTACCAACAGAGTACATTTTAGAATTAAAAAAAATAATGCTACTGAGTTTAAGGAATATTTTCAGAGGAGAATCTGATTTACGCTGTCCACTAATTAGATTAATCACATCAACCTTTTTTCAAATCGTCAAGGAGTGAAGAGTCATGAACAACGTCATGACTTAATTGAGAGGAACATGAAAATTCCCTAGAAATCAAGAGGGTGTCAATTATTTTATTGCTCTATCCATTTGGAATTTTGTTGACATAATATATTGCCAAGGGCTAGTTTTGGGATTTGATCTAATTAGTTGATTAATCCAACGAAAGATCCTTATAGCATAAGAATAACCAGACGTATAGAAACTAATAGGAATATTTTATTCAAATCATGGCTCCTTGCCAAGGGCCAGAGCAGAAGGTGAGGAAGGGTAGCCATGCTGAGTGATCATGCTGGTTGGATCCTAAACATTTCCAGGTTGGTTATTACAGAGGATTGGCACAATTTTCTTGCTATGATCATACTGGGCTTTGATAGACAAAATTAGGCATGGCTCTTGTACGTAGAGACATTCAGCAAATGAAAGGAGGTGGCCGAATTGGGCAAAGCTATTTAAAAAGTGTAGCTTGATAGTGGAAGCTAATTGTGGAACCTTGGCCCACTTTAGAACAGTGCATTCAGGAGAAGGGGGATAGGAGCACTTTAGAACAGTGCATTCAGGAGAAGGGGGATAGGAGCACTTTAGAACAGTGCATTCAGGAGAAGGGGGATAGGAGCACTTTAGAACAGTGCATTCAGGAGAAGGGGGATAGGAGCACTTTAGAACAGTGCATTCAGGAGAAGGGGGATAGGAGCACTTTAGAACAGTGCATTCAGGAGAAGGGGGATAGGAGCACTTTAGAACAGTGCATTCAGGAGAAGGGGGATAGGAGCACTTTAGAACAGTGCATTCAGGAGAAGGGGGATAGGAGCACTTTAGAACAGTGCATTCAGGAGAAGGGGGATAGGAGCACTTTAGAACAGTGCATTCAGGAGAAGGGGGATAGGAGCACTTTAGAACAGTGCATTCAGGAGAAGGGGGATAGGAGCACTTTAGAACAGTGCATTCAGGAGAAGGGGAATAGGAGCAGCAGAATCCACAGGCGTTTGACATATCACTTCCCCAGCCTCTTGAGTGATTCACATGTCAAGTCCTGATTGTTTGACAGGTGACATCAGTTGATGGAAGAGGGTAAAGAGTAGATACTGCAGGAGAAAATTGGTTTCAGGAATTTGCACAAATAAATAGGCAAGAACTAGAACAAATATACCTGGTGGAAAAACAGAAATCTATATCCTATATTTACTTACAGGCTGCTGAATGTATCTTTGATTGACATCTTAAATATGGAATGTATACTCTACAGAAGACACCCAGCCACTTGCCTAAAGCCTTCCTCTTAATCTTTCCCTGCACTTCAACAAGAATTGTTTTATTTTCACAGCACAGAAGTTTCTTGTACCTTGCTGGAGTCTAAGTGCATTTGGCAAAAGAGTATCCCTCGTTCCAATAACTCTGCTCATGATTTCTGTGAATCCAGTTTCCATTTGCATGCTTCTCGCTAGACACAGGTTTTGTTTTTGCTCTCTACCAGTAGGGTCATGGAACAACACACCAAAAACACTGAAGATCTCAGCAGGTCAGGCAGCAACTATGGAAGAAAATTGTCAGTCTTATGTTTCTGCTCAAGACCCTTCGAATGGACTGAAAGATCGAGGGGAAGTAGCCAGTACAAGATGGAGTAAGAGTTAGCAATGGCTAGGTAGATCAGGTGAAGAGGGAAGAGTGGTTTCCAGCTGCCCCTTCCACCTTCCTTCACCTTTCTGTCCAGATGAGGGGATTGCTAGATAGCTGGGAGAGCAGAGAATGAAATGGTATCGGAAGCTGGGAGGTGATAGATGGAAGCGGCAGAGGGTCAAAGATGGTGGGATCTGATAAAACTGGAAGGTGAAACATGGGATCAAGGGAGGAAGGTGGGGAGGGGAACCCCGTGGAAGGAATGTGTGTGAAGAACATATGGAGAGGGTCAGGGAGGGGAAAGGGAGAGGGCAATGGGGGCCAGGTGGATCTGGAGGAGAGAGAAAATGGATAAAGGGACAGAGAGGAAGATGTTACTGGAAGCTGGAGAATTCACTGTTCATACCACCAGGTTTTAGACAGCGCAAGCCGAATTTGTGGTGCTTTTTCTTCAAATTACGCTTAGCTTTATTTTGGCAGTGGAGGAGACCAGAGGCAGACAGACGGAGATGGTGACCTAAAATAAGGCCATTCTGCATATACTGAGTGCTTGACTGCAACGCTAGCTGTAAGCCTCCCATAAATACTCCACTTATCATCTGACATTGGAATGTAGCACAGAACAGACTTCACTTCCTCCTGTCCAACTTAAAGCAGTGTCAACAAGTTAGTTTTGCGCATACTGGGCACAATTCATCAAGTTGGGGTATGAGCAAAAGTAACTTGCTGAGAGTGGTTTTAGGTTGGATAGGAGGAAGTGAGCTGTGGGTAATACACATAATCTCAATCTCAGTGTTGTCTACCTGACCGATGGATTCTGATCTCAATGTGTTACATCTACCCCATGAACATACAATATCTTCCATTCTTGAAATGCTGACATTTTGAAGCATACAGTGATGCAGGTGGATGCTTCCCTGGTGTCATGGATTATTAATTACCTGACTGGCAGACCACAGTACGTGCGCTTGCAACACAGTGTGTCAGACAGAGTGGTCAGCAGCACTGGGGCTCCACAGGGGACTGTCCTGTCTCTCTTTCTCTTCACCATCTACACCTCGGACTTCAAATATGACACAGTCTTGCCATCTTCAGAAGTTTTCTGATGACTCTGCCATAGGGTACATCAGCAAGGGAGATGAAGCGGAGTACAGGGCTACGGTGGGAAACTTTGTCACATGGTGCGAGCAGAATCATCTGCAGCTTAATGTGGGAAAGACTAAGGAGCTGGTGGTGGACCTGAGGAGGGCTAAGGCACCAGTGACCCCTGTTTCCATCCAAGGGGTCAGTGTGGACATGGTGGAGGATTACAAATACCTGGGGATACGAATTGACAATAAACGGGACTGGTCAAAGAACACTGAGGCTGTCTACAAGAAGGGTCAGAGCCGTCTCTAATTCCTGAGGAGACTGAGGTCCTTTAACATCTGCCGGATGATGCTGAGGATGTTCTACGAGTCTGTGGTGACCAGTGCTATCATGTTTGCTGTTGTGTGCTGGGCAGCAGGCTGAGGGTAGCAGACACCAACAGAATCAACAAACTCATTTGTAAGGCCAGTGATGTTGTGGGGGTGGAACTGGACTCTGACGGTGCTGTCTGAAAAGAGGATGCTTTCCAAGTTGCATGCCATCTTGGACAATGTCTCCCATCCACTCCATAATGTACTTGTTAGGCACAGGAGTACATTCAGCCAGAGACTCATTCCACCGAGATGCAACACCGAGCGTCATAGGAAGTCATTCCTGCCTGTGGCCATCAAACTTTACAACTCCTCCCTCAGAGTGTCAGACACCCTGAGCCAATAGGCTGGTCCTGGACTTATTTCCACTTGTCATAATTTACTTATGTACAATGTCCTGGGTATGTTACTCAAAATGGCCTCGTTGGTTTGTTACAAGTAGGAATGTTTCTTTGTCGGATAAGTGTTTCTCTCGCCGTTGTTTCACTTTAGAATGGCTGATATGGTAATTGTCTTCATTTGTTAATCAATGGGGAATGTCATTGTGTCTTGTGATGCTGGGAACTTGGGGGAGGGGTTTTCGCGGGTTTTTTGGAGGAGGCCGAGGAAGACGCTGAGGAAGGTGGACGTGTGCTGGACTGCTCGTAAGACCACCGGGGTGGTCCCAGGTGCGACGGCCGGATGGGTCGATTGGTTCGTTGATTGAGCTCCAACGAGTGCACTAAACAGACTGAACTTTGATAAGTCGGCGCCTTTTGTTTTTTCCTTGTATATATATATATAAATATTGTATTGCCTACTATTTGTTTAATTTTAGTAAACTCTTTAAAGTTTATTTCATAACGGTATTTGTTGTGGGTTTGATACTGTTGGCGGGCGCTAGGCATTAACTCGATTCTCACAGCACCTGCGTGTACGGGAGGTGGGTTGGTGAGTGGCTGGATCTCCTTTTTCCCCTAGACATATACCAGCCTGTTGGGTAAGGGTTACACTTATTTATGGTTTTATATTGCTATATTTCTACACTGTTCTTGCTTGGTGTGACTGTAACGAAACCCAATTTCCCTCGGGATCAATAAAGTATGTCTGTCTGTCTGAACATGGCCAGCCCTTTATTGAATAGCATGGCCAATCTCCAAGGAAGTGGCACTTTGACTCCTAACAGATACATCTGTTTTGGGTGATGGGTGATATTTATCAGAATTATTTAAAGTTGATTATATTGTTATATGCCCTCCTCTCCTTCCACACCATCTCACATTCAACTTCTGTCTGCTGACAGGTACCCCCAAGCCCTGAGTGTGTGCGAGCGATGATGAGGTTGATGTACTGTCCCCACTGCCGGAGCATGCCCAGTGTGAAACCCTGCAACAATTACTGTCTCAACATCCTCAAGGGCTGCCTGGCCAACCAGGCTGATCTGGACAGTGAGTGGAGGAACCTCATTGGTAAGAGTCATAACATTGGGTAAAGTAGATTCCTAATTCCTTTTCTTCATCCATCTTAACCTTCTGTGTATCTTGAATCATCTGGGAATTTTCTTGATTGTTTGGTTTATCATTGAAGCTGAATTCCTGGGAAGAGAGGGTTGACACACCACAAGTGGATAAAGAAATTAAATCTAAATTCTTTATTGTTTAGGGGAATAAAGGGTGATCTTATTGAAACATCTAAGATCCTGATGGAACTTGAAAGTATAGATGTTGAAAAGTTTCTACTGGTGGGAGAAATTTATAAACAAGGGGATGTAATTTCCAGTTGTTTAAAACTGTCTGCATAGGGACTTATCAGAGGTTGGTAAATCTCTGGAATTCTTTTCCTTGGATGGCTATAGAAGCCAGATCATTCAGGGTATTTAAAGTCAAAGTCCAGTTTATTGTCATCTGCACAAGTACATACATGCAGAGGTGCAATGAAAATCTTACTTATAGCAGCGTCCCTGGCACCTAGCATCAAACAAGCAGCAATCACAAGAAAAACATAAATGACGCACAATTTTACATGAAAGAACACAAATTGAACAAATAAAAATATCCATTTTAGTCTAGTGTGACTAAACTGTAGTGATTAGGGGTTTTGCTGTTGGTTCAGAATTGAAAGATTGAAGTGAAGTAGCTGTTCTTGAACCCAGTGGTGTTGTGACTTCAGACTTCTGTACCTCAGCCTGCTGTTAGATTGTGAAAAGATGACAGGCCCCAGATGGTGAGGATCTTTGTTGATAGGTATTGCCTTCTTGAGGCAGTGCCTGCTGTAGATGCTACTGATGGTGGGGAGGGATGTGCCCATGATGTATTGGCTAGAGTCCACTAAACTCTGCAGCTTCTTACATTCCTGCATTTACAAATTACCATACAAGACCATGATGCAACCAGTCAGGATACTTTCAGTAGTACACCAGTGGAAATTTGTTACAGTTTTCAATGACAAGCTGAACCTCCTTAACCTCCTAATAAAGTAAACATGCTGGCGTGCTTTCCGAAAGCTTGGGTTCAGGACTGGCAATTCACTATGTTAACACTCAGAAACTTAAAGCTGCTGACCCTCTCCACTGCCAATCCCCTAATGTAGATTGCCACATATTCGCTCTCCTCCCTACTAGAGGGGTGCAAGGAGGGATGTCCAGACCCAAAAATTGCATGGTAGAATGGCTGCTGAGCGGATGGTGGGGGAAATTTCAGCGCTGACCCTCTGTTCTGCATTGTGTTCCTAGATTCTATGCTTCAGGTGGCTGACAAGTTTAATGGCCCATCAAACATGGAGTCGTTGGTTGATACAATTTATCTGAAGATCTCCGAAGCAATACAGACCATGCAAGATAATAGAGCTCATATTTCTTCAAAGGTAAGGAGATAGAGTGAATATGATTTTTTCCTTTTGCCAAGTGTGATGAATGATGATTCCCTGACTGATAAATTTGGGCAGTGTTGGGCATCATAGAGCAGTAGCTGACACTGAACTGGCATCAAGCTCCCATTATACCAGCTGGTGGCTGTTACATGTGATGGAATTAAAACACAGGAACACCAAGTTCTGGACTACTGCATTTTGATTTGGGAACCACAATTGGAATTGGGTGATGATTGGAACTCAGCAGGTGGAACTTCACTGACCCAGGTTTAATCCTGATCACTGGCACGTCTGTGTGGAGCTTGCACGTTCTCACTGTGTTGTAGATTTCCTCTGGGTGTTCCAGTTCCCTCCCACACCCCAAAGGCACATTGGTTGGTAGGTTAATAGGCCACAGTAAATTACCCCTAGCATGTAAGTGAGTGGGTAGAAACTAGGGGGAGTTTATGAAAATGTTGGAAGAATAGGTTACAAGGGAGACCACTGGGATTGTTCTGTGAAGTGGCAGAGATTAGATTGGCTGAATGTCCTCCTTCACTTTTGTCAAGAATTATGAAGCTTGGTGAGTTGGAGAAGAGTTGTTGATCCAATCTTAAGTTAGTTCAACCTTATGAACCACAATGATAGAACTTGAGTAGCAAGTTATCTAATGGGTACCCCTTCGATATACAGGCTTCACCCACTACCTGAAGGTAGAGCGTTCCTATGAAACCATTTGTAAGCCGAAATGTCATAAAGCGAAAAAGCAATTACCATTAATTTATACGGGAGAAATTTTTGAGCATTCCCAGACCCAAAAAAATAACCTACCTAATCAAAGCAAATAACACCTAAAACCTAAAATAACACAAACATATAGTAAAAGCAAGCATTATATGATAAAGACAAGCTATATAAAGTAGAAATAGTATATGTACAGTGTAGTTTCACTTATCAAAATTGGGAAGACAGCAAGCCAAAATCGATTTGGAGAAAAAAATATCAGCACGTACGTGCATGCACTCAACTGCCCGCACAAAGCTTCACCGTCATGGTAGTCTTTCTCCAGGTAAACACACGTATAAAGCGAGCATCTTTTTTTCATAAAAGCGAAAATCCTCTTTGGTTATCGAAAACAGGTACTAATGTAGGTCTTTCGTAACAGCGAAAAGCAAATGTTTGAAAATCGGGGGGGCCACCTGTAAATCAAAAATAAATCTTAACCCTTCCACCCAATCTCCCCCTGTAAATAGTCCATTTATAATAAAATCAGGCCAGACTGCATGTTTCCAACAGTCTGTACTCTGAGCCCATGTCAGATTCGATGGTCCCTGATGTCTGCGTTGACACCAAGGGCCATCTCTTTCCCTGGATCCAGGAGCTTTGTGTCTTCCCAGTTTCCCATGAAGTGTTGTCACCATCTGTTCCCTGTGAGGATTTGGATCTGCCCTGGGGTCTCCCAGACCGACACCCATAGCCTGTCTTGCTTTATTGGAAAGTTAGTGATATGCCTGACCAGTCCTCCCTTCAGATACTAGAAGTCAGTTATCATACAAGATTGGTAACAACACTTAACAGCACATAGAGTGTTATTCAGGACTTCTTTTGTTTTTATATTCTACTTATGGGGCTCAATGTACCTTATTCTCTTTATTTACACTGCCCTGAAATTACACTGGATCATCAGAGAACACATTTGCTGATCTCCCATCTCAAGCGACCCATGGTTTCTACTGAAAATCCCACCTTAAACAATGAGTCACAAGTTGAGATATAAAACAATGAGGAGAACAAAGGCAGTGGTTTCAAGTTGTGGACTGACTTTGTTCCTCCAGTATAGGCATGGACTTCAGTTGGCAGCCATTCCACTATCTCCTCGCCCTGCCCTCTAATCCTTCGCTTCTCCAGCACTGTTGCTTCCTTTAATGCCTCCCTAAATCCCAGATTTCTGGAGCTTTATTTTACATTGCCAAGTGTTTATGGATCTCATTTACTCCGATAATGCTCCTATAAAGTACCTTGCCTATTTCTACATTAAGGGTGCAGTATGAATGTAAGTTACTGCTGTTGTTGGTAAAATGACTGTCAAAATGTGGGCAGTGCTGTCTGTAGATAAGATTAGTATGCTGTCTTATTCCTGGTCAGAAGTACTCAAGGGATTCATATTGACTTTGGCTTCCATTGATTCATAGTACTGGAGGTCCGTTTTATCTACCAGGTTAGCAGTTCAATTGGTAGTATTACGTAAAATGGTAATGCTCAGATTTAGATGTTTGTCTTCATTTTCGTTATGTTCCCCTGACCTGACCTTACTGCTTCTTGGTGAAAGTTTACTTCATATAGAACGAACAGGGCTTTTGACCTGCCATGTCCAGACTGCCCTTGAATACCATCAGTACTAATCCCATTTACCGCCACTTGACCCATAGCTTTCTGTGCCTTGGCAATTCCTAAACGTACCCAGAGTCTATGGCTCCGCAGCCTCCTCAACCAGTGTGTTCCAGACTTCAGCCATCCTCAGAATCCCTGTAAACTTACTGGTGCTGTGACTGTGATCAAAGTCACCAGAGAGGCTGGAGATATGGACAGATTTATTCAGCACAATAAGTAGGCATCACTGGAGGCACTTGCAGGAGAGGCTCCCTGACCCAATATTACTTGACATTTTTATATGCTAAAGATCAAAGTTAGCAGCAGGACAATTCTATAGTTACAATATATCCACAATGCTTCCTTTAAATTGCCTAAAATTTTCAAGCACCCAGGTCTTCACACCGGCACTCCAGGCACCCTAGACTGAATGTGAATCACCGCTGTCTCTGAGCTGCATTCATGCATATGCTGACATCTCAGGTCAATGGGGTGTTTCTTGGTTTGCAATCGACCCCCAGTCTGCAGCTCCAAGAACACCATTGTTCTGAGCTCCATCTTAAGCTCAGTCTACAATCCACATTCAGGTTTGAGGACTGTTGCTGTTAAAATTAATGTTTGTTATATATAACTCCAGAGTACACCCTAACAACTGAATCACTGCAAACCTTTTGTTTTAGACATTCCTGCTGCAGAGGAAAAGGGTATACCTATCTGCTTTATGTTCCATGCTTCCCCTTGGTGCTGCTTCTGCAGGTCATCAGATAGATTGTCTTGTTAAACTTTAAGTGATTGATGTAGCCGTTTCCAGACACATTATCCATCACCTCACTTTGCCACAGCGCGTTTGCAGTTAGCTCTCCTGCACCATTAACAATGAATTGCCTCTTTGATGGAATCTCTTTTACACCAGTGTCCCTCAGCTAGGATCTGAAAGGAACATCGTAATTTCAGGGAGATCGAGGGTGGACCAGGATTGCAAGAAAAGTGCAGATCTATCAGCCCCTAGAACAAGTTGAGGAAGTGGCAAAGGGGAGATGGGCTTAGGGTGAAGGCTGGGGAGAGAATACAACAGAATCATGGAACGAACTTCAGATATCTGAATAAAGTCATCACAGCATCTCCAAAGATTTGTATAATTAGTTCAGACCAGACTAAAAGATGAACCAGAGAAAGAAAGCGTGAGAAAATGGAGAATCTGACTGGTGTTGCTAAGGTCCTTCTCTGGGATCTAGTGTTTCCAGGAGGAAGATTAGCTTCCATCTCTAAAGCTTGCATGTCAGTGTGTTTGGAACAAATACCTTCACTGCCTGTAAACTTGACCACCATAACTCATATCCCCAACTCCAGTCCAATCCAATCACCCATCACCCCCAGAACTGACCGATCCACATGCCCAGGATTTTAAAACTCCCAGGTATTCCAGAGGCTTTCCAGTCCTGATGAAAGGTCAAGGCCCAAAGCATCAAAGGTTTGTTCTTTTCTATAGATGCTGCCTCGTCTGCTGAGTTCCTCCAGCATTTTGTGTGTGTTGCTTGTATTTGCAGCATCTGGAGATATTCTCTTGTTTTTAAAATTCCCATCTTTGTTTCAAAATCCCTACCAACATGTTGGCAGATGAGACATAGAACACTGCAGCACAAGAATAGGCTTTCAGCCCAAGATATGTGCCAAACTAAGTTGGCTGGGCATCCTGGTCAGCATGGACCCAATGGGCTGAAGGGCCTCTTTGCAAGATGCGGAGAGACATCAAAGTGCAAGCATTTACATGAAAGTCAAGTCTGCAGACAAAATTGGTGAACACAGCTCATCTTCTGTCCAATCTTTTTCATATCTTTGCAATAGGTTAATATTGAGTTGCATTTGGAGTCAAGTAATATTCTCCAGCCTTGGAAAATGAGGTTTTTACTTCTCTGGCCTCTTGCCCACTCTGTGCTACACCTAACTCGAGTAGTTATCATAGGGTGTTTTCCATAGTGCTCGGAATTGTGGGAGAGTTTGCTCTCCATTGTTTTGTAAGTACATCATGCCCAATGTTGCCAAACTATTTGCCTGCGTATCTAATTGTAATTGTTTCTTTGCCAGGTTCTTCAAGGGTGTGGTAACCTCAAATCTGTGGCCAAACGTTCAGTGGAAGATGATGGAAGAAAACGTGGGAAGCCGTACGGAACTGAGGAGAAGCCAGTTGGATCAGTCAGCTTGCCAATGGATAGACTGGTGAGTACTGGTAACTCCCAATTTCAAGGATCACATTCATGCAAGATGTTGCCAATGAACCTCAGCGACATTCTGCAGAATGATTACAAAACTTCTAAATATACCTCTTTTGAATTACTCTCACTGCAATCTGCAGCACATAATTTCCCTTTAAGCAATGTACTTTAGAACTGGCTTAATGAACTACAGATTTCACGATCTTCTGTGGACTTGGCAGACTTAACTCTCAAACTACCAGGTTCATCACCATGGTGAGGGTTAGGGGGGTGGGTCTCCAAGCTGGCCTGAACCACACTGGAGTAAGACCCCCTTCTACACAGCATCTTGTTAAAAAAATGTGCAGTCATTGGAGAACAAGATTGCTGTGTTGGAGGGAAATGGGGAATTGTTGTGTTTTCCTTTTACCGAGACGTGGCTTACTCTGGGCATATCAGATTTGGTGATTAGACCTGAAGGCTTCTCAATACACCAGATAGACCAAACTGCTGATTCAGAAAAGGCAAAAGGTGGGGTTGTTTGTTTCACAATGAACTCTCTGTAGTGCTCCAAAATGGCAGTTTTGTTGTACTAATGCTCTCCCAACCTGGAACACCTAACGATCAAGTGCCAGCCATTCTATTTACCAGGAGAGTTCTCTTCCATGAGTCTGACCACCGTTTATATACCACCAGCAACTGACTCTAATCAGGCACTTGAGATACTGCTTGCTGCCATCAACAGATGAGAAACAGCCCATCCCAACGCATTTCAAATCAGTCGGGGACTTCAGTAAGGCTTGTTTTAAGAAATCTCTGCCCAGTTCCCATCAGCATATAACCCCCAACACACCAGACCACTGCTATACTACAATAAAGAATGCCTATCGTTTCATTCCAGACCACATTTTGGGAAATCTGATCACTTGGCTGACCTTCTCCTACCTGCGTACGGGCAGGTTAAAGAGCAAAGTTTCAGAGATAAGGACAATAAAGAAGTGGTTGTGAGAGGCAGAGGAGCAATTATGGGATTGATTTGAGTTGGTGGACTGGCCTTATTTAAGGACTCAACAGAGGGTCGGAATAAATGCACTATGGTTGTCACAGACTTTATAAATCAGTCATAGATGAGTGTAATCCCACAAAATCTTTCAGGGTCTCCCCCATCTAGATGCCCTGGATGAACCAAGAGTTGCACAAACTGTTAAGGACCAGATCAGAGACATTCAGGTCCAGCAAACAAGTAAGGTACAGATCTAAGGAAAAGATTCTCATGGGTGAAATGGCAATTCCAGACTAAACTTGAATCAACGAAGGATGCTCGACAGCTGTGGCAGGGCTTGAATACTATCACCTCTTGTAAAGTTAAGTCAAGTGACATAGGTGACAACAAGCCTTTGCTCCCAGGTGCGCTCAATGCCTTCTATGCTTGCTTCAACCATCAAAACATTGGGCCTCAGGACTCACACCACCAGGTTCAGGAACAGTTACTACCCCTCAGCCATCAGGTTCTTGAACCTGAGGGGTAACTTCATACAGCTTCACTTGCCCCATCACTAAACTCTTCCCACAACCTATTAACTCACTTTCAAGGACTCTTTATCTCATGTTTTCAATATTTATTGCATATTTATTTATTATTTTTTCTCTTGTATTTGCACAAATTGTTGGCTTTTGCACGTTGGGTGCTTGCCCACTCTGTTGAGTGCAGTCTTTCATTGATTCTGTTATGGTTCTTGGATTTTTTTGAGTTTGCCCACTAAAAACAAACCTCAGGGTTGTATATGGTGACATATATGTACCTTGATAATAAATTTACTGTGAACTTTGATGAATATTGCTATTGCTGATGGGTAGCAGGCCTGTAGAAGCCGATTGTACACGCTCACTTTCCTCCAGGAGCATTCGGTCATCAGTGTAGATTATTAGTGAGTGCTTTTCTCAGCCCTTCAACAGCACCAGTAGTGCTGCCTCCCCGGTCATAGGGTTATACTTCATGGGAACAGGCCCTTCTGCCCATCTACTCTGTACTTACCAAGATTCACATCTCAGCTAGTCCTATTTGCCTGCATTTGGCCCATATCCCTCCAGATCTTTTCTCACTCTATATCAGCCCAAGTACCCTTTTAAATGTTTTTTTAAATGTACTTCTTGAGATACACTGCAGATTCATCCACACCATCTAGCAATCCTCTGATTTAATCCTAGCCTATTCATGGGATAATTTACAATGACCAATTACCCTACCAGCCGATATATCTTTGGACGGTGGGAGGAAACCAGAGCACCCAGAGGAAACCCATGCAGTCAAGGGGAAAATGTACTAGCTCCTTACAGGCAGAAGCAGGAATTGAACACGGGTCATCTGTACTGTAAAGCATTGTGCTAAGTACAATGCTACCATAGAACCATAGAACATTACAGCACAGAAACGGGCCTTTTGGTCCTTGTTGGCTGTGCTGAACCATTTTTCTGCCTAGTCCCACTGACCTGCACCTGGACCATATCCCTCCATACAGCTCTCATCCATGTACCTGTCCCAAGTTTTTCTTCAATGTTAAAAGTGAGCCCGCATTTACCACTTCATCCGGCAGCTCATTCCACACTCCCACCACTCTCTGTGTGAAGAAGCCACCCCCCCCCATGTTCCCTTTAAACTTTTCCCCCTTCACCCTTAACCCATGTCCTCTTTTTTCTCCTAGCCTCAGTGAAAAAAGCCTGCTTGCATTCACCCTATCTATACCCATCATAATTTTATATACCTCTATCAAATCTCCCCTCATTCTTCTACACTCCAGGGAATAATGTCCTAACCTATTCAACCTTTCTCTGTAACTCAGTTTCTCAAGTCCCGGCAACATCCTTGTAAACCTTCTCTGCAATCTTTCAACCTTATTAATTTCCTTCCTGTAATTAGGTGACCAAAACTGCAAACAATACTCCAAATACGGCCTCACCAATGGCTTATACAACCTCACCATTACATTCCAACTCTTATACTCAATACTTTGATTTACAAAGGCCAATGTACCAAAAGCTCTCTTTACTACCCTATCTACCTGTGACGCCACTTTTAGGAAATTATGTATCTGTATTCCTGATCCCTCTGTTCTACTGCATTCCTCAGTGTCCTACCATTTACCTTGTATGTTCTATCTTGGTTTGTCTTTCCAAAGTGCAATACCACACACTTGTCTGCATTAAACTCCATCTGCCATTTTTCAGCCCATTTTTCCAGCTGCTCCAAATCCCTCTGCAAGCTTTGAAAACCTTCCTCGCTGTCCACTATACCTCCAATTTCTGTATCATCAGCAAATTTGCTGATCTGATTTACCACATTATTATCCAGATCATTGATATAGATGACAAATAACAATGGACCCAGCACTGATCCCTGTGGCACATCACTAGTCACAGGCCTCCACTCAGAGAAGCAATCCTCCACTACCACTCTCTGGTTTCTCCCATTGAGCCAATCTCTAATCCAGTTTACTACCGCACCACGTATACCTAGCAACAGAATCTTTCTAACTAACCTCCCATGCAGGACCTTGTCAAAGGCCTTACTGAAGTCCATGTAGACAACATCCACTGCCTTCCCTTCACCCACTTTCCTTGTAACCGCCTCGAAAACTCTAATAAATTGGTTAAACATGACCTACCATGCACAAAGCCATGTTGACTCTCCCTAATAAGTCCGTCTATCCAAATACTTGTAGATCCTATCTCTTAGTACTCCTTCCAATAATTTACCTACTACTGACGTCAAACTTACGGGCCTATAATTTCCCAGATTACATTTAGAACCTTTTTTAAACAACGGAACAACATGAGCTATCCTCCAATCCTCTTGCACCTCACCTGTAGATACCGACATTTTAAAATATATCTGCCAGGGCCCCTGCAATTTCAACACTAGTCTCCTTCAAGGTCTGAGGGAATACCCTGTCAGGTCCTGGGGATTTATCTACTCTGATTTGCCTCAAGACAGCAAGCACCTCCTCCTCTTCAATCTGTATAGGTTCCATGACCTCACTACCTGTTTGCCTTGTTTCCATAGACTCCATGCCAGTTTCCTTAGTAAATACAAACGCAAAAAAAAAACATTTAAGATCTCCCCCTTTTCTTTTGGTTCCATACATAGCCGACCACTCTGATCTTCAAGAGGACCAATTTTATCCCTTTCTATCCTTTTGCTCTTAACATACCTGTAGAAGCTCTTAGGATTATCCTTCACCCGGACTGCCAAAGCAACCTCATGTCTTCTTTTAGTCCATGTGAAGAATTACCAAGCCGCATGTAATTGTACGTGCCTTAACCAATTCCATATTCAGATCATACTCTGAGTGAAATCTTTGGCCTTCAGCTTCCTATTAAATCTACCCCCCTCTCACCTTCAGCTGATATCCAGTAGTGTCTAATTCTCACTGTGATATTTCAGCTGATTTATTTCTCTCATAATTTTATAACCTTCTGTAAGATTCATATTCTCATTTTCCTACATTCGTAAAATAGTAGTTGCACAGCATTCCAGCGCAGAAACAGGCCCTTTGGCCCATCTAATCCAGGCAGACCTATTATTCTGCCTAGTCCCGTTGGACTGCACCTAGACCATAGCTGTCCATATTCCTCTGAACTTCCCTTCTGTTGAAATCGAATCTGCATCCACTACTTCTGCTGGCAGCTTGTTCCACACTCTCACCACCTGATTGAGTAAGGAAGTTCCCCCTCATGTTCCTTGAATTCCAAAGAATAAAGTCCCAGCAAACACAACTCAGTCCGCCAAATCCTTGCAAAATGTTTGTAAGTCTATTCTGCACCCTGAGTATCTGTGTACAATCCAGCGCTTGAGCCTGAATCCCCATGGTCTGAAGGGTTAAGTACTGAACTGCACAGTGTATTTAACATCACAGTTCACTTTCAGCCATCATTAGAGAAATCGCTACTCTACTACTACAACGAATTTGAGAGGTGAGAGATGCAGTGTTACAGTACACGGCTTCAAACTGGGTCAAAGCATACAGTGTGTGATTAGGTAACCAGTTAAATGCTACTGATGACACAGTGCCCGCCAGTGTCCTGAGGCATCGTCACTCCAAAGCCACACAATGTAACTTATTGCATAGATATGAAAAATACAGATCAGCTGAGTCCACCAGCCGTGCCATGTTGTGAACAAACAGCATTGCATCCGATAATTCCTCTCACACTGCAAGTACTCCCTGGATCAAAGTCAAATTTGTATACTGTTGCATGCACGAGTACAGTGGAAAACTTACTTGCAGCAATACCACAAGCATGTAGCATAATACATAATGTTCACAAGAAAAATATATGTTAACAACATAAGTGCCAGTCTCAAGGCATCTGGAGAGCCAGTGGGCACTGCAAGCTCTTTTTCCAGAGACACCCTGGCACAAGTGCATCCTTGGAAGAGAGGAAAGCAGCCAACTGGAGCAGAACTGCTGCCAGGTCCAAAATCAGACCAGTGAGGAGGTTTCTCCAACCAAGAGACTGTGCAAACTTAAGGTTTGAAACTCACGGTGGTGGGGACTGTGCTTGAGGTACCATAACGACTGGCATCTTTACAGGTTACTGAAGTAAAGATGAAGCTGCGAGACATCAGAGAGTTGTGGGTCACCTTGCCGAGCATCCTGTGCAGCGAGAAGGTGACTGCAGGCTTGGCCAATGAGGACAGGTGCTGGAATGGACAGAGCAGAGGGAGGTAAGATATTCTTCATGGAGTTTTAGAGTCTCCACCTCTAACCACTGTAAAATGCATCACTTAGTTTGTTGCATTGGGTGTTTACCTTAATTTAACTAGATATGGGAAAGAACTGAAGGAGCATTTCGTTGTTGTGTTTCCCTTCTCATCTGGTAACATTTGATGGCATTCTGGTAGACAGTCAGGCAGCAGGAAACATGTTATTCAGCCACCAGGTTTGTAAAGAGCATCGAAGACCCAATTATATTAAACTCATTTTACCCTCCCCACAATCCCAACTCTCCCTAGATACTATCAACACACCAAGGGCAATTCAGAGTGGCCAACCTGCAAATTTTTGAGATGTCGGAGAAATCAAGAGTACCTGGAAGAAACCCACATGGTCACAATGAGAGCTTGCCAACTCTACTTAGGCAGCTGTGGATGTCAGGCTTGAACCCAGGTCACTGGAAGATCTCTCAGATGGGATCTCTCAGCCTGGCCGTGAGAGAGCCACCAGATACAGAAAGAAGTTGGATAATTGTAGAATAAGTAGATATGCTGGAAAGAGCAAAACCTTTAAAGGTCATGAGGCAAATGTCAACAATTCCTTAAAAATTCAGTTAGCTCTGGATATTGGTATTAACGCAAAATGTCAACACATTAGCACTGACCCAAAGGTACTCTTTCATGCCTTAAGTATGTCTTAGCATAGACCAGGTCTTCATTTACAAAACTGTATCACTATTTAGAGGGGCCTGAATATCTTTGCTCTTAAATTCCAGAGAGTTGTTATTCAGGTACAGAGATCTAATGGGCATGTAGATGATGCAGACGTAGAAACATAAACAAAGAAACTATCTCCTCAGTCCACTAAGTCTAAACCAACCACCCATGTACCATCATTCGTGTTTTATTCTCCCTGCATTGCTATCACTACCACTTACCTATTGTCAGTCTATCGCTATTACCTATTGCTACTCTCGAAAGCCCTCCTGAAGGAATGATATTGCAATGGTTCGCCATTGAAGATTTGAATCTCTCTTTTAGGCAGAGATGTTGTCGTTGCATACTAAGCTTGCTATTTCCCTTTGCGTCCTTATGGCCTCCATTGCATTGTTTAGACTTTATCATCTGAAACACAAGTGCCACCATACAGCAAATTACTGTCCTCAGAAGTAGCTTGTGCTATTGGGTATGGCATAGGTACAGAGTGCCTCCTTAGTCTGGCTGAGAGTGAACACCCTGTACGATCCCTTGCAGTCTGAACTCGTGGCTCATAGACACCTGAGGAACAACTCTGACATCCAGGACATTTGAACCTGCTAACCCACACATATTTGGGATATGAGAGGAAACTGGTGGACCTGGAGGAATCCAGCATGTTCACAGGGAGAACATGCAAACTCTGCACAGAAAGTATCCTTGGTCACCATTGTACCAAAGTCTCTGGAACCACAAGACAGTGAATCCACTAGCTACACTACAGATGTAGGAAAGGCCAATTTCAGGGCCAGAAGAAACCTCAAGTGGGGAGGTGGGGGGTGGGAACAGGTTGATTTTTGATCTTTTTGACAACAGAATGATATAATTTTATTCATGCATAGGAAATGAAGGCTCAACAGACAGAGTTCTAGGGTGGAGGACTATCTTTGTGCAGACAAGACCCATATTGCCAAGATTTTAGAATAACGGAAAATGATCTCGTTGACATGTATAAGATTCCTCAGGGATCTGACAGCATTATTTCCTAATTAGTGAGTCAAGAACATGAGAATCACAGGTTTAGGATAATCCTGAATGATCTGTGATGGAAGGACGTCCTATACCCAGAACTTTTGAGCCTTTGGACATCTGAGCCTAAGGATTTGGGTGCTCACTGGATCAGTTTCTTCAAGACAAGGCTGATGAGTTTTTGACTGCCAAATGAATAAAGAGGCCTGGGAGTGGTATGGAATGGCAGAGAAATCCATGTATAATCTATCAAATGGTCTTTTCATTTGGTGGAATGAATAAGCTGATCCCACTGTGTTCTGCAAGCTTAAGATGAAAGTGGCCACATATTCACCAAATTCCTGCCTCATTTCACTGTTGTGAGACTTCATCGTGCCAGCTGTTTGTCTTCCTGTGAGCCTTGAGATCAGAAGCAGACCATTCCATGGATTAGGTCACAGCAGGTGTGGACTTCAGCTCCATCTCCTTGCCCTTGCTCCATTCCAATCAAAGCACTGAATCCTCCCCAAAGTGACCCTCAGGGACTGTGAATCTTGGCCAGTGCTTGATACTCTCAAATTCTGGAAAAGTAATTCCCAGTTGAGGCAGAGTCTTAAATGGCAGATATAGGCTTTTAGTGGGGTTGAGAATCAATACTGTAATCAATCAACATTTAAGTTGTTTTTGCTTTTAGCAGTTCATTTCATGCTTGGGCTGCAAAAACTGTTCTGCGCTTGGTGTCTGACTAAATCAATGGCCCTTGAGGGAGGATTGTGTGTATCAGTGGAGGCAATTAGCATCGGAGAAGAACAGATGTTCAGTGAAGCTTCAGAGGACTTTATAGGCTATCATGGAGTACTTAGCAAATGGAAATCTGACACTGAATTTCCAAGGCAGATTGCTGGACTACGTGAGCCTATACCTCCAGTAGATTTGGGGATGCTTGGGCCATGTTATTTTTAATGTAATGTCTTAGCAATGTTAGTTTGGGGTAATTTTGTTTAGAAGTTCCAGTACAGTCTAACGGATGTAGAAAAAGGTGTGGGTAACATTTCATTCAGTGACCCTACCTATCCTCAGGCAGGTTCAGCTCAGAACTAAAGTACTGTTGACCTGAAACATTGACTCTGTTTCTGACTCCACTGATGCTGCCTGGCCTGCTGAGTATTCCTGGCATTTTTGGGCAGAAGACACAAAAGTTAGAAAGCATATGCCAACAGCTCAAGAACAGCTTCAGTTCTGTTCTTATAAGACTTTTGATTGGTCCCCTAGTATGATAACATGGATTCTTGACCTCATTATGACCTTGCACCTTATTGTCTATATACACTCCACTTGCTTAATAACTGTATCACTTTAGTGTGATGTCATTGTTTTACCTTGTGCTTTGCAATACACTGTAGTAATGGACTGATCTGCATGTTCAGTATGCAGGACAAGTTGTTTGCTCTACCTTCGTACATGAGACAATAATGAACAAATTTACCAATTTACAGATTTTTATTCGGGTTGGAGCCATATCAGTGAGGAGCACTGAGATCTGCTTTTCAATTGCATGGCATATCAAATATTTCATTATGCAATTTGTTTTTGAAGCAATCACTTTGGATAGAATGTTTCATTGTATTATTCCCTAGGTGTGAAAGACAGCTTTTGTCCCTGGCAGGACATGTTTGAACATGATCTCCGTAAAGAAATGTTTCTTTTGTCTTCCTTTTCTTTCTGGTATTTCTAATATTTAGAACACCGCTACCCATGTACAAGAAGTATATCTTCATTCTCCCACTTCCCAGTGAAGGAAATTCATCCCTTTGTAAAGGGAATTTTTTAAAAAAAAACCTGCAGATGCTGGAATTCTGAAGTAAAATAAAGATGCTGAAACACTCAGTAAGTCAGACAACATGTATGGAAGGAGAAACAGGGTCAACATTTCAGGTTGGGTCCCTTCAACAGAGAATGCTCATTGTATGTATTATTAGATTTTTTGGGGTCTGCTTTGCTTAACTAATTTGTTTCAACTCACTTTCCCTGAAGCTCCCATTTGTGGACTGCCAACTCTTTGGTCTTAAGTGGCTTGTTTGCTTATTTTGGGATTTATTTGTATCCCATTGATATCAGACTTTTGGTTGAACCTAAAAGTTGAGCACCGCTCATTCTCTCTCTTCCCTCTCCTGTCTGGCAGAAAATCCCAGACCACCAGACTCAAGGACAGCTTCTATCCCATTGTTATTAGACTCTTGATATGCTAAAAGATGAACTCTTGACCTCTTGATGTCCCAATCTTCTTTGTTGTGGCCACTTTACTTTTCTACCAGCATTGCACTTTCGTTGTAACAATTCATTCTGCAATTCCTTTGGTACTAGCTTGATGTACTTGGGTATTATGGAATGATCTGTCTGAATGTCTTCCACCAAAGCTTTTCACTGCATCCCAGTACACATTGACACCAAAAAAATGATACCAGTATTCCTTTTCCTATCTTCCCCTGGCAGACAGCCAAGGGCCTGTCCCATCAGACAAGGTGCCCCTGCCTTCCATATGGTAGTTGGAACAGTCCTTTCAAATTCATAGAGTAATCAGTTTGTATTTGAAATGAACAAGGCAATGTAAGCGAGAGTAGGTTCCCACTGTGAGTTAGTGATGATAGATATAGATTTTCACCCTATCATTTCTTGAAACATTTCTCTTCATCAGGAGTAAGTGAGGAGTCTTGTTACTTGCAACTGCAAAGCATTAGATTGCAGTGTTATAAGACAATGGACCCAACCCTCTTGGGACAGGCAAAAGGTTCAGCGTTCATAAAGTCATAGAGCACAGAAACAGGCCCGTCAGCCCTCCAAGTCCACACCAACCATCAAGGACCCATTCGTTTTTACTCCCCTGTGTCCGCATCAATACTTCCAAATTTTACTACGCACCAATATGCCAGGGCAGCTTGGAGCAGCCAATTCATCTACCAATCAGCACATCTTCAGGTTGTGGAGGACATCCACACGACCACAGAGGAAATGTGCAGGTTCCACACAGACGATTGAAACTGGGTCACCAGCTGTGCGGCCCTTTCATGTGACATCTGCCTTGTAATGGGTGGTTATCGCACATTCTGAGGTTCATGGGTAGGCCTAGTACCAAAAAAGATGGATGCCCCTGTTCATGCCCCTCTCCAGTGAATTTAGACGTATAAAGGGAAAAAAGGCCTTCTTAAAGGCCCATGGCACTCCCAGTGAGGAGTAGGATGATGTTTCATGGATGAATCCATCACAAGATGCACAACACCCTTCAGGTTTATTCAAATACACAACACTGACTTTGCTAGGGAATAATAAATAGACTTTCTAATCAGCTTAACTGAGGCCATTTTTTTCTCATTGAATATTACCCTGAGGAATTACCCAAAGGAGTATTGCAGCTTTAAGTAATAGGAAGATGTTTTATTTCTTTGTACAACGTATAATGGAAATTTATCATCGGAGTAGATTTCTAATTAAAAATCTTACAGACTGAACCCAGTATTAGCAGGCTAGAAGAGGACTCAGAGCTATTAAGTGAAATATTTCATGACACAATCTACATATATTTCAACTCTGGTGCTATTTATCATTCCTGAAATTTAGTTCCCCACCGTGAACTTCAACATGAATAACGTGCATTATTCTGCTGTTGCACAACACCCAATCACATACATACACTGCACCCTGGCCGCAATTATGTGACTAGTTAATGTGACAATGTGCAGCAGTGCAGGTCAAGAGCTATTGTGTGTGTGTGTTTACAGCTGTGCAGTGTACAAAACGTACTGCACTTACTTGCCCAGACTACACCCACAGCTTCTTTGTTACCTGAGATCCATCTTGCCAGCAAGGTGCAAGGGTGCACCACCACTCACAGGTTTCCCTCCCAGTCTTGCAAATATATCATCATGGTCAGGTCCAAATTCTGAAACTCCATGCAGAATAACTGCAGTGGTTCAAGAAGGTGGCTCACTCCTACCTTTGCAGGGGCAGATCGTCTGGGCAATAGATGCTAGATGAAGGGAAGTGTGTGTGTGTGTGTGTGAGAGAGAGAGAGAGAGAGAGAGAGAGAGAGAGAGAGAGAGAGAGGGAGGACAGAGTGTATACATGTGCAAACGCTACAGTGAGGTAACTTTTATTGCATTGCTCTGTGTTTGACACCCACTGACGAAGTCTCTGGAGTTGGTGAAGCAAAACGTTGTGGGGACACTGCTTCTGTGCGCTTGGTGCCCAGTGAAGCACTGAACTGGATAGCCACAGAGATAAGAACTCACTCCCTGGGCCCCCTGCTGAGCTGGCTGAGAATAGAGTCACATTTTCTGAGACTGGATGGGAACAGGGAAATGGCCAGATTTCTGCTCCCATGTGATTGCGAAGGTGTTGGCCATTTGACCCTGTAGAGCATCACAGATAAAAGTAGTCCTTCTGCTACCCAGAGTCTCATTGGCACTTTGCATCAGGGTTACTCATTATTGACTCTTTCCTATCCTATCCTAAGCAAGGGGAAGTTAATACCACTTGTAGTGTCCATACCAATTCCATTGATGTGACTAGACAGAAGGGATGAATTAAACAGCACCTGCTTGCCTGTGGCTCATTGCATGTCTGGGCCAATATTTAACAAGTAAACCATTTACCTACAATGTATATGTAATCATAAGTGTCCCTTTAATGCCTGAAAAAAAACAGGAGTGTTCTGGGAGATGGTGGACGATACTATCCAAGCAAGTATTTCAAATCATCAATATTGAACAGACAGGGCTGGCTGTCCCACTCTGTCATCCTGCCTGTCACATTGGGAAAATCATTACCCCTCTGTGGACTTGGAAAGCAGTCAACATAATCAAAGACAACTCTTAACAGGCAGTAGATACAAAAGCCTGAAAGCACATACCACCAGGTTCCAGCACAGCTTCTATCCTGCTGCTTAAGCCTATAGAGTGGATGTCTTGTACAGTAAAATGGATTCTTGATCTTATAATTTACCTCTTCATGGTGTTATCTGCCTGCACAGCATTTTTTCTGCAATGGTGACACTACATTCTGCGTTCTGTTATTGCTCGTCCCTGGCACTATCTTGATGTACTGATGAAATCATCTGTATGGATGGCATGCAGAACGAAGTGTTTCACTCTATCTCAGTACGTGTAATAATAACGTAATTTACCTCTTCCCCTCACCACACAAGATGAATTGTGGGAAACATAGGGATAAAGACAGAGGCAATTCAGCCCATTGAATCCATGCTGACTGCATTTGAAATACTCCTATTTCCCATTACTGTGGGCTCCTGTGTCATGGCTTCACCCTCTCCTGAGTACATTTTATAAGTGTTGATAGTTCCTGCTTCCATTGCCCTTAGAGGCAATAAATTCCGTTCCCCTTGCCACTTCTATTCCCCACATTGGCCTCTTCTCCCTTCTCACCTGCCTCTCATTTCCCCCCGGCTCCCCTCCTCCTTCCCCCTCTCCTATGGTCTACCCTCCTCTCCGATCAGATTCCTTCTTCTCCAGCCCTTGGCCTTTCCCACCCACTTGGCTTCACCTATCACCTTCCAGCTAGCCTCCTCCTCACACCCACCCCCCACCTTTTTTATTCTGGCATCTTCCCCCTTCCTTTTCGGTCCTGAAGAAGGATCTCGGCCCAAATTGTCGACTGTTTACTCATTTCTATGTATGCTGCCTGACCTCCTGTGTTCCTTCAGTATTTTGTGCGTGTTGCGATAAATTTCGGACTCCTCAATTCTTTTGGGTGAGAGTATGTTAACCAATACTAATCTCTCAGTGACAGTGCTTATTCAAGCAGGTTTGTATCCATACAGGACTAATGCCTAACAACTCTGATTGCACACGACAGGTACCTCCCAGAGGTCATGGCAGATGGACTGGCCAATCAGATTAATAACCCAGAGGTGGAGGTTGACATCACGAAACCAGACATGACTATTCGCCAGCAGATCATGCAGTTGCGGATAATGACCAATCGCCTGCGGAATGCCAACAATGGCAACGACGTGGACTTCCAGGATACCAGTGAGTACCCCGCCCCACTGTAACTTTACTGATGCTTGATTCCGATGCATGCATTGACATGAAACATTATTACTGATTCACCTGTTTTTAGTGCATAAGTTGTGCCTACAAAAGCCTTCGTTCTCCCACTTCCAAATCTGAAAGAAGAACAGAAAATGCTGGAAAAAAGCAGCAAGTCAGGCAGTGTCTGTCCATGTTTCGGGTGTACACCACTACTCTGATGATTGGTTCTGAACCTGAAATGTTGACTGTTTCTCCTTTCATAGATGCTCCCTGACCTGCTGTGTTGTTTTCGGTATTTTGTTATTGTTTCTGACTTGTTGTGTAATTTCCCCCAGTGGCCTTTTGATCCAGCTATCTGTTAATGCATCTTCTGTTGATATATCTTCTGATAGGGTGGTGGCGCACTCAGATGCTGTGGCCACTTGGGGTCCAATCAAAGAAACATCTGTTCATATTGTAAGTCTGTTTTACAATCACAAGTCACTGCTGGATGCTAAAAACATCGAGCACTGCAGGACTTTTCCATCAGCCAGTCGCTTGATAGCGATGGAGATGGACTTGTTGTGTACCTTTCTGCCGAGACGGTGCACGATTCAGCAGAACAAATGATTCTCTTGGACGTTATTAATTGTGATCACAAGACCCTGAAGAACATCGGTAATGTAGAATTCTGCAAGTCCATTTGTTGGTGAGGCCGATGGTGGGGGAGCTGCGTGGCCTTGGTTGTGGCGAGGACTAGGCCTTGGACGCAGCTGCCCAAGTCCCTCTGCTAGCTGAGCTAAAATTATGCTGGATGGGAGCTGGCTTCTCCTATCAGCTCCACCCAGCGTACGTTTGGTGCTGCCCTCCAGTGTTTGCTCAGTGGAAGACCAAGCAGGACCAGGACAATCTACAATCGTGCAACTCAGGGACTTGAGCTATATATTTTTTGTTACACTACATTTTTCTGAAACCAATACCATCTGTGCTATTTTTCAGTGTGTTGTGTGCTATTGGTAATGAGTTTTGCACTTTAGTCCCAGAGGAAATCTGTTTCGTTTAGCTATACTCATGTACAGTTGAGTGATGATTCAACTTGAATGTGAACTTGAAACTTGTTGATGACATTGATATCACAGGGTAATGGACTGGGTATTATTGCAACAGAACATGCCCAGTCCTATTTCCCTCAACAGAAAACAGGAACAAAGCTATCCTTCCCTCTTGATTTTTATCTCTCCTCCCTCATTCCTCCCACTTCCCATTTTGTAGCCCCTATACCCCATTCCCTGTTTGTCCTCATCTATGTAGCAGCCACACAGTTAACCAGTGGATATAGGGCGAATGAATTGCCAGTTGCAAGCTGAGGCTCTTCCTCAGGGGTTCCCAATCTGGGGTCCACAGACTCCTCGATTAATGATAGGGGTCCATGACATAAAAAGCATTGGGGATGCCTGCCTTGCTGCTGTCTGTGAATGCTGAAGTTGGCTTCTAATGTTTCTAACTGGGAGAAAACTACAATCACGGTTTCTTTAAAGCAGAAGATAAAATTCCAATAATCTGACTTGTTTGGTGTGCCAGACCTGCAAATTTTGGATTATTGGATATTATTCTTAAACAAAATTTGAGTCACTTTTTTTTTGTAGAATTTGCATAGTATTCCAATAACCTTTCCAGTGGTCCTTGTAGGTTTAAAGGGAGCAAGAGAAAGGAATCCCTCGTGAGTTTGAAGGGAGTATGAGTTTCAGGGGAGCACAGGAAATGGGGACCAGTCAGTTAAAGCAAGCAGAGGACCAGGGCCCTCATTAGTTTAAAGAGAGGGACATGATTTGTTAAAGCAGTACAGAGTGATCCAGCAGAAGGCAACTAAGGAAGCCATTGGGGGCAGGGGAGGAGAACAATGAAAAATGAAGGTAGGCTTGCCAACAATATCAAAAAGAATAGCAGGTGCTTTTTCAGATATAGAAAAGAGTAAAGAGAGGTGGGAAATGACGTTGGAGAGGTAGTAATGGGGGACAAGGAAATGGTGGACGAAGTATTTTGTAACTGTCTTCACCAGCAGTATGCTGGAAGCTTGAGGGTGTCAGGGGCCAGGACTGTGTGAAGTTGTCATTACTAGGGAGAAGGTGCTTGAGAAACTGAAAGGTCAAGGTAGATTAGTCACCTGGACCAAATGGACTACACCCCAGGGTTCTGAAAGAGATAGCTGAGGAGACTGGGGAGACATTAGTAATGATCCTTCAGGAATCACTAGACTCTGGGATGGTTCCAGAGGACTGGAAGATTGCAAATGTCACTCCATTCTTCAGGAAGGGAGGTTGGTGGAAGACAGGAAATTATAGATCAGTTAGTCTGAACTGAGTAGCTGGGAAGATGTTCGAGTTGATTGTTAAGGATGAGGTTTCGGGGTACTTGGAGGCCAAATCAACAAGACTTCCTTCAGGGAAAATCTTGTCTGCCAAATCTGTTGGAATGCTTAGATGTTCAGAAGGACTTTGACAAGGTGCCGCACATGAGGCTGCTTAAAAAGATAAGAACCCATGGTATTATAGGGAAGGTACTAGCACGGATAGGGCATTGGCTGATTGACAGGAGGCAAGCAGTGGGAATAAAGGGAGCCACTTCTGACTGGCTGCCAGTGACTGGTGGTGTTCCACAGGGACCGGTATTGGGACCACTTCTCTTTACATTTATGTCAGTTATTTGGATGATGGAATTGGTGGCTTTGTGGCCAGGTTTGCAGACAACATGAAGATAGGTGGAGGGACAGGTAGTATTCGGGAAACAGGGAGACTGCAAAAGTATTTAGACAGAAAAGTACAATGGCAAATGGAATACAGGGTCAGGAAGTACATGGTCATGTTCAAGGTAGAAGGAATAAAATCACAGACTATTTTCCAAACAGGAAGAAAATTCAAAAGTCTGAGGTGCAAAGGGACTCACGAGTCCTCATGCAGGATTCTCTTAGTTGAGTCAGTGGTGAGAAAGGCAAATGCAATGTTAGCATTCATTATGAGAAGACCCAAATATGAAAGGAAGGATGTAATGCTGAGGCTCACGAGAATGATTCTGGGAATGAAAGACTTACTGTATGAGGAGCAATTGAAGGCTCTGTACTTTTACTCACTGGAATGTAAAAGAATGAGGGGAGGATCTGATTGAAGCTTAACAAATGCTGAAAGGCCTAGATAGAGAGAATGTAGGAGAGGATGTTTCCTATGGTGGAGGAGGTGCAGAGTAGAAGGACATCCATTTAAAATGGAGATGAGGAGGAATTCCTTTAGCTAGAGTGTAGTGAACCTGTGGTATTTGTTGCCACAGACAGCTGTGGAGGACAGATAATCTCTGTAAGGCAGAGATTGAAAGGTTCTTGATTAGTCAGAGCATGAAAGATTACGAGGAGGAAGCAGGAGAATAGGGTTGAGAGCCAGAGCACACTCAATGGGCCAAATGGCCTCATTCTGATCCTGTGTCTTACGATCAAGATAATGAACCATCAGAATTTTATCCTATAATTATATTGTCCTACAGTTGTAAGAAGGTGAACTGCAGTAGTTTAATTTGTGGTTTAAATATTACAGAGAATGCATAAGCAAATTACTAACAGCAGGGAACATAAAGATTCAAAGGAGAATCAGAGAGCACAGAATTAAAGGAATAAAAATAGAATATGTATCTTAAACCACCTCCACAAGATGATAATGCAAAACTTCACTTCAGAGTACAATTAGCTCTAAATTAGGAATAAATCTGAGATTTCTTCTAAAGCTCTGCTGTTGATGTCTGGTTTTGCTAGCTGGGATCTATTGGGTACATCAGCACAACCTTCCTACAAATAGGTCACATCTGTTCAAAGTAAACTTATTTTCAAAGTACATTTATGTCATGATATATAATCCTGAGATTTGTTTTCTTGCAGGCATAGTCAATAAATCTATAGAATAATAAACAATAACAGAATCAATGACAGATTGCCCAAACTAGGGAGTTAACCAGTGTGCAGAACACAACTAACTGCAAATACAAAAGAAAAAAAAACAATAAAATAAATAAATAAGCAATAAATATTGAGAACATGAGATGAAGAGTCCTTGAAAGTGAGTCCATTGGTTGTGGGAACATTTCAGTAATGGGGCAAGTGAGGTCAAGCGAGGTAATGGGTAAAGCCCTCTCAACCATTGAGCATCTGCATAAAATATTGCCGTAGAAAAGCAGCACCCAGCATCAAAGATCCTCACCCAGGCCGTGCTTTTTTCTCGCTTCTGCTTCAGGTAGAAGGTACAAGAGCCTCAGGACTTGCACCACCTGAACAATTACTATCTCTCAACCATGAGGCCCTTGGGAAAAAAAGGAGATAACTGCACTCATTTAAGGACTCTTCTATCTTGTTATTTCATGCTTGTTATTTATTGATACCTGAATTTGCATAGTTTGTCCGTTACGATTAATGTTCTATAGATTTGCTCAGCACTCCACAGAAAAAGAATCTCAGGGATATATGAGGTGACACGTATGTATTCTGATAATAAATTTTATTTTGAACTTTGAAATTGAATGAAGTTATCCCTTTGGTTCAAGGACCTAATGGTTGAAGGGTAGTAACTGTTCCTGAACGTGGTGGTGCGAGTCCTGAGGCTCCTGTACCTTCTTCCTGATGGCAGCGATGAGAAGAGAGCATGTCCTGGATGGTGGGGGGTGGGGGTCCCCGATGGTGGATGCTGCTTTCCTGCAACAGCATTTCGTGTGAATGTGCTCAATGGTTGGGAAGGCTTTACCCGTAAAGGATATCCACTACCCATATCCACTACATTTTGCTAGATTTTCTGTTCAAAGGCATTGGTATTTCCGTACCAGGCTGTGATGCAGCCAGTCAATATACTCTCCACTACATATCTCTAGAAGATTGTAACACACACAAAATGCTGACAGCATCTATCGGAGAAACACTGTGGATGTTTCGGGCCAAGACCCTTTGTCAGGAAGATTGTCAAAGTTTTAGATGTCATGCCGAATCTCCACAGACTCCTAAGAAGTAGAGGCACTGTCATTCTTCCTTCGTAATTGCACTTACGGACTGGGCCCAGGACAGGTCTTCAGAAATAGTAACACCGAGGCAGTTAACGTTGCTAACTTTCTCTGCCTCTGATCCTGCAATGAGGACTGGTTCGTGGACCTCTGGTTCCCTGCTCCTGAAGTCTATAATCAGCTCCTTAGTCTTGCTGACATAGAGTCAGAGGTGATTGTCATGGCACCACTCAGCCAGATTTTCAGTCTTTGGCCTAAATATGACAGTGGTGTCATTAGCAATCTTGAATATGGCATTGGAGCTGTGCTGAGCCTGACAGTCGTGAGTGAGTAGATCAGGGGACTAAGCACACAGCCTTGTGGTGCACCTGTGCTGATGGAGTTTGCCAAGGAGATGATGTTGCCGATCCAAACTGACTCGGGTCTGCAAGTGATGAAATCCAGGATCCAATTGTAAAAGGAGCTACTGAGGCCAGGGTCTTAGAGCTTATTGATTAGTTTTGAGGGGATGATAGTTCTGAATGCCGAGCTGTAGTTGATAAAGAGCATCCTGATGTATACATCTTTGCTGTCCACATGTTCCAGGGTTGAGTGAAGAGCCAATGAGATGGCATCTGTTGTGGATCTACTGCTCCAGTAGGCAAGCTGGAGCAGATCCAAGTCACTTCTCAGGCAGGAGTTGATATGTTTCATCACCACCCTCTCAAAACCCTTCATCACAGTGGATGTAAGTGCTGCTGGGTGGTGTTCATTGAGGCAGGTCACCATACTCTTCCTGGGGACTGCTATACTTGCAGTCTGCATGAAGCAGGTGGGTAGCTCAGACTGCCATAGTGAGAGGTTAAAGATCTCAGTGAACATGCCAGCCAGTAGATCAGCACAGGTATTTGGTAGTTTGCCAAGTATTCTGTCTGGGCCGGATGCGTTTCGTGGGTTCCCCTCCTGAAGGCTGTTCACACATCAGCTTCAGAGACTAAAGCCACAGGATCATCAGGGGATGTGGGAGTTCATGATAGTTTCTCCATGTTTTGATGGTCAGAGTGAGCATAGAAGGCCTTGAGACATCTGGAAGTGAAGCCCCGTTGTTACGTGATTCACTTGATTTGGTACTCAAGCCCTGCCTCAACTGTCGGACATTCTTTGTTGATTCAAGTTTGGTCTGAATTGTCACTTTGTCTCTGAGATGGCCTTCTGGAGATTGTACCAGGACCTCTTGTAACCGTTTTTGTCACCAGAGTTGAATGCCTCTGATCTGGCTCTCAGCAGATTGCAGATCTCAAGGTTCATCAAGGCCTTCTGATTGGAGAACACTGAATAATTTTGCAGAGACACACTAGTCTACATCTATTTTAATAAGGTCCATTACAGCCATCGGTATGACATAAATAACATGATTACAGCTTCCCTATTTTAGATCCCTTCTGCTTCCCAATCATTTGTCTCCTTCCCTATATCAAATCCCTGTTACTTTGAAAACAAGTCTCACTTGGAGATTGTTTAAGATATAAATTTTTTACATATTCACTTACTGCGGTGCTTTTGTTACTTTGTTCATCGTTCTTCGTAATTTCCTTGTGCATACTTTGTTCTATTCAGGCTGTGAATAAAACGTTTATTAACTTTTTTTTTGTAGCTGTATGATTATATAGAAAAATTTTGAAAACATTATTTGGCTCACTGGGGCCTTGGTTCCTGCGGTTTCACCATCCTACCTGGAGTTCTGCTGCTCTTGGAAATAAAAATAGAACGCAGATGGTGGAAATCTAAAACAAATCTCAATAAGTTGAAAATATTCAACAGGTCCGGCTGTTTCTGAGGGAACAGAAAGAGGATCAACCTTTCAACTCAGATATTCTAACTGAAGATCTGCATTGTGAAACTGCTGCTGTTCCTCTTCCCACTGGTGCAGCCTGACCTGCTGAGTATTTTCCACATCTTTTGTTTCACTGCTGCCATCGTTTGGGACTCACAACGTACAGTGAAGAGGAGATGCAAGGCTCTGCCCTGTTGTACCTTCTTGCTGGTATAACAGAAGAGTTGGAAGAATTCAGGCAGCCAAGAAGCATCCATGGAAAGGAAATCCAGTTTAAATGTCAGAGTGAGTGTTCCTTCCTCAGAAATGGAGGACAGTGGAGGGTGTCAGTTTTCAAACAAGGGTTGTGCAAAAGAGTGAGGTGTAGGACAATAGACTACGCTCAGCGGCCACTTTATGGCCACTACACCATGATTAGAGTGATCGGTTCTTAAATAGTATCAGGTCCATATGTTTGTGTTCAAAAAGCAGTGATTTTTGTCACTGATAGTTGGCAAGAAATAAACAGTAAGACGATTTATAACTGTTTTGCTTATCACTGTTTTAAGCATTCAGGCTTGGAGATGTCAGAAACTGCCAGGAAATGAATTAATTTCACTACTTTAAATTTACTAGAACTCGGTTTCCTGCACTTCCTTTGAACTCACCGTGGTCCTGGTTCCCATGCTCCCTTTAAATCCTCTAAATTTCAGAATAAAAGAATCAATAGTGTTCTGCAGTATTAATATTATTTTCATTCAACAATCCAGCAGATTTCCCAGTTGGTACCACTGTAAGATACTGGAGTTTTGCAAATCAGTTCTCATACCAAGCCACAATCCATTGTCATCATCACTTATTAAATATCACCTCACCCTTATCATTTTGTCCAAATGTTCCAAAAGTTGACAGTCGTCTCCATAAGAATGTTGAGGTTTAACCAGGAGGCATTGTACATGATGGGTTCCAGGGTGTGATTTTGGGGTGCAAAGTTTTGAACAGAATCTGACAAAGAGTATATTGGAATAGTTAAGTCCAGAGAGTAAAACTTTGTGGGGTTTTCCTGTGCTATCTGTATGGAACTTGCTCCTTCTCCCTGTGACCCCATGGGTTTTCTCTGATTTTCTACAGTTTATTCCCAAATTCTAAGTGCGGGGTGATTGGTTAATTGGAAACTACAAATTTCCCACAGTGTAGGTGAGTGTTGGAATCTGTGGAGAGTTGGTGAGAATATGGGGAGATTAAAGAATGGGTTTAATGCAGGATAGGTGTAAATGGGAGGTTGACAGTCAGCAAGGACTCAATGGGCTGAAGGGCCTGTTCCCACACCCCATGACCCTAAAGCATTACCAAGGCCCCCTTCACTGTCATAATTTTCTTGCCCACAGGTGACGACAGCAGTGGATCTGGAAGTGGCGATGGCTGTTCAGAGAATAGTTGTGGTCGGAGGAGGTCCTTCAATGTGGCGACGAGGTCTCCTGTTGTCTATGCCATCCCGAAACAGAGCGGCAAAACCAAAGGCAGTAATGGGAGCGAGGCACTGCCACACTCAGCCGGCTTCCTCTACGTGTTATCTTTGGTCATCACCCTGCAGTATTTCTGTCGGTAGAATCGTTCCTGGGGGCATAAGAGAGGGTGAGAGAGAGAGAGAGAGAGAAAGAGAGAGAGACTGAGGCAAAATCTTTGCCAATAACGGACAAGAGTTTTGTTTAACTTTGCAACATAAATAATAATCTTTTGGCTATTTGTAAGTACTGGCAGTGCTGGAGGTGAATAAACCTTTGAAACTTTGAACACCTTGGGGAGGGGAGTTTCCTCTGAGCAGTTTGAAGAGGGTCCAGTACTCTTCAAGCCTGACTTTTCTCTAGCTTTGCAGCATACAGTTGCTTTGATCACCCTGTCAACACAATGCAGCACACACATGGGCTCCCACTGGGAAGCTGTGTTTTCCAAGTATCGAGAGACAAGAAGTGAAAATATCCTAATTATGACACTGAACTTCTTTACTTGAAGATAAACATCCCAACAAAGTATATCTGATACATTGACTGTATGAACATTCACAGGGGTGTCATGTAGGGTTATAACCCTATAATTACAAGTAAATTGCATCAGTCTAGATTACCAGGAGCTCTTTTCCTGGTATTTTTCCCCCCAACAACATGGCCAATCATTTCTTTTTAGTAATAGTATATGGAGCAATGGTATAAATGTTTGTGAGCTGTGAAAGAAAAATGGTTGTTGATAATTCCCAAAGGGTCAGGAATGACTGACACTACTTGTGTAGTTTTTAACACTGTCAAGTTGGTAGAGAATGCATTGTTAAGTGTGGGATTGTTACTGGCTGGGCACTGGGGAGGTTCTGTTCACTGGGATTTAAACAGTTCAGTCATCTACAGGAACCTGCGCATGCAAATGACTTACACTGGGCTTTCTTATAATGGAAAGGGTTAACAGAATGATAGAATAGGAAGAGAAGGCGTTTTTTTTTAAAAAAAATAGAAGCACACACAAACACGTATAACAGGCCCAAATTCAAAATGACACGATGGCAGCTATTTAAAATGTAGAATCTTCCCAGGAAACTATGTAAAAAGTTCCTGTGCTTTCTGGTTTTCAGAAGGGATGAGGCCAATAAGTGGGTGTGAGCTTGGTGGGGGAGGGGGAAGGGTGGCACAACAGAATGGTTCTTAGAATTGCTCCTGCCTTTGTACATTGTTCACTATGTGGTAGAAGTGTTTGTAGCGTCGTTGTGTTTTAAGGTATGGCTGTCACTTTGAGCCTAAAAGGCAGTGGCTAGGGGAAAAAAAGTCTTGTAATCTGAGCTGGGATGGTGGGAAATGTTGGGCAGGAGAGAGTTGCCACTATTGCAAAAAATAAATAAAGAAAACCAAATTGAACTGAATATAATCAGAATATCTTATTGAATGGTTGGGTAGTTACAAAAGGGTGGTGTCTGTGGCCCAGATGAAACCATCCAGCTTTCTATTCATCCCAGGAATTCACTTAGTCCTTAACATTGTTTATAGGTTGTGCTGCTTTTCAGGGGAGAAAAATAAAGTGCAAAATGGCACACTGAAAAACAAAATACACAGTAAATGCATGTTATCCTCCAACTTATTTATATACATCCTAAGAATTTTGTTTTAGGTTGTCTGATTCCTGCTTTAAACACTTACTTCCTTAAAAATGTTCCAAGTTTTGCAGTTGCCTGTTATTATTTGAGACAGGTAGGTGTTTCCCATGAAGGTGATTGAATGTGCCAAGAGCGAGCCTAGTTACTGCCTCAGCCCTGTGTACAGTTTGCCCTGATTTCAACCAGTAGGTAACTGCATATCAACGTCCATTAAACAAACCCTGGTTCTGAGAAAAGAATGTTTGGCTGAGTTGCAAATGTGACCAGATTGCAAAACATTATTTTCCACAATGATTCTTTATGGCACATTGACACAGCAGAAAGCACCAGAAGGAAGCTCAAAGGTGTAAAGGGTAAAACAAAATCAAATATGTCTGCAGCTTAAAATAGAGTCTGTCTGTCAGGATTCTGACAGATTTATAAAGATTCCTGTTTCCAAACTCTGCAGAAACCATGCAGCTCTCTTCAGTGCATTTATTTTATCAAGAGCTTGTTTGCTGGTTTATCTCCTTCACTATAACCTTGCAGTTGAGGATTCAAATCCCCGCCCCTTTTAGACTGTTATAACCTGGTTCCTGTTTTTATATCAGTTCCTATTTTACTTACGTACTGCCATTATTCTAGCTGGTGATTGTGATTCTTTCAAAAGTATATATTTTAATAAATTTTTGCACTGTCTTAACTTTCAGTTACGAAATAAAATGTGATTAGAAGTCAAACTGGTTTTAATTTTAAGGACCTGGAAAAGTTGGGGGTGACTGTCTTCTTGGTACATCATATATCATCCTTCCGTTCACCCCTGTCCCTCCTGTTTTACTCTGTGGTTCCTCACTGAACCTGTTATTTGCTGCTATTCTCTGAATATGTTTAACTCATCTGCTCTGTACAATATGTAAAACTTACTGGGAACTACATTATTATTAATGTATAACCTCTATGTTTCCTCATGCTGCCCCCTCTATGTGCCCTATCTTCTGTTTTTATTTTGTCTTACTCATTCACCTCTTTTGCAGTCATCCTCCTCAATTGTCTCTGTATTGCATGCATTCTCTCCGAGTTGTCTTGTTCCCATCCTCCCAGTGATTTTCTCTCTAACATCCTCCAACAGCAGTTAGCCTCTCCCATAAAGCAAGAGACACAGCTCACTTGCGATTGAATCTCTTCAAACTCTATGTATGAATTGTTCAGAATCTTTTGTAATTTTGTGCCTGTCCATTCCTATAAATCTATTAAGTTAAAAAAATGGGATCTTTTTATATTAACAGTGGGGAATTTGTGAATGAGGTGAAAGATATGAGAACGTCTTTTTTGATTATTTTAATCCATTAAGAACTAGGAATCTGCATATACTGCTTTCCGATCAAAGAGCCTAGCTATAAAGAATACTTAGCAAACTTTGTGGAACTGCTCTTTGCGACTGTCTTCAAGGGTAGGTGGAGTAAAATAGGTAAGAGGGAGTATTGTCACTGCTGGTGATACCACATAACTGGGCATTTATGGATGTGGGGAAATATGTTGACAACAGGTTCCGTAGACACTCAAAACTGCAAATGCGTACCTCAAAAATATTAGACAAAAGGTACCCCTTTCTGACCCTTCTCCATTTAAGTTGCTTTGCCTCTGTGTTTATTGTACCTCTATCAGCTCAGGGTTCATGCAGTTCTGACACAAAATGTATTGAAACAGGCCATAAAAGGTTCAGCTCTTCCTTTGATGCAGAATGCTGTACATAACTGGTGGCCATTTGTGGGTAGCAGTGGAGGATCCCTATGGGAAGAGGTTGTTTCAGTTCCTTTGATACACTACCAATGGTAACACATGCAGTGTGACAGACTGATCTTTACAAAAAAGGAGTGTCTGATTTCTTGGGATCTTTCAACTGCAACTGCATTTTTATTCTTGTTTGATTAGTTGATTCTGTGTGGATTTGTCGTCGTTTCTGGAGATGAAGGGTGGTGGGGGTAATTTCTTTTGTTTCTTGTGAACTGACCAATTTATTGGACTTTGGATTCCATGCTGTACTAAGGGGCCCATATTGTTGCTTGTGGGTCTGGGCTCAATGACTAACAAACAAGAGAGGAATCATTTAGGTTGTCTCAAGTCAACTCTCGGATTTTCCATTTAGTTATTCAGCATGGAATAAGGGCTGAAGATTGTGAGCAGTTTTGTCTTAACAAGAAGGTGGTGTCACATTTTATCCGGCTGTTTGCATTCTCTCAACCCTCTCAGTACTTGCAAACAAACTATTGCCTGACTCTTGTTGCTCGTTTCTCCCAAGTACTGAAAGATTGAGCACAACTTTTTGAAAGGAGGGCGGAGAGCCTACCACGCACTGGACTCACAATGTTGGGCATAAGAAGCACAAGCCTGTCCTTTACAGACCTACCCACCCAAAGAGCTTGTTGATGTTGGTAAAAGCTTCACGCACCAGCTAACCCACCTCACAAGTCTTTCTTTTTAAGTTCAAAAGGAATGTGTTAAATGTCAATGTGATAGTCTCCTTTTCACTTTCTGTTAATTGTTCGATCAGGTCATTTATTGTGAATATCCTCCAAGATTAAGATCGTTGACTCATTCTTTACTGTGTTATTTTATTTTGCTGTAAAAAAAATTACAGAAAGAAAGGGACAAAGACGCCCATTTACTACATGCTTGGTTGCAAAGCTTTTGAGAAAATAAAAAAAGAACATTTTGAGTCTTTGTCTCAGATGTTCTTGGCTCGTGTGAAAGTTGCACTTCACAACTTCAGGCCACCCCAGAATACCTTGCACTCTGTGAACTTATTTTAAGACAGTCACCATTAAAAATTGGGAAAATAGAACAGTCCATTTGCGGCCAGCAAATTACTACAAATAAATCTGTGATAAGACAAGATTGTGATCACGTCTGCTTTTCCAAGATCTACAGGTAGAAGTGGTCATACCTTACTTAGTTGTTTAAACTTTCTTACACCAATCTCGATACTAATTTACTTAGACTTTAAGACCATAATACGTAGAAGCAGAATTAGTCCAACTGGTTTGCGCTGCCACTCAGTTGTGACTGGTATTTCTTCAGTCCTATTCTGCTGCTTTATCACGTAACCCTTAGCCGTTGTAGAGGTAAAAAGCCTATCAATGTATACCTTAAATACAACCAAGTTCTTGGTCTCCACTGCACCCTGTGGGCACAGGCCCATCACCCTGTGGCTGGAGAATTCCTCGGTTTAATGGGATGTCCTTTTATTCCGAGGCTGGGCCCTCAGATCTTAGGTTCTCTTACTGGTGACAACACCCTCTTTATGGTCCATTCTATCCAGTGGATTTTAATGAGAAATCCAGCACCCCCCCCCCCCCCACAATCATTCTGACTCCGTCGGATGGAGGCCCAGAGATATCAAATGCTCCTCATTCCTTAAGCCCCTTTCAATCCCAGGTTATACTTGTGAACCTCCTCTGGACTCTCAACGTGCCCTTCCATATGTATGGGATCTAGGATTACTCCTAAAGTAGGCCTCCATTAGTATCGATAGACCATGGATTTGCACCTTGGAAAGTTTCCAGGTTGCAAGCCTGGGCAAGGTTTTTTTATGGACGACCGGCAGTTGCCCAAGCTGCAAGTCTTCCCTCTCCACGTCAGCAATGTTGTCTAAGGGAAGGGCATTAGGACCCATACAACTTGGCACCGGTGTCATCGCAGAGCAATGTGTGGTTAAGTGCCTTGTTCAAGAACGCACACACAGCCTTAGCCAAGGCTCGAACTAGCGACCTTCAGATCACTAGACAAACACCTTAACCACTTGGCCACGTGCCAACTGCTCCTAATCTTTCAGATGTGATCAGACCAATGCCTTATTAGACAGCAACAGTACAGCCTTGCTTTTATGTCCTAGTCAGTTCAAAGTGAATGCTAACATTGCATTTGCCTTATGTGATCTCTGCCTGTCTGTTGCAGTGTTGTTCTCCAAAGTACAGAAACCATCTTGTGGAATTATTTACATATGCCTGAGAGAGGAAGTGAGAATTCCATGACTCCAATAAAGCAATTCTTTAAGGTGACAATAGCTGGCCAGCCACAATTGCATCCTCAAGTCCCTGGAATGAGATTTGAATCCATTCTCATAGATCACAGAACTTCAGCAAACTCTCCAGTCCTGCATAGTCTTTGTGAGAGCTGCAGCTTGACTAGACTCCGGATTCCCCTCCCCCAGACACCAAGTACTCAGCTGCTGTTTGCAAGGGCGCCATTGAGAGATCCCACATGGAAATGGGCCTTTCAGCCCAATTAATATATACTGACCCATTTACACTAACCCTCAACTATTCCCATTTTGTTCCCCCCACGTTCCCCTCAGCTCTAAGATTCTACCACTCGCCTAACACATATGGCTAATTTTCAGTGGCCAGCTAATCAATCAGTCTGAGGCAGAGGAGCACCTTAGAAAACCCATTCACAGCGAGGGAAGAACATGCAAACTCCTGATAAACACGGTCTGACATGAGGATTAAACCTGTGTTTGTGGAGTTATGAGGCAGACACATTGGTTCATGGCCTCCTCTTGCCATGATGAGGCCACTCTAAAGGTGGAGGAGCAACACCTCATATTCTGTTTGGGTAGCCTCCAACCTGATGGCATGAACATCAATTACTCCTTCCTGTAATTTTTTTCCCCTTCTCTTTCCTTCTATATCCCACTTTGGCCTCATACCTCTTCTCCTCACCTGCCTATCACCTATCCCTGGAGCCCCTCCCCCTTCTCCATCTTCCACTCTCCTTTCCTATCCAATTCCTTCTTCTCCAGCCCTTCACCTATCAGCTTCTAGATGGTCATCCTTCCCCTCCCTCCCCCCTTTTATTCTTACCACATCCCCTTTCCTTTCCTGTCCTGATGAAGGGTCTTGACCTGAAACATCAACTTTTTGTAAATTTCTACAGAGGCTGCCTGACCAGTAGAGTTCCTCCAGCATTTTGTGTATGTTGCTCTGGACTTCCAACATCTGCAGAATCTCATGTGTTTACTACTAACTTTTTGCCATCTTCATTGTGGATTAATTGCCGCCCACCTCAATGGCCTTTCTGCCTGAGCTGTCCTTAGTACAAGTCATCGTATGACCACACAAGCATCAGAACTGAATCTTATTGGATACTCATTCAGAAACCATGAGTGATTTCCAAACTATGAGATTGCAGTGCATTTCCTTTGCTATTGCATTGTTTGGCTTACTGGTTTGCAGTGGAGACCTTCTTTGTTCCCAAGTATGCCTATAGCCCTAACCCCTCCCCTCCCCTCCCAATCCCCATTCCTTCTTCACCCACAGAAGCAGCAATGTCCAAGAAGTCATTAGACGAGATTCCCAAGAAAAACCTGTCGGCAAAAAGTAAAAGTGCACAGCACTGGAGTCATCTTGCTGGGAGAAGGACAGGAGGGATTATGGACATGAAATCACTGATAAGATGTGAGATGTGGTGACCAGTGAATCATGGTGTGGAGCCTTGGGTTTTCACTGTTTTTTAATGACTAGGAAGTGGGAAGAATGAGTTAACTACAAAGTGATACTGATCGATCTACTGTGGTAGGTGAACAAGAACGTGAGGAAGCGTTGATCCCAAAATGACAAGAGCTGAGCCTCTCAAGCCTGCTCCACTATTCAAATATGATGGTGTCTGATCCATGGCGACCTCAGCTCCTCTTCTGTGCCAATTCCCATACCCTTCAATTCCTCAGTCATTCCACTTCCTCTTTAAATAATCCCAGTGATCCAGCCTCCACAACTCTACCATACAGAGATTCAGCACCTCTGAAAAATGACCCTACAATTCCCAGTTTAAAATTATTCCTCATTTGACTATATCACACCAGTAAAAACACCTCAACATCTACCCTTTTGTGCCCCCTATGGATCTTTATATAATATAGTTCATTGAAAAGGTAGTGGACAAGTGTAAAAAGATAATTTAAAAGTCATATAAAAGTTAGCCTTCCTCTCAAGGCCAGAAGTTATATGTATTTGAATAATTTGTAAATTATAGTACTCAGGGAAATCAGAGTTTAATTCCAAGTGTCACACCTTAGGAAAAACATCACCGTAGTTGCCTTTGATGGGATGTCATCTAATTGGAACGAGTACAAATTCCATTTAGTTATTTAGGCAAAGTGCAGAAATTTTAATCCATTGATGATAAAAAAAAAAGGTGCTTTAAGGTCTTGATATGGAGTTAATGGAAATTCTTTGCTTAAGGAATTCATCATAAAGGGGAGTAAAATTGGAAAAAGGGCCGCAGATGCTGACAATCTGAAATAAGATCAGAAAATGCCCCAAATACGTAGCAACCTAGGCAGCATCCATGTAACATGCAAACTGGGTTTAACATCAGAGCCCAGTCAATCCAGCTGTGAGGAGCAGAAGCTCATAAATTAATTGGTGCAAACCTGGAACTAGTAACAATGTGAAAACTGGGCAATTAATGTTTTGTTAAGTGATCAGTAAACAAATCAGTTAAGTGGAATTGGGATCCAGACCAGGCCTCCTCTAACTGAGGAATTGGCATAAGCTTTCTAATTCTAGGGTCAATGTAGCCAGGAAGATCAGAGCAGGATAGATTTCTCGTTCAGTGGACTGGGCTGGAGTAGAAATCAGAACAGTTCAAGGTCAGGGTCACAGTAAATTCTGGCTTGGCAAGAACATGAAAGCAGGAGTTAGGAGTAGGTCTTTTGGCCTCTCAAACCCGATCATGGTCCCATTCAATGTGATCATGAGTGTTTGGTTCCAGGCCTCAACTCCTCTGTTGCGATCTCCATAGCTCTTAATCCTCCTCTCCCCATCTGATCTTTCAGAAACTTTTCTACCTCCACTTTAAATACAATGAGTTGGTCTGCACACCTCTCTGAGGCAGTGAATTCCTGCAAGAAGAAATGTCTATGTGGCTCCTTCTTAAATGATCAGCCCCTTATCTTGCAAACGTGTCATCTCAACCCACTAGTGTCCTTTCACTAGTCATCTGACTAGTGAAAACTTATTGCCATTTCCCCTGACATGCCCATTTACAATCGTGTGTTTTGCCCCTCATTTTTCCAAATTCTAATGGATATATAGCTCCAACCCAGTTCTACTCTCTCGATGGAGTCTCCTTTGGACTGCCTCCAATGCTGCTTTATCCCTTCTTAAACAGTATTCTATAGATGGAAAATAGACAACATAAGTGAGATAAGGAAGAGCTGTTAGTCACACCCTGGGGTCTTGGTGGAGGAGAATGTAGCTGCAGCAAAGTTGGCCTCAGTGGTGGAGAAGGAAGCAAGTGTTGACCTCGTTGGAGGAGAAGGTATCTGCAGCAGAGCAGGGTGTCTGCACACACTGGTGTAAGTAATCAATGAAAGCAGAAGGCAGTGGAGTTATGGAAACTGGAAGAGCTGTCACCCTGCCTGCGAGTTGTTGAGTGGAGTGTTTGACATGGATTGCATGGATTCCTGTGTTTTAATAATAAGTGTTTGGAATCACATTCACGGCCCAGTGCTCAGATACTTCAGATGGAGGTGGTGGTGCAATTTATTGAGATTTATTTAACATGGATTATATCCAGCTCAGTATTGTGCTGCATGTTCTTGAAGTTCTGCTGGGGACAGCCTTTGCCGGGCTGGGGTTGGGGGAATTTGCAATCACTATGCTTGGAGAATGGTATGACCCCTGGGGATGGTGTACAAACAGCCTATTTGAAGGACCTTAATTAGTAGAAGATCTAAGTAAAGCACTGGCCCAAGCTTAGAGTCGTACAGGTATACAACACAAAAGCAGCCCCTATGGCACAACTCATTCATGGCAACCAAGATACTCGTGTGGAAAAACACTCCACAGATCCCCTTTAGAAATGTCCCCTCATAACCCTATCCTCTCTATTTTTTAGTTCCCCTCTCTTGAGAAAAAGATTGTGCATTCACCTCCTAGTCTATGTTTGTATATGCCTCATGTCTATGCATGATTTTGTATGCCTGTAGTTTTAGATTCTACCCTGGGGGGAAAAAACTGAATATCTACCATTCATTATTGTATAAACCTCTATTTCTCACCTCTCAGTCTCCCTCATTTCAGAGAAAACACCAATCCAATCTCTATCCAATTTCTGTAGCCTAACTAATCTATCATCTAGCCTGTCCAAACTCTCCTTAAAATTGAGGCCTCCTGTCCTAACAGGTGAGGATAGGTCATGTACTGGCTTAAAATTCCATTGATTCAATACTAGCTAAAATGCTGAAAGCCACTTGTGAAGTAAATATTGTCATTGAAAAATAAAGTGCAGATTTTAAGGCTAATAAATCAAAGGATATCTTAAATGTTCCAAATGGTTTGGTTTTGTCTCTAAGGTATTTGTGTCCTTTACTTGAAATTCAACTGTGTTCAGATCCCACGATGAAAATTTGAATGACAGGGAATACTGGGCCAATTGCAGAATCCAGCCAGGACTTTTAACAGATGAGGCACCAGTCAGCTCCCAGGGGACGGACTATTCAGCTGTTCACTGGTCTGGCACCATCCAATACTTTAGAACTTCATGGCGAAGGCTGTGAAGCAGTCAGTGCTTAGTGGAACAGCTTCACAGCTGACAGTCGTAGCCGTAGAGTTGTACGGCGTAGGAAAAAAAGTCATCAAATACCCTTCCAACTCCTCCCATTTATCAGCACTTGGTCCATGGCCAACTATGCATCAGTAATTGTCTGCACACACTGGTACAAGAAATCAATGGAAGCAGAGTGAATGCCTTATTAATTTGTGAGTACCTGCCTACACTATATTCCAAGGCATTACATCCCAGACAGCAAGCTCTCCCTGTATGAAAAGACTTTCCTCAGCCCTCCCCTGAATCCTTTTATTTCTCACCTTTAGCCTTTACACTCTGATGTTAGACATCGTTATTATGGTGAAACGTTTCTCACTGTCCTCCCTATCTATGCCTCTGTACCTCTGTCTACAAAGTTCTCTATGGATCCCTTGTTTCACAGTGCATCAGCACTGCTAAGTCTCTGAGGCAGCAAAACTCCATTAATGCGTTGCTAGCCTCTCTTCAAATTACATTTTTTTAAAAATATCAATGAACTATTTTACAGCAATAGAGCAGAAATAAGTGAGTGTCCAACACAGTCTAATGAAGATAGACTGTAAGCAGACTGTCATGTTGGTGAGATGAGTGTGATGCCATGATATAAACCACAACAACATCAATCTGCACAGATACTGCTTAACGAGTTCCTCCTCAGCAGTGAATCTGTCGGAGTCATCTACTGTATCCGGTTCTCCTTGTGCAGCCTTCCGTACACCACTGAGATCAGACATGGTGCTTTGTCAATCACCTTTGTTCTGCCCACAACAGGCAGGATTTCCTGACGGCCAACCATTTTAATTCCATTCTCCATTCCCATTCTGACATGTTGATCCAGGGCTTCTTCTACTGCTACAAATGAGGCTGCTTTCAAGTTTGAAGGTGCAACACCTCATAATCTGTCTGTGTAGCCTCCAACCTGACAGCATGAACATTGATTTGTCTAACTTCTGGTAATTTCTGCCCTCCCCCTTTTCTCTTTTTTTCCGTTCCCCGCTCTGGCTCCCCTTTTATCCCTTCTCCTCATCTGAACATCACCTCCCTCTGGTGCCCCTCCTCCTTCCCTCTCTTCCATGGTCCACTCTCCTGTCCTATCAGATTCCTTCTTCTTTACCCACCACCTCCCAGCTTCTCACTTTACCCCACCTCCTCCCACCCACCTCTCTTGCCCCTCACCTATCTTCATGCTTGTACACCTCCCCCTCCCCCACCTTCTTATCTGGGCTTCTCTCCCTCTCCTTTCCAGTCCTGATGAAGGGTCTCAGCCTCAAATTCATTCTTCTCCGTAGATGCTGCCTGACCTGCTGAGTTCCTCCAACACTTTGTGTATGCTCCTCTAGATTTCCAGCAACTGCAAAACCCACTCTGTTTATTAATTCCTCCAATACTGGCAGTTCTGGTTTCGCATTTTCATGATATAAACCAGTTAGGCCCATGGGGTGCTGCTGTAAGGTGCTGCTACCTAAAAAGTGAAACATCTTGTTCCAGCGAATCAACAATATGAAAAACAAAAGAAACCTCACTAACAGGATGAGTTCTAATGGTATTTTGTCCAGTTGAGCAGGTTTTTATTCTCTTCCTATCTGGCTTGCTGGCCATCATATCACCTTCCAGCTCAACATAATGTGCTTGTAATGGTCCACTAACACTCAGCATATCAGATACACTTCTACCCACCCTTCACCGTCGTCTTTTCTTATTGAAAACTAACTTGCATTTACCACATTCCCGGTACCAGAAAAGAGTTCCACGACTGTAACGTTATCTGTTTCTCCTTCCATAGAGGCTGACTGCCCTGTTGACTATTTCCCGTACTTACTGTTTTTGTTACAGATTTCCAGCACGTGTAGTTGGTTTTAATTTCCGGAAGCCTATTCCACCTTGTTGTGATGAAAGAACCTCTCTCCATCAAGTCTGATTAATTTCATATTCATATCCTCCAGTTTTCCATTCATTGTTGAACCTCATAATTAAATATATTTGGCATTCATCTGTCCCTGGTTGCAAAGCGACTGAGCCTCCTTCAGAGATAACCATCTCATTGAAAAGTATTGTTCTCCTATATGCATGTCAAGCTCACTGTTGTGATTAATTACAATAATTCTGCTGAGGTCATTAATAACTCCTGTGAACGGCATTGTCCATTACAATGTTATCGTTGTTAATTAGAATGGAATTTACAATCCCCTCAGGACACAAATCAGTGCATACCTCAATAAAACTGCTTAAAAAAGCACGCCACAAAAGATTGCTTTGGGCAATAACGTTGTTAACACTAAGCGTGGGTCACAGCCCAGAGTGAAACTAAAGAATGAAGATTTACACTCAGTGGCCACTTCATTGCTTACACCTACTCATTAATGCAAATTTCTAATTGGCCAATCATGTGGCAGCAACTCAATGCGTAAACGCACACAGACATGGTCGAGAAGTTCATCTGCTGTTCAGACCAAACATCAGAATGGAGAAGAAATGTGATCTAAGTGACTTTGACCGTGGAATGATTGTTGGTGCCATAAGAGATGGTTTGAGTATCTAAGAAAATGCTGATCTCCTGGGACTTCCACATAGAACAATCTTTAAAATTTACAGAGAAGGGTGTGAAAAACAAAAAGAAAATCCACTGAGCATCAGTTCAGTGCACACAAAAACATCTTGTTAATGAGAGAGGTCAGGGGAGAATGGCCAGGCTGGTTCAAGCTGACAGGAAGGTTACAGTAACTCAAATAACCTCACACTACAATAGTGGTGTGCAGAAGAGCATCTCTGAATGTACAACACATTGAACCATGAAGTAGATGGACTACATAAACATTCAGAAATACACTTAGTGTATATAATGTCTCAGGATGTCTCCAAGCTCCTTCTAGATAATGAAATACTTTCATAGTGCATTCTACTGTTGTGCTTTTGGATAATGCAACCTTCAAATAAAACCAATGTGGTAAGAGCATACGAACATTAGAAACAGGAGCAGGAGTAGACCATCTGGTCTGTCGAGCCTGCTCCGCCATTCAATGTGGCCATGGCTGAGCTGACCATGGACTCAACTCCACCTATGTACCTTTTCCCCATAACCCTTAATTCTCCTACTATATGAAAATCTATCCAACCTTATCTTAAATATATTTACTAAGGTAGCGTCCACTGCTTCATTGGGCAGGGAATTTCACAAATTCACCTGTGGAAAAAGCAGTTCCTCCTCATTTCCATCCCAAATCTACTCCCCGAATCTTGAGGCTATGTTTCCTTTTTCTAGTCTCACCTACCAGTGGAAACAATTTTCCTGCTTCTATCTTATCTATCCCTTACATAATTTTATATGTTTCCATAAGATTGTCTCACCTCCTTCTGAATTCCAGTGAGTACACTACTAGGCGACTCAATCTCTCCTCGTATTCTAACTCCCTCATCTCTGGAATCAACCTGGTGAACATTCTCTGCACCAACTCCAAAGCCAGTATATCCTTCCTTAAGTAAGGAGACCATACAGTACTCTAAATGCAGCCTCACCTTTACTGAACTGTGGCATGACATTCGCCTTCTTCCAATCTGCTGGGACCTGCCCAGAGTCCAGAGGATTTTGGTAAATTATCAGCAAAGCATCAACTATAACATTTGCCATTTCTTCATTCCATCAGGACTAGGGGACTTACCTATCTTCAGGTCCACAAGTTTGCTCAGCACTATCTCTTTAGTGATACCTATTGTATCGAGGTCCATAACATCTCTCTTTGGCAGGTTAGACATGTCTTCCACCATGAAAACTGACACAAAATAGTCATTCAAAGCCTTGACTATTCCCTCATTACCCAATATCAATTCCCCCTTCTGGTCCTCCAAGGGACCTATGTTAACTTTGACCACCCTTTTCCACTTTAGATAATTATAAAAACTTTTACTATTCATTTTTATATTTTGTGTTAGCTTATTTTCATAATCTATCTTCCCTTTCTTTATTGCTCACTTAGTGGTTCTTTGGTGCTTTACGAAGTTTTCCCAATCTTCCAGTTTCCCACCACACCTGGTGATGTTGTATGTATGAGCTTTTATTTTGATGCCTTTCTTTATTTCCTTGGTTATCCAAGGCTGGTTCTCCCCACCCTTGGTTTTAACTGGAATAAACTTCTGTTGAGCACCGTGAAAAATCTCTTTGAATGTCTTCCACTGTTCCTCAACTGTCCCACCATATAGCCTGTATTCCTAGTCTACACTAGCCAAATCCTCCCTCATCCCATTGTAGTCTTCCTTGTTAGGTATAATACACTGGTTATACAACCCCCATTTCCAGAAAAGTTGGGATATTTTCCAAAATGCAATAAAAACAAAAATCTGTGATATGTTAATTCACGTGAACCTTTATTTAACTGACAAAAGTACAAAGAAAAGATTTTCAATTGTTTTACTGACCAACTTGATTGTATTTTGTAAATATACACAAATTTAGAATTTGATGGCTGCAACACACTCAACAAAAGTTGGGACAGAGTTAAAATAAGATTGAAAAGTGCACAGAATATTCAAGTAACACCGGTTTGGAAGACTCCACATTAAGCAGGCTAATTGGTAGCAGGTGAGTTATCATGACTGGGTGTAAAAGTAGCATCCATCAAAGGCTCAGTCTTTGCAAGCAAGGATGGGTTGTGGCTTACCCCTTCGTGCCAAAATGCGTGAGAGAATTGTTAGTCAGTTCAAAAGGAACATTTCCCAACGCAAGATTGCAGAGAATTTAGGTCTTTCAACATCTACAGTACATAATATTGTGAAAAGATTCAGAGAATTCAGAGACATCTCAGCGCGTAAAGGGCAAGGTCAGAAACCACTGTTGAATGCGCGTGATTTTCGAGTCCTCAGGCGGCACTGCCTAAGAAACCATCATGCTACTGTGACAATTATAGCCACCTGGGCTCGGGAGTACTTCGGAAACCCATTGTCACTTAACACAGTCCATCGCTGCATCCAGAAATGCAACTTAAAACTGTATTACGCAAGGAGGAAGCCATACATCAACTCTATGCAGAAACGCCGGTGAGTTCTCTAGGCCCGAGCTATTCTCAGATGGACCGAAAGACTGTGGAACCGTGTGCTGTGGTCAGATGAGTCCATATTTCAGCTAGTTTTCAGAAAAAAATGGGTGTCGAGTTCTCCATGCCAAAGATGAAAATGACCATCCTGATTGTTATCAGCGAAAGGTGCAAAAGCCAGTATCTGTGATGGTATGGGGGTGCATCAGTGCCCACAGCACGGGTAAGTTGCATGAATGTGAAGGTACCATTGACTCTGAGGTGTATATTAGGATTTAGAGAGACATATGTTGCCATCAAGGTGACATCTCTTCCCGGGACGTCCATGCTTATTTCAGCAGGACAATGCAAGACCACATTCTGCACGGGCTACAACAACATGGCTTTGTAGACACAGAGTGTGTGTGCCTGACTGGCCTGCTGCCAGTCCAGATCTATCTCCTATTGAAAATGTATGGCGCATCATGAAGAGGAGAATCAGACAATGGAGACCACGGACTGTTGAGCAGCTGAAGTCTTATATCAAGCAAGAATAGACAAAATTTCCAATTGCAAATCTACTACAATTAGTATCCTCAGTTCCAAAACGATTAAAAAGTGTTATTGAAAGGAAAGGTGATGTAACACAATGGTAAACATGCCTCTGTCCCAACTTTTGTTGAGTGTGTTGCAGCCATCAAATTTTAAATTTGTGTATATTTACAAAATACAATCAAGTTGGTCAGTAAAACTATTGAAAATCTTTTCTTTGTACTTTTGTCAGTTAAATAAAGGTTCACGTGAATTAACATATTACAGATTTTTGTTTTTATTGCATTTTGGAAAATATCCCAACTTTTCTGGAAATGGGGTTTGTAGATTGAACTATTGCACCCTCCATTTGTATGAGAAACTTACCATTATCATTCTTTCCAAGAGGATCTGTAACTACGAGATCACTAATTTTACCTGTTTCATTGCACCGGATCAAATCCAAGATAGCACGTTCCTTTGTGGGTTCAGTAACATGCTGTTCTAGAAAGCCATCATGGATGCATTCTATAAAGTCCTTCTCAAGACTGCCTTGATCAATTTGATTCACCCGATCTCTATGCAAGTTAAAGTCACCCACTATAACTACTGTTCCATTCTTACATGTCAAAGATATTTCTCTGTTTATTGCTTGTGCCACTTTAATGTTATTATTCAGTGGCCAAAAGACAACTCCCACCAGTGATTATTTCCCTTTACTATTCCTAATCTCTACCCAGATGGATTCAACATTCTGCTCCTTAGACCTAATATCATCTCTCACTATCGCCCTGATCTCATCCTTAACTAAGAGCGCTATCCCAACTCCCTTACCTTCCTGCCTATCCTTCCTTTTCACCTGATATCCTTGGATACTTCATTCTCGATCCTCTCCATTCTGTAACCATGTCTCTGTAAAGGCAATTAAATCATGCCCCTTTGTACTGATTTGTGCCTTGTTTCGAATACTACAGGCATTCAGATCAAGTGCCCTTAGACTCACTGTGCTTTTAAAATCTCGTAATCTGTGTCTCTTATGCACTTGACCTTTCTGCACTCCACCCTTACTTTTCTCTATTTTAACTTTTGCTTTATCCACAGTTATCCAAACAGATCACCTTTAGTAGTGATTTTGTTAAAGTGGTAAATATTTTACAGGACACCCGTGAGCCCTTGCTGCCTCTTTGCTGGTGTATTGTGTCCAGTAGAGAGAAGCTTGAATCATGTAACGAATTCATATTTTTTTTAAAATCATTCAGGTGATGTGAGCTTTGCTGTCTGAGTGAGCATTTATTTGTCATCGCTAGTTACCGTTGAGCAAGTGGTAAGTCACCTCCTCGGACCACCGCAGTCCTTGTTTGGGCTGTGTGATTGTTACTGTGCATCTTACTCTGCTCTGAGCAAGAAAAGAAATGCCTCCAAAATGGTACTGATGCAACAGATCTCTTATCGGTGTTCATCTGGCCCATGTTTCATTTAGACAGACAGCCTATTCTGCAAAACTTGGCAGTTTTTAATTCAAATGGGAGCAGAATGTATTGATATCTGTTTGAGTAAGGGAACCTGTTCTTTTTAAGGGAGCCTCCCGAGAATATGCAATAAAAGTTAATGCAGTGACTTAGACAGGGCGACTTACAGAGATGTTGGAAAGTCATGTACAAAAAACGTAGATCTGTCTGTGATTGGATGGAGTTACCACACCTGAATGAGCAAATGATTGTAAGCTGGCTAGTGGTGTAGTGGCACCCACACTGGACTTTGAGGCGAATGGTCCCGGGTTCAAACACTGTGCTGGCTGGAGTGTTGAGCTGGCAACCAGGCCTCGTGAAAGACAGAGAAAATACTAAAGAAACAGCTGTCGTCCAGTGCGCCGCAAGGTGCAGAGAGGAAGAACAACAACTCCAATGATCATGCACATGCTGCTATGGAAATGTAAGTTACTTGCTGTTGCTTAGTTAACTGTGTTTACTGTGTAAACTTAGTTACTGTGATCTATGTACGGTACTGAATACAAGTAGGCCTTATGAACATAACATCACTAATGTGCCAACAAGAGAGAATCTGCAGATGCTGGAAATTCGAGCAACACTCTCACACATAATGCTGGAGAAACTCGGCAGGCCAGGAGGCCAGGCAACATCGATGGAAAAGAGTACAGTCGACGTTTCGGGCTGAAACCCTTCAGCAGGACTGGAGAAAAATAGCAAGGGGGTAGATTTAAAAGGTGGGGGGAGGGGATAGAGAAACACCAGGCAATAGGTGGAACTTGGAAGGGGAGGTGAACTTGAAGCAAAGAGCTAGGAAGTTGATCAGTGAAAGAGACAGAAGGCCATGGAAGAAAGAAGAAAGGGGAAGGGGATGAGCACCAGAGGGAGGCGATTGGCGGGCAAGGAGATAACATCAGAGGGGGACAAGTGGATGGGAAATAGTGAAGGGAGGGGTGGGGGTGTTCACGTCATCAGGTTGGAGGCTACCCAAACTGAATATAAGGTATTGTTCCTTCAACTTAAGTGTGGCTTTATCTGGACAGTGGAGGAGGCCATGGATGGACAAATCGGAATGGGAATGGAAAGTGGAATTAAGATGGGTGGCCACTGGGAGATTCTGCTTGTTCTGGTGGAGAGAGCATAGATGCTTGGCGAAGCGGTTTTCCAATCTACGTCGGGTCTCACCGATATGCAGGAAGCCACACCATGAGCACCGAACACAGTAAATGACCCCAACAGACTCACAGGTGAAGTGTCGCCTCCCCTGGAAGGACTGTTTAGGGCCTCGAATGGTAGTGAGGGAGAAGGAGTACGCGCAGGTGTAGCAATTATTCCGCTTGCAAGGATGAGTGCCTGCCAGGAGGGAGATCAGTGGGGAGAGATGAATGGACAAGGGAGTCATTTAGGGAGCGATCCCTGTGGAAAGCAGAATTTGGGGGCGGGGGAGGATGTGTTTGCTGGGGGGAATATGCCTAGGTTTCCTTTGGCTCAAGTAACATATTTGCATATTTAGTAATAATCTACCTCAGTGATCAATCACAGCTTTGAAAATTTCAGCCAACACAGAATCTATTGACTATCAGTAGATGGGGGTCCGAGATTTCCTCGAACTTTTCCATGGAAGAACTGCATCTTCAACGTGACTGGAAAATAATCTGGCTTTGATTTTAAAGTGACTTTGTCCTTGATCTGGACACCTACTCCAGAGGAAATAGTTTCTCTTTACACATCCAATTGAATACATTCATCATTTGAAACTCTTCAATTAGGACAGCCTGCCAAGTTCAAAGTCAACCACACTTTCATACAAAGTACTTCCATAATTTAAATCTCAAAATATTTCCAGTCATTCTACTGTAAGGTGAATTTTTTTGGGTGAGGGATTTTTGCCCAAAACTACACATATATTACCTACATATGATTGGATCAAAGATCTGTTGCAGTATCATAGAATCATAGAAAAGCACAGCACAGAAATAGGCCTTTCAGCCCATCTAGTTCAGGCCAAAAACATTTAAACTGCCTATTCCCATTGACTTGCTTTGGGAGCATTACCCTCCATATCCCTACCATCTATGTGCCAATCCAAACTTCACATAAATGTTGAAATCGAGCTCACATGCACCACTTGAGCTGGCAGTTCATCCCACACTCTCATGACCCTCTGAATGAAGAAGTCTACCTTCAGGTTCCCCTTAAACTTTTCATCTTTCACCCTTAACCCATGACCTCCAGTTGTAGTCCCACTCAACAGTGAAAAATCCCTATTTTATTTCCCCTATCTATACCCCTCATAATGTTGTATACCTCTATTAAACCTCCTCTTAATCTTCTACTGTCTAAGGAATAAAGCCCTTACCTATTCAATCTTTCCTTATAACTCAGCTCCTACAGGTCCAGTAACATCCTTGTAAATTTTATCTGTACTCTTTCAACCTTATTTACATCTTTCCTGTGAGTAGGTAACCAAAAATGCACATGATACTCCAAATTAGATCTCATCAACATTTTATATAACTTCAACATAACATCCCATCTCTTGTGCTCAGTGCCTCGATTTATGAAGACCAATGTGCCAAAAGCTTTCTTCCTGACTCTATCCAGCTGTAATGCCACTTCCAACAAATTATGGACCTGCATGCCCATATCCCTTTGTTCTACCACACTCCTCAGTGCCCTACGTTCACTGTAGGACCCACAGTGCCTAAAAAAGGTATTCACCCACCCCCCCCTTGGAAGTTTTCATGTTATATTGTATTACAACATTGGATCACTGTGGATTTAATTTGGCTTTCTTTGACACTGATCAACAGAAAAAGACTCTCATGTCAAAGTGAAAACAGATCTTTGCAAAGTGATTTCAATTAATTACAAATATAAAACACAAAATAATTGCTTGCATAAGTATTCACCCCCTTTAATATGACACACCAAATCATCACTTGTGCAGCCAATTGGTTTCAGAAGTCATATAATTAGTTAACTGGAGATCTGTTTTTGGAGACCTGTGTGCAGGCATGGTGTTTCACTACACCTGTATCCAGAAGACCCAGCTGCTGGTGAGTCAGTATTCTGGCAAAAACTGGCATAAAGACAAAAGAACACTCAAACTTTTCACCTTTCACCTTTTTCACCTTCAGCTTCGTGAAAAGGTTTTTGAAAAGCTCGACTCAAGAGATGGATACAAGAAAATTTCCAAGTCACTGAATATCCCCTGGAGTTCAGTTAAGTCAATGATCAAGAAATGGTAAGAATATGACACAACTGTAAATCTGCCTAGAGCAGGTCATCCTCAAAAACTGAGTGACCATGCAAGAAGGGGACTAGTGAGGGAGGCCACCAAGAGACCTATGACAACTCTGGAGGAGTTACAAACTTCAGTGACTGAGATGGGAGAGGCTGCACATACAAGAACTGTTGCCTGGGTGCTTTGCCAGTCACAGCTTTATGGAAGAGTGGCAAAGAAAAAGCCACCGTTGAAAAAAACTCACATGATATCTTGGCTAGAATTTGCCAGAAGGCATGTGGGAGACTCTGAAGTCAGCTGGAAGAAGATCTGATGAAACTAAAATTGAGCTTTTTGCCATCAGACTAAACACTATGCTTGGCATAAGCAAAACTCCACACATCATCAAAAGCATACCATCGATACCATGAAGCATGGTGGTGGCTGCATCACGCTGTGAGGATGTTTCATTAGAAGGCTTGTGAAGTTAGAAGGTAAAATGAAAGTAACAAAATACAGGGAAATCTTGGGGGAAAACCTGATGCAGTCTGCAAGAGAACTGTGACTTAGGAGAAGATTTGATTTCCAGCAACACATTAACCTCAAGCATAAAGCCAAAGCTACGCAGGAATGGCTTAAAAATGACAAAGTTAATGTCCTGGAGTGGCCAAGTCAGAGTCCAGACCTCAATCCAATTGAGAATTTGTGGCTGGACTTGCAAAGGGCTGTTCATTCGCGATCCCCATGAATCTAACAGATCTTGAGCTGCTTTGAAAAGAAGAATGGAAAAAATTGTAGTGTTCAGATTCACAAAGCTAATAGACACCTGTCCACACAGACTCAAGACTATAATTGCTGCCAAAGGTGCATCTACTAAAGACTGACTTGGAGGGGGTGAATACTTAAGCGATCAATTATTTTGTGTTTTATATTTGTAATTAATTTAAACCGCTTTATAGAGATCTGTTTTCACTTCGACATGAAATAGTCTTTTTCTGTTGATCAGTATCAAAAAGGCCAAATTAACCTCACTGTGATTCAAGGTCTTAAAATGATAGAACATGAAAACTTCCAAGGGGGAGTGAATACCCCAATCTTGGTGTCATCGGAAAATCCAGTTAACCACATTATGAACATTGATATAGATGACAAATAACCCAGTGGTGATCCCTGCAGCACACCACCAGTCACAGGCCTCAAGTCAGAGAGGCAACCCTCTTCTACCACTCTCTGGCGTCTCCCACAAAGTCAATGTCTAATCCAGTTTACTACCTCATTCCGAATGCCGATTAACAGAACCTTCTTGACCAACCTCCCATGTGGGAGCTTGTCAGATGTAGACACTGCCTTACCTTCATCTACTTTCCTGGTAAATTCCTCAGAAAACTTAATGATAGGTTAGACATGACTAGCACACATTCTTAATCAGGCCATATCTATCCAAATACGTATATATCCGGTCCTTTAGAATACCTCCCAATAATTTTCTCACTACTGATGCCAGACTCACCTGGCTATCCCCCAATTCTCTGGTACCTCGTCTATCACTAAGGATGATTTAAATCTCTCTGCTAGGGCCTTGCAAATTCTGCTCTTGCTTCCCACAGGTACACATTATGAGGCCCTGGGGATTGATCCACCCTGATTTACTTCAGGGTAGCAAACACCTCCTCCTCTGTAATCTGTACAGGGTTCATGATCTAACACCGCTTTGCCTTACTACTATAGACTGTATCCGTCTCCTGCGTAAATACAGATGCAAAAATATTATTTAAGATCTCCCCCGTTTGTTTTGGCTCCACACATGGTTTATCATTCTTGTCTTCCAGAGGACCAATTTTATCCATTGTAATCCTTTTGCTCTTAACATATCTATAGAATCCCATAGGATTTTTCTTCATTTTGGCTGCCAGAGCAACTTCATGCCTTCTTTTCGTCTTCCTGATTTCTTTTTTAAGTGCTCTCTTGTATTTCTTGTACTCCATTACCACTTCATTTGTTTCTAATTGTGTATACTTGCTTTTCCCCTCCCTTTTTTTCCTTAATCAGTGCCTCAATATCTCTTGAAAACCAAGCTTCCCTACACTTGTTATCTTTACCTTTTATTCTGACAGGCACATACAAGATTTGCGCTCTCAAAATTTTGTTTTTGAAAGCCCCCCCCCCACTTACTAAGTACACCTTTGCCAGAAAACAGCCTGTCCCAATCCGTATTTGCCGGATCCCTTCTGATATCATCAAAATTGGCCCTTCTCCAGTTTAGAACCTCAACCCGCAGACCAGACAATCTTTTCAAACACCTGGTTTCATGGTTGCTAGATGCAAAGTGTTCCCCTACACAAATGTATGTCCTGCCCTGTCTTAGTCCCTAATAGCAGGTCAAGTATCACAGATGCCTCTCATTAGACTTCTATATACTGATTAAGGAAATTTTACACTTTTGACAAACGCCTCCCATCTAGTCATTTTACAGTACGGCAGAGCTGGTCAATATGTGGAAAGCTAAAATTACCTATATAACAACCTTAATGTTTCTTGCAACAGGCTGTGATCTCTCTACAAATTTGTTCCTCTAATTTCAGTGGGCTGTTTGGTGCCCTGTAATATAACCCAATTAACATGGTCATGCCTATCTTATTTCTCATATTTCTGATCTGTTCTGCTCAGCCAAATTGTTTTGAATCTTAATTCTCCTAGTGAAAGTTAAACCATCCCATTTGTCTTTTATATTATTGTTTTGTACCTATCGCTGTTAGTGATTTGCATTCTAGGAATTCATACTTCCCATTTCATCCAGATTTTTAATCATAAGAAAAAAATGCAGTTTTGCTGAAATTCAAAGTGGCTCTCTCAAGTTTCCCATATAAAAGTATGCAACAGTTTTGGCCACACCCTGTAAAATGTCCTCCTCCCATCCACACAATTTACAAGCCTTCCAATCATTAACAACCTCGCCATCAAATAATATACTGTACATACATGATAAGATGCTGACATCCCAGCATAGGTTTACAAGAGAAAATCTGCAGATGCTAGGAATCCAAGCAACATATACAAAATGCTGGAGGAACTCAGCAAGCCAGTCAGCATCTATGGGAAAAAGTACAGTCGACGTTTCGGGCCGAGACCTTTCTCATCCCAAAACGTCAACTGTGCTCTTTTCCATAGATGCTGCCTGGCCTGCTGAGTTCCTCTTTTTTTGTGTGTGTTGAGCTAATCACCATTCTACTGTGAAGCCCTAACAGAAAAGTATTTGCCTTTTCCACTCCTGCCTTCAGCTGCGGTAGGATCCTCCAATAATCAGAATGTATTTAAAATAATATACTCTACATCTTAATAATTCTCTACATCTTATCTCCAGCAGAACAAGGCTTTGACGTTCATTCCTTTCAAAAAATCTTCAGGATGCTGAAAATGGATATATTCTCCACAGTAAAAAATATTCACAGACTTTCATTTTACCTTTTAAGGTCATTCTAAAGCACTTAACAGCCAATGATATATTTTTAACGTAACATTGTAGGAAATGCAGTAATCATTTTGTGGACAGCCAACTCCCACTCACAACAATATGATAGTGATTAAAAGTCTTGCCTTTGTGGTACTGATGTGAGCTAAATATTGGCAAGGACATGAAAGGTGACCACTCCTCTCTTCCGCTTACATACAGCTCTGTGCAATCTTTTACATACACCTAAGAGGGCAAATAGTCCTTTGATTTTATATTCCTTTCAAAAGACAGCACTCAGTCAGAAATTCAGTGATGTCAACCTCGATGATGGCCATTAACATTCTGGAGTAGAATATGAAATCAGTTTGCAGATACGATGACAGACACAATTTATTTAAAGATACAGCATATTAACAGACCCTTCTGGTTCACTGAGCCCACACTGCTCAATTACATCTATGGAATGTGGGAGGAAACTGGAGCACCAAGATGAAATGTCAAACCATATGGGGAGAAGGCAGGATGCTGGGGCTGAAAGGGAATTATGGGTCAGCCATGATGAAATGATGCAGCAGACTTGATGGGCCAAATGGCCTAATTCTGCTCCTCGATCTTATGGTCTTATGGAAATCCACAGAGTCACAGGGAAGCATACACACTCCTTGCCGACAGCAGTGGGATTGAACCCAGATTATTGGCGCTGTAGCAGTGTTGTGTTAACCACTATGCTACTGTGATGCCCTAATGGTATACCATTAATGTCCGCCTTTTCCACTCCTGCCTTCAGATATGGGCTTTGCCCTCCCATGTCTCCAACCACCAGAAACAGCTGGTCTATTATAATAGTGCATGTATCTTGTCTTGTCACCACTGAAGGTTCTTGCAGATTTTCTATTTTTTTACTTACAGTTCAGGTCCTTCAGCTGTGTTGACCTATCAACTGTCTCCAAGATCAATCTATCTCTTTCCTTCTATATAGTCCACGTTTTTTCTTTTACCCACCTGCCCTAATGGATCTGACTCTACCACCACTCCTGACAGTGTGTACGCACACTCATCACTCTTTGTGTTAAAACCTGCCTCTGACATTCCTGCAGAAGGGTCTTGGCCCAAAACGTCGACTGTATTCTTTTCCATAGATGCTGCCTGGCCTGCTGATTTCCTCCAGCACCTTGTGTGTGTTGCTCGGATTTCCAGCTTCTGCAGATTTTCTCTTGTTTCTCTGACATTCCCACTATACTTTCCTCCCAAGACCTTAAAGTGATGCCCACTTGGATTAGCTGATTCTACCCTGGGAAAAAGTTTCTGGTTGTCCACTTGATCTATGCCTCTTATCATCTTGTACACCTCTATCAAGTCACTTCTCACCCTCCCTCTCTCCCAAGGGAAAAATCCACTCAATCTCTCCTCATAAGATGTAGTACCTAATCAGGCAGCATCTTGATAAATCTCTCTATATCCTTCCTATAATGAGGCAACCTGAATTGAACAGAATACTCCAAGTGTGGCCTAACCAGGGTTTAATAGAGCTGCAAATTTATCTCCAGTTCAGCTAATATATTAAAAAAAACACAAAGGTCAGGGGCCCCCGAAAAGATCTCTGTGGAACACCTCAGGTCACTGATCTCCAGGTAGAGTACACTTCATCTATTGCCACTCTGCCTTCTGTGGAAAAGCTAATTCTGAATCCACATGCCAAGTTACCCTCAATCTCATGCGTTCTGACTTTCTGAATGAGGCCACCTAAGGGAATCTTTTCAAAAATCCATCTGTACCACATCCACTGCTCTGCTTTCATCAATATGTTTTGTCACTTCCTTAAATCAGGATCATGAAACATGTCCTGCCCCTCACGCAGACATGTTAATGATCCTTAATCAGACTATGCTTCTCCAAATGTTCACGAATCCTGCTTCTAAGAAACCTCTCCAATAGTTTTCCCACCGTCGAAGTGAGACTCACTGGTATATACATTCAGTGGCCACTTTATTTGGTGCAGGAGAGGAACCCACTGGGATCTTCTGCTGTAACTCATCCACTTCAATGTTCGCTGTGTTGTGCACTCTTCCACACAGCGCTGAGTAACAGTTGGTTATTTGAGTTACTATTGCCTTTCTGTCAGCTTCAACCAGTCTGGCTATTCTCTTCAGTCCTCTCTCTTTAACAAGATAGTTTCACCCATGGAAATATCGCTTACTGCTTGTTTTTATTTGTTTGTTTTTTGGACCACTCTCTGTAAACTCTAGAGATTGTTGTGTGTGAAATTCCCAGGTGATCAGCAGTATCTCAAGTCAAGTCAAGTCACTTTTATTTTCATTTTGACTATAACTGCTGGTACAGTGCATAGTAAGGATGAGACATTGTTTTTCAGGACAACATGTTAACATGACACAGTACAAAAACTAGACTGAACTACGTAAAAAAAACAACACAGAGAAAGCTACACTAGACCACAGACCTACACAGGACTGCATAAAGTGCACAAAAACAGTGCAGGCATTACAATAAATAATAAACAGGACAGTAGGGCGAGGCATCAGTCCAGGCTTTGGGTATTGAGGAGTCTGATAGCTTGGGGGAAGAAACTGTTACATAGTCTGGCCGTGAGACTCCGAATGCTTCAGAGCCTTTTCCTGGATGGCAGGAAGGAGAAGAGATCAAACCACCCTGTCTGGCACCAACTATCATTCCACGGTCAGAGTCACTTAGATCACATTTCTTCCCCTTTCTGATGTTTGGTCTGACCAACAACTGAACCTCTTGGCCAGGCCTCAATGCTGTCATGCATTGAGTTGCAGCCACATGATTGGCTGATTAGATATTTGCATTAAATGAGCAGGCGTACAGGTGTACCTAATAAAGTGGCCACTGAATGTTGCTCCCATGTTACCTTTCTTGAACATGGGAATAACATTTACCAGCCTCCAATCTTCTGCAACTAGTCGTGTGGCTAGTGAGGATGCAAAGATAATTGCAAAAGGCACAGCAATCTCTTCCTTCACTTCCCTTAGCAACCTAGGATACATCCTGTCTGGCTGCAGGGATTTGTCTATCTTAACGTTGGATGAAAACTAATGTGTCTGAAGTTGCTATGTTCCTCTCCCCTTGGATTGACTATTACAGAGACCCAGAAGACCTAAAAAGATTCTGACAGTGACAGCTTATCAGTCTTAAACATTCCCTTCCTAGCTTGTTTTGCCTTTCCATTGATCTGAGGACAGTGATGTGACATTGTCCAGTGATCAAACAGCCAGTCCTTTTGAGAACTTCACAAAATTACTTGCTCTTTGCAGGACCTAGTATTAGTGACCAGCACCTCCCTAGTGGCATATTAGCCAAAGTTCACTTCCCTTAAGTTTGAAGAACCCCAGAAGGTCTCATCTCCTACAATTTTTATTCAGCTTAGCATCTGGTAATGTAGTTAAGAGAAAGAAAGAAACACTCTTAAGCCTAGGCAGGGCTCCATAGAGTTATAACTTTGACAGGAAAGAGCTTAGGAATGGAATTAGGAGACCAAGAAGGTGACATGAGAGGACTTTGGTGAGTAGGATTAAGAGAATCCCAAGACATTCTGCACATACATGAAGACTAGATTGGGTAGAGGATGACTAGAGTGAAGATGGGACCAAATAGGGATTGAAGAGGAAACAACACACACAAAGTTCTGGAGGAAATCAGCAGCAGGTCAGTCAGCATTCATGGAAAAGAGTAAACAGTCGACGTTTCAGTCCAAGACCCTTCATCAGGTCTGAAAAGGAAGGGAAGAAGATGGAATTAGAAAGTGGGGGGGGGGGGGGGAAACAGAAGAAGTACGTGGTAGTAAGTGATATATGAAACCAGGAGGGGGGAGAGGGTGAAGTAAAGAGCTGGGAAGTTGATTAGTGGAATAGATAAAGGAGCGGATAAGGTGGAATCTGATAGGAGAGGACAGAAGACCATGGAAGAAGGAGAAAGGGAAGAAGTACCAGAGGGTGGTGATAGGCAGGTAAGGAGATAAATTGAGAGAGCTAAGCAGGAATGGGGAATGGCGAAGGAGGGGGGCAATTAGAGAAATCGTTGTTCATGTCATCAGGTTGGTGGGTACCCAGAGGAAATGTGTCTGGAGTTGGAGGGAGTAGGGGAGGTCCTTAATGAATATTCTGCTTCAATACTCACCAATGCAAAGGACCTTGACAAATGTGAGATTAGCTGATGTGCTGGAAAATGTTGATGTTAAGAGAGCAGATGTGTTGGTACCTTTGTAAAACATTAGGATAGCTAAGCCCCTGGGGTCAGAAGAGGTAGGTTACCACAGGAAGTGAGGGAAGAGATCACTGGCATTTGGAGCTTAAGAGAGGCTGTGGAGGTGATTTACTAGGATACTGCTGGGATTAGAGAGCACGTCTTATAAGAATAGGTTAAGCAAGCAAGGCTTTTTTCTTCTGAGAGAAGGAGGATAAGAGGTGTACAAGATGATAAGACATATGTATATAGAATGGCCATCCAGAGACCTTTTCCCAGAGCAGAAATGTTTAAAGGCAAGGGACATAACTTTAATGTGTTTGCAGGAAAGCACAGCATAGGAGGATGTCAGAGGTAGGTTTTATACACATAGAATGTACTGCCAGTGGTGGTAGAGGCAGGTATGTTAGGGTCATTTAAGATACTCTTAAATAGGCACATGGGTGAAAGATAAATGGAGGGTTCTGTGACAGGGAAGAGTTGGGTTTATTTTGGAGTAAGTGGGCATAAGAGCCTGTACTGTTCTGTTCTGTTCTATCTCCTTTGCTGCCTTGGCTTTTGACTTAGCATGCTGGTTAATTGACACACAGAGGGGACATTGTTCGTATTTGGCCATAGATCTTCTGTGGCCCCTCTTGTGTCCATTCTTAAGTTTTGGTCATGCCACTTACAGTGTCATCAATGACCAGTCAGCTTGATCCCTCATAGAGCCCCAATGTGCCTGAACCTAACCTTTGCACCAGGTCACCGATGATCGGGTCTAGCAAAGTATTTCATAGATCTTCAGAGATCCATTTAGAATGTTTGGGTCACCTTTCATTTGATTTCTCAACAAACAACAAACTGAACACCCAGAATGCAGGCACTATCTTTGCCTTGGTTTGTCTCTCCAAGTCACCTTGAGAGATATTGGAGCATGCCTTGGTCCACTATTGGATGCCTCACTAAGCTGTGCTCCATGGCTCAGACTGAATGGGTCTTGCCTTCTCATTCTCTCCAAGTGGAAGTGAATAAAAGATATTTGCAGCTAAAGTGACTGCATTAAATATAGTGGTTCTGTCACAATTCCACTTCAGTAGTCTTATCTCAATTCTGGTCTGCCATGGTGGACTCTACACTATAATTACCTAGATCCTAGATGTTTCAGTGGGCATCAGGTTCAGTATAAAACTCTTGTTCATTGACAGCTCAGTACTCTTAGTTTTAACCTCTGTGTGTGGAGACAGATGGTCTGCTATATGAGGACAATATTAGTTCCCAGGTCAAGTTTAATTGGCCTGTTTGCACCTGCAGCTATTAAATGTTTCTCCCATGTTCTGCTATTCATGTGTCACCATCTACATTATGTTCAGTTTTACCTGATCCTGTCTCCTTTCCCTGAACATCAGGGTCTCAACTTGAAATGTATTTCCCACCACAGACGCTGTCCGATTTCCTCAACAATTTACTAACTTTGTTCTAGATTTCAGCACCTACAGTCTCTTGTGTCTTCATTTCTTCCACCACGAATATTCAATGTCCAATTTGCAGTTCATTTTTGTAGGAATAATTTTACATTTCACTTCACATATATTCTTCTAACATGCAGAAATTTTTTTTCTCTGCCACTCATTTTGGAATCTACAAAAGTTACTATTTCAAAATTCAAAGTAAATTTAAAATCAAAGTATGTATACCATATACAATCTTCAGTTTCATTTTCTTGCAGGCACCCACAGAAGAGAATCAATGAAAGACCAAACATAACAAAGATCGGCAAACATCCAAAGTTCAAAAAAAGACAACTTGTGCAATTAATTAAGACAATAAACAAATAAGATGTAGAATAGGAGCTGCAGAGTCGTTGAAAGTGAGTGCACAGGCTGCAGTGTAGGCTCAGTGTTGAGGCTAGTGAAGCCCGTCCAGGAGCCAGACGACTGCAGGGCAACAGCTGATCTCGAACTTGGCGATGTGAGACCCAAGACTCCTGCATCTCCTGGTAATGGCTAGTAGAGAGATGGGTCAAATGCAGGCAGACGGGATGGGCTCAGGTATGGAATAGTGGGGCTGAACATCAGTTTTTTTTTCCCACTCTCAGACCGTGCATTAATCTGGCTTGAAGTCCACCCTGGTCGTCTCCTCTGCCCACTCTTCCAGCGATGGTGGCCCTTCATCTGCTTCAAGGTGCAGTACCTGCATTCCAGACAGTCAAGTTCACTGGGTCCTTCAGGAGATCGTACAATCGTTTGTACTTTCAGATGGTTCAGAAGTACATTTCTTAAAGAGAAATTACAGGCTGCGTATTGCAGTGATCGTAGTTCAAAAGGAATATAAATGGTAGGATATCTAGTCATCCTGTGAGCTGCCCACAAACCTTTACTGTACATTGCCAGTACCATTTCAGTAGCCCTGTCAGCATTTACCCTTCACTTATCATTCGACTTGTAATTCTCGGCTTATATTTTCATGCTTTGTTCCAGGACTGACGAGTTTGATTTTGACTGTTGTACAATTATTTAAATTCGTTTTTTGGTGCCTGGGCATTGCCAGTAAGCCAACATTTATTGGCCATCCCTAACATCTTCAAGAAGATGGAGTTTGTTGTCTGCTTGAACTCCTGCACCCTTCTGGTGAAGGTGACCCCGAGATATAAAGGAGCAAGGAGTTCCAGGAGAGTTCTGTAGCTTGGCACGTATGTGTAAACTTGTCTAGATTTAATTCCATTTTACATCACAGCTGCCTCTTAAGGGTGGGCTCTTGGATTTCACAATTAATCCGATATCTGATTAAAAAAATCCTTCAAATTTATGAGACAGCAATTATCTACTAACAATCTTAACTCTGTTGAGAAGGGATTGAAGAAATTTTGCTACCTGAAGCATGATATCTGGATTCAATCAGGCAAGTTGCGTACAATATCTGATTTCAACAGCGTGACCATTCTATAATTTTTCCATTCATCTTTCGGTATCTGGGTATTGCCAGCAAAGCCAACATTTATTGAAGTCCTGATGGGTCTTGTCACAAAACATCAATAATATATTTCCCTCAAAAATGCTGCTTGACTTGAGTTTCTCTGGCATTTTTTTCTGTGTGCCTAACTCTGACCTCCCTAATCATCCTCAAGAAGGTGGGAGTGAGTTGCTCTCTTTAACCGCAGTAGATCTTGTGGTGAAGGTTTTCCCACAGAGTTAGTGGGCAAGGAGTTCCAGGATTTAGACAGCAGTGATGAAGCATCAGCAATAAATCTCCAAGTTGCGAAACTACATGACATGAAGAGGAAGCTGCACACAGTGATATTCTGCTCTTGTCCTTCTTCGTGGAGGAAGTGGTGGGCTTGGGAGCTGCTCTTCAGGGTAGCCCAAGCAAGTTACTCAGTGTAGATTGTAACTGGTAGCCACTGCAGCCATTGCTCACCAGTGGTGGAGGAAGTAGGTGTTTATGGAGGTTGACTGGGTTAGAATCAAGTGGGCTGGAATATGTTGGAGCAGCCCTCATCCAGTCAAATTGAGGCTATTCCCTCACAATGCTAACTAGTATATTATATGTGGTAGTAATTCCTTAGAGTGCTAGGAGGTGAGTTACTAACTCAAGACACCCAGCTTCTGAACTGCTCTTGTAGCTACAGCATGTGTGTACCTGATCCAGCTGAGTTTCCCGATTAGATCGTTTTTATTTTGGGGGGGGGGGGTGCTGGTTGCACAATGATAGAAAACCATTGGATGTCAAGGATAGGTGGGTATTGCCATCCCTCTTGTTGGCAATAATTAAGATGCCTTGAGGCATGAATTGGCATGTAGCAGACTGAGGGGTAACCTTATAGAGAGGTATATAAAATCATAAAGGCATATCCAGGCTGAATGCACTCAAGTCTTTTCTTTTTCCAGGGAAAGGGAACCAAAAACTAAAGGGTATGGGTTCGAGGTGAAAGGGAGAAGATTTAGATGGGACTTGAAGGGCAACTGCTTCACACAGAGGGTGGCGTTGGTATCGATGGCTTTTTCTATACTTTTGATAAGATATCCGTTGAATTAATGCTAAATTAAAGTTGTAGTTTACGGTTTTACTGACATGATTTGTATCTTTGACAATCTGTACCTTTAACAAACTCAGCATACTTGGTGGTTCTATGCCACTTACTGGCCAGAATGCGGTATAGGAGTTACATAACAGCTCGTCACATTTGGTCAGCATGGGTGGGTTGGGCCAAAGGGCCCATATCCAGCTTGTTACCAGCCACTTATCAGCCCATGACTCAATGTTTTCTGAGTCTTGTATCATGCAGGTCTATTTCACTTGTGAAATTGAACCCTATGCGATCATCATCTGACCATATGATGGAAGGAAGGTCATCGATGAAACAGCTGAAGATAGTTTTACTTTGACCCCTGCCCCTGAATGGCTCCTGAGTGATGCTGTGGGGCTGAACAGATTAACTTCTGATAGCTACAACTAATTGTCTTTCTGTGAGGCATGTCACATTCCAGTCACTGGAATGATTTCTCTTTGACACTTACTGACATAAGTTATACTTTTTTGTACTCCAGGGAATACAATAAGTTATTGTACTCCAGGAAGCGCGAAGCGCAGAATCAAATATCGCTGTGATGATTGTACGCTCTAGTATCAATTGTTTAGCGACAATAAAGTAATAAAGTAAAGTAATCATAAAGTATACTAGAGTACCTTAGTGCTTGGTTTGGCCAAATGCTGCCTTAATGTTGGGGGCAACCACTCTCCCATCACTTAAATAATTCAGCTCTTTGGTGCATGTTTTGATCAAAAATTGGCCTTTCGGTAGGATGGTGGTGCTCTCAGACGCAATAGGCTCTACAGGGCTAACCAAAGGCGTTAAATTCTTCTTTAAACTTTATTTTACAATTGCAAAACACTGCTGGACATTCAGTAGAGCAGGTGTACCCCATCAGTGAGTACAGTTTGGTGGAGAAGCAGGACTTGGTGCAAACTCTGTTACTGTCTGCTACCAAGAGACATCGGAGTCGTTGTGTGAAGGCAGCTCGCGGTCTAACAGTGAGTGATCGTCTTAGCCGCTTTGCTTCTGATTGCAAGACCCTGTTGGACGTGCTGCAAGTCCGGTTCCCTGGTTTATTGGTGGGACCAACGGCGGGCGGGGGCTGCATGGTTCCAGTCGTAGCGTGGACTGGGTCTCTGGTCGCGGTGTTGTTCGTTGCATTCGCTCAGGGGAGAGGATGCTGAAGGCGTTGTGGCTTGGCACCCGTGCTGGCAGAGGACGAGCTGGATTTCATTCAAATGCAGACTGCTGCGGCCTTGCTCTTGTTAACAATAACCATGGACTCAGGGACTTGGGCTATATTATATTTTTTGTGTATTTTTTGTATGCTTACTGCTATCTTATATGTGCTATATGCATCCTGTGCTGTGTATGTCTGTCGGTGCTGTGTTTTACACCTTTGCACGGAGGAAGACAGTTTCGGGACTGTGCAGGTGCGTGAAGGCGGGTAGTGAAGCGGGGAAGATTTAAAAAGGGCAGAAATCCTGAATCGGTTTTCGTTTGGAGAAGGAAGTCGGAGGATCAGAACGAGAGTGCAGTGGGAGCCATCTTGAATTTTTCTTATTCTCTTCGGAGTTAAGAGAGGCGGGACTGCACAGGCGTGTGACGACTGGCAGTGAAGCAGGGAAGATTTAAAAAGGACACAGCCTTATACAGCGGGCAGTGGAGTGAGCCGGGAGCAGAGTGAAGGCTTAAGGGCTTGGGCTCAACCGGCTTAGGTGGAAAAGGACGTGGCAAGGTAGGTTTAGGTTTCAGTTTTTCCTGTTATTTGAGGAAAGGGAGAAGTATGAGTGTGAAGGCAGCTTGTTGTTCTCGATGTCGGATGTGGGAGGTCCTGGAGTCTCCGGGTGTCCCGAACAGCCACATCTGCACCCGGTGCATCGAGCTGCAGCTCCTAAGGGACCGTGTTAGGGAACTGGAGCTGCAGCTCGACGACCTTTGTCTGGTCAGGGAGAGTGAGGAGGAATTGATAGAGAGGAGTTACAGGCAGGTGGTCACACCGGGGCCACGGGAGGCAGGCAGGTGGGTCACGGTTAGGAGGGGGAAGGAAAAGAGTCAGGTACTAGAGAGTACTGCAGTGGCTTTACCCCTTGATAATAAGTACTCTTGTTTGAATACCATTGGGGGGGGGGGGACAGCCTACCTGGGGGAAGCAACAGTGGCTGTGCCTCCGACACAGAGTCCGGTCCTGTTGTTCAGAAGGGTAGGGAAAGGAAGAGGAAGGCAGTAGTGATAGGGGACTCGATAGTTAGGGCGTCAGATAGGCTATTCTGTGGACGCGATCAGGAGACCCGGATGGTAGTTTGCCTCCCTGGTGCCGGGGTTTGGGATGTTACTGATTGCATCCAAGATATCCTGAAGTGGGAGGGTGAGGAGCCAGAGGTCGTGGTACATATAGGTACCAATGACATGGGCAGGAAAACGGAAGAGGTCCCTTAGTGAATCAGAGTGGACAGCTAAGTGTGGAGCCGAAAGAGATGGGGGAGATTTTGAACAATTTCTTTTCTTAGGTATTCACTAAAGAGAAGGATATTGAACTGTGTAAGGTAAGGGAAACAAGTAGGGAAGTTATAGAAACTATGATGATTAAGGAGGAGGAAGTACTGGCGCATTTAAGGAATATAAAAGTGGATAAATTTCCGGGTCCTGACAGGATATTCCCTAGGACCTTGAGGGAAGTTGGCGTAGGAATAGCAGGGGACAGAAATATTTCAAATGTCTTTAGAAACGGGGATGGTGCCGGAGAACTGGCGAATTGCTCATATGGTTCCATTGTTTAAAAATGGTTCTAAGAGTAAACCTAGCAATTATAGGCCTGCCAGTTTGACGTCAGTGATGGGTAAAATAATGGAAAGTATTCTTAGAGATGGTATATATAATTATCTGGACAGACAGGGTCTGATTAGGAATAGTCAAGAGAGGGAAGGGGAAGAGTAAGGTACTCGAGAGTACCCCATGCCCTAGCTAAAGACCTCTGGAAGGTCATGTTTGACAAATCTTATTGAATTTTTTGAAGAGGTTGCGAGGAAAGTTGACAAGGTTAAGGCATTGGATGTTGTCTATAGGGACTGCAGTAAGGCCTATGACCAGGTTCCGCACGGATGGTCAATTAGGAAGGTTCAATCATTAGGTATTAATATTGAAGTAGTAAAATGGATTCAACAGTGGCTGGATGGGAGATGCCAGAGAGTAGTGGTGGTTAACTGTTTGTCAGGTTGGAGACTGGTGACTAGGGGTGTGCCTCAGGGAGCTGTATTGGGTCCAATGTTGTTTTTCATATACATTAATGATCTGGATGATGGGGTGGTAAATTGGATTAGTAAGTATGCAGATGATACGAAGGTAGGTGGCGTTGTGGATAATGAAGTAGGTTTTCAAAGCTTGCAGAGAGATTTAGGCCCGTTAGAAGAGTGGGCTGAATGATGACAGATGGAGTTTAATGCTGATAAATGTGAGGTGCTACACTTTGGTAGGAATAAACCAAATAGGACATACATGGTAAATGGTAGGGTGTTGAAGAATGTAGTAGAACAGCGTGATCTAGGAATAATGGTGCATAGTTCCCTGAAGGTGGAATCTCATGTGGATAGGGTGGTGAAGAATGCTTTTGGTATGCTGGCCTTTATAAATTAGAGCATTGAGTATAGGAGTTGGGATGTAATGTCAAAATTGTACAAGGCATTGGTAAGGCCGAATTTGGAGTATTGTGTACAGTTCTGGTCACCGAATTATAGGAAAGATATCAACAAAATAGAGAGAGTACAGAGAAGAGTTACCAGAATGTTACCTGGGTTTCAGCACCTAAGTTACAGGGAAAGGTTGAACAAGTTAGGTCTTTATTCTTTGGAGCGTAGAAGGTTGAGAGGGGACTTGATAGAGGTATTTAAAATAATGAGGGAGATAGATCGAGTTGACGTGGATAGGCTTTTTCCATTGAGAGTAGGGGAGATTCAAACGAGAGGAATTGATTTGAGAGTTAGGGAGCAAAAGTTTAAGGGTAGCATGAGGGGGCATTTCTTTACTCAGAGAGTGGTAGCTGTGTGGAATGAGCTTCCTGTAGAAGTGGTAGAGGCAGGTTCGGTATTGTCATTTAAAGTAAAATTGGATAGGTATATGGACAGGAAAGGAATGGAGGGTTATGGGCTGAGTGCAGGCCAGTGGGACTAGGTGAGTGTAAGCGTTGGCATGGACTAGAAGGGCCGAGATGGCCTGTTTCCATGCTGTAATTGTTATATGGTTATATGGTTTCATTGGTATTCATGTATAGTTGAATGACAATTAAACTTGAACTTGAAGACCATGAAGATGACTGGATCTATAACCAAAAACTGGGCACTGTGGGTTGCTTTTTGGTGAGGAAATACTGGTAGATAACACTGTTGATAATGGTTCCCATCACTTTCCTGATGTTTGGAAATAGACTGAATTATCAATCTACTTATCTGGATTTGTCTTGTTTTTGTGAACAGATATACCTAGACAATTACCCCGTTATCAGGTAGATGCCAGTGTTTGTACCTGTACTGGAACAGTTTGACTGGAGTGGCAGGTAGGCCCAGGTCTTTAGCTAGGGCATTGTCTTGTTCCAGAGCCTTTGCTCTGTCCTGCGCTGTCTGCTGTTTCTTGATATCACACAGAGTGTATCAAATTGGCTGAAGACGTTTCACTGACAGTGAGGATCTCAGGGAGCTGAGGTAGATCATCAGGGTAGATGAACATGGGTGGAAATGTTTCTGCTTTTCCTTTAGTCCAGCCATGTGGGCTCCTCCTTAGTTGCAAATGGAGCCTTGTCTTCCTGTCTAGCATTCATGACCAGATGTTGCAGTAATGTGGATATTTCGTCCTGGTCGTTGGGTGTGGGGTTGCTTGGCTGTGGCCATTGAGTGCCATATCAGATGAGTAGTATCCACATAGAGCTATATTGTGTCTTCACTGGTGTGACTCATTGTGGATTTTAGGGATGCCTCATATTGCTTCCAGCAAACCCTTCTGCATTCCTGCTTCAGTCTAATGGCAGAATGAGGATTGTGCTGGGCAATAAGGTGACAAGGTGACATTTCTGCAGCTTTGATGGTTTACAGTGCTTCAGGAATCTCCAGATTTGAGCTGACAGATCTGTTCAAAGTCTACCCCACCTGGTGAGATTGTAGTGCCACACAAGCAAATGGAAAGGCTTCAGTGTGAAGGAAGGGTTTTGACTCCACATGATTGTCATAGTTGCCCCAATGGGGCTGTCAAAGCCAGGTGTGTTGGATAGATTAACGGGGACAGGTCAAACAGGTTTACCCCTCAAGTTAGTTCATACATAACCGACTTGAGACCCAAGCAACCAGCTCCATTCTTTAGAGCTTGACCAGTTCAGCCAGTGTTGGTGAGACAAGCACTCTCCATGACAGACATTGAAATTCCCACCCACCCAGGCTATATTCTGTGCCTTTGCTACATTAGTGCTGTTGTGTTTTTTTTAGTGTTGAAGGAGCATTGATTTGCCAGATAGTGACACAGTGTGGAAAAAGGCCTTTCAGCCTAATGCACCCACTCCGATCAAGATACTCGGTGCCTGTGTTTGGCCCATGTCCCTCTAAACCTTTCCTATCTATGTTCCTGTTCAAATGTCTTTTAAAATGTTGCTATTGTACTTGCTCAATCACTGAAGATATCGCCTCATAGGTCCCCTTCTCCTCTCCCCTTAAAACTATGCTCTCTGGATTTTGATTCCCTTTCCCTAGGAAAAAGACTGTGTATTCACCCAAGCTATGCCTTTCATGGCTTTATACCCTCTATAAGGTCACCTTTGCCTCCCCTATGCTCCAAAGAATAAAGCCCTAGCTTGTCAAACCTCTCCTGTTCAGGTTCTCAAGTCTTGGCAATATCCTCACAAATCTTTCAGTTTAAGAATATTTTTCTTATAACAGGGTGATCACACCTGTGGACAATGCTCCAGGTTAACCTAACATATACAGTATAACATCTGAGATCCTGCACTCAGTGCCCTGACTGATGAAGACCAGGGGTCCAATGTCTGTTTCACTCACCCATTTACCAGTGACTCCGTGTACAGGGTATTATGTAAAGCATGATGTAGAGGGAACTTCTTGGTCCCTCCATTTCACAACGTTCCCCAGGTTGCTACTATTTACTGCACAAGTTCTACCCTGATTTGAGCTCCTAAATGCAACACCTCACACTTAACCAGGCTGAAGTGCATGTGCAATTCCTCAGACCATTTACCCAGGTGAACAAGCATCCCCTGTAATTTTTCAAAACCACCCTCATTGTCTATGACCTCAAACTTAAGTAAGTAACCAGACCTATGCTGTAATTTTTGAGATGTTGTTGAGGCTAACCTGGAGTATTGTGTTAAGTTTTGGTCACTCTGCTATAGAAAAAAAAAATTTAAGCTGAAAAGAGTGCACAAATGATTTGCTAGGATGTTGCTTAGATTTGAGATCCTGAGCTACAAGGATAGGTTGAGCAGGCTAGGACTTTAATCTTTGAAACATTCTTCAGTGATGAGGAAGTATATACATGAAGTTATCTTGCCATATTGACCATCATGCCATTAGTATTAATGGGATTTGAGAATAATGTTGATAACTCCCAGGGTTACTGCTTTATGCAACAATAGCATGCCCACAACTTACTAACCCCAACCCTAACATCATGTCTTTGGAACGTGGGAGGAAACCAGAGTTCTAGGTTGAAACCCACACAGTCATAGGGAGAACATACAAGCTCTATACGGACAGAAGCCAGAATTGAAACCCAGTCACGGATCACTGGCATGGTAACGTGTTGCACTAACGGCTACATTGCAGTACCTCTATGTATTTCTGCTGACAAATGCTTTGAAAGTTGTTGCATTGCAGCAGAGCTACAGTGCAAGACATTAAAAAAAACAAAATAAATAAATAATGCAAAATTCAAATAATAAGGTTATCTTCATGGGTTCATGGACTGTTCAGAAATTTGATGGTGGGTGGGAAGAATCTGTCCTTAAAATGTTGAAAGTGGGTCTTCAGGCTTCTGTACCTCCTTCCCAGAGGTAGTAACATAAGAGGGCATATGACAGATGACGAAAGTCTTTAACGATGGATGCCACCTTGTTGAGGCACTGACAATTGAAGGTGTCCACAGGAGTGGGGAGGGCTGTGCCTGCGATGGAACGGGCTGAGAATACAAATTATACACTGCTCAGAGTTGAATTCAGATACAATGCAAGCGGCATATTGTTTCTGCATTTAACTCGGAACATTCAGAATTTGACAGTGTCATTGGTAAGCAATATTTGAGTTCACCAATGCATGTGATGGACAATATCTGATTTCCGTGAGCAGAGGTGCAATACGTGAAAGTGACAGAACATGAACTGTGCTAAGTCAGCAGATCACACTGTGAGTGATGACTCATATCTGAGTTTAAATTTTTGGGTGGCACACAATTTCTGACAGTGTGAACGAAGTAAATATCTTAATTTAGCTGTGAGCTTATTCTGTTAAATTGGCTTTGTTTGTCATATACATCTTCTGTTATGTCAGTGAGTGTGCTCTTGACAGTTTATGTTGTACTGTCTCTGAACTCCCCCCTATGAACTGTGACCTGATGCGAGAATATGGTACATTTGTGACACTTGACGTGGTTCATTTCAGTGTACTGCTGAATATTTTCTAAACACTACATTGAGTAACGTGTATCATTACAATTCCATTGTGTGAGTGCTCCATTGCCTCTCACTATGGAAATACGGATGCCCTTGAACAGAAAATCTTACAGAAAGTAGTAGTTCATCATGGGTAAAGCCTCCCCGCAAATGAGCACATCTTCATGGAGAACTGTTGTGGGAAAACAGCACCTATCACCAAGGAACACCATGCTCTCTTCTCACTGCTGCCATCTGGAAGAATGTACAGGAGCCTCCAGACCTGCACCACCAGATTCAGGAATAGTTATTACCCCTCAATCATCAGCCCATTGCTGAACTATTCCCACAACCAATTTTCAAAGATGCTTCATCTTATCTTCTCAATATTTATTGCTTATTTATTTATTATTCTGTTCTCTTATTGTATTTGCAGTTTGTTGTCTTTAGCACATTGAGGTGTGTCTGTTTTGATGGTATGGTCTTTCTTTCATGGTTGTATATGGTGACAAAAGTGTACAATTTACTCTGAACTTCAGTACTTTGAACTGTCAAATCTCTGCAATATCTCAGATCCTTGCTTTGATTCTCGTTGTCCCTCCTCTCATATCTTGTAACATAAGAGATGCTTCAGCAGTAATGCTTTGTGGTTTCAATTACACAGAAGTGTTAGCTCTGTTTCTCTGTCCACAGAAGCTGTCTGACAAGGTGAAGGTTTCTAGTATTTGTCACTTTACTCCAAGTATCTGCAGTATTTTGCACTAGGCAATTAGTTTATCTGTGAAATGAACAGCAAGAGTGAATGTCAGGTTATCTGGGAAGTCGTTATCTTTTGTTCTCAACTGCACTGGGTATTTACTGTGCTGAAATCCAATTTACATCTGCAAACACTACCGCTGTGCAGCTTAAACATTACTGCTGCTTAGCATAACTACTGAAATATTAAAACACGACGCTACCAGCTAATCATGCAGCAGCCGTGTTCTAATGCATTCCGTCCCCGGGAGTGCTGAGGTGAGGTAGGAAATTTGACCCTTTGTTTTCCTCAACATTTCTACAGTTCCCTATTACTACCACATGCTTTCCATTGTCTTAGCCTTAACCACACTGAAATCATTTTTCTCTGTATCCCTAGCTACAGCTTCCATCTTCCCCACAACCGTGGTGTGGCAATTCTCTCTACCTCTTCAATTTCTGGCAAACAATGGGGTGAGGGTTGGTCTAATCACACAGAGCACAGTCTGTCTGTGAAGACTGGTCATTGAACTAGATTCTGTCCACATACATCTGAAAAAGACCTTTGACCAGTGACCAATTGCTGCTTAGGATTGATTAGTAAGAGTAAATTAAAGGAAGGCAGGGGCAAGCGCAGCAGTCATCATCTGAGTGGACAGAGTCAGAGTGGTGATCTTAAGGCTTTAGCTCTTTGTGGCTTCAGTCAGAGAAAGCAAAGGAAAGACAGGCTCAAGTCTTTTCAGAATCAGAATCAGGTTTATTATCACCAGCTTGTGTCGTGAAATTTGTTAACTTAGTTGCAGTCCAAAGCAATAGAGTATAGAAGAAGAGAAAAAAAATAACAAATAAATAAATTGGTTACAGTTTATGTCTAGTGAATAGATTAAAAACACACAAAAACAAAAACAATATATATTCAGAATGTGAGGTAGTGTTCATGGGTTCAATATCCATTTACAAATTGGACGGCAGAGGGGAAGAAGCTATTCCTCAATCACTGAGTGTGTACCGTCAGGCTTCTGTACCTCCTACCTGATGGTAACAGTGAGAAAAGGGCATGCCCTGGGTCTTGGATGTCCTCAATAATGGATGCTGCCTTTCTGAGACACCAATTCTTGAAGATCTCCTGGGTACTTTGTACCCAAGATGGAGCCAACTAAATTTACATCCTGTGCAGTAGCCATCCCCCCCCCCCCCCCCATACCGGGCAGTGATGCAGTCTGTCAGAATGTTCTCGAAGGTACATCTATAGAAGTTTTTAAGTATTTTTGTTGACATGCCAAATCTCTTCAAACTCCTAATGAAGTCTTTATAGCTGTATTGATATGTTGGCACCACAGATGTAAGAAGTATTTAAGGAAAGGCAGATAATAGTGAGGATGAGATAGCTGGTTTACAAACAGTGTCAATGTGTAGTGAAGAAAGGCTGTTGTTGATAGGGCAAAGTTGCAGTCAACAGGATGAGTTGCAACATTGAAGGTGGACAAGAATCAAAAACAGTGAATACAGATGTTATATCTGAATGGGTGCAATGTATGGAATAAGGTAGATGAACTTGCAGCATAGTTACAGATATGCAGGTATATTGTTGTGGCCATCAGTGAATCATGGCTGAGAAAAGTTTATAGCTGGGAGCTTAATGTCCAAGGATACACACTGTATCAAAAGGACAGGCAGAAAGGCAGAGGAGCGGAGTTGGTCTGTTGGCAAAAAATTAAATCAAATCATTAGAAAGAGGTGACATTGGGTAAAAGGTGTTGGATCTTTGTGGATAGAGCTAAGGAACTGCAAGGGTAAAAAGACTCAGATGAGAGATGTATACAGACAACCAAACAGTACTAAGGATGTGGCATACAAATTACAATGGGAGATAGAAAATGCATACCAAAAGGGCAATGTTACAGTAGTCAATATGCAGGGAGATCAGGGAAATCAGGTTGGTCTGGATTACAGGAGACGGAATTTCTAGAGTGCCTCTGAGATGGCTTTTTAGAGCAGCTCTTGGTTAAGCCCACTAGAGAATCAGCTATTCTGAACTGAGTATTGCTCAATGAACCAGAATTAACTTGAGGGCTTAGGGTAAAAGAACCATTAAGAGCCAGTGTTCATCATATGATCAAATTCTCCCTGAAACTTGAGAAGGAGACACTAAAGTCAGATGTATCAGTATTACAGTGGAGTAAAAAAAATTGCAGAGGCATGAGAGAGGAGTTGGCCAGAATTAATGGAAAAGAACACTGGCAAGGATGATGGCAGAGCAGCGATGGCCGGAATTTCTGGAAGCAATTTGGAAGGCACAGGATATATATGTCCCAAAGAGGAAGAAGAATTCTAAAAGAAAGATGACACTAGAGAAGCCAAAGCTAACATAAAAGCCAAAGAGAGGGTATATAATAGAACAAAAATTAGTGGGAAGTTATAGGATTGTCAGTCTTTTAAAAGCCAACAGAAGTTAGCTAAAGAAGTCATTTAGAAAGTAAAGATAGAATACTAAAGTAAACTAGCCAATAATATTAACGAGGATACTCAAATTTTCTTCAGATGCATAGTACAACATAGAACATAAAATTTACAGCATATTACAGGCCCTTCAGCCCACAATGTTGTGCCGACCATGTAACCTACTCTAGAAACTGGCTAGAATTTCCCTACCACATAGTCGTCAATTTTTCTAAGCTCCATGTACCTATCTAAGAGTCTCTTAAAAGACCCTATTGTATCCACCCCTACCACAATCACTGGCAGTATATTGCACACACTCACCACTCAATGTGTGAAAAACTTACCTCTGACATCCCTCTTCCATCTACTTTCAAGCATCTTAAAATTATGCTCCCTCATGTTAGCCATTTCTGCTCTGGGTAAAAGCCTCTGGCTATCTACACGATCAACACCTCTCATCATCTTATACACCTCTATCAGGTCACCTCTCATCCTCTGTTGCTTCAAGGAGAAAAGGCCAATTTCACTCAACCTATTCTCATAAGGCACACTTTCTAATCCAGGCAACATCTTTGTAAATCTCCTCTGCACTCTCTCTATGGTATCCACATCCTTCCTGTAATGAGGTGACCAGAACTGAACACAGTACTCCAAATGGGGTCTAACTAAGGTCTTATATAGCTTTAACATTACCTCATAGCTCTTGAACTCAATCCCATGGTCGCTTAAAGCTATCACACTGTATGCCTTCTTAGCAACACTGTCAACCTGCACAGCAGCTTTGAGTGTCCTATGGACATGGACCCCAAGATCCTGCTGATCCTCCACTGCCAATTAATAATCTTACCATTAATATTATATTCTTTCTTCAAATTTGACCTACCGAAATGAACCACTTCATGCTTATCTGTGTTGAACTCCATTTGCCACTTCTCAGCCCAGTTCTGCATCTTATCAATGTCCCGTTGTAACCTCCAACAATCCTCCAGACTATTCACAACACCTTTTGTGTCATTAGCAAACTTACTAACCCCATCCTTCTACTTCTTCATCCAAGTCATTTATAAAAATCACAAAGAGGAGGGGTCCCAGAACACCATTGGTCACCATGCTCCATGCAGAATACAAACCATTTCAACCACCTTTGCCTTCTGTGGGCAAGTCAATTCTGGATCCACAAAGCAAGGTCTCTTTGGATCCCATTCCTTATTACTTTCTGAAAGAGCCTCACATGAGGAATCTTATCAAATACCTTACTGAAATCCATATACAGTACATCCACTGCTCTACTTTCATCAGTGTGTTCTGTTACGTCCTCAAAGAATTCAATCAGTCTTGTAAGGCACGACCTGTCCTTGACAAAGCCATGCTGACTATTTCTAATCAGATTAGGTCTTTCCAAATGCTCATAAATCCTTAGGATCTTCTCCAACAACTTGTCCACCACTGAAGTAAGACTCACTGGTCTATAACTTCCTGGGTTATATCTACTCCCTTTCTTGAATAAGGGAACAATGTTTTCAACCCTCCAATCCTCTGGTACTTCTTCCATCCCTATTGAAGATGCAAAGATCATCGCAAAAGGCTCAGCAATCTCCACGCTCACTTCTTAGAGTAGCCTGGGGTATATCTCATCTGGTCCCGGTGACTTATCTAACTTAATAACTTCTTCCACACAATTGCCAAGGTCCTTTTCACTGGTGAATACTGAAGCAAAGTGTTCATTAAGTACCTCTGCTACCTCCTCCAGGTCTCTACACGTTTCCACTATCTCTCCTGATTGGTCCTATTCTCACACAGATCATCCTCTTCCTCTTCACATACTTTGTTGAATGCCTTGGGGTTTCCTTAATCCTGCTCACCAAGGCCTTCTCATGGCCCCTTCTGGCTCTCCTAATTACATTCTCGAACTCCTTCCTGGCACCCTTGTAATTTTCTAGAGCTCCAACAGTACCTACTTTCTTAAATCTTTTGTAAGCTTTTCTTTTCTTCTTAACTATTTTTTTATGTCCTTTGTACACCATGGTTCTTTTACCCTACCATCTTTTCCTTGCCTCAATGGAACATAGCTATGCAAAATGCCATGAAAATGTTCCCTGAATGTTTGCCACATTTCTGCTGTGCATTTCCCTGAGAACATCTGGTCTCAATTTACTGTATGTTTCTAAGTTCCCAAGTTCTTGCCTAATAGCATCATATTTCCCCCACCCCAATTAAATGTTTTCCCAAATTGTCTGCTCCTATCCCTCTCCAGTGCTATGGTGAAGGAGATAGAGGTGTGATCATTACCTTCAAAATGCTCTCCCACCAAGAGATCTGACACTTGACCAGGTTCATTTTCCAATACCAGATCAAGTACAGCCCTAGTACCGACTACAGATCTAGTTGGTTTATCTACATATTGCATCAGGAAACCTTACTGAACACACCTAACAAACTGTGGTGGCTGCAATTACCAGCTGCACCATCAACAGGGCATATTAAAGTGTCCTGTAGCCGACCATCCTCCTGATAATCTGGTAAATGCCTGAGCTGTTGTATTACACCAGCAGAAGTAGATGGGGCTGGATAATGGGTTTGTGCCATTCTGCTACAGCCAAAGGGGTGTTCTCCGGAGCTGCTTCATTTATGCCGTATCTTTTTAAGGAGAGGAATGTTTTCTCTCCCCTGCAATTTACTACGGACTGGCCAGCATTGAATATAAACCCGCAGCCAGGAGATGAGTGGTGTCTCCTGGTTTAAGGAGTATTTACTATGTTGATGTAACCCAGTTCTGTTTAGCTGGTTCAAGTTTGGAGTCCAGAATAGTTCTGTTGAGTTTGTAAATATTTTGGGTAAATAAAACCCTTATTTTTTTCACCTTTACCTGCTCTCCCAGTTTTATGCTTACCCCATTTAAACTCCACCCCATTTAAACCCCTTACTCCAAGGAGACGCCAGTCAATATTAGCAAAGTTAAAATCACCCATCACAACAACCCTGCTATTATTGCACTGTTCTAGAATCTGCCTCCCTATCAGTTCCTCAATATCCCTGTTATTATTGGGGGGTCTATAAAAAACACCCAGTAGTTATTGCCCTTTTCCTGTTTCTGACTGCCGTGCACACTGACTCAGTAGACAATCCCTCCATGACTTCCTCCTTTCCTGCATATGCTGGTTCAGTAATAAATGTTATCTCAATTTTCAAACCCTACTCACCAATATTGTTTTCAAATTCCTCTTTAGCTTCAGCACCTGCTAACTCTTATCTCCCTCAACCCCTCCAATCACCAGCATCTAATTCAGTCCTCTTGATCACTTCCCTTATATAACTGCTCCAAGTTTAGCCAAAGTCACGGTCATGTGTGTGAGACTGAACAGCGAGAAAACTCAACCAATCAAAAGTACATTTAATTAAAGCTGTAGTTATCCAGATCCATGGATAGTGATGTTGAACGGCTCCAATCCAGTGATTGGTCCTCTCCTTCTCTCTTCCTGTCTATCCCATCTTCTGCCTTCATTCCCTCTTCATCATCTGTCCCATCTTTTCCCTTTGCTTCCCCTTTCTTCTTTTTGGATGAAGCACGAGCTGGAAATAGAGAGAAGTTTAATTAATAAATGGCTGAAGGTTAGGATGAGAAATGACTGTGCAACACAACTGACACACTAACTCTCTTATATGTCCATCTTTCTAGAACCAAAATATATCTCCCAAGAAAGATAACCCATCCTAGTGCACAGATACTCCCATGGAGGCTGATTAATCTAGTACACAAACTCCCTCACTGAAGATCAGCAAAATCCTTAACTCCCTATTGAAGCCCATTTCTCAAGTCCACAAGAAGCCTCACTGAAGCTCACACGTTTCCTCCTCAAAGCTCACCTTTCTAGTATATCCATCAAAGCTCATTCCTGTGATGCCTAGCCCTTCAGTGTATAAACCCTCCCACAGGTATTCATTCCTTTAGTATTCACCCCCCATGGAAGCTAATCCCTTTTATATGCAACCTCCCCCAATACATCCCTTCCTTCTGGTAAAAATACTCTCCCACTGGACCCCATCCTGTCCATACTCAAAATGTCCCATTAAAGCCCATCATTTGGAACACAATTCTGCCACTCAGTCTCAGCTTCTGATGCTAATACTCAGCACAGTTATACTTTCAGGCACACAACTTCCTTTGAATCCCTTCCTCTATAATCAAAGCCCACTTCTTCAATTTCTTCCACTCTCATACAGGCTTATTTTAATAAATTAGATCCAATTGTACTGCAATTCTGATTCAGAATGATTTTTCTACATCCAAAATTATGTATCATTCTCTTTTTCAATAGTAACCCTGACTTCCCCACTGAATCCACCAAGAGTCATACAAGCAGAGAAACAGGACCTTCAGCACTCCCATACTGAGAACTTTGCCCATCTCAGGAGCCTGCATTAAGTCCATGTATCACTGTGTCTTGCTTATTTAAATGCCTGTCTAAATGTCTCTTAAACTGTGATTGTATCCAACACCACCGCCTCTATGGGAGTGAGTTCCAGATAGCACCCACTGTGTACATATAAAAAAAACACAAAAATTCCTTCCTTTCACCTTAAACCAACCATAGGAAAATAATTATGACTATTTATCTGCCTCATAATCAAATATATCTGTCTTATTTTATATACCTCCCCAAACCTCTTTGTTACAGTGAAAACAAGCTCAGTATCTCCCATATATCTGAGTGAACCTTCTCTACACTCCTCAGCAAAGACAGATCTTTAAACACCTCTCTGTAATTTTACCATCCTCATGTAATCAGAAGTCTCTGGGGCTGGAACAGAAGGCTATCCTTTCCACTGTCAACCTCTACTGCCAACTTCTCCCCTACCCTCAGTAAATTTACATCCCCAATCATAGTCTACAGCTCTGTGGTCCAAGTTATCTCCCAAATACTGACCATCCAGCATCTCAACTCTGTCACTAAAACTTTACTTGCTGGTTTCCTAATTACCCACAATGTCAATGCCATGGTAGCTTGCTCTACTCCAGATCATTGCAATATCTGTTCTAATCTTGTTTTTCCTGTATAGTCATATAGTCATAGAAAAGTACAGTGCAGAAACAGACCCTTCAGTTCATCTAGTCTGTGCTGAACCACTTAAACTGCCTATTCCTATTGACCTGCACTGGAACCATAATCCTCCATACCCCTACCATCTATGTACCTTGCCAAATTTCTCTTATATATTGAAATTGAGCTTGCATGCAACTCAGGCACTGGCAACTTGTTCCACACTCTCACCAGCCTTGGGGTGAAAAAAGTTTTGCCTCATGTTCCCCTTAACCCATGACCTCTAGTTGTAGTCCCACCCAACCTCAGTGGAAAATGCCTGCTTGCATTTACCCTGTCTATACCCATCATAATGTTGTATACCACTATCAAATCTCCTCTCAATCTTCTAAATTCCAAGCAATAAAGTCCTAATCTATACAATCTTTCCTTATAACTCAGATCCTCCAGTCCCAGCAACATTCTTGCAATCTTATTCACATCTTTTCTGTAGGTAGGTGACCAAAATGGCACATGATAGGCCTCACCATTGTCTTACATAACTTCAACATAACATCCCATCTCCTGTACTCAGTACTTTGATGTTTGAAGGCCAACATCAGACCCAGCACTGATCCCTGCAGCACTCTACTAACTTCAAGGCTCCAGTCAGTGGGACAACCATCTACTACCACTCTTTGGCTTATCCCACAAAGCCAATGTCTATTCCAATTTACTACCTCATCTTGAATGTTGAGAGACTGAACTTTCTTGACCAAACTCCCATGCGAGACCTTGTCAAATGCCTTGCTAAGATCCATGTAAACAATATCCACTGCCTTCACTTCATCAACTTTCCTGGTAACCTCCTCAAAAAACTCCAAAAGATTGGTTAGTTAAAACCTACCACGCTCAAAGCCACAATGACTACCTCAAACCAGTCCATGTCTTAGGGCCCCTGCGGTTTCTGCACTTGCCTTTCACAGGGTCCAATGGAACACCTTGTCAGGCCCTGGGGATTTATCCATCCTAATTTTCCCCGAGACTGCAAACACATCCTCCTCTGTACTCTGCATAGGGTTCATGACCTTACTGTTCTTTGCTCATTTTGATAACTCTATGTCCATCTTAGTTGCAAAAAAATCCATTTAAGATCTCCCCCATCTCTGTTGGCTCCACATATAGATTACCATTTTGATCTTCCAGGGACCTTTTGTTCTTAACATATCTGTAGCATTTCTTAGGATTCTTCTTCACCTTATCTGCTAGGGCAACCTCATACTACTTTTAGGGCTTCTCATTTCTTTCTTATGTGCTCTCTTGCACTCTGTATATTCAGTAAGTATCTCTTTTGTGCTTTGCACCTCCTTTTTTTATATACTAGGGTCTCGATATCTTTTGAAAACCAAGGTTCCCTGAACCTGTTATCTCAACCTGCAGACCAGACCTATCTTTTTCCATGTTCATTTAGAGTTTAATGGCATTGTGATTACTTAATGCAAAATGTTTCACAACACAAACTTCAATCACTTGCTATGTCTTATTCCCTAAAAGCAGATCAAGTCAGACACTCCTTTCATTGGACTTCTATGTACTGATCAAGGAAACTTTCCTTAGCACATTTGACAAACTCCATCCCATCTAGTCATTTTACAGTATGGGTCCCTGTCAATATGTGGAAAGCTAAAACTACTTATATAACAACCTTAATGTTTCTTGCACCAGGCTGCGATCGCTCTACAAATTTGTTCCTCTAAATCCTGCAGACTGCTGGGTCGTCTATAATATTCCTTCCTCATTTCCACCATAAAACCTCACTAGATGAGTTCTTCTGTCTGTCCTGACTGAGCACTGCTGTGACATTTTCCCTGACTAGTAACAGCATTTAATCCCCCTTTAATCCCTCTTATTCAGTCGCATCTAAAACAACACATCTCCACAATATTGAGCTGCCATTCCTGCCCTTCCTGGAACAAAGACTCACTAATGGCTACAATCTCATAATTCCAGATTTTGATCCATGCTCTGAGCTCATCTGCCTTTCCTGCGATACTTCTTGCACTGAAATATATGTGACTCAGGACACTAGTCACACCATGCTCAACCTTTTGATTTCAGACTTTGAAGTTTTAACAAGAAGTTTCCACAACCTCCACTATCTATTCTGGCAGTCTGGTTCCCATACCCCTGCATCTCTACTTGAACACCACTTCCCCACCTAGTGCAGGAGCAGCAAACCTTCCCACTAGGCGATTAATCCCCCTCCAGTTCAGGTACAAACCACTTCTTCTGTATAAGTCCCACCTTCCATGGAAGAAAGCTCAATGATCAGAAATCAGATGCCCTCCCTCCTACACCAACTCCTTGATCACGTGTTGGACTGAACGATCTTCCTATTTCTGACCTCACTCGCACATGGCATGGGCAGCAACCCTGAGATCACAACCCTGGAAGCCCTGCCCTTTAACTCATCACCAAGCTCCCTGAACTCACTTTGAAGAACCTCGTAACTCTTGCTATTAATGTCACTGGTACCTACATGGACCACACCTTCTGGCTGTAGAATGCTGAGAATGTGATCCATGATGTCCCAGATGCTAGCACCCGGGATGCAACATACCATCCGGGAATCTCATTCTTGTCCACAGAACTTCCTTTCTGTTCTCCAAACTAAGGAATCCCTTATCACCACAGCTTGCTTCTTCTCCTCCCTTCCTCTCTGAGTCATCGAGCCAGAAATCCAATCACTATGACTTTCCTCAGCTAGGTCGTCCCCCCAACAGTATCCAAAGTGGCTGAGGGGGATCTCCACAGGGGTACTCTGCACAGGCTCCTTAACCCCTTCCCCTTCCTGACTCCCAGTTTCCTGTGTCCTGCACCTCAGGTGTAACTACCTCTCTAAAAGCCCTGTCTATCACCCCTTCAGTCTGCCAAATAATCCGGAGTTCTTCCAGTTGCAGCTCCTTAACGCGGATTATTAGAAGCTGTCGCTGGAGGCACTTGGTGCAGGTGACGTCGTCAGGGACACTGGAGGTCTCCCTGCCTTCCCACATCCTGTAAGAGGAGCATTCCACTGTCCTGCCTGGCATCCCCACTGTTGTAACTGAGCAAGTATAAAGGAGGAACCAGTAAATAAACTGGGGGGGGGGGAGAAAAAACAATGGATCTACAACATTTTCACCTTCTGTCACTCAAGCCTCTCCTCACTGAAGCTAAAGTCTCAAAATCCCCACTCACACAACGGTCATTTTAAGATTGAATGTGACTTTACAGATTCACAAAGAAAAATGCTGGAAGAGCTGAGCAGTCAGATGTGAGGAATGTTAGCTGTCCTCCCTATTCACTGACGTTGAGCTCTTCCTGCATTTGCTTTTGCTTCAGACTGCAAACTCTGCAGATTTATTTGTCGCCAATATTTAGATAATGTGCATGATGATTGCCAGCTAAAACTCCCCTTTATATTCTGTTGCTTTGTTTTGGCTCTCTGGGTACTGCTGAAAAAGCTAAAGTTGTTATGTGACCTTAATTGTCCAGGAGGCAACTCTGTAGCTTTATCCATCTTGATAGTGACATTGGAGGGGGTGGGCAGAAAATGTTCAGGGGGTGTAGATGTTTGAAATGACCCTCAAGTGAAACTAATTGTATTACTTCCACCAAAAGCACGTGAAAACAATTCCAAAGCAAGATTATAAATAATGGAATCAGTCCGTTTCTTAAAAGCAGCTAAGCAAGGTGCACTAGCTTTAAAAAATCTCCAAGGAAATTGATTCACAATTTACTATTGAGAAGGCAACTTCACTCTGTAACCTCTGAACTTCATTAAAAAAGGTCAACTACTGGTGACAGAAGTTAAAAGGCAGCACGGTTCATCAATTAGAATAATGATCTGATTTGAGCAGGTGTCTCCCACTGTCACACCAAGAGAGAATGAAATGTGTGCCACATGTTCAATTAATATATCTTGGAACAACACTAATCTGTTGGGAGCTTAAAGGAGCAACAGTTTTGTAAGAGGGCATTCTCTTGAATTTAATGTTTGATTAGAGGTTAGCAAGGTAGCAATGGTGATGAAATATTGCAATACTGTAAAGCGGTAGGTAGCTACAATTAACCTGCTGCATTGCCATAATGCCAGCACCTCACTTTCATGGTTCTGCCTTTAAAAAAGATGAAAAAATACACAGATCTTCTCCTTTTGCATTTCCTTGCTATTAAGGATGATTTGCTTGCATTCAGTTCTGCAGTTTTGGAAGTGACTGATGAAGCCAGGGTGGGAATCTCTAGAGCCTGACAGAAAGTATGGTTGGGTAGTTTCTCAGACGGTTTGCTCTCCATCTGGTTATGCAGAGTCATGATCCTAACTGCTCCTTAGAGTTGTCACAGACCATAGCTTCTCGACTTCCATAAGACATCAGAGCAGAACTAGGCCATTTGGCCCATCAAGTCTGCTCTGCCACTTCATCATGGCTGACCCATTTCCCTCTCAGCCCCATTCTCCTGACTTCTCCCCATAACCTTTCATAGCCTGACTAATCAAGAACCTATCAAACACTGCCTTAAGCACACCCAATGACCTGGCCTCCACAGCTGTCTGTGGCAATGAATTCTACCAATTCACACCCTCAGCTAAACAAATTCCTCCTCATCTCCATTCTAAAGGGATGTCCCTGATTCTCAGGTTGAACTCTCGGGTTCTAAACTCACCCACCACAGGAAACCCTCTCTGCTCTGTCTAGGCCTCTCAACATTCAACAGCTTTCAACAAGATCCCCCTCATTCTTCTAAATTCCAGTGAGTAGAGACCCAAGACCACCAGTCACTCTTTATACGATAAACCTTTCATTCCCAGAACCATTCTCACAGACCTCCTCTGAACCCCCTCCAATGTCAGCACATACTTTCTTAGATAAGGGGCCCAAACCTGCTCACAATACTCTAAGTAGCTTAGGAGGGACGATGGCGCCTAATGGCGACTGCTTTGTTTACATCTTTGGAAACAGCTCTATTTCTACCTTTAACGTCTTTATTCTTCCCTTTCAGGGTTCCTTTGACCTGGAGTTACACGCAGGCTTTGGTTCTTTGCGGGAATGGGACCTGTTCCTGGGGTTTCACAACTGGCCGTTATTCAGCATGCCAAGGGTTTGGCCTGAGAATGGCGATCGTGTTTGGAAGCCTAAGATCTCGGGGCACTGGCGATGGGTGGATTGAGGGTCAGTGTCACAGCAGGAGACTCGTGTGTCGTCAGGGAGTCCATAAAATCTTTCGCTGTGGCCCCAAAGACCCAAGCTCTTTGCGATCTTGGGTCAAAAAAAGAGCTAAAAAAAAGCAATGAACCAGATTTTTAACATCGTAAACCAGTCACTGTGAAAATGGGGGACACCTCCCCCTCCCTTGCTAGGGAGAGAGAGAACCTGTGGTTTGTTGAATTTCAGATGAAATGTGAACCCTTTGGGGTAACTTTAGCCTGTGTCTCTGCTATTGCTTAGGACACGCTTGGGCTTGGTGATGGTACCAATGCGCTGGTGGGTGGGGGGGGAGGGGTTTGGTGCTCGCTGCCACTTACTGAAATTCCATTTACTGTAACAGCTTAAAAGAGTTAGGTTAAAAGCGGGTTTATAGAAATAACATTCAATAGGCCAACATCACCAAAGTCCCAGATATAGTAGGGTATTGGAGTTTTACAGGTGGATAATGGCCAGGCTCAAAGATTTCCTAGAGCAAACACGAGAAAATCTGCAGATGCTGGAAATTCAAACAACACACGCAAAATGCTGGTGGAACACAACAGGCCAGGCAGCATCTATAAATTGAAATACTGTCGACGTTTTGGACCGAGACCCTAACGAAGTTAGTCCTGACGAAGGGTCTCGGCCCAAAACGTCGACAGCGCTTCTCCTTATAGATGCTGCCTGGCCTGCTGCGTTCCACCAGCATTTTGTGTGTGTTGTTCAAAGATTTCCTAAATTGGTGATATGGAAAGGGTGTGGAGAAATGGGTCTGGATAGAAAGGGTTAGGTGTAGTGGCTAGATACATCCTGTATTACTTTCTTCTCTCTATACTCAAGGTAATACAGTATGTAACAGGCCCTTTAGCCTCATGCATGTTGACTGTGGTGCCCACCAATCTAATCCCATTTCCCAGTGTCTGGCCCATCATTCCTCTAAAGCCCTCCTATCCACGCATTTAGAAAATTCTCATTTCATTGTTGCTATTGTACTTGCCTCAACCACTTTTCCTGGCAATTGATATCACTGAATGAAGAAACAATTCTCAGGCCCCTTTTGAATCTTTCCCTTCTCTCATTAAACCTATGCTTTCTAACTTTTAGTTCCCTTTCACTGGGAAAAAGACCATGAGCATAAACCCTATCTATGCCATTCATGATTTTAAACACCTCTATAAAGTCACCACTCAATTCTGTTCTAGCTTGTCCAATCTCTCTATAGATTCAGGCACTCGAACCCTTGCAGCATCCTCATAAATTGTCTTTGCACTCTTTCCATTTTTACAACATTGCTCCTGTAGCAGGGTGAACAAAACTGTGCACAATAGTCTGTCCTGAAGATGATTCTTGGCCCAAAACTTCAACTATTTATTCATTTCCACAGATGCTTCCTGACCTGCTAAGTTCCTCCAGCATTTTGTGTGTATTACAATAATCTGCAAGTTCCTCTGAACATAAATAAGGTGTGCTGCTGGGGTAGTGTTGGTGAGCTGACTGGGTTGCGAAGGGTTGTGCAGGTTAAGCTTATACCTCTTCCTTTTGAGACGTAGCACTCGTGCTTGTGGAATTCGTCCCAAGCTGCCAGCTTGCAGGCCTTGCTGCAGTAATACACCTCCTTACACCGGCTGCACGCAACCAGATGCACCCCCATGGAGCGTCCACAGTAGTAGCAGAACTTGAACTTGAACAGCTGCCTCCTGCAGGAACAGAAACACTGTTAGGCCAGGCTGTGAGTTGTTGAATGTGGGGGTGTCACTCTTCTTCCAGCGACTGCTGGCAGGCTACAGTCTTGGTGCTGCTGTGCAAATGGTGCTTGATGATTAGCATGGGCAGTGCGGACTAAAGGCCCTGTTTCTGCGCTGTGCGACAGCTCAGCACTGTTTGGGTTGGCATTTGTGGCCATTTAGGCAGACTGCCTAAACACACAAGTCTCTGGTATCTCTGTTGTTGCAAACTTGGCAGATCATGATGTGGCTATTACAGAGACTGGGATGGCTCAGGGGTAGGAATGGTTACTTCGAGTGCCAGGTTTTAGATGTTTCAGAAAGGACAGGGAAGGAGGCAAAAGAAATGGGGACATGGCACTGTTGATCAGAGATAGTGTCATGGCTGTAGAAAAGGAGGAAGACATGAAGGGATTGTCTACTGAGTCTCTGTGGGTAGAAGTTAGGAACAGGAAGGGGTCAATAACTTTACTGGGTGTTTTTTTAAATATACACAACCCAATAGTAACAGGGACATCCAGGAGCAGATAGGGAGACAGATTCTGAGAAGGTGAAATAATAACAGGGTTGTCATGGTGGGAGATTAAAATTTCCCAAATATCGATTGGCATGTCCCAAGAGCAAGGAGTTTAGATGGGGTGGAGTTTGTTAGGTGTGTTCAGGAAGGTTTCTTGACACAATACGTAGATAAGCCTACAAGAGGAGAGGCTGTACTTGATCTGGTATTGGGGAATGAACCTGGTCAGGTGTCAGATCTCTCAGTGGGGGATCATTTTGGAGATAGTGATCACAATTCTATCTCCTTTACCAGAGCATTGGAGAGTGATAGGAACAGACAAGTTAGGAAAACATTTAATTGGAGTAAGGGGAAATATGAGGCTATCAGGCAGGAACTTGGAAGCATAAATTGCAAACAGATGTTCTCAGGGAAATATATGGAAGAAATGTGGCAAATGTTCATGGGATACTTGCATGGAATTTTGCATAGATACATTCCAATGAGACAGGGAAAGGACAGTAAGGTACAGGAAACCCTGGTGTACAAAGGCTGTTGTAAATCTAGTCAAGAAGAAAAGAAGAGCTTACGAAAGGTTCAAAAAGCTAGGTAGTGATAGAGAGCTAGAAGATTATAAGCATAGTAGGAAGGAGCTCAAGAAAGAAATTATGAGAGCCAGAAGGGCCATGAGAAGGCCTTGGTGGGCAGGATTAAAGAAATCCCCAAGGCATTCTACAAGTATGTGAAGAGCAAGAAGATAAGACATGAGAGAATAGGACCAATCAAGTGTGACAGTGGAAAAGTGAGTATGGAAATGGAGGAGATAGCAGAGGTACTTAATGAATACTTTGCTTCAGTATTCACTACGGAAAAGGATCTTGGCGATTGTAGGGATGACTTGCAGAAGACTGAAAAGTTTGAACGTGTAGATATTAAGAGAGAGGATATGCTGGAACCATTGGAAAGCATCAAGTTGGATAAGTCACTAGGACTGGATGAAATGTACCCCAGGTTACTGTGGGAAGTGAGGGAGGAGATTGCGGAGCCTCTGGCGATGATCTTTGCATCATCAATGAGGACGGAAAGGGTTCCGGAGGATTGGAGGGTTGCGAATGTTGTTCCTTTATTCAAGAAAGGGAGTAGAGATAGCCCAGGAAATTATAGACCAGTGAGTCTTACCTCAGTGGTTGGTAAGTTGATGGAGAAAATCCTGAGAGGCAGGTTTTATGAACATTTGGAGAGGCATAATATGATTAGGAATAGTCAGCATGGCTTTGTCAAGGGCAGGTCGTGCCTTACGAGCCAGATTGAATTTTTTGAAGATGTGACTAAACACATTGATGAAGGAAGAGCAGTAGATGTAGTGTATTTGGATTTCAGCAAGGCATTTGACAAGGTACCCCATGCAAGGCTTATTGAGAAAGTAAGGAGCCATGGGACCCAAGGGAAAATTCTTTTGTTATTCCAGAACTGGCTTGCCACAGAAGGCAAAGAGTGGTTGTACACAGGTCATATTCAGCATGGAGGCCGGTGACCAGTGGTGTACCTCAGGGATCTCAAGGACCCCTATTCCTTATGATTTTTATAAATGACCTGGATGAAGAAATGGAGGGATGGTTAGAAAATTTGCTGATGACACAAAGGTTGGGGTGTTGTGGATAGTGTGAGGGCTGTCTGAACTGAAAGGTAATGTTGCAGCTATATAGGACGTTTTTCAGACCCCATTTGGAATACTGTGCTCAGTTCTGGTCGCCTCACTACAGGAAGGATGTGGAAACCATAGAAAGGGTGCAGAGGAAATTTACAAGGATGTTGCCTGGATTGAGTGAACTTAGGCTTTTTTCCTTGGAGCAATAGAGGTGTATAAGATGATGAGAGGCATTGATCATGTGGATAGTCAGAGGCTTTTCCCCAGGGCTAAAATGGCTAACACGAGAGGGCACAGTTTTAAGGTGTTTGAAAGTAGGTACAGAGGAGATATCGGGGTAAGTTATTTTTTTACTCAGAGAGTGGTGAGTGCGTGGAATGAGCTGCCGCGACGGTGGTGGAGGTGGATACGATAGGGTTTTTAAAGAGACTCCTGGACAGGTATATGGAGCTCAGAAAAATAGAGGGCTATGGGTAACCCTCGGTAATTTCTCAGGTAAGGACATATTTGGCTCAGCTTTGTGGGCTGAAGGGCCTGTGTTATGCTGTAGGATTTCTATGTTTCTATGTTTTTATCAAGGGTGACAACAGATCGGGCTGAAACCACAGGTGTCCTGCCCAGTGCTGCTGAGATGGCAGTAGCTGGCTGTGGATCTCAGCCCAGTGAAAGGGGTGGGTGATGGAAGGGGCAGTGGAAGGGTGAGTTGTCTGAGCCTCACTATCTCATCTTATGTTCCTGAATGCCTTGAACAGAGTTATTAGCAGATCATCCACGGACAACTGGAGAAGGTTGATAGATTCTTGATTGGTCAGGCCACAAAGGGAATCGGACAGAAAGCAAGAGATTGGGGCTGAGAGGAAAATTGGATCAGCCAAGATGAAACAGCAGAGGAGACTCAATGGGCCAAATGGCCTAACTCTTCTCCTATATCTTATTCTCCAAGAGAACTCCTAACATGTACAATCCATCAGGTGAAGAAATTTCTCTATACTCGGTCTGAGGAATGGGCTCTTTATTCCGACTGAAAAGAACAACTTTAGCATCTACTGCCTCTTGCCCTCCATCAATTTCCAACTCAAGGGATCAAGGAACATGCAGCCATGGCAGCAAAACAAAGCCATGATGATGTAACGATGGGCAGGCTAACTCCATGGTATAGTCTGCAAATGTCATTGAGGGGCTGAGATTCTTGGCAACCAGTGACCGTGGCCGAAGTCACCCTGACTGGACAAGCATAAAGACATTCCAGTGCTCTGCACAGTGGCAAGGTTCACAGATCCACTACCTTCTGGCTCCAGTAACCCGAGCTCGATCCTGACCTCAGACATCGTCAGTGTAGAGTTTGCCACGTTCTCCCTGTGGTCACGTGTGCTTCGGTTTCTTCCCACATTCAAAAGACATGCAGGTTGCTGGATTAACGGGCCACTGCAGGTTGCCGGTAGCTGAGTGGCAGAATCTGTGGGTAGTTGATGGGGATGTGTGGAGAATAGAATGGGTGAGGGGAAGATTAGTGTAAATGCGTGGCTGATGTTTGGTGCAGTCCCTGTGGGCTGAAAGACCTGTGCCCCCGTTCTTTCCCTCTCCGTGACTCCATTAGGGCTGACTCTTGGTTCTCATGGTCAGCAATGCTGCTTTTTGCCCCCTCAGTGAGGGTAATCTTTAGTGGGGAAGTTTTCATAGAAACACAGAAAACCTACAGAATACAGGCCCTTTGGTCCACAAAGTTGTGCCCAACATGTGCCTACCTTAGAAATTACTAGGCTTACCCATAGCCCTCTATTTTTAAGCTCCATGTACCTATCTAAAAGTCTCTTAAAAGACCCTATCGTATATATCTCCACCACTGTTGCCAGCAGCCCATTCCACACACTCACCACTCGCTGCGTAAAAACAATTACCCCTGACATCTCCTCTGTACCTGCTCCTCATCGCCTTAAACCTGTGTCCTCTTGTGGCAACCATTTCAGCCCTGTGAAAAAGCCTCTGACTATCCACACAATCAATGCCTCTCATCATCTTATACACCTCTATCAGGTCACCTCTCATCCTCTGTTGCTCCAAGGAGAAAAGGCTGAGAAGTTCATTCAACCTATTTTCATAAGGCATGCTCCCCAATCCAGGCAACATCCTTGTAAATCTCCTCTGCACTCTTTCTATGGCTTCCACATCCTTCCTGCAGTGTGGCAACCAGAACTGAGCACAGTACTCCAAGTGGGGTCTGACCAGGGTCCTATATAGCTGCAACGTTACCTCTCGGCTCTTAAATTCAATCCTATGATTGATGAAGGCCAATGCACCGTATGCCTTCTCAACCCCAGTCAACCTGCGCAGCTGCTTATGGACTCGGACCCCAAGGTCCCTCTGATCCTCCACACTGCCAACAGTCTTAACACTAATACTACATTCTGCCATCATATTTGACCTACCAAAATGAACCACCTCACACTTACCTGGGTTGAACTCCATCTGCTACTTCTCAGCCCAGTTCTGCATCCTATCAATGTCCCGCTGTAACCTCTGACAGTCCTCCGCACTATCCACAACACCCCCAAACTTTGTGTCATCAGCAAACTAACCCTTCCTTCCACTTCATCATCCAGGTAATTTATAAAAATCACAAAGAGTAAGGGCCCCAGAACAGATCCCTGAGGCACACCACTGGTCACCGACCTCCATGCAGAATATGACCCATCTACAACCACTCTTTGCCTTCTGTGGGCAAGCCAGTTCTGGATCCACAAAGCAATGTCCCCTTGGATCCCATGCCTCCTTACTTTCTCAATAAGCCTTGCACGGGGTACCTTATCAAATGTCTTGTTGAAATCCATATGCACTACATCTACTGCTCTACCTTCATCGATGTGTTTAATCACATCCTCAAAAAATTCAGTCAGGCTCGTAAGGCATGACTTGCCCTTGACTAAGCCATGCTGACTATTCCTAATAATATTATACCTCTCCAAACGTTCATAAATCCTATCTTTCAGGATCTTCTCCATCAGCTTACCAATCACTGAAGTAAGACTCAATGGTCTATAATTTCCTGGACTATCTCTACTCCCTTTCTTGAAGAAAGGAACAACATCAGCAATGCTCCAATCCACATTCCACATCTGTGCAAATTGCTCTGCACCTTCCCAATAACATACTGAAAGCTTTTCCACTGGACCAGGGTAGAGAAATGTGAGCCATCACCCATCCAGAGGAGGGCACAAGAAAGCAGTAACTGGTGAGCCACTCTGATCAGCTACCCCAAGCTGAAGGGCAGAGGTTTGTTCAGTTAAACATCAAAAAGGTCTGTGACTCAGGAAAAGTTGGAGGCAGCAAGCGATTTAGTGATCAGTTCAGAGAAAACAGAACACTGAATTCGGAAAGCACTTAGTGTCTGATTAGTTGCCAGATGTTGGTATAAAGTGTTGAAAATCATTCAGTGCAAGTGGGAAAGCAGAAAGGGTATTGATTTTTTTATTTACTAATACCACCAGAGATGTATTTCATTTTTAAATTTTTATTTAGAGTAACAGCCGAATGAACTGTACTACCCAGTTACATCCTTATGATCAATAACCTTTGGAATGTGGGAGGAAACTGAACATACGGGGTCACAGAAAGAATGTGCAAGGCCTTACGGACAGCAGTGGAACTGAAACTGGGTTGCTGGTGATGTAAATGGATTACGCCAAGATTCTTCGAAGAAATGTTGATGTTCAAAAATCAGAAAATTTACCAAGTTCTTTTATTTGTAGAACGGCAAATCTGCTTTATGATCTCTTTACCCTCTACTACCCCTCAACGGTACCACTACATTATGCCAGAAGGAAGATACCTAGATTGATCGATCAGCCTAGGCATTGAATACCAATTTCAAACTTTTTCCCCCAGCCTAATTGACACTGTAAAGGTGGTGGAGGCAGACACTCACATGTCATTATAAAAATCAACACTAGTACCTGCATCACCAAGGAACCAGGAACCTAATGTGAGTAAATATTTGGCATGGCATGGTGGCTGGAGAACCCATTTCTGTGCTGTATGACACTGGCATTAGCTGGGGATTGGCATCTACATTGGGGCAGATATTCTCACAGGCTAATCAAACAATAACCTGACAGTCACACTCACGGAATTGTACTTTACAATAATATTCCAGGCTCCTTTGTCGCGATCCCTGGGTATGCCTCGTCCCAACCAACACTGACCCTGCTGAGCGGTTACGGGCTGGAGTGAGCTGTGTTTGGAGTCCACAACACTCCATGAAATCTCATGGCGTTATGGAGAAATACAGAATAGAACAGGAACAGGACCTTTGGACCACCATCAACCACCCATTTACCAATCTACATTAATCCCTCATTCTTCCATTAGTGTCACCTCATTCTTTTTGCACTCCTTCAGATTGCCTATCTACCCTTACGGCATTGAGCTGCATTTAAATTGCAATCAATATTACCATTATACTGTTTGCTCTGTGAGCCTCCCAAGGAACTTCACCGACGGTATAACTAATCCCAGTCGGAATTTCCATCAACTCCCCAAAATTCACCGATCTACCAAAGGGACCTGGACAGGGCAGATAATTTACCCATTCACACGTCTTTGGGATGCAGGAGGGGACTGGAGCCTCACCATCTGGAACAGGCCCTCTCATCATTACTATCAGGGCGGAGGGGGTGAAGGGAATCTGAATCAGAATGATTATTGATGACATACATCATGAAATTTCTTGTTTTGTGGCAGCAGTACAGTGCAAGACATTTAAAACAATACTTTAAGTTACAATGAATAAATGGTGTGAGAGAGGAGTGATGTAGTGTTCAAAGATTGTTCAGAAATCTGATGACAGAGAAGGTGCTGATCTTAAAACATTGATTGTGGGTCTTCAGGCTCCTGTACCTCCTCTCCAATGGTAGTAATGAGAAGAGGGCATGTGCTGAGTGGTGAGGGTCCAACTTCTTGAGGTGGCACTTGTTGAAGAGGTCCTCAATGGTGGAGAGCTGGAGCTGGCTGTGCCTCCAGCCCTCTGCAGCATTGGTATTGCGCCTCCATACCAGACGGTGTTCCAGCCAGTCAGGATGCTCCCCCCGGTACACCTGTAGAAATTTGCTGGAGTCTTTGGTGATGTAGTAATTCTCTTCAAACTCGTAACTAGTGCGCCTTCATGATTGAATTAGCATGGGCCTAGGATAGATGCTCTAAGAAGCCTTCTTACCACTGACCTCCCCCCATGAGGACTAGTATGTGTGTTCTCACAGTTTCCCCTTCCTGAAGTCCACAATAAATTCCTTGATCTTGCTGATGTTGTGTATGAAGTTGTTGCGACAGCATTCAACCAGCCTATCTATCTCGCTCCTTTACGCCTCTTCTCTGCCATCTCAGATTCTACCAGCCACTGTGGTGTCATCAGTGAATTTACAGCTGGTGTTTGAGCTGTGGCTGGCTACACAGTGTAGAGTGCAGAAAGCATGGAGCAGTGGCCCAAGCCCTGAAGACCAAACTCAATAATTCAGATACTGCTTCTTCCCTTCTGCCGTCAGATTTGTGAACGATCCATGAACACAAACTTACTATTCCTTTTTTATTTCCACTGCTTATCTTTGTAACACGGCATTTTTATCACTTTGCACTGTACTGCTGCTACAAGACAACCAATTTCACATCATAGGTGCAAATGATTTTGATTCTGTTAGAAACAGGGAGAAGGTGCAAACTCCACTCAGAAAGGTCAAGATTGAACCCACTGCAGGTAACGTCTCTACCAGCAGTACCACTCTGCCTCTGCTTAATAGCGGTGACCTCTGGCTAACGTGGCAAAGAAACTCCTTTCTGATTATTACCTTCCTTACTCCCTCAGCCGATGAAACGGTTCTCCTTGTTGTGACAAGTGACAAGGACACAGATTGCTCTCTTAACAGTGAATTTCAAGCTCATCATGAATGATTTAACATCAATACTGTACAAGCTGGCTGTGTTCTGGGTTGTGGGTGGTACTCAGTGAAATATAAACCCACACTTTGTTGAGGTAATACACACAAAATGCTGGAGGGACTCAGCAGGCCAGCAGCATCTATGGAAAAGAGTAAAAAGTTGACGTTGTGGGCCGAGACCCTTCATCAGGACTGGAAGAGATGAGAAGTTGGAGTAAGAAATTGGACAGGGGGGCGGGGGAGGACAAAGTACAAGGTGGTAAGTGGTAGGTGAAACCAGGAGAAGGGAAGGGGGGAAGTAAAGAGCTGGGAAGTCAATTGGTAAAAGAGATAAGGCTGGAGAAGGGGGAATCTGATAGGAGAGGACAGAAAGGGAAGGGGAGGAGCACCAGAGGGATGTGATGGGCAGGTAAGGAGATAAGGTGAGGGAGGGAAATGGGAATGGGATATGGTGAATGATGGGCAGGTAAGGAGATAAGGTGAGGGAGGGAAATGGGAATGGGATATGGTGAATGATGGGCAGGTAAGGAGATAAGGTGAGGGAGGGAAATGGGAATGGGATATGGTTAATGATGGGCAGGTAAGGAGATAAGGTGAGGGAGGGAAATGGGAACGGGATATGGTTAATGATGGGCAGGTAAGGAGATAAGGTGAGGGAGGGAAATGGGAATGGGATATAGTGAAAGAGAGAGTCTTATCTCCTTACCTCTTCATTGCTTCCCTCTGGTGCTCTTTTCCATAGATGCTGCCTGGCCTTCTGAGTTCCTCCAGCACTTCTTGTGTTCGTGGACTGGATTTCCAGCTTCTTCAGATTTTCTCTTGTTTCTACCTTGTTGATGATGGCTGTTATGGGAATGACCATCGTGATGATTGCACAGTCCTTGTGGATCTAAAGTCCGGCCTTTGTTCTGAGGTATTCTTCATTGTGCTGAGTGGCTCTACACTGTGCTGCATAGGGTAGGCTCAACACAGATACAGCAGCTCAATATTGAGCAGCGACAGGACACCAGGTACAGTAGGAAAACACACCAGCACTATGTGTTAACTCATGAATAGGCATATTCCTCACTCTGCCATAACCATCAAGTCACGGTCAACTATGCTTCAAGGAGTGAAGAAGAGCATGCTGGGTAAAGTCCAAATGTACCTTAAGACGATCATTTGCCAACCTAACAAACAGCAATACATCACTACATCTGTGCTAGACAGCAAAACCAGCATGTAATAGAGAGAGCTAAGCAATCCCAGATCAAAATTCTGCTCAAATATCTCATTTGGTTGTGAATGGTGACGAACAATTAAATTGCCAACAGCAGGACGCTCTGTTCCAAACTCTTATCATAGTAAGAAGATACCAGGTAGATGGGTAAAGTTTCAAAGATGTGCTTAATGCTTCCTGTGAAAAATGCAATGTTTCCTGGGAATATGTGATCCTGGATTACTCGAAGTGGAGAAGGAAGATTCAGGATGGTACTGAGATCTTCAAAGATTAGGACCACTTAAGTAGCTTATGTTAGAGACAGTCAGAGCTCCCTACCTCTCAGCTTCCCTCCAATTCAATCAAAGACACAAACGTGGAAGTAAGTTACCTCTGATTCTGAGGAACTCACTGATGATGGAGTCCAGTAGGTAGGAAAGACCAAAACATTCTCAACCAGTTGCACTAAATGGATATTTCACCTCAGTTCACTCCTGAACTCCCCAGCATCATTGAAGCCAATTTTCAATTTGATTCACCTCCAAATGATCAGGAACAAACGGGCAAGAGCGTTGGTTACATCAAAGGTTATGAAGCTCGAGAATAAGACTATATTCCAGAACTAAACATATCAATAGCAAAGATGTTCCAAGCAAGTTACAAACACTGACATTGTCCTGACAATGCGAACGTTTGCCCAGGTATGTCCTGCAAGACAAATGAAAACCACCTAATTGCTGCACAGTCATCAACAATGCTATCACACAGCATTTATTGCTGGGCTAGTTCCAGGGACTCCCTGTCCAACCCTACTGTAAAGTCCATTGAAGAAGAGTGAGGCACAGCTAGAATTGCTACCGCCTTGTAGCTCCAGCGACCCAGACTCAGTCCTGATGTCTGATGCTGCCTGCACATTCACCACGTGGGTTTCCTCTGGGTGCTCTGGTTTCCTCCCATATTGCAAAGACTTGCAGGCTGATAGTTTAATTGTCAATTGCCCCTTGTGTGCAGCTGAGACTCCCCTAGTCTGGGGACAGTTAATGGGAATGTGAAGGACGTGAGTAGAATTACTGGAAAAGGTACTTACTGGTTGCCATAGGACTCAATGAGTCAGAAGACCTCTTTTAGTACCGTATGACCCCGTGACTCTAAGATGGCTCACCACTAACTAGTCAAGGCAAATAGGGTGGCAGCATTTATCATTCTTGTCAGCAATCCTGCATCCTGAAAATAAAGAAAATATCCACACTCTGTGGATTCCTGCCAATTCTAGCTGTTGGTTTTCTTTGCTGGAGATACTATAGTTGCTTTAGTGATGCTAGCAGATTCCTACTGGCAATGACTACTCAGCTAGACCCATGCTCTCTCTCACATCAGCGGTGAATATCCAGACACTGTACCTGTTCATCTGCACTCCATCAGACGTCCTCATAAAGTGAAAGCAGGACAAACAGTATCAAGCTTTTCATCAACAACATCATTCAGTTTAGACTTTAATCCCACTAGCCACAGGCCAGAACAGAAATGTGGCCAGTACACTTAACATGATACGACAAGGCTTGTAAACTCGATCCAATAGTTTTTTGCCCAAGTTTCTGTCCATTAAACAGACATTTTTTTTTCCAAATGTTAAATGTGGAGGTGTCTAGTAACTCAGATCAGGTACAATATTATTCCAGTGTACCTGGGTCAGGGGAAATGAATACACTGGAACATCTTGAAGCAATAATAAAACCAAAGGTTGGAAATCCTGTCTGGGTGATAACAATTAACAACTTTCTACAATATGACTTACAATAAAAAAGTCTGTAAAAATAAAAATGAGTAGTTTTTGTTCTTTATTTGTCTACTTGCATTGGACTTTCTCTGTAATGGCAACACCATATCCTGCATTCTATTTTCTACCTTAATGTAATTATGTATGGCATGCAAAATGAAAGCTTTCCACTGTACTTCAGAACATGTGTCAATAATAAATTGCTAGCAATCAACCAATACAAAAAGTGCTTCCACAAGTCAGCGTGAATGCCTAAATAATGACAGGTAAAGATCACTGGACCTGTGGCTGTTAATAACATAGAACATTATAGCACCAAAACAGGCCTTTTGGCCCTTGGCTGTGCCGAACCATTTTACTGCTTACATGTGGGTGTTAATACAGAATCGTTCTGATCGCATCCTTCAGAATGGAGTTCACTGCTTCTGTTCACTCAGTGAAGAGGTCCTTACCCCTTGGTGTTCATTCTGCACAATTCCTTGTCCGTTGCTCATTCAGTACAAAAATATCTGCTATCTCGCTTCCTGAATATACACAAGTCTCAATAGATCGGCATCTATTTTATACAGTTCATACGTTTCCTTCCACTCACTGGTTCACTCTCAACTTCTTCAGTTCTCCATCAGAATCCGATGACGACGTCCACTCCTTTAACGGTGAGATCTTTGATGACTGTACAGTCCTATCCTGGACCCACAAGTTCTATTGCAGGTGGGACATGTATATGTGGGAGTGGTGGTAGTGGTGGCAACCATGGCTGCATTTCTCCTGGCTCTCTTCTGCTGTCTTCTGGTTGTTCTTTCCATCTCCAGAATATGAATCCCGTCCCTACACAACTGTCGCCAAGTGTTACGGTCAGCAGCAACATCCTCCAGGTCCTCGGGTCTGATCTTGCACTTCCTTAAAGCATTCTTCATCTGATCCTTATAGCACTTCTTCAGCCCTCCAGCTGAGTGTCGACCATGATGTAGGTGGCTGTATAACACTCTGCGGGGTAGCCGACATCCTTATCACGTGCCCAGTCACTGCGACTGACGTTGGGTGATCATGGCCTCAATACTTCTGCAGTTGGTCTTTACAAGTATTTCAGTGTGAGGCACCCGCACACACCAAGTAATTCCCAGGATGCACTGGAGGCAGCTTATGTGGAAGCGCTCCAAGGACTTGATGTGACAGCTGTAGGTTACCCAAGCTTCACAGCCATAAAATCATAAACCTAACTTACTGGAAACAACATCACCCTTGGTAACATCTAAATGAAGTAAATTGAAGTGTTTTGAGGTAATGATATGAATAACATCAAATAATCTAGAAAATTGGCCAGTCATTACTCCTCTAAAAGTCCTGATCATGTCAGCTCATCAAAGTTCTCCTGCACTATGTTTTTTTGAGATGCCTCACTACCTTGGACCTGCTTAAAAAAAAATTCTTCATCCAACATTTCTCACCTGTGACCTCTGTCTTCAGCCTTCCTCTTCTTTTCCGAGGTTGCTGTGGAAGGGAGAGTTTCGTCACCCTTCTGAGCATGTTGCTCGAAGATAGTCTGGGCTGTTAGACTAAAGCCAGCGAGGGTAAGTGCCTCTGATTCAGCGAGCTGAGTTAAAATCCCAGGTGCTTGGGCTGTGAAAACAAACACTTTACAACGGGGAATTCATCACAGTCCCAAGATCATTCTTAAACCAAAGCTCCTCCCTCTAAAACATGCTCTATTAGTGCTTAGCTCTAGTTTCCAAAATTAACTCTTCACTGAACTCCAAGTTTATCTTTGGATGCTGCTCCCATGTTTCATGTTTCTGGATGGTAAACTGCACAGCCCACCAACGGATGGGGTACTGTGCAGTTTTCCCTGCTCTTTAACATTTCTTCCTCTTACAGCCTGTCCTATCTCTAATTTATTAATGTCAAGAGCAACAAAGTGCTGCAGCCAGTAGAGCCACTGCCTCCAGCTCCAGCAACCCAGACCACTGCTGTCTCCGTGGAGTTTGCACTTTCTCTTTCCGACTGCATAGGTTTCCTGTGGTGTCTGCCTCCCCCTATACCCCATAAAGGTTGGAGTCTGTAGGTGAACTTGCTGCTGTAACTTTCCTATCGTGTGCAGATGAATGATAGAATCAGCGGATGTGGAACAATAAAATGGGTTCAGTGTTAGAGTAAATGGGTGGTTGATGCTTAGCATAGATTTGATGGGCTGAAGGGTCTATTTGTTGGCCATCTATATGGCTATGGTATTCTACTGACTTTAGATCTTAGAACTGAATTACACAATAAAATTTCTAGATTTTTGGTGTTGGCCCAGGGATACAAGTGTCGATCAACTAATGCGGATACAGCTTGTGTGCAAAGTGCTCTCTGGGACCTCTCTTCCACTCTGCCCGATAAATAAGGTGATGGAAAAAACAGGTATAGGTCCCGCATGCCACACCATGAGTGGGAGTTCTACCATTTCTAAATGTATGGATTGTAGTAAAAGCAAAGCCGTTTGGCCATAGCCCAGAATGAGAATACACAATGCTCCAGATCAATTGTGAGGCAGCTGTTGCTGTGGACCGGGAGCCCCTAATGCCTGTCTACCACTAAACAGGCAATCAGACACTTGTGGCATTTGATGAACAAGAAGGCTCCAATGAAAAAATAATCCATCTAATGGAAACAAATTACATTGCACGTAAAACCTCTTGCAGTTAGTGTCTTGTTCTCAATCCCGTGTGCCTATCCTGAACTGCAGCAGATAGTACGGAGTCACATCAGCGAGCATTTAGAATATAACGGGCTGTACTGAATGTTGGTGTCTCCACTCTTTTCCCACTGCTCATCTGGAATCTTTCAACACAACTCATCTGTCCTATTTTTTTTTAACTGAGACAGGCAAAGCACAAATGAGATTGGTTTTGGCAAAACTTTTTTTACAGCTGTTGGTCAATTGGAGGAGTTTCTCAAAACCAATTAAAATTCACTGATTCTTAAAACAAGGGTAACAGCCATTTGACCCATTTTCTTACACCTGTTCGCATGAAGATATTTTCCAATTAGTCTTTCTAAGTCACTTCTCAGGCAGGAGTTGATATATTTTATACTCAACCTCTCAAAACACTTCATCAGTGCTACTGACACTAGTCACTGAGGCAGATCACCACGATTTTCTGAGGAACCGGCATGATCGAAGCAGGTGGGTATCTCAGACAGCCGAAGTGAGAGAATAAAGGTCTCAGTGAACACTCCTGCCAGTTGACTAGCACAGGTCCTCAGTACTTGGCTGGGTACCCCATCTGGAGCCAAATGCTTTTCATGTGTTCACCCTCCCGTACAGAGATCAGAGGGGACGCAATAGCTCTCAGGTAAGAGAGAAAAGCTTGAAGCAGTCAAAATGTTGAAGTGTTACATAGAATTGTAAGGCATGGAAACAGGACTTTTCACTGAGGCTTTGTTGACAATCAGCCAGCTACTTACATTAATCCTCCAGTATTCTTCCAACATTTGCATTCATTCCCCTCAAGCTCCACCACTCCCCTACACATTGGCATTAACTTAACAGCCCATGCCTCCTTGGGGTGTGAGAGGGACCCAAAGCACCTCGGGGAATCCTGGCAGTCACAGGGAGGGGGAGGTCAGGATCGAACCCTGGTCTCTGGTGCAGTGGGACAGCTGCTGAACTTGTGTCACTGTGTTGTTCTCATACAGCAAATATGGAGACTGTTTCTCCTGCCAATAAGGGCTTCAGGAAATTTATAATAATTGAGGGGCATTGAAGGGCAAATTTTATGCAGCGAGTTTTACTTATTCTACACTTACAGCCAAACAAGACAATGGCTACAAAGTTAACTATTTTCAGGGGGAAAATGGATGGACACAAAAAGGGTAATATATTTTAGAGCTGTAGGGGCAAAGGTGGGAAAGCATTCTGATTTGGACTGATCCTTTCAAAGTGGACTTTGGGATCTCTCCAAACCTGGTTTAATGGTGCAGAGGGATTCGCAAGTTCTCCAGATCGTGAACAACCGCCAGAATAATGTCACTTAGTGATGACGAACCCACTTGAACAGGACAGGACAAACTTGGCTTCCCCAACTCTAGATTTAGTCAGGACTAGACTTTCTGGATCTTGGAGCTGCAGAGCAGATCTGGATTACCCTTGCACTCTCACAGTTCCAGTTCCCTGCAGGAGACTGAAAGTTCTGTAGAAACTGATGAAGTGGGTCACCTCAAATGAGCAATGGCCTGTGATTTCCTATAAAGCTATAAACTCCTTTGCACAGATCTCCAAGAGGGAAGAACCTGAGGTGTTCTTTTGTTGCCTGATCTTGGACCTCTCAAGACATCTGATCTGGCTGGCTCCTTTCGTGGATCTGAGCCACATCTCAGAATGCGCAAGATCTGATACCCAATCTAGGAAGGGCATGCCCACACTCGCACCCAGCTACAGCATCTTCTACGCAAAGCATGAGTTCCCTTCCACCTCACAAAGGTGTGCATTTTATGTGGGTTAACTGGTCACGGTTAATCATCTGTGGAGCAACGGTGAGAGGTGGAATGTTGAGAGAATAAAAGGGAGTTTTGTGAAGAACGGTCAGTGCAGACTGTGGGCTGAAGTACCATTTCTGTATCATGCAACTCTGTAACTATAAACAGCATCATCTGCCTCCATCCCCAACTGCATCGCTGGTCTACCACTCAACCTGTCAGTCACATTTCACCACTCCTCTATCCACCAGTCACCTCGGGCTCCTGTCACAGTACTAAACTCGTTACCCTGCTGTCTGCCCTCTCCACTCCCAGTCCTGATGTACCCAAACCAACAGCAACTCCTAAAACCTCCTCCTGCATAGATCCATAGATGCTGTTTGAACAGCTGAATTCCAGCCTGTTGTAGCAGCTTTCAGAAGTTCAACTTGGGCATCTATTTACAGCACATCTATCTCGTCAGTGAACCGTGACAGAACAGGAAAAGTGATTTCCTTACCAGAACCCAACTTTTTCCCTGTGCCTGGGATAAATTCCATCCCTACTTGTGTTCTCCCAGTGAGAACTATGTAGGAGACATGGAAACTTTGATATTTAGGACTATAAGGTACGAGAACAGATTTAGACCACTCAGCACAAGAAGTCTGCTCCACCATCCAATCATGGCAGATTTTTCTTCCCTCAACCCTATTCCCCCGTCCTCTCTTTGTAACCCCTACCCCTCTCCTAATCAAGAACCAATCAATCTCTGCCTTAAATACACCTAATGACTTGGCTTCCACTGCACTCTGTGGTAAAGTATTCAGCAGCCTAATCACCCCCCTGGCTGAATAAATTCCTCCCAATCTCAGTTCCAAAAGGATGCCCTTTGTCCTCAGATTCCAGATCTTCCTACTTATGGAAACATCTTCTCCACATCATTCTATCCAGGCTTTTCAGTGAGGTTCCTACTCATTGAGTACAGGCTCAGAGCTCCCGTCTACCCAGAGAGCTTCAGTCATGACCCTCCCACCAGAATCAAAGCCTGGGCTGCATGTCTCAGGACTCCCCGCTCTGCCCCCCATTGGCAGCAGCCGAGACTCCCCAGTGGGAGGCTCAGGTGAGGGGAGAAGAGCTGGTGTGGAGAAGGCCAAGGCCGCTCCTTACATGGGGTGTTCTGCTGGATGATGGCGTCAAACCGCTCCCGTTCCTTGTCGATGGCGGCCGTTCGGAATGGCTTGCCCAAAGAGTTGAGGAGGAAGCGCCGGGCGTTGCAGACTTCTCGCTCTTCAGGTGAAAGGGCATGGTAAGGTGTCTCTGCTATTCTCCTATCCTGCAGACAAGAAGATCAGGATGCACAGTTTCACCTAAAAGAACTTGACATACCCTTGTATTCTGCCATCAAATGACCGCGAGCAGGACTGTGTACATTGCTTCCAATTTTCATTCCCACCCAGTAGTTAGTACTGCTCATTCCACCTTACCCTCCCTCAGCTGGCCTCCCTGTCTGCAAGCTGAAGAGAAGCAGGCCATACTCCACCAGCTCCCCTGTGTCCAGACATTCTGGCAGCTATCCGTCACTGCCTGGATAAGCCCCTGCAATCCACACAGGACCAGGACTCAAACTGGGTGAAAGCACCGGGCCACTTATGTTGGAAAGGTTTACATAAAGGGAGATGGAGGTACAGGATCAACTGCCCCAGGAGGTGGGGAATACTAGCAAATGTCACCTGTATCTCAGGTAAAGTCACTTCAGTGCGTGGAGCATGTAATCCAGCTGTCAGTGATGCTGTCATTCTAATAAGACTTTAAACAAAGGCTTTTCTGACCTCAATGGACTATTTGATAAAGATGGAAGTTTTTCCCCAGTGATTTGGCCAATATTTATCCACAATGAACATTATTACAAACATGCTGCTTAAAATTCAGGCCACAGTCACTTCAAGGTAACACCCAGTTCTGATGTACAGCTTTCAGTCTGAAACATTAAATCTGTTTCTCCTTTCTCAGATGCCACCCATGACCTGCTGAACGATTCTGACATGTGTTTGTAAGCAATATGATATTAAACCAGCAGATTTGCTAATCTATTGATGTCATTAATACCCAAACTACACTTCTGATTTTTTTTGAAGTGTTATGCAGAATTATACTAACTTTTCTTGTTAGTCAGTTAAGCTTAAGTGGAGTGCAGGAACTGGAACCCAGTGAGTGGGAAGGGATGCACGAACACAGCGAACACTACCTGGTGAACCAGATGCTGAACCATCAGGAATTCCAAACAATCACTCAGCAGGTTCCATTATATTATTGTGATGTGTGTGGGAATTTACTATGTATTAATATTGCATTAAAAAGTGGCTACTCTTCAAAAGAAAAGAACAACTGGAAAATACTCCGATGAAATGTCTCAGCCCGAAACGTCAACTGTTTATTCGTTTCCATAGATGCTGCCTGAAATGCCGAGTTCCTCCAGCATTTTGTGTACATTGCTCTGGATATTCAGCACCTGCAGTCTGTTTCGAGACATCCTGAGTTCTAAAAGGTATGGGAGAAATGGCTTCTTGTTAACTCTGAAGGCAATTAAGGAGTAACTGCTTCTCTATCATGGACGCACTTCCTTGAGGTCCTGTGCGACCAGTAAAGATACCCACATTTCCAACAACAGAGTGTCATGTGCCTCTGGTCAGCAAAGTAGCCCACACTTCATTGATTCACAACTTAAGCTGACAAGGTGATGAATGCACAGTGTTGCTAGGATAACTTGCAGTGAACATTCAGCAAAGCCTTAGGACCAAGGTAGAACCCAATAGAGTTGAGTGAGAGTGGGCCCAAAACCCATCTCCAACCTGGTGCCTCAAATCACTGTGGTTAATAATGGAAAGTGACATTTTATGGATAGATTCTAAACTGGCAAATTTTGTAAGGGTTAAGGTGACTGCTAACCTTGCAGCTGAAGAATGCCTAAAGGGTAGCTTTCAAAGTATTCAAAGGGAATACACGTACTCTCACACCCCTTATTGCCATCTCTGCTCCCATATGGGAAGCATCTTCACCCAGTGAGTTGGGAATGAGTTGCTGAAGGAAGTGGTTGAGGCAGGTATATTAAATAACTTATATAAGACACTCAGACAGGTCTATGGATAGGGAAGGTTTGAAGGGATACATGACAAACGTGAGCAGATGGGACTAGCTTAGATGGGAATCTTCGTCATCATCGACCAGCTAGGCCAAAGGACTCGTTTCTGTGATGTATGACCCAGGCTCTTCCCAATTTGCCCTCAATCAATTATTCACAGAAAGCTGCATTGTGGTTAGTAGATCTGCTGCTTCACATCTCCATTTCTGGCCCCGGTGCTATCCGTGACCGCCTGGGCTCCTGCTAATTGACCCCTGTAAAATGCCCCAGTGTGTAAGTGACTGGTAGAGTCCGAGGGTCATTGATGGGAACACGAGAACAAAGTGGCTCTAAAAAGCAGATGGGCATAAATGTTACTCTTGTGGAGTCATTAAAATTAGGGAAATATTCTATAGGGAAGGCATAGAGAAAATGTTTCTTTTGTGGGAGGCATTTAAATCTAGAGACCATAGAGCGAAGACTATTAATAATGCCAGTAGTTAGAGGGTGGAGGGGGGAATGTGGTTAGGCACATGGCGAAAGGCAATCTGATAAGAAAGAGTTGGAATACGAGGGAATATGATCAGAGTTACAGCACAGAAACAGACCCTTTGGCACTTCACCTTTACACCGACACCAATCCTATTTGCCTCCATTAGTGCCATATCCTTCAATGCAGTGCCTATTTAAATATCCCTTAAACAAAGTAATTGTGTCTGGATCCACTACACTTCCCTGGCAGTGTTCCAGGTGTGTAAAATAAACACTGCTAAAAAAAACTTAAATTTACTCAAAGTTCCCTCCTCTCACCTGAAACCTTCACTCTCTTTTCTTCTGATGCCCCTACCATGGCATAGAGATTCTGACTTTTTACCTTAAGCCTGTTATAAGTTTACACATCTCCATCAAGTCAGCCCCTCCCACCCCCAAGCCCAGTTCACTCCAAACCAGTCTGTCCAATCTCACCCTATATCTGAAGTCCTCCGATCCGGGCAACAGCCTGGTGAAATCCCTTACTTCATCTAGTGTGGCAACCCGAACTGCACACAATACTCCAACTGGGGTTCAACCAACGTATTGCAAAGTTGCAACACAACACCTTAACTTTTGTTTGTAGGGCTGTTCGCCGATTCCGAGGGCTAGGGCACAAAGTTCCATCACCAGTCAAGATGACATCATCAGTGTGCAATTGAGTGTTGCACCTGCTGACGGCAGCTCCCGATTGCACGCTGATGATGTCATCCCAACTGGTGATGAAACGTTTGCGACCTAATCTCCAGGCTCGGTGAGCAATCCTGCGAACAAGCAGCCACCCCCAGCTATCAATCACCCCTTTCATTTCATTCTAACTTTTATATTCTATGCCCCAATTTATAAAGGGAAACGTGCCACAGACCTTCTTCACTGACTGGTGTGGCCAATTTCAGGGAGCAGTCAAAATTCCTTAGCACCTTACCACTTTCTGTCTCTGTACCACCACCATTTGACTTCCCATCGCCTTGTAATTGCCAGGAGTATATTCCATCTGCCAACCTCGGTCTGTGCAGAACAGCCACTATTCGAGAACATAGCAATGCCAGATTCCCTAGGAGTAGTAAATGAAGCCATTATGGTACGTAAACCGATGTCTCCGGAAATATTCGGCGCAGTTACTCAGTGTCTCATTTTTCATTGTGACATGGAAGGCTATTCAGCTCATCGAGTCTGTGCTGACCCACCAATTCCATTCTCCAATTTATTTCTCTGCAACCCACTCACTTAGTTACGTGAATTATTTGCCACTAATTCCAATGCCACTCGACTCCACCAGGGGCAATCGATAGCAGCCATTGCATCACATAGGATGCCTATGTAATTGCCTGTGTAGGAGCAAACTGGAGTGTCCAGGAGAAGTCCATGCTATCAGAGGGTGAGCATGCATGTAGGCAATACCAGAGGTCAGGACTGAACCTGAGCCAACGAAATGGCAGGGCAGCTACCACTGTGCAGTGTCCTGTCAACTTAAAATAGACCTGAAAATGTAGCCTCACAGTACACGCAAGTCCTTTGCTATTAGGCTGACTAATGTATAAACAAGGTGCTGCAAACTAGGAACAAAATAATTTAATGGAGAAGCCTGGAATTATCTGACATCTGGGAAGAGACTAATTAAGTGTACGGATCAATTTACAGAAGTACAAATCAACAGACTTGCTAACAGCACCATCATTAACAAAACCTGTAATGTAGGAACCTGTAGCCAGTTTACACACAGCAAGCTAAAACAGCTCGGTCTGACTTGACAGATTATCTGTTTATTAAGGATGCTGTTTGAGGTATGTTGCCCAAGGTTTTGGAGATAGCTACTTTAGGTGGAGGTCCTAGGGTGTAATGCTCCATCCACTCAATATTGTCGGCTCTACATTTTGTGCATATAACTCTGTGGGATTTGAACTAGGAGCAGCCCATCAAGCCTGTTCCCCGTTCTCCTGCCTTCTCCCCGTATCCTTTGATGCCCTGATTCACCAAGGACCTATCAAGCTCTGCATTAAATATATTCAATGACTTGGCCAGGATGCTGTCTGCGGCAAAGAATTCCACAGATTCACTACCTACAGGAAAGGAAATGTTTCCTTATCTCAGTTTAAATGGACATCCCTCAACTCTGAGGCTGTGACATCTGTGACACCCCGACTCTACGAAACATTCTCTCCACACCCATTCTATCAAGACCTTTACATATACGATAGGTTTCAATGAGATCCTCCCTCATTCTTCTAGACTCTAGTGAGTACAGGCCCAGAGCCATCAATGCTCCTCATATGTTAACCATTTAATTCCTGAGATTATTCCCATGGACCTCCCCTGGACTCTCTCCAATGCTAGCCCATCCTTCCTTAGATAAGGGCCCAAAACTGCTGACAGTACTAGTGCAGTCTGACCAATCCTCATAAGCCTCAGCATTACATTGTCTGGAAATAAATGCTAACAATGCGTTTGCCTTCCTTGCCACCAACTCAACATGAAAATCAACCTTCAGAGAATCCTGCACGATGACTCCCAACTCCCTCTATATCTCCCATTTTTGAATTTTCTCCCTATTTACAAAATAGCCCATGCCGTTATTCCTTCTGCCAAAATACCTAACCATGCACTTCCATAAGACCTTGAAAATATAAGAGCAGAAATAGTCCATTGTCCCATCTTCTGCTCTGCCATTTTTACAAAGGCTGATAGATCTTCCCTCCGAACCTCATTCCCCTGCCTTCTCCCAGTAAGCCTTTGCATCTTGACTAATCAGGATCCAATCAGCCTCCGCCTTAAATATACCCAATGAACTGTCCTCCACAGCCACCTCTGGCAACAAATTCCACATATACAGCACTCTCTGGCTAAATAAATTCCTCCTCATCTTTTTAAATGCAAGTCCCACTATGCTGATGCTGTGCCTTCTGGTCCTAGATTCCCCCACTAAAGGAAACATCCTCTCCATATTCACTTTGTCTGGGCTTTTCAACATTTGATAGGTTTCAATGAAATTTCACCCCCCCCCCCCACCACTATCAATCTTCCAAACTGAAGTGAGTACAGGCCCAGAGCCATCAAATGCTCCTCATAGATTAACCCTTCCATTCCTGGAATCATTCCCGTAAACCTCCTCTGAATCCTCTGCAATGTGAGCACATCCTTTCTTAGATAGGGGGCCCAAAACTGCTGACAGTACTCCAGGTGAGGCCTTCCAGTGCCTTATAACCCTCAGCACCACATCTTTGTTTTTACAGTCTCATCTTCTCGAAATGAATGCTAACATTGCATTTGCTTTCTTCACCACTGACTGAATCTGCAAATTAACCTTCAGGGAATCATGCACAAGGACTCTCAAGTCCTTTTGCAACTCAGAGTTTTGAATTTTCTGCCCATTTAGGAAAAAAGTCTACGCTTTTGTTCCTTCTATCAAAGCACATGAGAATACACTCTGCATTCCATCTGCCACTTCTTTGCCTGTTCTCCTCATCTGTCTATGCCCTTCTGCAGATTCCCTGGTTCCACAACAGTATCTGACTCTCAGCCTCTCCATTAACTTTGCTTATTTTATCTCGTGCCTCTAAGCACACTGAGGGCAAATCCTTAACAATTGACTCCAACACCTTCCACGGGCTCTTATTTTGTCAAGAAACCTCATGTGTAGCACCTTGTTAAAGGCCTTCTGAAAATCCAAATAAGCAACATCACCGACTATCCTTTGTCTATCTGGCCTGTTACTTCCTCAAGGAATTTCAACAGATTTGTTAGGCAAGATTTCTCCTTTAGAAAACCACACTGACTTTGGCCTATTTTATTCTGTGCTTTCAAGTATCCCGAAACCTCGTGCTTAATATTAGACTCCAACATTATTCCAACTGGCCTGTAATTTCCTTCCTCCTGTTTCCCTCCCTTCTTAAAGAGTGGAGTGACATTTGTAATTTTCCAGTTCTCCAGAACCATTCCAGAATCTAGTGATTCTTGAAAGATCATTATTCATGCTTGCACAATTTCTTCATCTAGCTCTTTCAGAATCCTGGGGTGTAGTCCATCTGGTCCGAGTGAATTATCTACCTTTGGACTCCTTAGCTTCACAAGCACCTTCTCCTTAGTAATAGCAGTGGTACTCACTTCTGCCCTTTCTGAACCTGTTAAGTTTACACACCGCAGAGAGCTGGGTGAAGGAAGTGGGTCCCAAAGGAGCATCTTTAACCAGGGGTTGGTGATGTAGGTACCTGGTAATACTTGTAGTGGGCATAATCCAGAGCAGTTCCCACAGCTTTGTTGCCCTTATGTTGAATTGTGATGGGCATCAAGATATTAGCCTTGGCTGCGATTAACTTGGTCACCTAGGGAGAAGAGGAATAAAGTCAGGTAGATGCAGGATGCACCGCTCTCTGTCTCCTCCCACAGGCAGCAGCACAATGAACCTGCAAGCTAGTTGCCCACAGGAAGCCCAGCTGCCACCTCATCCAGCCATTAGGCTCCGCAGATATCCAGGGTCCCGCCACACTCACGAGTTAACATACTCTACTGAGATCAGCAAATTGGCCCAGGACGCTGCACAGAGTTTCACCCTTGTTCTGGAGGAGGTCACTCTACTGAAAATATTCAAGGAGAGCAAGACAGGATAGAGCTGGGGTTCCCAGCTCTATCCAAGGGGTCCTTGGACCATCAGATTGGAAACCCCTGGGGTAGAGTCACAGCACAGAAATAGGCCCTTCAGCCATCTGGTGCAAGATGCCCATCCAAGATTTCCCAAAACTGGGCCCAAATCGTTTCAACCTTTGTAATCCAGCATCTTTTAAATGTTGTTACAGTATCTGCTTCAACCACTTCCTCTGGCAGCTCATTCCATACACACACCACCCTCTGTGGAAAAAATTTGCCCCATACCAGAGAACATGCTTTTTGAGGTTAAAAGGGTGGAGGTGAAAAAGCAAGGTGAGGGGCAAGTTCTTTTGTTTTTAAATGCAGGGAGTGATTGGTGCCTGGAATGGGTTTTCCAGGGGTATTAGTTTGGTGGAGTTTTAGATAGACACATGAAGATGATGGAAGTGGAGTGATATGGATGAAACACAAGTGGAGGGCATTTAGTATAAACTGGCATCAAATTCTACACCTCATGGGCTGAATGACCTACTGTTAAATGTTCTATATTGTACGACCAACCACTTATTAAGTCTTTACGCGCTGTCCTAAAACCTTGGCCCCACTGGTTTCTCAATCCCTCAACCTCAGGAAATGCATTCACCCTCTTCTTGCCCCTCCTGATTTTAAACAACTCTGTACAGTTAACTCAGCCTCCTGTGCTCTAAGGAAAAAAAATCTCCTAGCCTGTCTACTCTCGCTATAACTCAACCCTGGTGGTGTGAGTCCTGAGGCTCCTGTTCCATGTCCAGTTACGTGTATAAATGTCCTAGCCTGTCTACTCTCGCTATAACTCAACCCTGGTGGTGTGAGTCCTGAGGCTCCTGTTCCATGTCCAGTTATGTGTATAAATGTCCTAGCCTGTCTACTCTCGCTATAACTCAACCCTGGTGGTGTGAGTCCTGAGGCTCCTGTTCCATGTCTAGTTACGTGTATAAATGTCCTAGCCTGTCTACTCTCGCTATAACTCAACCCTGGTGGTGTGAGTCCTGAGGCTCCTGTTCCATGTCTAGTTACGTGTATAAATGTCCTAGCCTGTCTACTCTCGCTATAACTCAACCCTGGTGGTGTGAGTCCAGCATGTCCAGTTACGTGTATAAATGTCCTAGCCTGTCTACTCTCGCTATAACTCAACCCTGGTGGTGTGAGTCCTGAGGCTCCTGTTCCATGTCTAGTTACGTGTATAAATGTCCTAGCCTGTCTACTCTCGCTATAACTCAACCCTGGTGGTGTGAGTCCAGCATGTCCAGTTACGTGTATAAATGTCCTAGCCTGTCTACTCTCGCTATAACTCAACCCTGGTGGTGTGAGTCTTGAGGCTCCTGTTCCATGTCCAGTTACGTGTATAAATGTCCTAGCCTGTCTACTCTCGCTATAACTCAACCCTGGTGGTGTGAGTCTTGAGGCTCCTGTTCCATGTCCAGTTACGTGTATAAATGTCCTAGCCTGTCTACTCTCGCTATAACTCAACCCTGGTGGTGTGAGTCCTGAGGCTCCTGTTCCATGTCCAGTTACGTGTATAAATGTCCTAGCCTGTCTACTCTCGCTATAACTCAACCCTGGTGGTGTGAGTCCTGAGGCTCCTGTTCCATGTCCAGTTACGTGTATAAATGTCCTAGCCTGTCTACTCTCGCTATAACTCAATCCCTTGGATCCTGGCAACACACCTGTAAATCTTTTCTGCACTCTCTCCATTTTAGTAACATCTTTTCTACAGCAGGGAGAGCAGAACTCCGTGTGGCCTCACCAGTGACTTGTATAACTCAGCATTACACTGTCGAACCATATCACTGTCACATGGAGCAACATTCTAGCTGGAGTTCCCTGACTAGGGAGCTGTTCTGGGACCCCTATTCTTTGTGAATTTTATAAATGACTTGGTTGAGGAAATGGAAGGCTGGGTTAGTAAATCTGCAAATCACAAAGGGTTGGTGGTGTTATGGACAGTGTGGAAGGTTCCCATAGGTTGTAATGGGATATAGACAGGACACAGAGATGGAACAGATGAAGGACAATCTGAAATATGTGAAATGATACACATCAGAAGACCGAAGTGGAAGGCAGAGTTCAAGATTAATGGCAGGATTTTTCCCGGTGAGGTTGAAAAGGAGAATCCTGTGGTCCAGGTCTGTAGTTCCCTTAAAGTTACCATGCAATTGGATAGGTCGGTTAAGGAAGGCGTGTGGCATACTGGTCATTAGTCAGGGATTGAGTTCAGGAGCAGCTCCATAAAACCCTGGCTAGACCACTCAGAGTACTGTGTTCTGTTCTGGTCGTCTCATTAGTGAAAGGATGGGGAAGTTTAAGAGAGGGGTTCAGAGTAGATTTACCAGGACGCTGCCTGGATTAGAGAACATGACATATGAGGAAAGACTGAGCAAGCTAGGATTTTTCTCCCTGGAGGGAAGGAGGATGAGAGGCGAGTTGATAAAGATGTATACAGTTACAAGAGGCATAGATACAGTGGACAGCCAGTGTCTTCTTTCCACGGTAGCAATGGTCACTACCAGAAGACATTGCTTCATTGGTTTAAGGTGAGTGAGGAGATGTCAGAGGTACGTGTTTTGTTTTTACACACACACACTGAGGAATAGGGTGGTGGTACAGGGCAATACAATAAGGACACTGAAAAGACTCTTAGATAGGCATATGGATGTAAAAAAATATGGAGGCATGTGGGCCTTTTAAGGGGGATGAGTTAGATTGATTGTGAACAAGCTTCATAAAAGGAGGTACATCGTGGGCTGAACTGTTTTATATTGACCATCTCTCAGTACCTCACTACAGAACCATATATAATGTTACCTATTATCTCAGTGTAAAAACTCCAAAGCCTTCCAGCTGGAAAATGGGAATCACTTAGGTGGCTAGTTGATGGGCAGTATTGATATGCAAAGGCCTGGCTGCATAATTATCAGTGCTGTTCTCATGAATCTAATGAAGCTATATCAGCATGTTAAGCCACTTATGCTTGATTTATTACTGCAGAATTACACACTGCAAGATCATACATTAGAGAAACTAGACCACAGTGTGACATTACAAAATATTACAGAGTTATATTGCAGGTCTCCACCTGATCATAACTTTCTTTGTGTGCTAGATGACAGCACAGTTGTAGTGAAGGCGGCTTTTAAATGGTAATATGTGAGAATACATTCTAACACCAGAGCCTTAGCAGCTACTGGCAGATTACAAAGAAATCTCTCTCTTGTTGAGAAGGTGCTGAAGTTAAAGCAAAGGAAGACCCTCACACTCTGTCGAGGGGCATGTTAGTTTTACTGCATTCTCACCCGCCCAAGCAGAATAGCTGATTCTCCCGCCACTTACCAATGCCACTCTACCCTGCAGGCTTCTCTTGTCCTCATATTCGGTGCTCAGTGCCACACTCAGTGCGTTTCCCAAGCCATGCGTGAGTGGCAGGTTTGGGTCAGCACCACGGGCCAGCAGCTCATCTACTACCTGTACACAGAGACAAAGCTCGAGGTTATTTAATGCCTGCTGTTTAACGGGGCACAGAACTTTTCAGCAACTCCGGGGTAAGAGCTGAGATGTGATGTACAGGATGTCTGATTATGCCTGAGAAAAACTTGAAAGAATGAATGAGCCCAAATGATTAGTATTCCGTAAGAATTTATGTTTCTTTTTGCTGTTTGTAAAAGCTTGTCCTGAGCAATCCAGGTGGCTCTACTTCAATGACTTAGTGACTGGGAGCTGTGAGAGCAGCAGCTTGGGCTCAGGACCTCATGGTTGTCTGAATGAAAACAATGCCTGGTGTCTCCCCTCCCTTCCACTCCAGCTCACAGCTTTCTTTTGTTCACTCCTTCCAGGCCCTACACCTGAAACTTCTCTCTAACTTTTTCCAGGTCTGTTGAGAGATTGTTTATCTGAAACATTAATTCTGCTTCACTCTTCACAGGTAGGTACCTGGTTAACTATCGGGACAATGAAGAATCAGCGCAGGAGGTCACTGCCCAATACGCCCTTTCCCACTCTTTAAAAGACTTATCTAACGTTCCAATTCCCTGTTCTTCTGCCCACAGCACTGAAATGCCTTTCCTATTCAATATACTTGCCAGTACCTTCTGAACATCACTGTTTCCATATACAACAAGCTCCTGTCTTTTAAATTTACTATCTTCTTCCCAACCCAACACCTTACCAGCTGCAGTACTGACTGTCCGCCACCAGAGGGGGATAACACACTGTGTACAGATACACAGTACACTGGCGTCATCTACTGGCAACCTGCTGTTCTGCAGGACCAGGTCCAGCAGTGCAGGCTCCCAAGTCAATATCCCCAGCTTTGCTACTGTTTCTGCTGGGCAGGCCAAATCTTTCTGATACCCAACTGCAGACTTTCAAAATGGACAACTCTATCCTGACGGGGAAGAGATTCCAGGTTGGCAGGGATTAATAATTAAAGGTGTTTTCCTTTTAAAAAAAAAAGCAGTATTTCCACTGGTTCCTGCGTTCCTCTGGCCCAGAACTAATCCTTGTGGAGAAAGAGCATTTTATATGGCATTGATTCCATTGATCACAGACAAGAAAATCCATGTGTAAGTGTGTAAGAGTATACCAGCTCCCTGTGTACAGAGAACATCATGTCACAAACTATCCATGCTACAGCTTGTAAGTCCAGTGAAGGCTCCAGTCCCTTACCCATGTGCTAGCTTGCTTTCCCAGAGGCTCTTTGTGAGAGGCGGATATTTTATACTGTGGGGACCTTGTAGATGGGGAACGGTTGCCCACCAGCACTTTAACAAGACAGTAGATCAAGAATAAATAATTACAAACCATTCAATGGAAATACTAACCAGGTCATTTCCACTGGCGATGGCTAAGGACAGGGGTGAATGACCTCTCCACAATAAATTGGGATTTGCCTTGTGCTTCAGAAGTTGATGAACAATCTGGTGAGCATGCTGAGGAAGCAACATGATCATTGTCAATAAACCATGAGACAAAGGAGCAGAATTAGGCCATTTGGCCCATCGAGTCTGCTTCAATCATGGCTGATCCCTTTTTCCCATCCTCAGCCCCACTCCCCAGCCTTCTCCCTATAACCAATCCATAACCCATCATGCTCTGCCTTAAAAACACCCACTTTTGGCTCATAGGATTGAAAATATTTTGCCATCTATTATTTCTGATGACCGGACTGGATTTATCAAAAATCGATACTCCCACTTTAATATTCGTTGTTTATTGAATGTTATTTATTCTCCTTCTAAAGCGATATCGGAATGTGTGATATCCTTAGATGCTGAGAAAGCCTTTGATCGGGTTGAATGGAATTATTTATTTAAAACTTTTGAAAAATTTAACTTTGGGCCCGATTTCATTCAATGGATTTAATTACTTTATCTAATTTCCTCCGCTCAGGTTGTTACTATCTGTCAAAATTCTAAACCTTTTAAACTTCAATGTGGAACTAGATAAGGTTGTCCTTTGAGTCCTTTGCTTTTTGATTTGGCCTTATTGTTTTCCGGGAATCTAATGATATCACTGGTATTTTAAGGAGAGGTATTACTCACAAGGTTTCACTTTATGCTGATGACCTTTTGCTCCACATTTCTAACGTGGAGTCTTCTTTACCTTCCGTACTTTCCTTACTCTCCTGCTTTAGTCAGTTTTCAGGATATGAACTTAAACTTTCATAAGAGTGAACTTTTTCCTTTCAATAACTTGGTATTAGTTGATACTAACTTTCCTTTTACAATTGTAAGAAATCAATTTACTTATTTGGGCGTAACAATTACTAGGAATTACAAATTCCTTTAAAAAAAAAATTTTTTTACACTTCTGAATTATGTTAAGAAGGCACTATCAAATTGGTCACCACTCTATTTATCGTTGATTGGCTGAATTAATTCTATTAAAATGAATATTTTACCTAAATTTTTATATTTATTTCAGGCTGTACCTGTTTTTATTTTTAAATCCTTTTTTGATTCTTCTTGTATATGGAGAAATAAAATTCCTCGATTAAATAAAGTTCATCTTCAAAAAGCTAAAAAGAATGGAGGTTTAGCCTTACCCAGTTTTAGGTTTTATTACTGGGCAGTCAATGTACGGAATCTTACGTTTTGATTACATTACATTAATTGAGAGGACTGTCCAGTCTTGAGTTTCTTTAGAAGCTAATTCTGTTAAATAAATGTTCTATCATTTCTCTTCTTGGATCCTCAATTCCTTTATCTGTAAGTAATTTAACTAATAATTTTGTAGTTAACCATACATTGAGGATTTGGGTACATTTTAGAAAATATTTTGGTTTCTTGAGTTTTCCACTTTCAAGTCCCACTTTTTCTAACTTTTTTTTAAACCTTCCTTGACTGTTGTAGTTTTAAAAGAGTGAATAGATTGGGTATTAAATGCTTTCAGGATTTGTTTGTTGGAGATAGTCTCTCTTCATTTGAACAACTGTCAGCTAAGTTTAGCCTACCCAAAACCCACTTTTTTCGATATTTACAAAGAGACTTTTTGTGTTCTCAAGTACATACATTTCCTAAAAGTCCAGATAATAATTTACTTGATACAATTTTTAATTTGAAACCCTTCCATAATGGATCTATATCTAATATTTATGGTATGTTGTTGGGAATGAGAAATATTCCTTCAGACAAAATTAAAAATCTCTGGGAACAAGATTTACAGATTCCAGTTTCTGAGGATACTTGGCATGAAATTTTAAAATTGGTTAATAGCTCATTCGCTATGTGCCTGCCATTCCCTTCTACAATTTAAGCAACTTCTCCCTTTTACTAGTAACTGCACTCACTTCTCTTCCCTCACACCTTTCAACATCTGGCACACTGCTAGTGTCTACCACGGTGAAGACTGATGCAAAACTCTCATTTGGTTCATCTGCCATCCCTTTGGCCCCCATTATTATTTCTCCAGCCTTATTTTCTAATGGCCCTATATCCACTCTCATCTCTCTTTTTTTTACATACTTGAAAAAGCTTTCACTATCCACCTTGATATTGTTTGCTAGCTTGCTTTCATCTTTTTTCTTCCTAATGAGTCTTCTGGTTGCTCTCTGTAGGGTTTTAAAAGCTTCTCTAATCCTCTGTCTCCCCATTAATTTTTGCTTTGTTGCATGTTCTCTCTTTGGCTTTTACAATAGCTTTCACTTCCCTTGTCAGCCACGGTTGTACTATTTTGTCGCTTGAGTATTTCTTCATTTTTGGAATACATCTAACCTGCACCTTCCTCATTTTTCCCCAGAAACTCACAGCATTGCTCTAAAAGCCGTATCATAGATATTCAACAAATTCACTCTCTTGAGATTCATTTTCAACCTGATTTTCCCCAATCTTATCTGTGTGTTAAAATCTCCCAAGACTAACGTAACATTGCCCTTTTGACACGCCTTTTCAATTTCCCATTGTAATCTGTGGTCCACATCCCAGCTACTGTTGGGAGGCCTGTATATAACTGCCATCAGGGTCCTTTTACCCTTGCATTTTCTTAACTCAACCCACAAGGATTCAACATCTTCCGATCATACATCACATCTTTCTACTGATTTGATGCCATTCTTTATCAGCAGAGCCACACCACCCCCGTCTACCTTCCTATCCCTGATACAACCTGTAACCTTGGACATTCAGCTCCCAACTACAACCATCGGTCAGCCACAATTCAGTGGTGGTTACAACATCATACCTGACAATCTGTAATTGTGCAGAAGATCATCCACCTTATTTCTTACACTCTGTGTGTATTGAGATATAACACTTTGAGTACTGTATTTGCTATCCTTTTTAATTCTGCATCCCTAATGCACTGATACTCACCCTGCTGGCTGCAATTTTGTTCCATCACCTGCCTGCCCTTCCTGACAGTCTGATTGCACACTATCTTTGTATTTTTACCATCCATCCTATCACTCCAGTCCCCATCCCCCTGGCCAAATTAATTTAAACCCTCCCCAACAGCTCTAACAAACCTGCCCATGAGAATATTGGTCCCCCTTGGGTTCTGGGTTAACCCGTCACTTTTGAACAGGTCATACCTCCCTCTGAAGAGATCCCAATGAACCTAGAACCTGAAGCCCTGCCCCCTGCACCAGCTTCTCAGCCACACATTAATCTGCCATATCATCCTGTTTCTACCCTCACTGGCACGTGGCACAGGCAGCAACCCAGAAACTGCTACCTGGATCAGCCTGTGGGAACCAAGAAAAGAGACAAGTGAGGATATGAGGGTAGTGCAGAAATTGACTGGAGGAGGAGGATCGGCCATAATCAATCATTCGTCCACAACCACTCCAGCTCCAAATCCATCAAGCCCCAAACCTATCAATGCACTACCGGTCTCCTGTTCAAATATCAATACAGAAGTCAGACTGAACCACAGCTCATGGAGAAACTCGGGGGGGGGGGGGGGGGGTCAAGCATCATATGTGGAGAGGAAGTATTATGTGATATTTTGCATTCAATCCTCATGACCCATAAAGTCAGCTGTCCCTTTGCCTCCACAGACGCTGCTTGACCCACTGAATTCACCAGCTTTTTACTTCTTGCTTCAGATTCTGGCATCTGCAGTCTCTCCTGTCTCCAGAATGCCATATGACATGCCATCAACTACGACCGGGGATTTGTTTGTCAGGAAGCAGCATTATCTTTTGTTACCTTGTAGCTGTCTTCACGCTCAGAAGCCATATACAAAGCAGTTTTTCCATCTGCCTCAGCTGGGGTTTCAATTGGACTATAATAATGCTTCGGGATACCTGACCGATTGGAGCTTTTCACAAGAAATCCGGTCAGAGTCTCCGGGTCGGGTTGCTGTTAAGGAAAACAAAAACTTGCATTCGTGCACTGCTCTATCACTTTTTCATGGAATCTTAACATGCCACATGCCGGTGGGCCATTCACCCTGCTCTCACTTATCAGCTATTCACTCAGGTCACAGCTGACCTGTAAGTTTAACACCATCTACGCAGCTTGCTTCTTTCCCAACCGAAGTGTTATTTAGTGAAGGTTAGTCAAGTACACTAAATCCTCATAAATATCAGGCAACTTGACTTAACGTGCCCCCTGGACAGTCCTGGTTAAAGTTGCAAAGGGGGCACTCAGCCTAGGAAAATGCATTTTGTTTTCTTCTATATTGTGATGGGGTCTTCAGTAGCCACCGGCAACTTTGATTTAACATCCCAATGAAAGAACAGCACCTACCTCAGTACCACATTAGGGCCCTGCATGCTATTTAAATTTTGCCTCCTCTTAACTGGGAACAACATGGTCACTGAGTTGACATGAAGAGGAAGAGGAAGACAGCAAGAGAACTGATAGTCCAGAGGAAAAGAGAACTGGAAGGAAGAGTGAAGGAAGAACAGTAAGAAAGGGTGGGATGGTGAAAGGAAGCTTAGAGGTTAATAAGAGGAAGGGAAAGAGAAGGTGAAGTGAGATGACAGTAATTTCCATGTCTGTGACAATCAGAACTGGACACGGTAATGAAGTAGCAATTTGACAGGTTCACCTGAAAATCTGATTGAGAGCTGACTGTGTGGTCATCTCATTAAGTTGTATCCGTCACTCTCAGCACACTCTGTGACGTATTGTCACAAAGTACGCTTGGTATCAGAGCAAGGGTCAGAGAAGGCAACTATACTGGGAGATTTGCATATATTTGGATATACTTCGATGCTATCAACTCTCCCAAGTTTCCTTCGGTCATCCCGGCTTTCCCACCACTGCCTTTTATCTTCTAACATCAGAGCAGAAGGCCTGGATCTGGACTGCAGACTTGGATTCCAAAGGAAAAGCACTCAGGAATCAACACTTGGGATGCAATGGGAAAAGAATCTTGCTTCTCACATGTCTAGTGGAGATGTCATTGTTCCTGTGAGCTGTTTCTTCGAATTTGTCAAGGAAAACAATGGATGAAATCTCAATAAGGGAAGTCCAAAAATGATACCCACTTACGTTTCTGGATGCCCATGGTCTTATTAGATAGTCCAACACTCATAAGCAATGGAAGTTATTTCCAAATCCAATCAAATGAGCATCACCTATGTACAGCATACTTCCAGATACAGCACAGCGGACCGATGTGCATGTGGACACATATTGACTGAGGTCATTGAGTGGGATACTATCAGCTGTATCCTAAGGCTGACCCATACCATTTTGTGATTTTTGAGGAGTAAGTTTAAAGCCTAAGCCAGCATTGGTCCTCTTGCTATCTAACCCTGACCAGCGAATATTCCACCATTCCTTCAGGATGATCTCCGAGTTATCCTCCCAGAAGGCTCTATCACTAACCATAGGTCCTCACCTTCGGCACGGATGTCATTAGTGGGTGGCGCCAATGTCTATTACTCCTCTTTTTATGTACCATGCTCTCACTTGTGCCAGATATGTGGGGATGACTCTCCTTTCTAGTCACCCAGCTGCGAGCTGGAATGCGGCATGGAAGACAGCAAACAAGTCGAGTGACACAAGATGAAAGTACTGTGTAACATGGGACTCTTCTGATTTCCTAGTATAGTAACACAGCACTTATACAGAGAGCGTGAAACGCTGTGCAGTTTCAGCCATGCACGATTTTTCCATTCAAAGCCTCAGCACGAGGATGGAGAACAGCATCCATTATCAGAGCTCCCCACCACCCAGGCCATGCTCTCTTCTTGCTGCTGCCATCAGGCAGGAGGTACAAGAGCATCAAGACTCACACCACCAGGTTCAACAGCATCACAACTATCAGGCTCTTGCGTAAAAGGGGATAACTACACTCAGTTGTCCCATCATTGAAATGTTTCCACAACCAATTATCTCACCTTAAGGATTCTTTATCTCATGATCTCACGTTCTTGCTATTTGTTGCTAATTATTTATATTTGCATTTGCACAGTTTGTTGGCTTCTGCACTCTGGTTGGTATTTGACTGATCCTGTTACAGTCTATAGATTTGCTGGGTATGCCCACAAGAAAATAAATCTCAGGGTTGTATATGGTGACATACATGTAGCATTTACTTTAAACTTTGAGTCCACCATCCCGTCTGTCATAAGGAAGCTGTCTAGTGCACTCCATTGCCCTCTCTGTGGAGAAAAGTAAATAGTCACCCCCACCTCGAATAGATCAACTTACTGTCAGTATATAACCTGAAATCCTTATTCTTCGCAAACATCCACAAAACCCAGAATGAATGAATGCCAGGAAACATTAGCGCCCCAAAGACCACCTTCCCCCATCCACACACACGCAACGTCAAAAGCATCAACCCCCACCACCCACCACACAAGCGACAGCAAAGCCCCCAGAGACCATGGTCCAGAGTCCATCAGAAACTACTGTCCACCCCAACACTTTGATATCTTAAACAGGCTCTCTCTCTCTCTCTGATGAGGGAGAGAGGGAGGTATCGCTCCTGCAACAGACGAGAGGGAGACCAAGAGCTTGTTGTTTCGGTAGACTGGTCCATTACTGATATGTCGACATGAATCGAGATAACATTGAGAATCATATTCAGTATTCCAATGCACCCCGGACAAGCCTTCCTCAGTTTGCTTTCAGTAAAATACATATAAAACACTGCTGGCCAGGTCTTTATTCACACTGGTCTCTAGCCTCTGTGCCTGCTGACCCACAGTCGTTACCAGATGCAGACTTGGTCTTGAAGCAAGTCAACAAAAGTAAAGGAATAGGCCAGGTGATCTGAGTCTTCTTTAAACTTTGTACTACTCCTTGGACAACAAGGTGATGCTACTTCGCTCCAGAACGTTTAAGCAGTGTGAAAACAGTCATTGAAAAAGATACCTGATCACGCTCAGAGACCTCATCCTTGTCTTCTGCTCCCAGATCAGGGTCTGCTCCAGCCTTCAGCAGGAGCTCGGTAATCGTCACTCCCGTCTTTCCTGGGAGAGTCGCAGCGATGTGGAGTGGCAGGAGCCCATTCATTCCTCCCATCTGCAAGCACAAAGCAAAACCACTGTCCTTATTTTCACTTGTACCTTGTTTCCATCAAAGGTTTGCGTTTGCACTCTTTCAGCCTGAGGCCAGGAGGTAGAGTGCACGTGACAAGGATCAGTGTGTATTACGTAGCACGTAGGACATCGGACAGCACAGCACAAGAATACACCCTGCAGCCTTTACGTCTGTGCCAAACATGACACTGAATTAAAACTAAATCTCCTCTACTTGTAAATTAATGTGCCTATTTAACAGTCTCTTAAACACCACTGTCCTATCTACCTCCATCACTACCTCAGACAGTCCATTCCAGGCACCTACCATTTTCTGTGGGGAAAAAAATCTCTCCCACAACTCCTGTAAAATATCCCCGTAAATATACTGGCATGTCCTCTAGTATTTGACTTTTCTACCCAAACATGAAGATTCTACTCCTACCCTATTTACACCTTTCATTACTTTATGATCTCCCCTCAGCCCCCAAAGCTCCAGAGCTTGTCCAATCTCTTTTCCCTGAGAATACAAACAGCTTCTTGGTAACTACTGTACCCTTTCCAAACGCCTCCACATTTTTCTTGTAATGAAGGAACCAGAACTGCATACAATACTCTGAGTCCGGACAAATTGGCGGAGGTGTGGAGGGACAGTTTATTGACTGGAAGCAGGGCACAGGCAGACACTGACTGAGCAGGTGGCTTTCGAGTTGAGCTGTGTCAGCTGAAGCTTCACCTTAGAGCACACATTAAGAGATGAGAGAGGAACAGACTTAGAGAAAGATGGAATGGACTTGGGTAAAACACAATCTGACAACTTCAAATCTTCAATCAGAGGAATGGAAACAGAATCACTTCTTAAAGGTGTCTTATATTAATAGAAGAAGAGAGTTGCTCAGGTACAAGTACAGAATCAGGCATTTACTCAAACTCGCCCCGCTGGCTGAAGCAGACCCACTGATACCATTCACTATTGATGCCACTTGCTAGCATTGACTTTAAGTAGGTAAGCCAAGTCCTGCTATTCAGCTGAAAATGTGTCTGGGAGATCATGGAACAGCAAAGTGTCTTTAAAACTATTCCCTCACTATACTAGAGCTTCCCAAAATTTAAGCTAGCACCTTTCATGATGTCAGCATGGGATTTCATCTTTCTTAATGCGATGAGTGAGAAGTACTTACAGAGGAGTAAGAGGTAATTTCATTGAAATATACACAAACCCACGAAAAATTTCCAGGATTCTAAGAGACTGTTTTCTGTCATGTAAAAGTCTGAGATTGTGGAGTATCATAAGGATAAAGAGTTGGCCATTCAAGGCTGAAAAGAGGAGATTTCTCAGGGACTGCCTTACACCATAAGATATCGGAGCAGAATTAGGCCATTTGGCCCATCGAGTCTGCTCCACCATTTCATCAAGCCTGATCCACTCTCCCTCTCAGCCCCAATCTCCTGCTTTCTCCCCATATCCCTTAAATCCCTGACCAATCAAGAATCTATCAACCTCTGCCTTAAATATACATTTGGACATGGCCTCCAAGCCATCTGTGGCAAAGAATTCCACAGATTCACCATTCGCTGCACAAAAAAAAAATTCCTCCTCATCTCAATTTTAAAACGACCCCCCTCTACACTTAAGCTGTTCCTCACCAAAGGAAACATGCTCTCCACATCCACTCCGTTGAGGCCTTTCAACACTTCAATGAGGTCACCCCTCATTCTTCTGAATTCCCCTCACCCTTTGAACTCTGGAGATTCAGCATTACTTCTAAAACTTTGACAAACTTCTACAGATTGACTGGCTGCATCACAGACTGCTACGGGAACTCCAATGCCATAGAATGGAAAATCCTACAAAAGGTAGTGGATTCTGCCCAGCACATCATGGGCAAAGCCATCATAGGTAGAGAACATCTACATGAAACACTGTTGTAGGAAAGCACCATCCATCATCAGAGATCCCCACCCCCCAGACCATGCTTGTGAATATTTGGAACTCTCTATGCAAAGGGTTCAGCCACCAAGCCTGAAACTGCAAGGAATCAAAGGATCACGTAGAGCTGAAGTATGAGATAAGGTTCAAGAGGCCACGTACTGACGTGCTGCCACTTGGGTATTTGATCAAACACATCACCACAGTAAGCGCCTCTCATTCTTTGCGGAAGATAATGGGAGGTGAAGTTGGTCTTTGAATATCATGTGGAATGAGCAATGAGAAAAATCAATCTCATTTGACAATAAACAATTTGCTGGGAGAACTCTGAATCAGGTTATTGTCACTGACATGTACTGAAATTTGTTGTTTTGTGGTACCAGTAACTTGCAAGACATAAACATTACTGTAAGCCACAACAAATACTGTGGAAAAAGAAGAATAACAAGGTCGTGTTCATGGACCGTGCAGAAACCCAATGACAAAGGGCAAAGAAACTTTTCCTAAAACACTCACTGTGGGTGCTCAGGCTCCTGGACCTCAGCATTGGTGAGGAAAGCAAATTTTCAGTGCTTCAGGTCAAAACTCTGCATCAGGATCAGTGATCAGCAGTCTCATCTTAGCTAATCTCGTTTCCCATAATGTTAGCTTTACAGTCCCAACTCACCCACCACCCCCTCCAGATTCTACACAAGTAGGACAATTTACAACAGCCAATGATCCTATCAGTCTGTATGACCGAGCTGGGAAGGAATGCACTTGCGGAGAGATACAGCAGTCTCAATGGGCACACTGTATTTCCACGGGTCAATCAGAGGTAAGTCTGCAAAGCAAACAAGATGCAGCTGAAAAGCTGACTGTTCACCTCTCCACAGATGCTGCTCAATATCCCCAACATATTCTGTTTTCATCTGAGGCAGTGTTGCATCTCTGTAATGAAACACACTGCAAGATAAATTGGCTGAGACAGTCACAACTTCAGTGTTAAAGAGCATACATTGCTTAGAGTAGACCATAACACACAGGAGTAGAATTAGGCCTCTTGGCCCATTGGGTCTGCTCTACCCATTCTCCTGACCTCTCCCCATAACCTTTGTCGCCCTGAATAGTCATGAACCTATCAACCACTGATTTAAATATACTCAATGACTTCGCCTCCACAGCTGTTTATGGCAATGAATTCCACAGATTTACTACCCTTTGGCTAAAGAAATTCCTCCTCATCTCTGTTCTCAATGGACATACCGCTATTCTGAAGCTGTACCCTCTGGTCCTAAACTCACCCAATATAAGCAACATCCTCTCCATATCCACTCTGTCTAGGCCTTTCAATATTCAATAGATTACATTGAGATCAAGTAAGTACAGGCCCAGAGCCATCAAACACTAAACCCTTCATTCCCAGAATCATTCTGGTGAATCTCCTCTCAAAATTCTCTAATGCCACCACATCTTTTCTTAGATGAGGGGCCCAAAACGGCTCACAATTCTCTAAGTGTGGTCCAATTCCTTATAAAGCTTCAGCATTACATCTTGCTCTTGTATTCCAGCCCTCTGGAAATGAATGCTAACATTGCATTTGCCTTCTTCACCACTGACTCAACCTGCAAGTGAACCTTTAAGGATCCCTTTGCATCTCTGATTTTTGAATCTTTTCTCCATTCAGAAAACAGTCTACACCTTTATTCCTTCTACCAAAGTGCATGACTGTACACTTCTCTACACTATACTCCATCTCAGCTCATTCTCCCAATCTATCCAAATCCTTCTGCAGACTCCCTGCTCCCGCATCACTACCTGCCCCTCCACCTAACTTCGCATTGACTGCAAACTTGGCCACAAAGCCATCAAATCATTCACATATAATGTGAAAAGAAGCAGTACTAATACAGACCCCTGTGGAACACACTACTAGTCACCAGTCATCCAAACGATTTGCCTCCTGTCAATCAGCCAATCTACCCATGCTAGTATCTTTCCTGTAATACCACGGGCTCTTACCTTGTTAAGTAGCCTCATGTGTGGCACTTTGTCAAAGACCTTCTGAAAATTCAAGTAAACAACATCCACTGACTCCCTTTTCATGAACCTGCCTGTTAATTCCTCAGTGAACGCCGATGGAAGATACTTATCAAGCCTGTCCACCATTCCTTTGCCCCCATTGCTAACTGTCCAGCATCGTTTTCCATTGGTCCACTCTTGTCTCACATTTACTTTTTATATGTCTCAAAGTAATTTTGCATCTTCTTTTATATTAGCTCGCTTATTTAATATTTCATCTTTTCTCTACTTAACACCTTCTTGGATTATGATATCAGCAAGCTAATTGGACCAAAGATAGGCAAATGGCTTTCAATTCAGGCAAATGCAGGATGTGGTGCTTTAGCAAACCAAATCATGGTAGACCTCAATCAGTGAATGGTAGGATCCCGGGGAGTGTTGTGGAACAGAGACTAAGGTGTACAAGTACATAGTTCACTGTAAGTAGTGTGGATAGAGTGGTGAAGAAGACATTTGACACACTGGTGCTCATCAGTCTCAGAACTGAGCATTGGACCAACAAACAAACTGCTGGAAGAACTCAGAGGCTCAAACTGCATCTGTGCGAGGAAAGAACTGTTGATGTTTTATGTCAAATTGTTTCCTCTGACAGATACTGCTCGACCCACTGAGTTAGAGTCATAGAAAACTACAGTACAGAAATAGGACATTTGGCCCATCTAGACTGTGCTGTTGCATCTAAAGCAATGGAACACCAGAATATTGAGCTGCCAATCCTGCAATCAAGTCTTACTAATGGCTACAATATCATAATCCCACGTGCTGGTCCATGCTCTGAGCTCCTTGCATTGAAATAGACGCAGCTCAGAACATTAGCCCCACCACGCTCGATCTTTTGACTCCTGACTTTGTCTGAGATCTTAACAACATGTCTCCACAACCTCTCCACTATCCCCTGCAACTCTAACTTAACCCCCCCCCCCCCACCCACCTAGTGTAGTACTAGCAAACCTTCTCACTAGGGTATTAGTCCCCCTCCCATTTAGGTGTAAACCATCTCTTCTGTACAGGTCGCACTTTCCCTGGAAGAGAGCCTGATGATCAAAAAATCTCAAGCCCTCCCTCTTACACCAGCTCCTTAGCCACATATTAAACTGTATGACCTTCCTAGTTCTGGCTTCACTAGCATGTTGCATGGGAGGCAATCCTGAGATCACAACCCTGGAGGTCCTGCCCTTTAACTTAGCACCTAACTTCCTGATCTCACTTTGCAGAACCTCGTCAATCTTCCCACCTAGTCCACTTATATGGACTACCGCCTGTCCATGTGTCCGTGGACTGTTCAGAAATCTGATTGCAAAGGGGCTGAATCTATTTCTGAATCAATCAGTGCGATCTTCAGACCTGATGGTACCAACCAGAAGAAGACCTGTGAGAATCGTCCTCCAGTCTTCCAAACTAGTTAGTCTATAGGAGCCAAGCCCACAGACCAAAAGCTTAGCATTTGTTAACATCCAGCTCCAGAAGTTCTTCCTACCATAGAATGTTCAGTGAACAACTGGCCCAGTAGTCCAATATATTCCCTCCATTTCATCTCCTGGCTTTCTCTTGCCTGGGCAGACAAAAAAACATTCACAAGTGCAGGATTTTGTGGCTGAGGGATTAAAGCTCTGAAATCTTCCTCTGCGGATCAGTCTTCCCTTACCAGTGCAGATACTCTGTGCCGAGATCCCACTGCAGCTCTGAGGCTATGCCACACAGTCCCAGGTACAATCTTTTTGTACATGACGTGGGGGCATTTTCTGTTTTCTGGAGATCACATAACCTACCCCAGCATGATGTGAAGAACCGCAGAGATATTTTGGCCAATATTTCTCCTTCATCCAACACCACATTTTAGATTTTGTAGCCATTTTCCATATTCTATTTCAATATAAATGAAAGTCGGTGAAGCCCATGAGGAACCCTGGTTTACAGTGCAATCCGTACAAAGCCCTCATTCAGGTCCCCATCAATTCTCAGATTCGGTCGCTTACCAAAACTGGAGCCGATTTACAGTGACCAATTAACCCAACTTCCACGCTGCACCTTTTTGAAAACTTGTTCTATTAAACTTTATGAGGAACAATACCATTGTCACTAGAGGTCTCTTCAATCACCTTCAACACCTGTTTCTGATCGAAGGCAGATGACATAAATGGAGCTTCCAACCTCTATCATTCCCGTTATGAAGTCCCCATCTTTCCCTGCAAGTGATACAATGATAGAACACTCGACTCATGACTCCTGGCTGATTTCCTCTACTCCAGGCAGACCAGCTGCCAACAGGACAATCCTTTTATCAAGCAATTCCACTGGCTTTATAATAAACACAATCCAGATTATCTAGCATTTTAAGAATGCACTTCAGTTCCGTGATCCTCTGTCTTCAGCTTCTGGCCGCGTTCTCATTTTGAGAAACAGACCTCTGATTACTCACTTTATCGACCTTCAAATTCAATAATAAATTTCCCATTTACATTTCATATAGAGGCCATTCAGCCTCTCAAGTCTATGCTAGTGCTTAGACACGCAAACCCCATTTCTATGTGTATTTCCCTGCAATCTATTCCCTCACACATATTCATCAACACCCTCCTGATTCATCCACCACTCACCCACAAAACTGGGGGTACTCCCCGTACTTCCACAACTGCCTCTCTTGTCACTGATGCTACCTGAACTGCAGAATATTTTACAATAGTTCCACATTTCCAAGGTCTCCAGCAAGTTTTTGTTTGTTGAAAAAACTATTTAGAAAGCTACAAAGCGTCCAAAGGTTTTGAAACTCTGATCCCTGCATTCTCCCAAATTCCTTCCTATCAATGTGTTGGTGCCTTCTTAGCCAAATATTTCTTTTTTCTTAATTACATTTTTGTTGAGTATTCAAAGGTCATAAGCCCTTATCAGTGAAGAACACTTGAACTTTCACTTGCACTACATTTTCTCTGTAACTGCAACACCATATTTGCATCTTGATTTCCTTTTTCACTAGCTGATCTAATTGTATCTGGAGGCTGGATGGCATGCAAAACAAAAGGTTTTCACTGTATCTCAGTACACGTGACAATAAACCAACACTAAAAAATGCAAACTGTTAATCAGTATCATGCCTGCTGTAAAAGTCCGAGCCTGAACCCAAATCATACTGCCAGCTGTGCTCTCTGGGAAACAAAGTGCTATTCACATCCTCCAAGGTCACAAGCGCTGTGAACTGTGGCACTGCCACCCCGTGTCAGATGACATGGCTCTGACGTAATACCATTGTCTGAAGTCGGACGTTTGGATCGGCTCCGACCTCCAGTATGGCCTTCATTGCTGAGATGTCCGCTGCTAACAAGGAGAAAAAAATTGATGGCATTGGATGTACGGAGGCATTGACATCTGCCCCTCGACGGAGAAGTAGATGAATAATTCTTCTTCTACTCTGGTGCCTGGGAATGAGGTACATGAGAAACCAGTAATTACCGGCTTGTACAAAAATTGTTAATCTTTCAATTATCACTTGCAAATCAGAATTAAAACAACAAACACAATCATACCCAACATAGGTAAAGAAGAATTAATCAAATAATTACACTTGTTAATTACAGTTAATTACACTTGTACTACAAATTTTAAGAGACAGTTGGACAGGGATATGGATAGGAAAGTTTCAGAAGGATATGGCCCAAAAAAAAGGACTAAATTGGATGGCCATCTTGTTGGCATGGACCAGGTGGCTGAGTGTCTATGTGACTTCAGGCTGAGATTATTATATAACAGAATTGTTAATTTAGTACCCTTGGTACACTGAAGAAAAAGACTGTGGAAAACACTACTGAAAATCCACAATTAGAAACAACTCCCTGGTAATGTAAGAGGTGATCCATAATGCTCCATTGACTACTGGATGTTACTCCTAATAACACCCAAACACACCTGTAATCCACTTCTGTTTAAGATGTTACACAGGACAGTAGACCTCCAATAATCTAGCCTCTGGTTTTGAGCTCAGACTTTGGTCCTGAATGTATGCTGGTGATCCAGAGTGCAAGAAGGATGTGCGGCCAGAGACAGGGGTCTACAGTGCAGTTTGAGTTGGGGCTCAGACTGAGCCAAGGTTGGGGACTGGTCCACCAGGGGCAGAAATGTGTCCCAAGGCATACATCCTGTTCCCTTTAAACTCACTGGCCTCATTGTAAAAGATATTAAACCACTGTGTTCCATGTGAAAGGGTGAAAAGACCATGTCGGCTCAAGAGACAACAGGTGCTGGAATATATATCAACACACAAAGTGCTGGAGGAACTCACCAGGTCAGTTTCAGAGTGGTTAGTTCAAGGCTTTAGCTCAAGAGGCAAAGGCTCCAGGTAAATTTCTGGTGTTTCTTGCTTTGTCTATTAGTTCATAGCTAGCACAGTGAGCATGTGTCAGTGATGTGTTCTTCCTGTGGGATGTGGGAATTCGAGGAGACTGCCAATCTCCCTGATTACTACAATTCACGAAGCACCTCCACTGCAGCTCCTCACAAATCTCGTCAGGGAACCGGAGCTGCAGGTGTATGACCCTCGGCTAATTCAAGAAGTGAATTCAAGAAGGCAGGAGCTTCAGAGAGGTAGTCACCCCCTAGTTACAGGAGGCAGGTAGCTGAGTGAAGAGACAAGACAGCGCAGAGTACCCCATGGTCATTCCCCTTAATATTAAGTATTAATATTAAGTATACTGTTTTGGACACTATTGGGGTGGAGGGGTGGGGGAAAACAACCTGCCAGGGTTCAGAGGGGAAGCGGGGAGGAGTGCAGCAGTGATAGGGGATGGAGACAGCAGATCCATAAACGTAAAAGAGACAGCGAGGTGGTGTGATGCCTCCTGGACCCCAGGACCAGGAAGGTCTTCAGATTGGGTCCACAGTATTCTATGGGGGGGGGGGGGCACCTGAGCAGCCAGAAGTCAGGTACATATTGTTACCAGAGGGATGAGGTGCTGAAGGGAGAACAGAAGGAGCTAAAGACAATGCTGAAAAGCAGATCTCTGGATTGCTGCCTATGCCATGTGCCAGTGAGGGAAAAACTAGGATAACTTAGCAGATGAGTGTGTGGCTGACGAATTGGTGTAGGGGACAGGTTTTGGGGAAGGTATAACCTGTACAAAAGGGACAGGCTACACCTGAACTTGAGGCGGACCAACATCCTTGCGGGCAGGTTTGCTAGAGCTGTTGGGGTGGGCTTAAACTAATTTGGTGGAGAAATGACAACTGGATTGATAGGGCAGAGGTTGGGGTTATTGGTTTTAAAAGTCTGCAGTGAGACTGTGTGGAAGGATAGGCAGTTGATAAGGCATAATTGCAGTCAGTGGGATGGGTTGACAAACTCTCTTTAAACTGAATAGCACAGGAGTGAATTTAACTGTTTGGAAAAGTGAAGGATAAAGCACAAGGGAGGAAGAATGAAAGACAGGTTAGGAATATTCAGAATAATTGAAAAGGGATAAACATTTAACTTCCAGTAACATGGAGTGGAGGCAAAATTGAAAAGGGCGACAGATACAGGATTTAAGGTGTAATATTTGAATGCACATAGTATATAGAAACAGGTAGATGATGTTGTAGCACAGTTAGAAATTGGAAGATATGACATTGCGGGCATTACTGAGTCAAGGCCGAAATATGATCATAGTTGGGAGTTTAACATCCAAAGATACATGTTGCACCAAAAGGACAGACAGGTCAGAACGGCTCTATTGGTACAAAATGAAATCAAATAGTTAGAAAGAGGTGACATAGAATCGGAAGATGTAGGATGCTCATGGATAGAGATAAAGGGTAAAAAGACCCTTTTGGGAGTTATTGTGGACTACAAATTACAATGGGATAGAAAGGGCACGTAAACAAAAAGGCAATGTTAAAATAGTTATGGAGGATTTCAATATGCAGGTAGATTGGGAAAATCAGTTTGGTGCTGGATCCAATGAAATGCCACTTTATTGGTTCAAGAACAGTTACTACCCCCAACCATCAGGTAATGTTGAATAAAATGTTGAACAACCAGAGACCTCGCTTTCATGGACTCTTTATCTCATTACCTCATGTTCTTGTTATTTATTGCTATCTATTTATATTTGCATTGCATAGTTTGTGTATTCTGCACTCTGGTGGAACTATTCTATAGATTTGTTGAGTATGCCCATAGGAAAATGAATCTCAGGGTTGCATATGGTGACATATATATATACTTCGATATTAAAATTTACTTTGAACTTTGATCCCAAGAGAAGGAATTTGTAGAATGCCTACGAGGTGGCTTCTTAAGAGAAGCTCGTGGCTGAGCCCACCAGGGGAAAGGCAACTCTGGATTGGGTGTTGTGCAATGAACCAGATTTAATTAGGGAATTTAAGGTAAAGGAGGTAATGATCATAATATGATAGAAGTCACCTTGCAGCTTGAGAGGGAGAAGCTAAAATTAATGTGTAGATTACAGTGGAATAAAGGGAACAACAGTGGCGCAAGAGCGGAGCTGGCCGAAGTTGATTGGAAGGGAATACAGGTCCACAATCCCTTATCCAAAATCCTCGGGGCCAGTTGCATTTCGGAATTCAGAATTTTTTGGATTTCAGAATCCCTCCTTATTGGTTCCGGGACCCCCCCACGGATACCAAAAACCCCATATGCTCATCCCTTATTTAACCTGTCTCAGTATGGGTGGACTTTAGGACCTGGCGGAGCTCCGGACCTACGCATATCCTCCTGTATACTTTAAATCATCTCTAGATTACTTATAATACCTAATACAATGAAAATCCTATGTAAATAGTTGTTATGCTGCATTGTTTAGGGAATAATGACGAGAAAAAATTCTATTTCCAACAAAAGCATTCAATAAAACATAAACAGCTTCAAATGAACCAAATCAAACACATGGTAAATGACTTATTGGAATAAATGTAGAATGTCACTGCCACTATAAAACTTCAGTAACTTGTCTTTCTGTTTCTTTAAATCATATACAGTGGTAGCTCTGACACCATATTCTTCAGTAAGATGCTACACAGACACACCACAATCAAGCTTCTGCAATAACTCCACTTTCTGTGTTATTGATAATGATAGATGCTTCCTTCTCTTTTTCTCATTGTTACCCATAGGGGTAATTGCAGCTCTTTTTGACATTTTCACAGTGAAATTAAACACAAGGTCAACAGTGAACACAAAATGTCAGCGAACAGCAAATGCATGTGGAACCAGTACGAATGCTGAGCCACAACTGACGTCTGGTGGCCTCTGCTAGTGCTGCCACCTGAGGAATGTCAGCTGTTGGCAAAAAAAAACTTTGTTTTTGGGAGCTTTTTGGATTTCAGAATTTCGGATAATGGATTGTGGAGCTGTACTGGCAGGGATGACAGTAGAAGAGCAATGGCTGGAGTTTCAGGGAACATTTAGGAAGGTGCAAGACAGATTCATTCCCAAGGAAGGAGTATTCTAAAGGAAGAATGAAGCAACCATGTCTGACAAAGAAAGTCAAAAACAGCATAAAAGCAAAAGGGAGGGCAAATAACATAAAACAATTAGCGTGAAGCTAGAGGTTTAGGTACGTTTTAGAAACCAATCAAAGGCAACTACAAAAACCATAAGGAGAGAAAAGATTAAATATGAATCTAAGCTAGCCAACAATATAAAAGAGGATACCAAAAGTTTTTCAGATATATTGAGTAAAAGAGAAACAAGAGTGGATATCAGACCACTGGAAACTGATGCTAGAGAGGTAATAATGGGGACTAAGAAATGGTGGCTGAACAGAATAAGAACTTTGCATCAGTCATCACTCTGGAAGACACCAGTCATATACAAGAAATTCAACAGTGTTGGGGGGGGGGCAGAGGTGAGTGTAGTTGCTATTACTAAGAAGGTGGTTGGGAAGCAGAAAAATTTGAAGATATATACCTGAATCAGATGGAATACACCAAGGGTTCTGAAAGAAGCAACTGAATAGATTGTGGAGGCATTAGTAATGATCTTTTAATAATCTGGAATGGTTCCAGAGGGCTAGAAATTTGCAAATGTCAGGCCACTCTTTAAGAAGGGAGGCAGAAGAAAGCAAAGTTATGTGCCATTAATCTGAATTCAGTAGTTGGAAAGGATTTGGAGTCTATTATTAAGGATGAGGTTTTGGGGTACCCTTGGAGGCACATGTTAAAATAGGCTGAAATTAAAATGGTTTTTCTTAAAAGGACTTGCTGACAAATCTGTTGGAACTCTTTGAGGAAATAGCAGGCAGGATAAACAGAGTAAATGTTGTTTAATTGTATTTTCAACAGGCCTTTGACAAGATGCCACACGAGGCTGTTAAACAAGAGCTCATGGTATTACAGGAAAATAGGATCATGGATAGAAGATTGGCTGACAAGCAGGAGGAAAAGAGCAGAATAGAGGGGCCCTTTTCTGGTTGACTGCCAGTGAGTATTGATGTCTGTGTTGGGACCACTTCCTTTCAAGTTATATATATCAATGATCAGGGTGATGAAATTGATGGCTTTGTGACGAGGTTTGCAGATGATGCAAAGATAGGTGGAGGGGCTGATATGTTTGGGGAACCAGGGAGTCTGCACCACTTAGACAGTTTAGGAGAAGTGGCAGATGGAATACAGTGTAGGAAGTGTATGGCCATGCATTTTGGTCAAAGGAATAAAGGCATAGACTAATTGCTAAACCGAGAGAAAATTCAAAGATCAGAGATACAAAGGAATTTGGGAGTCCTCATGCAGGATTCCCTAAAGGTTAACTTACAGGTTGAGTCTGTAGTAAGAAAGGCAAATGCAATGTTAGCATTCATTTTGAGAGAACTAGAATATAAAAGCAAAGATATAATGCTGAGGCTTTATAAAGCATTGGTCAGACCACACTTGGAGTACCGTGAGCAATTTTGGGCCCCTTGTCTAAGATAGGACATGCTGACAGTGGAGATGCTCCTGAATAGGTTCACAAGAATGATTCTGGGAATTAAAGGGTTAATGTATGAGAAGTATTTGATGGTTTTGGAGCTGAAGCATCAATTGTCCATTTTCCTCCACATACTCTGCCTGACCCACTAAGCTCCTCCAGCAATTTGTGTGTTGCTCCTAAAATAAAGATGTGTTTCTGTATTCATAGGAGTAACATCGAATGGACCAACATCAATGTTCTAGGGATGTCAGATTCTGAGCCTTACGTAACAATAGATAATACCTTACATTAATCTTAAGGGTTTTACTGGTAATTATAAAGGGAACACAGAAAACAGACCCTGGTCAGCTGAATGAGAGTGTAAGAACCGGGGGAGGCTCTGCTTTTGTTAAAGGGAACACAAGAAACTAGAGGCCTATTGAGCTGAATGGGAGCACAGGACACATACACGGATGTGCCATATGCTGACCATCAGGAATTGTGAATACGTAGTCAATAGAGGACTATTGGAATGTCACTGTTACAGAACGAAGAGTGAGGATAGCTGCCCTCGGTAGTGATGACATCATGTAGAGGTCACTCCTCAGTTCATGGTTGAAAGAATAAGGAGATTTTTATCTGAAATCCAAATGATTTTTAAAAAGGCAACTGGGACCGAGAATCAATATCTTCTGCAGAAGATGATGAGCACAGATAATGGGAGTAAAATACATCAAGCAGTTACAATTTCCTGAATAATGCTAAGGAGGTTAACTTTATTATATCCTCTGGCTTGTGTTTAGGTCTGCGGCTCTTAATGCCCTGTAAAACAATTATTATTGTACTTACTCCCATTTCACCTGGGCAATTCTCCGTACATTTTCAACTTCTGTACCACCAGATCTTTGGGATGACAACTCTCTGAATTTATCGTTCCTGCTCAATGCATAAGCTGCACGACGCAACTGTTGGTCAGCAACCGAGATCAGATAGTTGCGGTCACTCGTCTCTGAGTCAGAGCTGCCGGAAGAAGGAGACCCCGCTGATGGTGACTGCAGCCTTTCAGAGCTAACATCCACCTCAGACGTCACACTCTCCTCCTCTCCTGACTCCTCGTTTTTACCACTGCTTGTGACTGGAGTTTTATGGAGGATGATGCTGCCCAACCTGATTTTGCGGTCATAGATCGAGAGCTTTTTGGCCCTCTTCACCTCCTCTGTCAGCCCACCAGTACTTTCTTTCTGGAAATTCTTTCTGCTTGAACTTCTAGCAGCAGTGTAATTGAACTGCAGAGAGAGAGGAATTCAAATTAATTTATCAAGATGAGTCCTGGAGTCATTCAGCATGCAAACAGACTACTTGGCCCACAGAACCCACAACAACTATTAGACATTGATCAACACCAATCCCACACTGATTCCATTCTTGCTCTTTCCAGTCTCATCAACAACACCCATCAATACCCCCCTCCCATATTCTAACATTCACCCATATATGGGGGCAATTTATAGTGACTAACTGACCTACCTTGACCACTGCAAAATGGCCTGAGTATAACTTTGCACACCTTTGGGACATGGGAAGAAAATGAAGCAGCTGGGGAAGTCCGAAAGATCACAGGGAGAACATGTCAGCTCCACACAGACAGCAATCGAGTGTTGAACATTGATCACTGAGCCTGTGAGGGGCTACCAAAATATTTACTAAAAGCTCAGCAATATAGCAAAGTCTATAGAGAAAAAAAAACACAAATATTTTGATTTAGGAAGAATGGGTTCAATTTGGCTGGGTTACAGTTTGCCCTTTTCAGTTTCAAACTTTGTACGACAAAAAATGTATACAGTAATGTCATCTCATTGAATTCACGGCCCAAACATCAAGAAAGGCTTGTCAAGGCCCCAAGTTCCCTAGCATTATGAGATTCTTGAAGATGGAGCTTTGGCTTGAGTGGAGTGCCCCTTCAATGGACTACAAGTGAAACCAACCTTCTTAGTGTCTACGTTTGCAGTGACTCCCTTCCATTTAAAGCAGCCGACTGGATAATAAAGCGCCTGGCTGCCGTTCAGTGCAGAAACACCCTCGTCATTTAACTTGTTCACATTTGATCCGTTGTCCAGCAGCAGGTTGACGATATCACTGCGACAAGCGATCTGTAAAACATGGCCAACTTCAGGTCTCGGGAGATGGGAATTGCACCAGAAACCGGCCCTTTGTTCCAAGTGGTTCATGCCGACCAAGATGTCCAGCTTAGATGGTCTTATTTGCCTATATTTAGCTCATAAACTTTGGAAACTTTCTTACCAAAGTACCTATTCAAGTCTTTTAAAAGTTGTTACTGTAACACCTGAATCACTTTCTCTGGCAGCTTATTCCATATACACCCCACATTCTACATGAAAAAAAAGTTCCCCTTTAAGTTCCTTTTAAACCTTGCCCCCTCACCTTAAACCTATGCCCTGAGATTCCTCAGCCCTTGGAAAAAGAGAAATTCACCCTATCCGTACCCCTCAATGTTATAAACCTCTATAGGATCACTTGTCAATCTTCTGCATTCTGAAGAAAAAAGATGTAGCCAGAGCAATCTCTCCATATGACCCAAACTCTGAATTCTGGCAATATAACTCTTTTCTACACTCTTTCTAATTTAACATGATCTTTCCTATAGCAGAGTGACTAAAACGGAACACAATTCTCCAAGTGCGATTTCATCAGTGTCTTGTACAACTGCGAAATAGTCTCAGAGAACCATGTACCTGAACTCCAAATATCCCTTTGTTCTATTACACTCCCCAGGGCCCTACCATTCACGATGAAAGTCATACCTTGATTTGACTTTCCAAAGGACCAATAAGGAATAATAGGATTAAACACATAGAATAAGAATATCTAGCCAAGATAGCCTTTGGTAGGCCTATCCAGCTATCTCACTCCCTGGCTCCATAGAACATTATAAATTCAAGGGTTAATCTGACATAAGGAGTCTATGTAAAAAAAAATTCCCCTCATCATGCCTGATTGTTTTTTTTTAAATCACTCCAAGTGTGTTCTCAGCTAAGCAACATTTTTGACCCGAGGAGTGGGAAATGTGCGTCGGAGTCAGAGCCCTACGTAGAGAGGACAAAAGGAGTGACAAAAGGCAAGAGTGGTCTTTTTGGACCATGCAGGCATAGATGTCAGCATCAGAGGCCTGACACCAGTTGCAAAGAAAAGGAGGGTATACTCAAGCAGAGGAGTCATTGTTGGAGTGGGCCAATGACTTTGGCTTAACTGTGTGAACAGTCGAGAGGCAAGCCTTTTCGTTTTTGGTATGGAGTAGTCAGGATGGAATGCTCCTCCTGTCAGATGTGGGAATTCCGGATCCCAGATCCCTGACTTTAGCTACGGGAAGTGCACCCATCTTCAGTGCCTGACTGACCGGGTCTAGGAGTTGGATCACTTGGCAGGCTGAATATATTACGGACAAGCCTTTTGACGGACAAGCCAGAGTACTGGCTTCGGACAGTAGAGGGGTGACTACCAGGAGAGTTAAAGGGATTAAGAAGTCAGCAAACAGTCATCTTGTGGCCATCACCCTCAGCAAAAAGTATACCCCTTCGGATACTGCTGGGGGGGATGACCCATCGGATAATGGCTGCAGCAGCCAGGCTGGTGGCACTGTGGCCAGCCCTGAGGCTCAGCAGGGAAGGGTAATGTCAGGCAGTGTGGGAGTGATAGGGGACTCAATAGTCAGGGGGACAGAAAAGAGATTCAGTGGCCACAAAAGATTCAGCAAGATGATGCTACTGTAATTAATCTGTAACTAGTGGCGTTCCACAGGGATCTGTGTTGGGACCATTGCTGTTTGTGATGTATATAAATGACCTGGATGAAAATGTGGAACGGTGGGTTAGTAAATTTGTGGCTGATACCAAGATTGGTTGAATTGTGGATAAGCTAGAAGATCGGCAAAGATTACAGCATGAGAGATCAGTTGCAGATATGGGCTGAGAAATGGCAGGTGGAGTTTAAAACAGGTAGATGTGAGGTGTTGCATTTCAGTAGGGCAAATGCAAAGATACAGTATACTGTTAAGAGCAAGGTCCTTAACAGTGTTGCTAAGCAGAGAGATCCCGGGATCCAAGTTCACAGCTCCTTGAAAGTGGATAAACAGGTGGATAAGGTGGTTAAGGAGGATTATGGAGTGCTTGCTTATAGTCGAGGCATGAGTTCAAAAGCCAGGAGGTTATATTGCAACTTTATAATATAAACTCTGGTAAGTCCACATATGGAGCATTGCATACATTTCCGGTAGTCCCCTATAGGAAGGATATTGAGGCTTTGGAGAGGGCGCAGAAGAGGTTTACCAGGATGTTGCCTGGTTTAGAGGGCATGTGCTATCATGAGAGGCTGGATAAACTTGGCTTGTTTTCTTTGGAGCATTGGAGCTGAGAGATCTGATAGCTTACAAGGTTATGAGAGGCATAGATGGAGTGGATAGAGAGTATCTGTTTCCCAGGGTTGAAATGTCTAATAGGAGAGGGCGTGCATTGAAGGTGAGGGAGGAGTAGGTTCAAAGGGGATGTGAGGGGTAAGTTTATCTACTCAAAATCGTGGATGCCTGGAATGTACTGCCTGATATGGTAGGAGAGACAAATACATTAGAGACTTTAAGAGACATTTGGATGTAAGGAAGATGGAGGGATATGGACATGGTGGAGGGATTAGTGTTAGGATGTTTCTGATTTGGGTTTGGTACAACACTGGGCTGAATGGCCTGTTCCTGTGCCGTATTCTTCTATGTTCTAGACACATTTTCCTGTTTGTAAACCACAGAAACCCACTTGTTCAATCTCTCCACGACTGGAAAACTCCCACCATGGTTTCAATCTAATGAATCCCTTCTGCAGCCACTTCTGGCATTACTCCTGGAGTTCATGCCCTGAACTGGAAGCATTTTTCCTGGTTGGGTTTACCTTAACTTATGGCATACTGACAGCCTTCTAGATCCTTGGACCTACTTCCCAGTTGTAACTTTTCCTGTAATAACTTTTAAAAGAATTCATATCGTTTTGTTCCCCTCATTTTCCCTTGAAATATATATCACTTATGATTTTGCCACTTTGAAATTCATTTCCTATGTGACTGCCAAGGCTGAAAATATCAATATTATCTATCTATCCATTCATTCCGATTCAATGTGGAATAGGCCCTTCTGTCCCTCTGAGAGATGCCGCGCAGTAACTCCCAATTTAACTATAGCCTAATCACAGGACTACTTGCAATAATTGAATAATCTACCAACCGGTACATCTTTGGACTGTGAGAGGAAACAGGAGCACCCTGAGAAAGCCCACGAGGTCACGAATGTACAAGCCAGCAACAGGAAATGAACCCAGGTCACCTGTACTGTAAAGTGTTTTGCTAACCATGTTACCATGCTTTACTCATATTGAAGACACCAAAATTTCAGTGTTTGAACTGAATGCATTTACATCAGCTTCAACAACGGGAAGAGGGCATTAGGATTTGAATTGAATTGACTTTATTACTTATATCCTCCATATACATGAGGAGAAAAATCTTATGTCTCTGTCTAAATGTGGAATTTATAGTAATGTGTAATAAATAGCAAGTACAACAGGACAGTCAATATAACATAGAAATACAATTGTATCAGCATGAACTAATCAGTCTGATGGCCTGGTGGAAGAAGCTGTCCCGGAGCTAGTTGGTCCTGGCTTTTATACTGCGGTACCATTTCCCAGATGGTAGCAGCTGGAACAGTTGGTGGTTGGGAATGGAATGCACTGCTGGCAACAATGGTGGAGGTGGATACAATCAGGTATTTTAAGAGGCTTTTAGATACTGTTGGTATATGGAGCTTAAAAAAATCTAGGGCTATGCATTAGGGTAATTCTAGGGAGTTTCTGGAGTAGGTTACATGGTCGGCACAACATTGTGGGCCGAAGGGCCTGTAATGTGCTGTAGATTTCTATGATCTAGAAAACATTAATATTCATAATTTTATATGCATCCATCATGCCAGCTCTCAGCTTTCTCCTTGCTCCGGGGAAAACAGACCTAGCCTATAAAACCTCTCCTGATCACTCAGCCCTCTAATGGAGACAGTTTTGTGGATCATTTATACATTCTTCTCTCTCCTGTAATGTGATGACCACGAATCTCCCAGTGAAGCCCAAACCAACTTTTGTTCATGATGTTCTAACTTTTGGACTCGGGGTCTTCACTGATGAAGACAAATACCTTCCTCGCCATTCTGTGTCCCAACGCTCCCACGTCCAGGGAGCGATATACAGGTCCCTTCATTCACCACCCCCAGGGTCCTGCCATTCACTGTGTACCACAGCATCAAAACATCACAGATACTACAAGTTTGAATTTACAACTGTGCTGAGGTGAAATACAAAAGTACACAGACACCACAGGTATCATCAAATAGACAGCTGATAACCAGGTTTGGATCACGGACTGCTATAAGCTAAGAGGCCCAGCTGGCATCATATTGAAGTGAAACATAGATTAAACTTGAGAAACCGAGGTGGACAATTAAACTCTCCCACTAAATTTTGAATAATCTGGGGGTAAACACAAATGCAATCAGGTCTCACAGAACTTATAGTTAAGATGTGCATTTGACTATCATAAAATCCATGAGGGCACAGTGAGTGTGACATGGGTTTTTTCATCGCTGTGGACCAATTCAGAGCTATGGACTAGCAGACATCTCGAAAAGCTCAAGCAGTCATTGGCCTGACTGGTGGGCTAGCCAAGCTGCAAAAGAAGGGGTCAGTCATTTAAAATTGAGGTTGGTAGAAATTTCTTCTCTCCGAGGCAGTGAATCTCTGAAATTCTCTGCCCAAGAGTGTGGTAGAGGCCACATCATTAGGTAAGTTTTCGAACACTGAGAAATTAAGGGTTACGGAGAACTAAGAAGCGGAGTAGAGGCCAGCATGAGCAGCTGTGATCATAGTGAATGGTCAGGCTTGAGAAGCCTGAAGGCCTGCTCTTCCTGCTCCTGATTTTTTTTTGTGTTCCTGTAACAGACACTTGAAGACTCCATTACAGGTCTGGTTACATTTCATGTTTAATCCAAGTATTACCAGTTTAATAGACTCTGAGACTGTTAACCTATTTGCACTTTCCACAAAGATGGATTTGGGTAACACACCCTGCAAATAATTCCTTCACTGGTCCCAGTAACATCACCACAAATTTTCTCAATACTCTTGCTGACATTTTCACTTTCTTCCCTTGATGTGTTGATCAAAGATGTATGCCATCTTCTAAGTATGATTTAACCAGCATGTTAGACAATTCAACTGTAATGTGCTTGTTCTTCCATTCTATAGACTGGCATATCATAGGGTCATAAAGCAAGGAAATAGGCTCTTTCACCCAACTCATCCATTCCAACCAAGAAGTCCACCTAAGCTATTTCCATGGGCCAACATGTGGCCCATATATCTTTAAACCTTTCCTATCCATGTACCTGCCCAAAATGCCTTTTAAATGTTATAACTGTAGCTACCTCAACCACTCCCACTGGCAGTTCGGTCCATGTACCCTCCCTATCTACTGTGTGAAGACGTTGCCCCTAAGGTCCCTTTTAAATCGTTCCTGCCTCACCTTAATTCACCAACTGTCAGGAATAATGTGCACATTTAACTTAATCTCCCTCTGTTCCTCTATGCTTTTCAGTGCTGACTGTGTACTCTGCATTCCCTTGTTTCCTCTTCCCAAGTGCACTACATCTCACATCTCTGAGTTGAACTTCATCTTCCATTTCTCTGTCCAATGGACTAGCACCTTGATGTCTTCCTCAAGTCCAGATCTTCCTTCCTCACCGTCAACAGCAAGGACAATTTTTGTATCATCTGAAAGTATTTTAATCAATGCTTCCACTCCTGATTCTAAAGCATTGAAAGGAGCTCTGAACCTTGTACAATCCCACTGCCAACAGCTGTGCAAACACTCAGTACCTGGTGATTATTGCTCTTTGCTTCTTGGAAATGAACTAACTTTTGGATCTCATTGGCTTTTTTGTTTCTGGTCTATGTGAAGCACTTTAACTGTTCAATTCTCATCACCCTGACAATTAAGTTCTCAAAAAATAAAACTAGTCAGATGAACTTCCTGAAACAGATGTATACCTTGCGTGGATGAATCAGTGCCTTTTCAACGATGATATGTACTCTCGTCCTTTTCAAGTACCAAGATCACCATTGCTAACACTGTCCGGCCCGTATATACTTGTCCGACAGAGTCAAGTCCTTCAACCTATTTACCAAGACCACAATTCCCACCTGTCATTGGGGCCCCAGTTCTCCTGCTCCCCTCAACTGAGCAGGGCCTTGCTTCCTGTGCTACCACTACATTTACTGGGATCATTGAAAAATCTACCACAATAAAAGTGATGTGAAAATGACCTAGAGTAATATTAGATCACGTACAATTCAGAAAACCCAATAATTCGGCACAGCCCCAAATGTGTTGAATTACTGGAGTTTTACGCAGAAATCTTTCATGTTATTACTGAGATGGGCCAGTTACTTACTGAGGCTCCGATGAGAGCTGTGTGCCCGTGAAGCTCAGCCACATCCGCACTGACTAAGTCGTTCTTTAGGATCTCATGCACTACATGGTAGTCACCCTCTCCGGCCGCGATGATCAGCTGCTCAGAGCTGCACTCAAGCGGCCCTTTGGGTCCAAAGCCTTCGCGGTTTCCATTGATCACAGCCGCCACGTCCCACGGAAGTTCAGTCTGTGCGTGCCTATGGAGAAACCACATCTGTCATCATGCCCTGGGCACAGGGTGACAAACTTTGAACGGACATGTTGATATACTCGATGATGCCCATCTCAAGCAGTACCACATAAATGAGTCTTCATTTACTTAGAGATACAGCATGGTGACAGGCGATTCCAGCCCAACAGCCAACGCTGCCCAATTACACCCATGTGATCAATTAACCTTCTAACCCATACGTCTTTGAAATGTGAGAGGAAAGCTACATGGTCACAAGGAGAATGCAAGAACTCATTACAGATAATGGGGAGAGGAATTAAATCCTGGTGTTGCTGCTGTAAGAGCATTACGCTAACCACTACACTACCATGCCTCACTAGAACTCTATTCCCAAGAAATATTCAACACCAAAAGCAGAGAGCATTGTATAAATTACATTGGCAAGATAGTGCAGTCAGGAAAAGAAAGTGGTCCCTATTGTACTGAACATATCCAGCAAGGAGATGTTCTGGAGCAGAACACAAGCTACTGGTAGAACTCAGCTTGCTCAAGATTAAAGTGTATTTCTCACATGTACGTCAAAACAGTGAAATGCAATGTTGGCATTAACAACCCTAGGGTGCGCTGGGTGTCACCACAAGTGTCACCACACATTCTGGCGCCAACATCGCGTTCCCAGAGGTCAAGCAGTATCCGCGGGAGGGAGGAATTGTTGATGTTTCAGATCGAGACTGGCCAGGAACATCGACAATTCCTTTCCCTCTCACAGATGCTGCCTGACCCATCGAATTCTTCCAGCAGTTTATTTTATTCGATTTTGCTCCAGATTCCAGCACCTGCACTCCCGCATCACCACTTTCTGATTTTATTTCACGATTCTAGGATTCTGCTTCAGTTCAATTTTTTTTTATAAAGAATGGAATAAAACAAACAACAAAAACTCTTCTTGAGACACCTATGACTTTTTTGTAGTTGCTCTGTGTGCGGAAAATCAAACTTCAATCAGAGCAACCACGGTGTGTTGGGTAACTCGGTCTGGATGGTAATCTTTGCACTCATGCTCAAAAACAACAGATAAACTTAGAGGAAAAGACCCACCTGCCCACCACTTTTACCTGCTCTGAAACTTATATTATGAACATTAATTTTTTTTCTAATTTCAGGTAACCCTTACTTCCTGTGCTTCCCTCCCTCACCATCTCCTCTCTCTCTCTCTGCCCCTCCCCTTCCAATCCGACTCCAGTTCTCTCATTTTTGTTCCCATTCTCACACCCTTCTTCCAGCCTCCTTCCCCACCAGAAAAACCTACTCTCACCACCCCCCCTCAGCTCCATCCACATACCACCCACACACTTCAGCCACTGAATCCCATCCCCTATCAATTCCTTCCGCACCTCTTCCACCTTTCAATGATCATCATTACCTCTTTCCCTCCAAGAGGACCGCAACCTTATCGTTGCGTTTGGATGCTGACTGGAGTCAGGGTTTTCTGCTTTGGCTCTTGGGAGGGTCACCCATGCTAAGAGTGCCCCACCCCACCGTCCTCCAGGTTCAGCTCAGGGCTAATAATCCTGACCGATAAAACAAAATTGTTGCAGAAACAATGATGAATCCTTCTCTATCTGAGTGTGAAAATATTCTGGTCTGTACCTGGGTCTTGCTGACTGACAGCAGTGAAATCTGAGATGAAGCTACTGACACAACGAAAGAATCCCCGAACACTGCCAGAGACAGAGGACCTTCAGTGGTGCCCTAAACACAAGTGATGTAATGGCAGTTAACTTAATTATTTCTTTCCTTACTCAGATGCCAACATTTGTAGCCTTTAACACCCTCCAGCCTCTGACTAGACCTTCGCCAGCCCAACTCCACCTGCCTCTTCCACCTATCACCCAACACCATTCCCACACCCTTACTGCCCATTGTTCTTCACCCCTCCAGTCCACCTGTCATTTACTGGCCCCATCTCACCCCTCTTCTTCCTAGTGGCTACTTTCTGTTTCCACTTCTAGTCTTGAGGCAAGGTGTTGACCTGAAACATCAACAATTCCTTTCCCTCCACAGATGCTGCTGAATTCCTCGCTAAAACTCCATCTTGTAGCACCATCACTCTCCTGTGTCTGACAACTTACCTGATTTGTAATTTCATCCATCTACACAAGTACTGAAGTCCAAACACAACCTCACCAATTATTAATGTGATCTTCTGGGGTAGATGCGGGTTGGGTGGGGATTCGATAGTGATCAGGAGGTAGAGGAGGGAGGGACCATCAATAAATTATTCCTTCATTATTCCCTATTTTGAGAATCTGAGTTAATTGATTGAGTGTAACTGAGAGGTGATATCTGGAGACACCAGTCTTGCTTGCTCAGCATGTTCATCAGTTGGAATCACATCCGTGCCACACAAAAAAACATTTAATTCTTGAACATCTCACTTCAGCCCATGGATGGGGTTGAATGGCCCCACCCCTGGCTCTGAGTCAGACAGTGGTGGTTTCAAATTGCAACCAGGGTTGCACAAAGTCCAGACTATCACTGCCTCAGAATGCTTTACAGTCAACAGCTTGAATCAGATTCCTCTTCATTCTTATAGGTAGCTACATACAAAATATTGGCTATTGGTTTAGGAGGTAAATGTGTTAGTTGGCCAATATTTTGTATCTAGCTACCAACTGAGCCAAGACTTTGGCATTTTCCCAATGCCCTGGCCAATTTTATCATTTAGTCAAGAGCACCAAGAAAGATTACAGTCAAACTCCAATCATCTGTTATTCATCATTCCAAATTGCTGATTGTTTGGCACCTGCGTGGTGAGGCCCCTGTACCCATAATCTCTCTAACACACCAGGGTCCTGGTTCCAACATCACTTTCCCCATACAGCAATCCCAGTTCCCATACTTCCTTTAAACCAGCTGACGTCAGTCCCCGAAACTTCCACAGTTCTGTTTCTGGCACTTCTTTGGAACTAACTGGGTCACTGGAAAAGTTATTGACATCTTAAAAAAGGGGAAATAAAAGTCTGTTTTGGTCAATGGAAAATCTGCTAGTCCAACAGGGCCAAAGTCCCTAAGCTTGATCACATATGCGCATCATTATTCTGTATGTGAAATGGCTCCTGGTTTTTTCCAAAGTATAGATATGACTCCAATTGAAAAGGCTGTAAAGGACTTTGGGATGAGCTGAATGGTGTTATATAAATACTAAACTATTGTTTTCCTTCATTAAAGAACGTAGGAACACTAGATAAACTTATTTTTGAGGTATCAGGTCTGAGAGATTACCCTCATCAGAAAAGTTTTGTATTAGAACATACCTGCTTGCAAATAACATGCTCTTCTGTAATCCTGAGAGAACAAGCAGCACTTGGCTGTGAAATTCTGCACCTACATCAGCACAGCACACCCTCAGTATTGCAATGGAGTTGTGGCCTGGCTGGAGCACCTGTAAGATGGGGGCTCACAGAAAGGAACTCTAGCCTTTTGAAGGCACCAGATGATCAGAGCCGGTACCTTCGAAATTCTGTGCTGCCAGACCAGCTGGTTTTCTGGACCAATGGATACAACTTGTATGAGTAGCCCAACATTTCATTTCACTTTTTCTGAAAACATGTCACCTAGTGGTGTAACCAAACTGGTGAGTTTGAATAGGAGATGGAAATAGAACCCAGGAAGTTTCAGCTTGTCAAAGCAGGCTGAAAAACATGGTCAATCCAGGACTCGGCTCTGGCTGTAACCTTCGAATGTTCCTGACTGCCCCAGTGCTCCCAAGACCGAGGCTAATTATGGCCCTATACCCATGATATTGGCCTCACACATTCCAGGTGCCCGCTTACAATCCAGATGAATGGGAATACCAGATGCCAAACCATCAGGATTTTGGATTATCACAGTTTTACTTTGTAAGGCAAGATTCTGCCAAAACATTGAAAGGGAGTACACACCTGGAAGTTTGTCCACATAATCAAGGAAAATACTTACAAAATGGGCAAAGTATCTGAATTATACCATACTGAGAGTTAGTCAATTTCCCTATTGGTATACCTATGTCTGTGGATGTGCATCTGCATTTTAACCAACAAAGGGGTTTTGTTAATAACAGTGAGTGTTTCTGTCTGTTCCTCATCTACCAACTCTTCTTCTGGGAAGAAATATCTGTCACCTTCTCTCCTGTACGAGCGAGTAAGGGGCAAGTGATCAGTATCATTGGAGTAAGTCCAAATTTCTGGTGGGAGGCTGTAGCTGTCATCAGACAGAAGCTTCCTGTATGGATAAGAGAAGGGATCTTCTACTAGTTCAGTTCTCCAGGAGTACTTCTCCTTGTAAGGTTTTATAGTGATGACATGCTTCCCCATGTCAGACTGGTAAAATGGGTGATCCTTCACCGTGAAGGCGCCTTCTATTGTTGTACACAGCTTGATGAGACGATTCTGGTACCACAGCCCCACATCTTGACGCCCATTAGGATAGGTTAATACTCCAGGTCCAAAACGTTCATCGCCTTTATAAAGCCCCTAAATAAAGAGAAAGATCACCATAATGAAGGCCTCAACATGAATCATAGGGACTTTGGTCCATATATTAAAGCAGTACTGCACATTTCACCACCCATGACATAACCTATATCAGAGGTAAGGGCAAGGACTTGAAATGAGATTCTAGTTCCATTTTGTCCCACATTTCTTAGAACTGCTCCCACTCTCCCAAATCCAGAGGTTGTCCAACAGTACAGAAACAAGTGAATAGTAGTGGGAACCTTCTCAATTCACCACTTTGAATCTGGGAGACCCTTAAAAAACATCACATCACTACAATCCTACAGGAGGTGTTTCACAGGGAGTGGACATGGTCAACATACACAATTCCTTATTGTCTTGCCTATAAGCAACGGCCAAGTTTTTTTTGCATGGCGGGCTATAATTTTTTCATTTGAGATGTGATCACAGAACAACTGTGATAATAAGATTATAATTGCCTTACTTCGGGAGACATGTTTAAAAATTTATATGATTATGAGGGGAATAGACAGAGTAGACAGCCGGCATCTTTTTCATAGGGTCAATAGGTCTATTGCTTGAGGCCAGGCAATTTGGCTAAAAGGATTTACATTCATAGGTGGTGTATGGGGCAATTTTTTTTTTGGAATGTGCTGCTAAGGGTGGTAGTAGAGGCAACAGAGCTGTTTGAAAGGCCTTTTGGCGGGCACGTGACTGCAAAGAGTGGAGGGATATGGACATTGTGTAGGCAAACAGGATTAATTTAGTTAGGTGTTTAATTACTAGCTTAATTAGTTCAACACAGCATTGTGGGCCAAAGGATCTGTTCCTGTGCTGTACTGTTCCGCTTTAACTGGAATCTCACAGACTAACAAAACACAAATACACAGACCTGATACACAAACACAAATGGCCGGACCTGACTGGCCATTTTCCCCCCACCACAGATGCTGCTTGATGCACCAAGTTTCTTCAGCAGTTTTTTGCTCAAAATTCCAGCATCTGCAGTCTCATTTGTCTATATAAAACTTGGAGAGGCCTGCAGTACATACAATTATCTATAATTCAATGCAAAGGCAAAAACTACTACTGTTAATGATCCATAGCAAACTTTTCCCCTACTACTGTACCTTATTTAAAGATTGCTAAACTATTCATGCCGTAGATTGGTAATTCCTCTAATATATCTTAAAATGTCGACATTAATCAATTCAAAGTCTACCATCTGAAAATAAATGCTTTATTGTCCCAAATATTGTGGAGAATATGTTCCCTCTCAAAATATAAAATACTGGCAAGAATAGAAGCCTGAAATACAGGAACACACAACTGGTCAGTGGCACATGTGGAAGAACAACAGAGAAAGTGGAAAACAGAGGCAGAGGATATTAACTGGCAAACGAGGTGAAGAACGTGAAATAAGAGTGAAGAAGGCACATAATGCACAAGGTGGATGAGCAGGGAGGAGAATAGGAGATAAAATTGGTCAATGGTTTGTGAAAAACTGTTTTGCATAACATCCATACAGGAACATTCCAAAGAGAAATACATCAAGGTAGCACAAAGGGAGAAGTCATAACAGAGTGACATTTATTGTGACATTAAAAGAGAAAACTATGCTGGAAATGTATGGAATTGTTGATTGTAAATATTGAACCCATTATTAAGGCTAGAACACTGCAAAGTATTACATTCAAAGTTTCTTCAATTTGACTTCATTGAAAGTGTAGGAATCCAAATTCAGATCAGTGAAGGAGCTACACACACACACACACACACACACACACACACACACACAAAATGCTGGAGGAACTCAGCAGGCCAGCAAACATCTACGGAAAAAAGTACAGTGGATGAAACCCTTCAGTAGGAGGGCAGAGCATAGGGGAGGAGTGAGGGGCAAGAAGATTAGACGGGACTATAGGATAAAATTTCAACCCGGATGTCTGTAATCCAGAATACACTACCTGAGGAAATGGAGGCAGCACATTTCTAACACTTCTAAAGTGTCCAGATGAACACTTATCAGCAAGGCTAAGACCCAGAGCTGCCAAACATGATTAATAAAGAAATGTCGGCATAGGCATTGAGAGCCAAAGGGCCTGTGTTGGAAAACTGGTGGGAATTTAAAGCGGTAAGCTTCTGAAAGCAACTGAATCTGTTTATTCAGAATCAGAATCAGGTTTAGTATCATCGGCATTTGTTGTGAAATTTGTTAACTTCGCAGCAGCAGTACAATGCAGTACATGATAATATAGAAAGAAAAAAAACAAATAGGTAAATAAGTATATTAAATAGTTACATTTAAAAATGGTGTAAAAACAGAAATAATAAAAATAGTGAGGTAGTGTTCAAGGGTTCAATATCCAATTAGGAATCGGATGGCAGAGGGGAAGAAGCTGTTCCTGAATCATTGAGTGTGTGCCTTCTGGCTTCTGCACCTCCCTCCTGACAGTAACGACGAGAAGGCGGCATGTCCTAGGTGATGTAGGCCCATAACAATGGATGCCATCTTTCTGAGGTACCACTCCTTGAAGAGGTTTTAGATACTATGAAGGCTAATACCCAAGACAGAGCAGACTAATTTTACAACTTTCTGCAGCTTCATTTGATCCTGTGCAGTAGCCTCCCCCCCACCAAAACCAGACATTGATGCAGCCTGTCAGAATGCTCTCCACAGTACATCCGTAGATGTTTTTGAGTGTTTTAGGTGACAAACCAAATCTCCTCAAATCCTAATGAAACATAGCTGCAGTCTTGCCTTCTTTATAACATTGATATGTCGGGACCAGGTAAGATTCTCAAGAGATCTTGACATACAGGAACTTGAAACTGCTCACACTCTCCACCTCTGATCCCTCTAAAAGGATTGGTTCGTGTTCCTTCATCCTGGCCTTTCTGAAGTCCACAATCAGCTCTTTTGTCTTACTGAGGCTGAGTGAGAGGTTGTTGCTGCGACACCACTCAGCCATCTGGTATATCTCGTTCCTGTACGTACTCTGCTTAGATTCTACTAACGTATCATCAGCAAATTTATAGATGGTATTTGAGCTATGCCTAGCCACACAGTCATGTGTATATAGAGAGTAGAGCAATGGGCTAAGCACAAACCCGAGGTGCGCCAGTGTTGATCGTCAGTGAGGAGGAGATGTTATCACCAATCTGCACAGACTATGGTTTTCTGGTTACAAAGTCAAGGATCCAATTGCAGAGGCTCAGGTTCTGTATCTTATCAATCAGTACATAAGAATGATGGTCTTAAATGCTGAGCTATAGTCAATGAACAACATCCTGTTATAGGAGTTTGTATTGTCCAGGTGATCTAAGGCCACGTGAAGAGCCATTGAGATTGTGTCTGCGTAGACCTATTGTGGCAATAGGCAAATTGCAGTGGGTCTAAGTCCTTGCTGAGTTAGGAGTTCATTTCTAGTCATGACCAACCTCTCTGAGCATTTCTTCACTGTAGATGTGAGTGCTACTGGACGATAGTCATTAAGGCAGCTCATACTACTCTTCTTAGGCACTGGTATAATTGTCGCCTTTTTGAAGTAGGTGGGAACTTCCGACTGTAGCAGTGAGTGGTTGAAAATGTCCTTGGATACACTCACCAGTTGGTTGGCACAAGTTTTCAGAGCCTTATCGCATACTCCAACGAAGCCTGACACCTTGCAAAAGTTCACCCTCCTGAAAGACAGCCTAACATCGGTCTCTGAGACAGAGATCACAGGGTCACCAGGTGCAGCAGGGACCTTCACAGCTGTCGTTATATTCTCCCTTTCAAAGTGGGCATAGAAAGCATTGAGTTCATCTGGTAGCAAAGCATCACTGCAATTCATGCTATTGGGTTTTGCTTGGTACAAAGTAATGTCTTGCAAACCCTGCCAGAATTGTCGTACATCAAACGTCACCTCCAACCTCATTCGAAATTGTATCCACACTCTTCAGATAGCCCTCCACAAATCATACCTGGTTTTCTGGTACAGGCCTGGGTCGCCAGACTTGACTGCCACAGATCTAGCCTTCCAGGTTCATCCATGGCTTTTGGTTTGGGAATGTACAGTAAGCCTTTGTATGCACACACTCATCACATGGACTTTAATGAAGTTGGTAACAACTGCTCCATACTCATCTAGATTCGAAGATGAATCCCTGAATAAAGTCCGGACCACTGATTCAAAGCAGTCCTGTAAGCACTCCTGGGCTTCCCTTGTCCATACCTTCCTGGTCCTCACAACTGGTGCTACGGTCTTCAGTCTCTGCCTACACTCAAGGAGTAGGAGTCCAGCCAGGTGGTCAGACTTTCCGAAGTGAGGGTGTGGATTAGCGTGGCGAGCACTCTTGATGCTGGAGTAACAATGGTCCCAGTGTGTTGTTTCTTCTGGTATTGCAAGTGATTTGTTGATGATAATTATTTTGTGACTTTTTCAATTTGGACTAGCTAAAGCCCCTCCAAAATGATGGTGAAGGCACAGGGTGCGCTGTTTCGGGCATGATGATCACACTGCTCAGATTATTTGGAGCCTGTTTGACATTGGCCTGAGGTGGAATGTACACCGTACCAAAATGATCACTGAAATCTCTGGCAGCAGATAAAATGGACAACACTTTGCCAGATCTTCCAGGTCTGGTGAGCAGAATTGGGACATCACTGATACATTTGTGTGCCAAGAGGAGTTAATCATGAGGCATATTCCTCCGCCTCCGCTTTTGAGAGACTCAACAGTCCTATCCTGATAGTGTATAGTGAACCTGTCAACCTGAATCACTGCGTCTGGCACAGAAGAGGTTAACCAGGATTCTGTGAAGCAGAGGACGCATGTTGTCCTAACGTCCTTCTGATACAGTCCCCCATCTCTGATATCATCAATTTTATTTACCAGAGACTGTACGTTTACCAGCAGAATAGTCAGTATTGGTAGTCAAAAACCTCAATTTTTATATGCCCTTGTATTCTGGGGTAGCAGCCACATTTCTGTCCTCCAGCATTATTTCTGTCAGTTTTAAGCAGCAATAAGATTGTTTAATCACATTAAAACATCTTTATTAACTGTTTAGACGTTGGATGCGGTTGTGATTCTCAGCTATAGCAGGGTGAAACAGGAATATTTAATCATACCCATCGAGCTGAACTCGCCATGGAAGTAAAAATTAATAAGTAATTCTTTTAGGTCACTGTGACAGGATGGATTGGCAATACTAATTCTCCCGCTGACCTTGCCCCTTTGCCCGGTTAGTCACTCCCCCTTGTTCTGTCCCTGGTCTAGTTTCCCCAGCAGCTCACATGCTTCGCCCTCCCATTCTGCAGTTCTTGGGAGTTCACCATTTAACAGTAAAGCAATCGCTAGCTTGGTGAATCAAAACGATCCCTTCAGTTAACACACACTACTGGTTTATAGCTCATAAAAATGAGGATTTAGACACAAGCATCCTGAACAGTTTCATTTATTTTCACTCACACTGTTACAGCAGAAAGGCCCCAAAAGCAGGCACACTACAGCCCTCACAGGCAACACCACTGGTGTGTGTGTGTGTGGGGGGGGGCATTATTCTTTTATATTCATCTGAGCATGTGGACACTGATATATGGGCTTAAGCCAGACATTTGTTGTGGGATAAAACTGTAGCATGTTTGAATCCCTGTTTAAGATGTTCCAGTTCTGCATCTGAAATAATTATCTGGTCATACGATTACCCACCCACCCAGACCCACAGTAGAATTCCCTGGTCGGTCTAGGCCAGGCCCAGGCAGATTTAAATCCTCAGTCTGGCCTTGTTAGAGAGGGGTGGAGGTTGGATTTGACGTTTATATTGGAAAGTTAAGGACCAAGTGTGTTGTGGAGAAGGCCTCTGTATATTTGTAAATTTTTGCAGACATGTTTGCATTCATCTGTCCTTTTGCAAATACCTTTTTCTTCTTCACAACACTTGCAATTTTTTCACCTGGCACTAAATAAACCCCTTGCACTTACGTGCTGTTGTGGTTTACTGCCTGTTTTTTTTCCAATCGCCGACCCTCGTCAGGTACCCCTACCCATACCCGATAGTGAGGTGAGACAGGTGTTGGCAGCTGCGGGATGGTCAGCCGAAAAGGGGGTGAGGATGTGGTAAAGAGCTGGGCTGTGCTCACGGAAGCCCAGAGTTAAGCCAAATGCTCCAGGGCCTCGAGGATGGATGGTGGGACAAGGTGGCGATGTCCCATGGTGCACTGTCTATCAGGGTCCCTCTGACGAGCTGAGGAAGTCTGTGGGGACGTCGGAACTAACTGCTCTTCTCGGCTAGTTCATCTCCACGCAGCAGGACCGGGAAGAAATACTTCTGCAGGAGTTCCGAGAGCTACAAACCAGCCTGAGCAGAGCTCCACCGCCAGAGACAAGTGTTGACCCCGGAGCACCCACCACATCAGGGACTCCAAGGTTCAGAGAATCCCCTGTCCCCTTGGAGAGCAGAAGCCCAAGAGAGTTGCTTCCCCCACCAGCACCCTGGCACTCTCTGCTATCAGCCCCCACAGGAATACAGGACCAACCACCATAGGTACCCTCCCAGCAACCGGTGTCTGCACCTGAGCCAAGGCATGGAAACTTTGCCTATCCAACCCAAGATTCCAGTTTTGCGAGATAGAGAGGATAGTGAGAATTATCTCCTGTGGTTCGAGAGGTGGGAGTGACCCATGGAGGAGAGGGTGTGTCACCTCATCTCTCTCCTGACTGGTAGAGTGCCATGGATGAGGAAAGGTACAACTCTTATCCTGACCTAAAGGAGGGGCTCCTGGCAAAATTTGACATATTGCCAGAGATCCATTGACTGAAGTTCTGGGGGAGGTTTGTGCCAGCTGGAGAGACCTACCCCCACCTGAAAGGACTCAACCAGTGTTGGATAAGGCCAGAGGCCCACAGCAAGGAAGAGATTGGGGAATTCATCATCCTTGGGCAGCTCTGCAGGACTTGCCAGGGAATGTTCACATCTGGGTCCAAGAACATGAGCCCTCCAATGGACTAGTCACCGCCCAGCAGCACATCAATGCACCCCCATCATCATCTGCTCCCTCATGGGAGTGCCAATCCTGATCCACAAATCAGAGACACCAGAGGCAATATAATACTTAAAGGTCCTCTAACTCGCTATTAATGCCAACAAGTTGGTTACAAAGCTTCTGCTTGTCCTTTCAAAAGAAAACCTAAACTGTCCAGCTATTGTTATGTCTGAAGGGTGGGGGATGTCTCACTGCTGGAGGAAGGAGTGGCTGTTACCTTACAAGGGGAGAGAGCCAGGTAAAATGTTCTGCTGAAAGAACAGTCTTGGTCTCTTTGATACAGGAAGTATGATTACCTTGGTCAGAGCAGAATTTGTACCACCCAATCTTGTTGATGTCTGCAAACACACTTTGATTCAGTGTGTACATGGGGATGTTAAAGGGCATCCTACTGCTGAAGTTACTCTTGGGGTGTTGGAGAATGTATACCTACTCCAGGTGGGCGTGGTTGATTTGCTAAAAGATAGTAGATTTATTGGGTAACGTTGACTCCACTGTAATTTTGTCTTGCCCTGTGTTGCCATGGTCCCAAACCAAAGCTGGGGTGGAGCCAAGCCACTGCTAGCAGGGGCTGATAGCCTATTGGGGGGGGGGGGGGGGGAGGTAAGAAATGACCACGTAAATCATGTCAGAAACACTGCCTGGTGAAAGCATTGGGTACACCTGACTGCCAACTTAACACCTCAAACCTCAGCAGAGTTCAGTGGCAGGTTCCCACAAATATAGCTGCCCTGCAGTGAGCCGGTCAGTCCTTGGTTCCTCTGTATACTCCGGTGAAGGGGGAGGATGACAAGGGGTCCTTTAACTGCAAAGATAACTACACGCTGGAAAATTACATCTTTTATCTGACAGCTACCCCTGACAACCGATTGGTAACATCCACCCTTGTTTTCACCTTGCTCACACCATCCCCTGGGCTGGACATTTGGGTCAGTGGAAAACCGAGCTGAGAGTAAGCCACAGGCTCCATTGGCCATCTATGTGTGCTGATGTCCAGCAATATTGTACTTCCTACCCTGAATGCCAAAGACCTGCCACTTCCAACACACTGACAGAACCCCACTTTGCCCATCATAACCAGCCCATTCAAATGCATTGCTATCAACACTGTAGGCCCTCCAGAGAAAAGCAGCTCTGGTTTCTCTCATCTTTCAGTCATTTGCGAATATGCTACCCGGTTCCCTGAGGCTTTCCCTCTGCATTCCATTACCACCCCTAAAATCATTGCTGCCCTAGTACAACTCTTCCCCTGTGTGGGTTTTCCTGAAGAAGTTTTAACTGACCAATTTCACCTCATGCACATCATCAGCTGGGTATTTCAGGTATTCACACCACACCCATCACCCCCAATCTGACAGCCTCGTCAAAAGGTTTAATCAAACCCTCAAGAACCTGCTGAAGGAGTTTGTGTCGGACACAGGAAGAGACTGGGAGAAGTGGCTGCCCTTTCTCCTTTTTGCATATCAGGTGGTTCCCCGGGCATCAACTGGCTTTTCCCTGTTTGAGCTCCTGCATGGGTGGAATGTCCAGGGGACCCTTGATTTGCTCCACCACCAGTGAGAGAACAAGCCCCACGGCAGCACAGGTGAGGGCATTATCTCGAGTCACATAAATGAGAGATCACCTGGAGTTCTACAGAGAGGAGGCTCGGTGTTATCTGGAGAGGGCCCAGCTGAACCAGAAGAGTTGGTATGAACTTAACACACAGCAAAGTGTGTTCACCCCGGTCTGAAGGTATTTCTGCTACTTCCCACCTCCACCAACAAACTCTTGGCCAAGTGGCAGGGTCCTTCTGCAGCCCTGAGGAAGCAAGCTCCGTTCTCCTATGAAGTGCTCCGTCCGGGGAAAGGAAAGGCTTCTCAGACGTGTCACGTCGACCTGCTGAGGGAGTAGACGGACAGCGAGGGCCTGAAGCTTTCCTGGATGGTCCAACCGGTGGAGGAAGGTGGGCAAGAGCTGACTGAAGGCCTGCAGTCTTGGAGTGATTCTCCACAGCCCAACCTGGGCCACCTGACCCTCAACTACAGGAGGGGCTGAAATAAGTGCACGTCTCTCTTCCGGTAATGCCTTGGCCGAACAACAATGGCAGTGCACACCCTTCGCTTGAAGGACAACACCCCCATTCGACAGCGACCTTATTGAGGGCAAGAGAGGTTAGTGAAACCATTCAAGGCTGAGATCCGTACCATATTGGACCTGGGAGTGATTGAGTTTTCCGAGAGTGTGTGGTGCAGCTCAGTGGTGAGTGTGCCAAAGCCTAATGGGTCCCTGAGGGTTTGCACTGACTTATCAACACCGTCTCCAAGTTCGATGCCTACCCCATGCTGCGGACTGACAAACTGCTGGAAAGGTTGGGCCAAGCCAAGTTTATAACAATCCTCGAGCTCTGCAAGGGTTATCGGCAGATCCTGCTGGCAAAAGAGTCACGCGAGTACACCGTATTCGACACTCCCCTTGGCCTCTTTCATTTCACTGTCATGCCATTCAGGCTGCATGGAGCCCCAATGGCTGATTGACTGTGTGCTGAGGAGATGCAAGAAGCATTGTGCAGTCCTTCTGGATGATGTGCTCATCTTCAGCACCAGCTGGGAGGACCACCTGAAGCACGAGGATGTCCTGAAGATGACTAGCCTCTGGCACGACACCAAACGTCCAGAAGTGCAAGTGACATGTGCAAGTGCTGAGTCACAGTACCTGGGCTACCAGCTAGAGTGAGGAGTAATTCAGCCGCTGGTCGACAAGGTCAAACCCATCAGAAATGGTCCTGAACTTCCTGGGGTTAAATCAGGTGGTATCGCCGTTTTATCCCTCCGTTTGCCACCTTGGCAGTCCCACTAACAGAACTGACGCTGAAGTCTACAAAGAATCCGGTCCAGTGGACTAAGGAACGCGAGGAAGTCTTTGACTCTGACGGAGGCTTTGTGTTCCCGGCTGGTCCTCATCAGCATGGACTTCACTAAACTATTTACCATCCAGGTCAGTGCCTCAGCACTGGGGACTGGAGCAGTGCAGGCCCAGGGGAACGAGGGAGAAGAATGGTATTTCCCATTCAGAAGCTGCTACCACAGGAGACAAGGTACTCCACCGTTGAGAAGGAAGCTCTTGCCATAAAATGGGCCTTGTAAAGCCTGCAGTATTACCTGCTAGGCAGAGAATTTGTCCTGGAGATTGACCACAATGCATGCATTAGGAGAATGGTACCTGGCTCTACAACTGTTCCATTTCAACGTCCGTCACCCAGCAGGACAGCTCAATGTCACTGCGAACTATGTCTCCCAATCGCCCACCCTGTGCAATCCAGAGCGGGGTTGGGTGGGGGGGGGGAGTGTGTGATATGACAGAACATGTTGGCAATGCCAATTCTCCTGCTAACCTTGCACCCTTGCCCAGTCACTCACTCCTCGCCTTTCTGTCCCTGGTCTAGTTTCCCCACACTTCGCCCTCCCGATCTGCAGCCCTTTACACACCCCTACAGTGAAACAGTCGCTAGCTTAGCTAATCAAAACGATCCCTTCAGTTCACACACTCTACTGGTTTATAACTCATAAAAATGAGGATTCTAGACACAAGCATTCGAAACAGTTTCATTTATTTTCACTCACATCGTACATCAGTTGGTGGACAGAACAGCCCCAAAAGACCTGGGGGACCGTTTGCGGTGTCCCAAAATAATTCCTGGGTTAGTGGGAGCAGGCAACACCGCTGGGGGCGGGGGGGGGAAGGAGGGTAGCTATTATTCATTTATATTTATCTGAACACGTGGACACCAACCTATGGGTTTAACCAAGACACTTGTTGCGGAATAAATCTGTAGCATGTCAGAATCCCTGTTTAAGATGTTCCAGTTCTGCATCTGAAATAATTATTTTGGTCTGGTCACATGACCCTTACTCCCCACCCCCACCCCCAACCAAACCCACATTAGAATTTCCTGGTCTGTCTAGGCCAGGCCCAGGCAGATTTAAACCCTCAGTCTGTCCTTGTTAGAGAGGGGTAGAGTTCGGATTGGACATTTATATTAGAAAGGACAAAGTCTGTCATAGAGAAAGCCCCTGTAAGTTTCTGCACACGTTTGTTTTCATTTGTCTATTTGTAGATAACTTTTTCTTCACAACTTTTGGGCAGCTTTTGCATTTTTTTCCACCTGGCACTAAATAAAACTCCAACCTGTGATGCTGCAGCTTACCATCTTTTTCTCGTCAACTGGTGACCCTTGTCAAGCGTGCTTACCCACACCTCAGAGCGAGGTGTGACAGTCACCTTTCAGACTTGTTCCCACTGCAAAAAGTTTGTTTCCCCCCAGCCAGGTATAATCCCTGTGTACCAGTATCATTCATCACGCATTTCACTTGGACCTTTGAGAATGTCCATATCCTTTTGGCCAAAACTAAACAATATTTTTCCAAATGCAATTCAACTAACATGTTTCTATTTAATTGCATTATCTTAGATTTGTTTATATTTTAACCTGAGCTACAATTACAGCTGATCTGTGAATCTGCACAGATGGATCACTTTACAGCTCTATGCACCTGAGACAGTTGAAAAACTGTAGTCCTACTTATTCAACACACACAAAATGTTGGAGATACTCAGCAGGTCAGGCACCATCTACAAAGGGAAATGGACAATAAATGTTTTGGGCCAGATCTTTCAGCAGGTCTGTGTGTGTGTGGAAATCTTGAGTAACCATCTGCAGAATCTCTTGTACCACCTTTCTTCTACTTATTCTTCCTTTCACCTCATTCGACAATGTGATATTGTGAGAAACTAATTTGACAATTACATTAGCTTGTATTAAACACTGTGTAAAAGAGAATGAAAAATATTTCTCAGTAGGCCAGACTATTCAACATTGATTCAACTACACCCTTTTAGCAATACAATGCATAGTCAAACCAGTTAATTGTCCCATAATGACAACATTATTTTACTCTATCAATGGAATTCGAGCAACGGTGTGCGCATCACTGCGTCGTGGCTGAAAGAAGATAACTGTTGGGAGCTTAACATCCAAAGACACATGTTGTATTGAAAGGGCAGGCAGGTAGGCAGGGGTGATGGGGTGGCTCTGTCAGTAAAAACTGAAATCAATTCCATAGAAAGAGGTAACATAGGATCAGAAGATATAGAATCCTTGTGGGTAAAGTTAAGAATCTGCAAGGGCAAAAAGACACTGATGGGAGTTGAATACAGGCCTCCAAATAGTAGCCACGATGTGGGATATAAATTTCAACAGGAGATAAGGGCAATATTACAATAGTCAAGGGGATTTTAATATGCAAGTAGATAGGTAAAATCAGGTTGGTGCTGAATCCCAAGAGAGGGAACTTGTTGAATGCCTACGAGGTGGCTTTTTAGAGCAGCTTATGGTTGAGCCCACCAGGGGAAAGGCAATTCTGGATTGTGCACTTTTTAAGGAACCAAATTTGATTAAGGAGATTAAGGTGAAGGAACTCTTGATAACATGTCAAGGAACCCTTGATCATATTCACCCTGCAGTTTGAGGGGGAGAAAATAAAGTCAGATTATCAGTATTACAGTGGAGTAAAGGGAATTAGCAAGGCATGAGATAGGAGCTGGCCAAAGTTGATTGGAAGGGAACACTAACAGGGATGATGGCATAAAACTATTGCTTGGGGACAATTTGAAAGGTGCAAGGTAGATACATCCCTAAGACAAAAAAGTATTCTAAAGGGAGGATGAAGCAAATGTGCCTAACAAGGGCAATCAAAGACAGCATAATAGCAAAGGAGAGGGCATACGATATAACAAATACTAGTAGGAAGTTAGAGGATTCAAAGCTTTTAAAAAGCAACAGAAGGCAACTGCAAAGCCTTAAGGAGAGAAAAGATGAAATATGAAGGGTAATTAGCTAATCATATAAAAGAGGAGACCAAACATTTTTCAGATATTTAGAGTAAAAGAAGTGAGAGTGGATATCAGACTACTGGAAAATGATGTTGGAGAGGTGTTAATGGGGGAACAAGAATTGGCAAAATACTGGTGGAACGCAGCAGGCCAGGCAGCATCTATAGGAAGAAATACAGTCGACATTTCGGGCTGAGACCCTTCATCAAGACTAACTGAAAGAAGAGATAGTAAGAGATTTGAAAGTGGGAGGGTTTCATGTCTTTTGAACAGTTGTCTAATAAATATAATTTGCCCAGATCCCATTTTTTTTTAGATATTTACAGATCAGAGATTTTTTGAATGCTATGCTACCTACTTTTCCAACTTCATATCCATCTGATATCATGGAAAAATTTTTAGGCTTTAACCCTTATCAAAAGGGATTAATAGCAATCATTTATGATATGATTATGAAAATACAGTCAGGTATATCTGATAAAATTAAGAATGAATGGGAGACGAAATTTCAACTCTCCTTACCTATAGAGAAATGGCAGAAAATTGTCCAATTAGTTAACTTTTCTTCTACATGTGCTAAACATACGTTGATGGTGCAACGTAAGGTGGTGCATAGGGTCCATATGTCTAAAGACAAATCAGCTCACTTTTATTCTCATACAAGTCCAGTCTGTGATAGATGTCATTCTGGGGTAGCTTCTCTGATTCATATGTTTTGGTCTTGCCCACTTCTGGAAAACTATTGGAAAGACATTTTTGATACTATTTCTACAGTTTTGCGTATTGATTTACAACCTCATCCTATTACTGCAATTTTTGGTTTACCAATGATGGATTTACCCTCTTCAGCTCGTCGGATGATTGCATTTGCTACATTAATGGTGAGAAGATCCATTTTATTGAATTGGAAAGAGATTAATCCTCCGACTACATCTCAATGGTTTTCCCAAACTATATCTTGTTTAAACTTAAACAAAATTAGAAGTGTTACCTTTCATCCCTCAGTTAAATTTGAAAAACACTTCCATAGAATGTAATCTGACCTTTTCCAATTCCTTTGTATTAACCTTAAAAATAAGTAGAGGAGCGGAGTAGATGACATTAATGACTATACCGATGTAATAAAACAGCCCAGCTTTGTTTAGTTTAGTTTAGTCTTGTTTAGTTTATTTCGGTTTTTGATTTTTCAATTTGGGTTTTTTTTTGTCATTTTTTCAGAGTTTGTGAGGCCAACTAGATTGGTGTTATCTAAAGTTTATATTTACATGTGTTAATTACTAAAAATGTAATCCCACTCTCTTTGTATTATTATGATTGTTATGTATATGTTTTTCTAAAAACTTAAAAGATTGAAATAAAAAGAAAGTGGGAGGGGGAGGGGGAAATGCCAAATGATAGGAGAAGACCGGAGAGGGAGAGATGAAGCTAAGAGCTGGAAAGGTGATTGGCAAAAGGGATACAGAGCTGGAGAAGGGAAAGGATCATGGGACGGGAGGCCTCGGGAGAAAGAAAGGGGGAGGGGAGCACCATAGGGAGATGGAAAGCAGGCAAGGAGTGATTTTGAGACGGGCAGAGAGAAAAAAAGAGAGAAAAGAAAAAAAGGAAATAAATAAACAAACAAATAAATAAATAGGAGATGGGGTAAGAAGGGGAGTGAGGCATTAACGGAAGTTAAAGAAATCAATGTTCATGCCATCTGGTTGGAGGCTACCCAGATGGTATATAAGGTGTTGTTCCTCCAACCTGAGTGTGGCTTCATCTTGACAGTAGAGGAGGCCATGGATTAACATATCAGAATGGGAGTGGGACGTGGAATTAAAATGTGTGGCCACTGGGAGATCCTGCTTTCTCTGGCAAACAGAGTGTAGGTGTTCAGCGAAACAGTCTCCCAGTCTGTGCCGGGTCTCACCAATATATAGAAGGCCGCACTGGGAGCACCGGACGCAGTATACCACACCAGCCGATTCACAGGTGAAGTGTCGCCTCACCTGGAAGGACTGTCTGGGGCCTTGATTGGTGGTGAGGGAGGAAGTGTAAGGGCAGGTGTAGCACAGGTTCCGCTTACAAGATTAAGTGCCAGGAGGGAGATAGGTGGGAAGGGATGGGGGGAATGAATGGACAAGGGAGTCGTGTAGGGAGCGATCCCTGCAGAAAGCAGAAAGAGTGGTGGAGGGTAAGATGTGCTTTGTGGTGGGATCCCGCTGGAGGTGGTGGAAGTTACGGAGAATTATATGTTGGACTCGGAGGCTGGTGGGGTGGTAGGTGAGGACAAGAGGACCCTATTCCTAGTGGGCTGGTGGGAGGATGGGGTGAGAGCAGATGTGCGTGAAATGAGAGAGATGCTTTTGAGAGCAGAGTTGATGGTGGAGGAAGGGAAGCCTCTTTCTTTAAAAAAGGAAGACACCTCCTTCGTCCTGGAATGAAAAGCCTCATCCTGAGAGCAGATGCAGCGGAAACAGAGGAATTGCGAGAAGGGGATGGTATTTTTGCAAGAGACAGGGTGGGAAGAAGAATAGTCCAGGTAGCTGTGAGAGTCCGTAGGCTTATAGTAGATATCAATAGATAAACCACCTCCAGGGATAGAGACAGAAAGATCAAGAAAGGGGAGGGAGGTGTCGGAAATGGACCAGGTAAACTTGAGGGCAGGGTGAAAGTTGGGAGGCAAAGTTAATGAAGTCAACGAGCTCAGCATGTATGCAAGAGGCAGCACCAATGCAGTCGTCGATGTAGCAAAGGAAAAGGGGGGACAGATACCAGTATAGGCTTGGAACATGGACTGTTCCACAAAGTCAACAAAATGGCAGGCATAGCTGGGACCCATACAGGTGCCCATGGCTACACCTTTGGTTTGGAGGAAGTGGGAGGAGCCAAAGGAGAAATTATTAAGAGTAAGGACTAATTCTGCTAGATGGAGGAGAGTGGTGGTAGAGGAGAACTGGTTAGGTCTGGAATCCAAAAAGAAGCGGAGAGCTTTGAGACCTTCCTGGTGGGGGATGGAGGTGTATAGGGACTGGACATCCATGGTGAAAATAAGGCGGTGGGGGCCAGGGAACTTAAAATCATTGAAAAAATTCAAAGCGTGAGAATGTTCACGAACATTGGTGGGAATGGATTGAACGGGGGTGGGGGGGATAAAACAGTGTCGAGGTATGCAGAAATGAGTTTGGTGGGGCGGGAGCAAGCTGAGACAATGGGTCTACCTGGACAGGCAGGTTTGTGGATCTTGGGTAGGAGGTAGAAACGGGAAGTGCGGGGTGTGGGAACTATGAGGTTGGTGGCAGTGGATGGGAGATCTCCAGAGCTGAAAAGGTTGGTGAACGTGTGGGAGACAATCGCCTGGTGCTCCTTAGTAAGGTCATGAACCAGGGGTAAATAGGAGGTATCAGTGAGTTGTCGCTATGCCTTGGCAAGGTAGAGGTCAGTACATCAGAACACAATAACACCCACTTATCAGCAGGTTTTATAGTGAGGTTGGAATTGGAGCGGAGGGAGCGGAGAGCAGAGCGTTCGGAAGGAGTGAGGTTGGAATTGGAACAGGGTGTGGTGAAGTTGAGACAGTTGATGTCCCGTCAGCAGTTAGCAATGAAGAGCTCCAGAGCAGGGTGTCCATGAAGAGGAGAAGGGTTGAAGACAGGAGAAGAACTTAGTAAGTATTTTGCATCAGTTTTCACTATAGAATGTCAGGAGACTGAAGCAAGTGTTGTTACGGTTACTAAGGAGATAGTGCTTGGGAAGATTAGAAGTCTGAATGAAATAAATCACCTGGGCCAGCTGGACTACACACCAGGGTGTTGAATGTGGTAGCTGAAGAGATTGTAGAAGCATTAGTAATGATCCTGCAAGAATCTCTAGATTCTGGAATGGTTCTGGAGGATTAGAAAGTTATGAATGCCACTCCACTCTAAGAAGGGAGGAAGGCAGAAGAGAGAAAATTGGAGGCCAGATGGCCTGACTTCAGTGTTTGGGAAGATGAAGATGCTGGAGCCCATTATTAAGGATGAGGAGATACTTGGAGGCACAAACAGGCCAAAGTCAGCATGGTTTCCTTAAGGGGAAATCTTGCCTGACAGATCTGTTGGAATTCTTTGAAGAAATAACCAGAAAGATAGACAAAGGAGAATTAGTGGATGTTGTGTACTTGGATTTTCAGAAGGACTTTGACAAGGTTCCGCACATGTGGGTGCATTAACAACATAAGAAAGCACTGCATTACAGGAAGCATATTAGCAGGGATAGAAGTTTGGCTGACTGGCAAAAGACAAAGAATGTGAATAAGGTGAGCCTTTTCTGGTTGTCTCCCAGTGACTCGTGTTGCTCTGCAGGGATCATTATTGGGGTACTTCTTTCACTTTATATGTCAATGATTTGGGGATGGAATTGATGGCCTTTCTGGCCACATTTACGGACGATACAAAGATAGACAGAGGAACAGGTAGCATTGAGGAAGCAGGGAATCCACTGAAAGACTTAGATTGGGAGAATGGACAAAGAAGTGGCAGATGAAATATGTGCAAGCAAATGTATAGTCAAGCATAGTTGAAGGAGTAAAGGCAAGGTCTACTTTCTAAACAGGGAGAAAATTCAAAAATCGGAGGTGCAGAGGGACTTGGGAGCCCTTGTGCAGGATACACTAAAGGTTAACTTGCAGCTTGAGTCTAGGATAAGGGAGACAATGTTAGCATTCATTTTGAGAGGACTAGAATACAAGGGCAAGGATGTATTGGTGAGGCTATATAAGGCATTGGTCAGATTGCACGGTGTTCCCCAGGGGTAAGCAATGGGACTGGCACTTTGCACATTGTTTGTCAATGATTTAGATAGTGGAATTGAAGGCTTTGTGGCAAAATTTGCAGGTGATATGAAGATAGGTGGAGGGGTAGGTAGTGCTGAGGAAGCAATGCAATTGCAGCAGGACTTAGACAAATTGGAAGAACAGACAAAAAAGTGGCAGATGGAATACGATGTTGGGAAATGTATAGTAATACTTGGTAAAAGGAACATTAGTACAGACTATTATTTAAATAGGGAGAAAATTCAAGCATCAGAGGTGCAGAGGGACTTAGGAGTCCTCGTGTAAAACCCCCAGAAGATTCATTTACAGGTTGATTCTGTGGTAAATGAGGCAAATGCAATATAGGCATTTATTTTGAGGGGGGATAAAATATAAAAACAAGGAGATATTGCAGAAGCTTTATAAGACCGCACTTGGAGTATTGTTAACAGTTTTGTGCTCCTATCTCAGAAAGGATGTATTGTCATTGGAGAGAGTCCCGAGGAGGTTCAGGAGAATGATTCCAGGAATGAGGGGGTTAACATACGAGTTGCGTTTGACATTTTGGGCCTGTACTCACTGAAATTGAGAAGAATGTGGGGGGGGGGGGGGCGGGAATCTAATTGAAACCTACCAAATATTGAAAGGACTATACGATATGGGGAGGATGTTTCCTCTGGTGGGGGTATCCAGAACTAGAGGGCACAAATTTGACAGGCAACCTTTTAGAATAGAAGTAGGGAGGATTTTTTTTAGCCAAAGGGTGACGAGTCTGTGGAATGCTCTGCCCCAAACTGTGACAGAGGCCAAGTCTATGGGTATATTCAAAATGGAAGTTGATGGATTTCTGATTGGTCGGGACATCAAGGGACATGGTGAGAGGGAAGGAGTATGGGGTTGAATGGGATCCTGGATCAGCCATGATGAAATAGAGAAACAGACTTAATGGGCTGAATGGCCTAGTTCTGCTCCCTTGTCTTATGGTCTTACTGTGAGCAGCTTTGGTCCCCTTATCTAAGAATAGATGTTCTGACATTAGAGAGGGTCTAGAGGAGGTTCACGAGAATGATTCTGGGAATGAAAAGGTTGGCATCTCTCTGATAAATCAAAGCAAGGCTAGGGTCTCACTTTCAGCAGCCAGTTCAAGGAAACAGAACACAGCTGCTGCACGAGTACTTCATAACTTCTTTGTCCTTTCATGTTTGAAAATGATTGAATACCTGGAAAGTTGAGCCATCCTTCATTTCCAAAGTACCATATCCCTCTTTTCGATCCAGGTAAAACATTCCTGTGAATTTGGTCCCATCCGGCCAGAAATAGCACCCGGACCCGTGTCGATGGTCTTTGTAGAACTGCCCCACATAATACTGCAATCGCAAAACACAGAAAAACTGGAATTGGGTTATTTTTGCCACAGTGGAACTGGTTTATTATCATCACGTGTACCAATGAAAAGCTTGTCTTGCATTCTGTTCATACAGATCAAATCATTGCACAATGCCTCGCAGCTGAAACAGGTAAAACAATAACAATGCAGAAGAAAGTGTTACAGCTACAGTGAATATTCAGTGCAAGCAGGCAATAAAGTACAAGATCCCAATGAGGTGGATTGTGAGGTCAACAGTCCAATGATATAATGAAAAACTGGTAAGTGAAATGCATGCCATCCTGAGAGATCATCTCACGCATAATTACTGGAGGAACCACGTATCTGTTCTCTATTTGCTTTGTATTCTGTGTCATGGGGTTTATTATGTTTATGATGGTAACTACTCTCATGAGTGAGGGCATGGTAAAGGCAAAGGGAATAAGTTATGTATTCTTGCTTATTTTGTGGCAGCTTGTGGCTTGGGACTGGCAGAGATCATACCTTTACTGAACATTTAATATGGCTTCAAGATTGTATGTTTGCTAATTGCTAATAAAGGACTGGAATAAGGATTTCAACTCCTGGCAACAATCATTCCACTGGAGCTGAGGGTGGACCGCACAAGTATAACCCCGCGTTGGTCGCAGGCTAGTGGCATTGTTTTGATTTTGGATTAGTTTTGCTGCTGCAGTTACACCGAGGCAGTGAAAAGCAAACAGAATGTAGAAAAGAGTACTTCATTTACAAAGAAAGTGAAATGCAGGTAGACATAATGGCCACAAGGTAGACTGGGAGTCCAAGAGTTTAGAGTACGAGAGGTCTGCTGAGGTGTGGGATAGAAGCTGTCCTCGACTCTGGTGATTCATGCTCTCAGCTTTTATGTTCCCTGCTTGTCACAAAGGGGGAGTGGAGCAGAATTCCCCAGATGGGAGGGGTCTTTGCTTCTGTTATCTGCTTCACCAGGGCAGAGGGAAGTGAAGACAGAGCCAATAGAGAGGACGGTGGTTTGCAAGATAGATGGGGCTGCAATCACGACTCTTGAATTTCCAGTCATGGGCAGAGCAGTTGCCATACCTAGCTGTGATAAGTCCGACACTCATAGGTAGCGTAGTGGCTAACGCAATGCTTTATGGTACAGGAAAACCAGGTTCAATTCCCGCTGCTGCCTATAAGGAATTTGTACGTTCTCCCCATGACCATGTAGGTTTCCTCCCAAGTAGAAAGACATACCAGTTCGTAGGTTAATTGTCTTGTGATTAGGCTAGCATTAAATCGGGGGATTGTTGGGCTACGTGGCTTGAAGGGCAGAAGAGCCTATTTTGCACCATATCTCAATCAACAAACAAATAAATAAATAAATAGTGTGGTAATGGAAGAGAGGAGGAAAGTAAAAGGCAGTGTTTGAATTTTTTGTAGGGTGCTGGTGGAGGGACAGTGATCGGTGGTGTGCAAAGGAGGGAATGATATTAGACGAAAAGGTATGCTGAGTTTGCAGATTCGCCAACTTAAATTCTCATCCTCATTCAAATTCCAAGATGCTGATACAGCCAGAATCCTTTCCCCATAGAAAGGTAACAAAAACAAATGGGTATAGTTCTAAGGTTAGTTATGAGTTTTAAAAGGGAGTGAAGGTGCGAGTTTTTAAAAGACCTTAAGACCATAAGATATAGGTGCAGAAGTAGGTCATTTGGCCCATCAAGTCTGCTCTGCCATTTAATCTTGGGCTGATCCACTTCATCCAGTCATCCCCACTCCCCTGCTTTTATTCCACACCCTTTGATGCCCTGGCTAATCAAGAACCTGCCTATATCTGTCTTAAATAAACCCAGTGACTTGGCCTCAACAGCCACTTGTGGCAACAACTTCTACAGATTTACCACCCTCTGACTCTCTGCATCTCTGTTCTAAATGGACGTCTTTCAATCCTGAAGTCGTGCCCTCTTGCCCTAGAATCCCCTACCATGGGAAATAACTTTGCCATATCTAATCTGTTCATGCCTTTTAACATTCGGAATGTTTCAATGAGATCCCTCCTCATTCTCCTGAACTCCAGGGAATACAGCCCAAGAGCTGCCAGACGTTCCTCATACGGTAACCCTTTCATTCCTGGAATCATTCTCGTGAATCTTCTCTGAACCCTCTCCAATGTTAATATATCCTTTCTAAAATAAGAAGCCCAAAACTGCACACGATACTCCAAGTGTGGTCTCACAAATACCTTATAGACCCTCAACAGCACATCCCTGCTCTTATATTCTATACCTCTAGAAATGAATGCCAGCACTGCATTTGCCTTCTTTACCACCGACTCAACATGGAGGTTAACATTTTGGGTATCCTGCACAAGGACTCCCAAGTTCCTTTGCATGTCTGCATTTTGAATTCTCTCCCCATCAAAATAATAGTCTGCCCATTTATTTCTTCCACCAAAGTGCATGACCATATACTTTCCAACATTGTATTTCATTTGCCACTTCTTTGCCCATTCCCCGGGTAAACTATCCAAGTCTCTCTGCAGGCTCTCTTTTTCCTCAACACTACCCACTCCTCCACCTATCTTTGTATCATCGGGAAATTTAGCCACAAATCCATCAATCCCCTAGTCTAAATCATGGACAGACATCGTAAAAAGCAGCGGTCCCAACACCGACCCCTGCAGAACTCCACTGGTAACCGGCAGCCAGCCAGAATATGATCCCTTTATTCCCACTTTGTTTTCTGCTGACCAGCCAAATCTCCACCCATGCTAGTAACTTCCCTGTGCTCTTATGGGCTCTTATCTGGCTATGCAGCCTCATGTGCGGCACCTTGTCAAAGGCCTTCTGAAAATCCAAGTACACCACATCTACTGCATCTCCTTTGTCTACTGCGCTTGCAATTTCCTCCAAAAAATTGCAGTAGATTAGTCAGGGAGGATTTTACTTTCAGGAAACCATGCTGGCTTTGGCTTATGCTGTCATGTGCCTCCAGGTACTCGAATCTCATTCCATTGTTACACAGATTGGATGATGTCTGGAATGTGCTGCCAGAGGAAGTGGTGCAATCTGATGCAATTACTACATCTAAGAGGCATTTAAGACAGGTACTTAAATTAGAAGGTATAGAAGAACATGGTCCTGATGCAGGCAAATGGGATTAGTGATGATGGGTCAGCATAGATGTGGTGGGCTGAAAGACCTCTTTCTATAATGAATGACTCTAAGGCAGCAAAATTTCAACAACTCCAACTGCACAAGACACAGTGCTTTGTTCTATCCTGGCCTGCACTGATTTATCTTAGCAATCTCAGTCCTCCAGTCTGAAAATTCGCAGGTATATCCATTTTCATTATTGCTAGAGTACTGGTGACAGGCTGAGCCATCAACAAGGGTCCCGGTACAATGTAGTTATTGCATGCTGCTGTGCCAAAAAGCCTGGTGCAGATCGCAGACTCCCCACCAATGTATGCTGGGTACAAATTCCTGCCCTTTGCTGATGTTCCCAAAGCGAAGAGGTGTGTGTGGGTGTGTGGGAGAGTGGGTGTCTAGTGGCCACCATCCAGTTTACCATGGAGGAACCTCAAGACTGTGAGGCCAAAGTGAGAGACAAAGACAGTTTCCACTACAGCCTACAGGACCACAAGATCTGCGTGGTCAATTTACACATAGAGCAGATCCAAGTCCCCAACAACAGCCTGCATTCATCAGGTAAGCCAGGGCACAGCCAGAGTCCCACATCTGAGTGGCCACAGTGTTCATCTCAGCCTATCGAACAGCAGTTCTCACAGATGCAAGGTCCTAATTCATTACCATCCCACAGGTGCCTCTCAATCCGCTGAGTTCCTTCAGCAGATAGTTTGTTGCACCAGCCCCCACAGTACCCATTGCACACAGCCCCAATGATTCCACCCCGCAACGAGCCATGCAGTAACTTGATCATTCTAACCGTTCCATTACTGCCAGAGCACTGGTGGTTGCTGAGTCCTCACCCAGGGCCCAGAGCGGAAGCAAGCAGCCACAGAATGGGCAGAAGTTCACTCCACATTCCCTGTGTCACTACTCTACCTCCCTTTAAAGAATGCTTCAATGGCCCCTGTTAGAAATCACTAGGTATTCTCAGAACTCAGCCCCGAGTGCTGGGAGAGATGCCAATGTCGAGGCTGGAAAAAGACAAACGTCAATGGGCAGAAAGAATAGGAAATTACTACAATAACTAACTTTCACAAACACATAAAGATGAGAAGAGACATTCCCACCAAACTTTTATTACATCACCGGAGTCTCAGTGCACATTTTCCTTGAGGTGGCTGGGCTGGGTCCATAGTTGTTAAGAAGTTTCAGAGGAAGGAAGGATTTCTCCTCGTTGAGATTCACCTCTAGCAGATGTGTCAGCCAGGACTCTGTGACCTATGAGCTGTTCTCAGGGGCACAGACTGAGATAAACATCAGCTGCTAGAGGATCATCAATCCATGATGCCACACTTTGCTCTGCACAAAACTTGTCAGTCCTCCAGTGCCTAAATGCCATGCACTGGTAGATTTCACAGTTCCAGACACCTGTGCCAAAGGACAAGCTAAAGAATTCAGAGGAAGGGCTCTCCCACCATGGGACACCAAGGGGATGGACACAGAGGAAACTATTTGCACAAGGAATGGATGCAAAGGAATAAAACTGATGTGAAGCTTTTGTAAGCCTTGTGACTGAACATAGTAATTTTACTGGTCTTTCACTGAGACAAGAAAGTCTGCAGATGCTGAAAATCCAAAGCCACACACACAAAATGCTGAAGGAACTCAGCAGGTCAGGCAGCATCCATGGAAATGAATAAGCACTATGTTTCAAGCCGAGATCCTTCTTCAGGACTGGACGCCACAATAAAAAGGTGGGTGGAAGGGAATGAGGCGAGCTGGAAGGTGATAGGTGAAGCCAGGTGGGTGGGAAAGGTCAAGGGCTGGAAAAGAAGGAATCTGCAAGAGAGGAAAGTGGACCATAGGAGAAAGGGAGGGGGATGGGGCAGGGGAGAGAACTGGGGGAAGTGATAGTCAGGTGAGAAGAGGTAAAAGGCCAGGGAGGGGAATAGTGGAAGAGGGAAGGGAGAGGGAATTTTTTATTAACCAGAAGGAGAATATTCACGCCATCAGGTTGGAGGCTACCCAGACGAAATACAAGGTGTTGCTCCTTCACCCTGAGGGTGGCCTCCTCTTGTGCCAAGATGAGGCCATGGACTGATATGTCAGAATGGGAATTAAAATGTTTGCCTATCGGGCAGTCGCACTTTTTCACAGATAGAGCAGAGGTGCTCCATGAAGCGTTCCTTAATTCACCGACATAGAGGAAGGCATCGGCTGCAATGGACAAGCCTAGCAGATTCACAGCTGAAGTAGGAGGTGAATAGGCAGGTGTAGATTATCATTATTATACTTGTCATTATTGTCACATGTACCAAGATAAATTAAAAAGGTTGCCATGCATATTGTTTATACAGATGAAATCATTACACAGCACATTTAAGAGCAACAAGATAAAACTGAAACAAATCTGAATAAAGTGTAAAAGTACAGCACAGATAAAACAGTGCAAGATCATATGTGGTCAGGAGTTCATCTTATGGTAGAGCAGCTTCATGCAAGAGTCTGATGGTCTGGAATTCACCTGGAACACCCATTAGTGTGGAGTGTAAGCCCGGGATTCAGAGCACAAATGGGATGTACACCCTAACCAGAGAATCAGAAATGCAGCCTGCAGCGAGAGCTGGTTTACGGTCTGGAACACCAAGCGTCAGGAATTTAGAGACACAAAAGATGAAGAGTCTTAGAGTCCACTTGTCCACCAACTTTCCCAGCGACCCCGGATGCTACCCAAATCGCTAAGCTCCTCCAGTAGTTTATGTTTTGGTCAAAAAGGTGTGCAAATTCGCGGCTGGAGCCGGAATCCGGAGCCCTGACTGGAAGATGAATTACACCACGGTGCAAAACAGAAAAGAGTGAAATAAAAGCAGATTAGGGGTTAAACAACAACCAACAGTCCGGAATATCTGCCAGTGAGGTACAACCAAGGATCGCAGACCCAAATTGTCGACCGTTTATCGCTCCACAAATAGCGTCTGACCTACTGAGTGTTTCCGACATATACTGGCTTTGGTCCGAGTGCCGGATATCAAAGTTTTAATTGCATGCACCCCACAACGTCTGTTAACTATTTTCCAATTTTATGAACAAGTTGGCAATATCCCACTTACCTCGCCATTACTCCACTCAAATCTCCCTTCTCCATGCCTCAGATTCCCCTGCAGCTCACCCTGATACCTCCAGCCGTCCGGCCACTCCTGCACTCCCACCTCCGGAGGGGGACGCACTTCCAGGCTGCTCGGGACCGCCGACACCAACGGCAAATCGATATTGGAGGACTGGGAGCTAAGGGCAGGGGTGTTCACGATCCCCCGGGAGGGAAGAGGGTCCGATGTAGCCATATGCGGCGGCCCGGCGGGATTCCAGGCCGGGCCGCTCTGATTGGCTGCTCGAGCTGTATCAAACAAATACAGTGTTGTCCCGGCAACGGGCGCGGTACCGGCCCCGGGAATCCCAGGATCCATGGCTTTGCTTCTGCAATCCAGTGTGTACTGCAATTCCAGACTCCCAGCAATCCCAAACATCTGTCAACCCAGGGGATTCTGCGCCCCTGCAAATTCGCATATTCAAGACCGGGCATCCTACAATTCTAAGGATCCCGTAGTCCACGAAATCGGGCTATTTTGTGAATCCCACAAATAGATCTGACAATAGTATAATTCCTGGTATCTCAGTGAGCCAACTATATAAAAAAAACTATAAGAAGGATCCGGTTTCCCACTAACCCCACCCCACTTCCGATCCTGAGATGTCAAGTATCTGGTTACTTGTGGGAATGGGACTATCCTCCGGATTTCAGGATCACAGAAAAACAGTAATCTTGGAAATCCTAGAACTCCCAAGAGCCCATGTCCTAGGCAATCCCTCCATAGAAGCTATCCTGTGGTTTCAGGAAACTCATGACTCTGGGAATTCTGGGATACACCTGTGCAAGTATTTTAATCCTGGAAAATGTATTGACCCCAGAATCCCCTGATTAAAGGATCCTGTGATCATGGGAATTTTGTCCTTATTTTGTTGTCCTGGAAAATGGCACTCCCACAGATCCCACTAGTTGGGAGATTTGGTCTTTTCTGGGACTTATACAATGCCAGAAATCGATCTAAATCAGTTCCAATATTTCCAGGATCCCACAACACAGAGTTAATGTCACAGTCTTGGAATCCAGCTACTTAGTGGAATCTAACAAGGTTACGGATGTAGCTGACATAAAAATGCAGCTGTCAGGCCTGTACAGACAGGCACGTCCCAGTCTCCATCGAACTAACAGGGGTCGCCCACCACTCCTTTCCAACTCATCACCTGCAGCATATTTAAACACAAATCTCATCCACACACCATGTTCACTCATTGAACCAGCCAGTTACTCCCTGTTACCCTGATACCCCCTGTTTTGTGGCCTCCTATGGCTTGTTACTTTTCAGTTTACTATTAGAACTACTGTTCATATCTCATTCACAGATGGGCTGAATGCCTTTTATACACACTTTGAGAGGGAGAATAAAACTATATCTGTGTGCATCCCTGTTGCACCTTGTGACCCTGTGATGACCGTCTCAGGAGGGAGAAACCTGGCAAGGCAACAGGCCTTGATGGGGTACCTGGTAAGGCTCTGAGAACCTGTGCCAGCCAAATGGTGGGTGTGTTCAAACATATTTTCAATCTCTCATTGCTACTTTCAGAAGTATCCCCCTGCTTCAAAAGGTCATGATTATACCAGAAGAGTAGTGTGAGCTGCCTTAACGACTATCAGCCAGTAGCACTCTCATCTACAGTGATGAAGTGCTTTGAGAGGTTGGTCATGCCTAGAATCAACTCCTGTCTCAGGGAGGACCTGGACCCACTGTGATCACAGTAGGTCTACAGCAGACGTGATCTCTTTGGCTCTCCACGCAGCCTTGGATCACCTGGACAATACTAATACCTACGTCAGGCTGCTGTATATTGACTACAGCTCAGTGTTTAACACCATCATTCCTACAGTCCTGATCAAAAAGTTCCAAATCCTGGGCCTTTATACCCCCCTCTGCAATTGGATCCTTGATTTCCTAGCCAGAAGATCACAGTCAATGCAAATTAGAAGTAACATGTCTACCTCATTGATAACCAACACTGGCTCACTTCAAAGATGTGTGCTGAGCCTATTGTTCTTTACCCATGCCTGTGTGGCTAGGCACAGTTCAAATGTCATCTATAGATTTGCTGACAGCACAACTATTGTTAGCAGAATTTCAGATGGTGATGAGAAGGTGTACAGGAGTGAGATATATCAGCTAGTTGAGTAGTGTTGTAGCAATAAACTTGCACTCAATGTCAGTTAAACCAAAGAACTGATTGTGGACTTCAGAAAGGGTAGTACGAGGGAACACACACCAGTCCTCATCGAGGGATCAGAAATGAAAACGGTGATCAATTCCAAGTTCCTGGGTGTCAGTATCTCTGAAGATCTATCCTGGGCCCAACATATCGATGCTACTATCATGGAAGAGGCACAGGAGACTGAAGGCACACACTCAGTGATTCAGGAACAGCTTATTCTCCTCTGCCATCAGATTTCTGAAAGGGCAATGAGACCATGAACACTACCTCACTACTTTTTTGCACTATTTATTTAATTTAACTATAGATATAGATACAATTTTATACTTACCGTAATTTAGTTTTATTATGTATTGCAATGTACTGCTGCTGCATAACAACAAATTTCATGACGTATGTTAAACCTGATTCTGATTCTGAAACCTCTCTGCTGCTCTGCTTTTGGGTCAAGCTTCCTCCACGTTGTCTGACAGGATGGGTGAACCCACAATTAACCCAGCAGACTTTGCACGTCTGAAGTGAGTCATCCACAGTAATTATGAGGAATTCACTGCTGAAATACGCCAGGTTCTTGACCTTCCAGAAAATAGATCCAGTACTTCCCCTGTGTCAATGCTCGTGTTTGGAGCTGGATTGCACCATGGAATTCAGGACACTCATGGTGAAGAGTGGAAGCCCTGCTGGCCCATGGCCATCACAGCCTCTCAGAGCACTTGAAAGGCAAGCTGTCTACCCGGGGGATGCCCACTGACCTCATCACTCTGGCCCTCTGTATTGATGTGTCTTATGGAATGAACCTCCAGATCACCAGTTTAGTTCCAAGGACCATTTCAGGCTGCATTTAGAGAGGATTCATCAACAATGCCTCCAGTTAGGGAGGACTCCCCTCAGAGCATGTAGTGGTGGGGGAACTCCATGTGTGCTTACTACAGAGCAGCTGATCACCCAGCTGCTTCTGGGAAATGGCACCACCAGGCAGAGATGAGAAGTCTGCTATGCAGTGTGCTTTTACTGACCTCTTGATTCAGCATCGCAGCCTGACGCACTCTCTGTCCTCCTCCACATGCCGATGGTCTATGCACATAAGAGGCTCTAGTGGATTGTGGCGCAACAGGCAGCTTTCTGCACTGGACTCCCTACCAAGCCTCTCCCTCAATCCTTCTGCATTATAGCCATCGACAGACGTCCCTCGGGGTCTGGGATGGTCGGAACATGCACATGGCCTGTGCACGTGAGCACCAGAGACAGTGCGTGTCTATCCAATTCCTCCTAACTCACCCAACACTACTCTCATCTTGGGTTACCCCTGCTCTCCTCTCAGGACCCTCTCTTCGCCTGGTCATCTGGTTCACTGCTGAGCCCTCAACCTCACCAAACTCTCACAAGACTGCCATGACTTAGCTATCACCTTCAGTAAAAGGGAATTCAGCACCCTGCTGCTTCATAGACTACATAGCCATGGGAAACACCCCTCCTGAGGTCATATGTTCTCTCTCTCCCTCTCTCTCTGTCTCTCTCTCCCTCTCTCCCTCTTTCCCTCACTCCCTCTCTTCCTCTCCCTCTCTCTCCCTCTTTCTCCCTCTTCCCCCCACTCCTGAGACCCAAGCCATTAATGATTACATCACTGAAGTACACAAGTTCATTTGACCATCCCAGTCCCCCGCCAGTGCAGGATTCTTCCTTGTCAAAAAGAAAGATGAGGGTCTCAGAGCCTACATAGACTGCCATGTATTCAACATTCAAACAATCCATGAAGCCCAGATCTTCACCAAACAGGAGCTAAGGAACTTTATCTAAGATCTAAGGAACAAAACCCCTGGATGAACCAGGAGGTTTGTAGCCAGCTGAGGGCTAGGTCTGCAGCATTGAATTCTGGTGTCCTATGTCTGTACAAGGAAACCAGGTATGACTGGCAGAGGGTAATTTCAAGTGCTAAGGAACAAGCTGAGCAAGGTTGGAAGTGACATCGAATGCATGTCAACTCTGACAGGGTTTGCATGTCATTACTTCCTACGAAGCAAAACCCAACATCATGAACAGCAGTAATACTTCTCTCCCAGAGGAGCTTAATGCCTTTTATGCTCACTTTGAAACGGAGAATATAACCACAGCTATGGGGATACCTGTAGTGTCTGGTGACCCTGTGATCTCCGTCTCGGAGGTGACGTCAGGCTGCCCTTCAAGAGGGTGAACCCTCAGAAGTCGACAGGCCCTGATGCAGTGCCTGGTAAGACTCTGAAAACCTGTGCCAACTAATTGGAAGGCATGTTCAAAGATGTTTTCAATCTCTCAATTCTACAGTCAGAAGTTTCCACCTGCTTCAAAAGGGCAACAATTATACCAGTGCCCAAGAGTAGTGTGAACTGTCTTAACAAATATTGTTCAGTAATACTCACATCTGCAGTGATGAAGTACTTTGAGAGGTTGGTTATGGCTAGAATTCACTCCTTTCACAGTAAGGACCTGTACTCTCTGCAATTTGCCTATTGCCACAATGCGTCTATGGTGGACGTGATCTCATTGGCTCTCCACGTAGCCTTGGATCACCTGGACAATTTAAGTACATGTGTCAAGATACTGTTTATTGACTACAGATCAGCATTTAACACCATCCTTTCCACAGCCCTGATCAAAAAGCACCGGAATCTGGGTTTTTGCATCTTTCTCTGCAACTGGATCCTTGACTTCCTAACTGGAAGACCACAGTCTGTGCGGATTGGTTTTAATATCTCCTCCTCGCTGACAATCAACACTGACGTACTTCTGAAATGTGTGCTCAGCCCACTGTTTACTCTGTATATACACAGGACCTTGTGGCTAGGCATACTCAAATGCTATCAATAAATTTGCTGACGTTACAATCGTTGTTGGCAGAATTTCAGACAGTGACAAGAGGGCATACAGGAGCGAGATATACCAGCTAAATAAGTGGTGTTGCAGCAACAACCTTGCACTCTACATCAGGAAGACCAAAGAACTGATAGTGGACTTCAGAAAGGGTAAGATGAGGGAACACACACCAGTCTTCATCAAGGAATCGGAAGTTGAAAGAGCGAGAAATTTCATGTTCCTGGATGTTCCTCGAGCGGATCTAATCTGGATCCAATATATCGATGCACTAAAAAGAAGGCACAACAGTGGCTACATTTCCTGAAGAGTTAGAGGAGATTTGGTTTGTCACCTAAAACACTCGCAAATTTCTACGGATGTACTGTGGAGAGCATTTTAACTGACTGCATCACCGTCTGGTATGGTGGGGAGAGGGGACAGGGTTGCTACTGCATGGGATCAAAGTAAGTTGCAGAGTGTTGTAAACTTAGTCAGCTCCATCAAGGACACTAGCCACTGTAGTATCCAAAACATTTACAAGGGGAAATGTCTCAAAAAAGGCAGCATCTGTCATTAAGGACCCCAACACTCTCAGGGCATGGCCTCTTCTCATCACCACGATCAGGAAACAGGTACAGAAGCCCTCGAGTAATTCACTGTTTTTTCCTACTATGTATTGCATAGGACTGCTGCCGCAAAGCTAAATAATTTCACAACATATGCTGGTGATATTAAACCTGATTCTGAATACAACCTGATCTGCATTTGTTAAGGGGATGAATGGAAGACTGTGTTCATCACACCCACTGGCTACTACGGTGATGCCTTTTAGACTTTCCAACAGTCCAGCTGTTTTCCAAGCCTTCATTCATGAGATTGTCCAAGCCATGCTATCCAGCTATTGTTTTTGCCTACATTGATGACATTCTCATCTTCTCCAAGGACCCCCAACACCACATCTTTCATGTCCATTCAGTCATTGAGTGTCTCTTCAAACCAGCTGTACTGCAAATTAGAAAAGTGTCAGTTCCACACACCAATCATTTCCTTCCTGGCTATGTCCTTTCACCCCAAGCATAACCAGAGAAAGTATGCACCACTGTTGAAAGGCCCCAAACACACTCCCTCAAATAAAGCTTCTTGGGATTCTCGAACTTCAACTGCCAGATCATCCTGAACTAAAGCCAAATCACTGCTTCTCTCACCTCCCTCACCAAATCATCCACCTCACAGACGACCTGATCTGCTGCCGTGCACCATGCTTTTGTGGAATTCAATTAAGCCTCACCACCATTCCCCTTCAAAACCATCCAAACACCTTTGAACCCTTTGTGGTACAGTGGACGCATTTGATGTGGGCATCGAGGCCACCCCCTCCAAGCAGGGACCAGATAAGCCATGCCTTTGTGCTACCCTCTTGAGCAAGGTCAACTGTACACATTGCCATTTTGCAGCAGGAGACGGGGAGGTACTTGCTAATAAATGGACTTTGGAGGAATGAAAACATTGGCTGATGGGAAACACCAAGCCTTTTTGGATCTGGACTCATGACCAGAAACTCATACCCATACAAAAGTCCTAGCAACTCAACCCACAGGAGGCTCTTTTCTCTGATCAATTTAGCTTCACCATCTCCAACTGACCCAACTCTAAGAGCATGAAGGCAGATGCCCTGTCATGATAGTTTGACCCAGCTGAAATGGAGTTCAACTCTGTTTATCATTCCTTCTTTGTAAATCCTTGCATCAATCATCTGCGATCTTAAGAACCAGATTTGCCAGGCTCTACAGCATGAGCCTGCTCCAGGTGAAACACTTGACAACCATATGTATGTGAGCTGCCATGTACTCTGAGGTATTCCAGTGGGCCCTCTCTGGACATCCAGGTGCACAATGGACTCTGAATTTTCTGCAATGTTGATTTCAGATTTATGTCAGTTTGTCACTGCCTGCTCTCAAACTGCCCAGTCCAGTTTATCCAAACAGTACTCCTCTGGGCTTCTGTGGCCCCAACTGGTCTCTCAACTCCCATGGTCCCACATCACCATGGGTTTCATCACGGGTTTACCACCTTCCAAGGGGACCAAGGTGGTCATGACAGTGGTAGACTAGATCTCCAAGGTGGCCCACTTCATGACCTGTTTCTCCAATATATATAGGTCACCTCCACAGTTTCCCTCAGGATATATTCAGACCAGAGCCCATAATTTGCCTCCCCTGACACTTCTGGTGTGCCTTCTGCTCCTTCCTCCACATCTCAGTGAGATTGTCCTCTGGCTATTATCTGCAGACCAATGGTCGGTCAGAAAGAGCCAAACAGCAAGTTGAGAAGTTTCTGTAATGTTTCACCATCTCTAATCTTTCCATATGGATTAAGTATCTGTTCTGGACCAAACTGTCCCATAATCTATTCATATCTTGTGCTACAGGTACGTCACCCATTGGTCCAATGGTGGAGGTACTGTCTGAGAGGGCCCTGGTTCACCGCTCCTAGAATGCTTGGCAGAGAGCATGGAGGACCATCCTAGATGATCATGCCTACTGCTGCCAGGCCAACCACCAGCAGTGATTAGCTGGGCTAACATGCGGACCATCTGGTTGTCCACCTGTTATTCCCCTGGACACTGACTCCTGCGAGTCTTACCCCAAGTTCATTGGTTCTTTCAAAATTACCCTTTGCATCAATCCTGTCATTTGTCATCTCCAGTTGCTTCTGTCCCTCAAGATCACACCTACCTTGCCTCAAGCCCTTTACCCTCAAACCACTCAGTCCACCTGAGCCTGCACCTCCAGAACCTAGGGTGGTGGAAGGTGGTCCAGTGTACATGGTTCACTGTTTGATGGATTCATATAGTCGTAGACAGAGTGTGCAGAACTTGATCAACTGGGAAGGTACAGCCCTAGCAGAGGCCTTGAGTGCTATCCAGTTTCTTCTTGGATTCATTGCTTACCAAGGAATTCCACCATCCTGGCCCATCTGGTGCTACTTGTAGGAGCAGGGTGGTGGGGTTGGGGGTCCTGTCAACCTGCACAAGCAGGCACCTCCCTGTCTCCATTCAGCTAACAGGAGTTGCGGGTTTTCAAAACATCACCTGCAGCCTATTTAAACTCAGCTCTCATCCACAGTCTTTGTTCACCCATCGAACCAGCCAGCCTCAACATGTTGCTCCTAGTCTTGGTGCCTGTGGTGTTTAGTACCTGTTCTCTCTTGTTTTGTGGTGGCTTGTTACTTGCAGTTTATTATTAGTTAGCTTTCATCACCGAATTGTCTCCCCTGCTCTGCTTTTGCATCAAGCCTCCTCTACACTTCCTGACAGTAGCCATTAGATGAATCCAGATTTTGGGAATATATCATTCCTGGGAATCTAGGCCTTCAGGACTTCATCTGATCTGGACTCCTGTTGATCCAGATATCCAGTTATTTTCAGAATATTGGCATTCTGGGGCTTTAAATGCCTCAATAATAGATCTATCTCTGAATCAAATGTCAGAGGATACAGCAAAAATGCAATAATATTCCTGCAGTTTTCCAGGGCTCAGCAATCTGCAGAATTCCCTTAACTCAAAACTCCATTAATCCAACTAACCTAGAATTCCATCAAGCCCATCTTCTACACTTTACAATATCTTGAAAGCACACAGAGAATTCATCGTGCAAAATGGGCACACAACCTATCATCTGTTACTGGCTAGAAAGTAGCTCCCCAGCCTCATCCTACCTTCAAGCTGTAGAACTGTAGCCTGTAGATCACGGCTCTTCCACTGCACTCTTATAAAGGAAATGGGTACTGCTTATCTTCTTTCTCTGGGTCCTTCATCACTTTACACTTTTCATTTAAGACTTCTGTCCCTGTCATTGGCTCTATCTGAGTTTTTAGCAACTTTCCTCACATCTGAATTTACTCAGTCCGGACAACGTTCTTGTAACCCTTTTCTGAGCCCTGTCCAGAGTTTCTGTAATTTTGAACCATGTGACGTAGGAAAGCTGTGGTCTATCTGGTCACAGAGTTACAGAGACATTTAGTTAAAAGTCAGGAGGTTCAGCCAGTCATATCCACATTAATTATCAAGCCCCATTTAACACTAATCACATTTTATTTTACTCCTATTCTGATCAGTAACTTCCACCTCCACCCACCCTCTCCTCGGCAGATTCCGCTGCTCACCTGCACATTGGGGTGGGGATAGCCCCCCCAGCTTTGGAATAGGGGAGGAAATCAGAGGAAACCCACGCAGTCACAGGGAGAACTTGCAAACTCCACCCAAAGAGAGGGTTGAATCCAGGTCATTGGATCTGTGAGGCAGTGGCTTTACAAGCTGTGCTGCTGAGCTGTATAAACCCCCCACCCCCCACTTCGATACTGTATACCTTGACCAACAGAAGAACAGTTTCCATTTTCATTCATCAAAAATGAGCAACAGGCATCATATTGAGACACTTTTGTAAGAAGTCTCCTGACAAGATATGACATGACAGTTTTATATGCTAAAAATCAAAGGTAGCAGCAGGACAAATCTAGAATGTGTAGTTACAATGTATCTACAAGGCTTCCTTTGAATTACATACAGTTTTCACACACCTTCTGCTTCACACCACACTCCAGATACCCATAATGAATGTTAATCTCCACTGACTCTAGGTTGCATTCATGCATATGCAGGCATCTAATTGTTCTGTGCTGCATTTTAAATCCAATCTGGAATCCACATTCAAATCTAAAGATTGGTTGCTGGTGAAATTAGTATTTGCTATATACCCTAACCTCCCTGCTCCTATTTTGCATACTTTGACTACCAAAAGAAAGGACCACATATGTAATTTCAGCTATTTTATTGTCCTTTAGTGATCAGTGACCATACTGTCCTCTGCTTCTCCACTACACTTGATATCTTTCCATTTGTTGTATATTCCCTTACCTTCTAAACCTCCTTAGGTGCATCACCTCCTACTGCTCTGGACTAAAATCCATTTTTCTGTCTAAATAGCAAGCAGAGGCTGAGTACGAGCTTCACTCCAGGTGAGGTAAGACCAGGTAAGCTCCTTTAATTAATCTAATTAGCTTAGGAGTAGGTAATGGTGGCAGCAGTTAAGGCAGTTGAGTACTCCATTTGCAGAATGTGGGAAGTCAGGTCGAGCACAGCTGTCCCTGATGACTACACCTGTAAAAGGTGCATCCAGCTGCAGCTCCTGACAAACCGTGTTAGGGAACTGGAGCTGGAGCTGGATGAACTTCAGATCATTCAGGAGGCAGAGGCAGAAATAGACAGGAGTTTCAGGGAGATAGTCACCCCTAGGAGTCAGGAGACAGGTAGCTATGTGACTGTCAGAAGAGGGAAGGGGAATAAATAGGAAGAGCAGAGCACCCCTGTGGCCATTCCCATCAACAATAAGTATACCGTTTTGGATACTGTTGGTGGGGACGACCTACCAGGGACAAGTTGCAGTGGTTGTGTCTCTGGCACCGAGACTGGACCCTCAGCTCAGAAGGGAAGGAGGGAAAAGAGGAGAGCAGAAGTGATAGGGGATTCGATAGTTAGGGGGACAGATAGGAGGTTCTGTGGAAGAGATTGAGAATCTCAGATGGTCTGTTATCTTCCTGGTGCCAGGGTCCGTGATATCTCGGATTGAGTTCTCAGTATTCTCCAGAAAGAGGGTGAGCAGCCAGAAGTCATGGTCCATGTAGGGACCAAGGATGTGGGTAGGAAGAGTGAGGAGGTCCTGAAAGGTGAGTTTAGGGAGTTAGGTGCCAAGTTAAAGGCCAGGACCTCCAGGATAGCAATCTCAGGATTGCTACCAGTGCTACGTGCAGGTGGATTTAGAAATAGTAAGATAGTGCAGATCAACACATGGCTGAAGACATGGTGCAGGACAGAGGGCTTCAGATTTATAGATAATTGGGCAGTTTTCCAGGGAAGGTGGGACCTGTTCCGGCGGGACGGTTTACATCTGATCTTGAGGGGGACAAATATTCTTGCAGGTAGGTTTGCTAGTGAGGCTCCAGTGGATTTAAACTAGATATGAGGGGGGAGGAGAACCAGAGTGTAGGAACAAATATGTGGGAGAAGGAAGAAAAAGAAGAGAGTAAAGTTCTTTATACCATAGAGATATACAGAGAGGAAGAGGTGGAGAATTTCTTAAATACACTTATTTTAATTCTAGGAGCATTGTAAGAAAGCTGGATGAGCTTAGAGCATGGATTGATACCTGGAAATATGATGTTGTAGCTATTAGTGAAACATGATTGCAGGAGGGGTGTGATTGGCAACTAAATATTCCTGGATTTCGCTGCTTCAGGTGTGATAGAATCAGAGGGACAAGAAGAGGAGGTATTGCGTTGCTTGTCAGAGAAAATATTACAGCAGTGCTCTGGCAGGATAGATTAGAGGGCTCGTCTAGGGAGACTATTTGGGTGGAATAGGAATGGGAAAGTGTAGTAACACTTATAGGGGTGTATTATAGACCACCTAATGGGGAGCGAGAATTGGAGGAGCAAATTTGCAAGGAGATAGCAGATATCTGTAGTAAGCACAGGGCTGTGATTGTGGGAGATTTTAATTTTCCACACATAGACTGGAAAGCCCATACTGTAAAAGGGATGGATGGTTTGGAGTTTGTAAAGTGTATGCAGGATAGCTTTTTGCAGCAATACATAGAGATACTGACTAGAGAAGGGGCAGTGTTGGATCTTCTGTTAGGGAATGAAATAGGTCAGGTGACGGAGGTATGTGTTGGGGAGCACTTTGGGTCCAGTGATCACAACACCATTAGTTTCAATATAATTATGGAGAAAGATAGGACTGGACCCAGGGTTGAGATTTTTGATTGGAAAAAGACTAACTTTGAGGTGATGCGAAAGGATTTAGAAGGAGTGGATTGTGACAATTATGGGAAGGATGTAATAGAGAAATGGAGGTCATTTAAAGGTGAAATTTTGAGGGTACAGAATCTTTATGTTCCTGTTAGGTTGAAAGGAAAGGTTAAAAGTTTGAGAGAGCCATGGTTTTCAAGGGATATTGGAAACTTGGTTAGGAAAAAGAGAGATATCTACAATAAATATAGGCAGCATGGAGTAAATGAGGTGGTCGAGGAATATAAAGAATGTAAGAAGAATCTTAAGAAAGAAATTAGAAGAGCTAAAAGAAGATACGAGGTTGCTTTAGCAAGTAAGGTGAAAATAAATCCGAAGGGTTTCTCCAGTTATATTAATACCAAAAGGATAGTGAGGAATAAAATTGGTCCCTTAGAGAATCAAAGTGGACAACCATGTGTGCAGCCGAAAGAGGTGGGGGAGATTTTGAACAATTTCTTTTCTTCAGAATTCACTAAGGAGAAGGATATTGAATTGTGTAAGGTAAGGGAAACAAGTAGGGAAGTTATGGAAACTATGATGATTAAAGAGGAGGAAGTACTGGTGCTTTTAAGGAATATAGAAGTGAATATATCTCTGGGTCCTGACAGGATATTCCCTTGAGGGAAGTTAGTGTAGAAACAGAAATAATTCAAATGTCATTAGGTACGGGGATGGTGCCGAAGGACTGGCATATTGCTCATGTGGTTCCATTGTTTAAAAAGTGTTCTAAGAGTAAACCTAGCAATTATAGGCCTGTCAGTTTGACGTCAGTGGTGGGTAAATTAATGGAAAGTGTTCTTAGAGATGGTATATATAATTATCTGGATAGGCAGGGTCTGATTAGGAACAGTCAACATGGATTTGTGCATGGAAGGTCATGTTTGACAAATCTTATTGAATTTTTTGAAGAGGTTACGAGGAAAATTGATGAGGGTAAAGTTGACGAGTGGATGTTGTCTATATGGACCAGTAAGGCCTTTGACAAGGTTCCACACGGAAGGTTTATTAGTAAGGTTCAATCATTAGGTATTAATATTGAAGTAGTAAAATGGATTCAACAGTGGCTGGATGGGAGATGCCAGTGAGTAGAGGTGGATAACTGTTTGTCAGGCTGGAGCCGGTGACTAGTGGTGTGTCTCAGGGATCTGTACTGGATCCAATATTGTTTGTTATATACATTAATGATCTGGATGATGGGGTGGTAAATTGGATTAGTAAGTATGCAGATGATACTAAGGTAGGTGGCGTTGCGGATAATGAAGTGGGTTTTTAAAGATTGCAGAGAGATTTAGACCAGTTAGAAGAGTGGGCTGAAAGATGGCAGATGGAACTTAACGCTGATAAGTGTGAGGTGCTACATTTTGGTAGGAATAATCCAAATAGGACATACATAGTAAATGATAGGGCATTGAAGAATGCAGTAGAACAGAGTGATCTAGGAATAACGGTGCATAGTTCCCCGAAGGTGGAATCTCATGTGGATAGGGCAAAAGAAAGCTTTGGTATGTTGGCCTTTATAAATCAGAGCATTGAGTATAGGAATTGGAATGAAATGTTAAAATTGTACAAGGCATTGGTAAGGCCAAATTTGGAGTATTGTGTAGTTTTGGTCACTGAATTATAGGAAAGATGTCAACAAAATAGAGAAAGTACAGAGAAGATTTACTAGAATGTCACCTGGGTTTCAGCACCTAAGTTACAGGGAAAGATTGAACAAGTTAGGTCTTTATTCTTTGGAGCATAGAAGGTTGAGGGGGGACTTAATAGAGGTATTTAAAATTATGAGGGGGTAAATAGAGTTGACGTGGGTAGGCTTTTTCCATTGAGAGTAGGGAAGATTCAAACAAGAGGACATGAGTTGAGACTTAGGGGGCAAAAGTTTAAGGGTAACATGAGGGCAAATTTCTTTACTCAGAGAGTGATAGCTGTGTAGAATGAGCTTCCAGTAGAAATGGTAGAGGCAGGTTCGGTATTGTCATTTAAAGCAAAATTGGATCGGTATATAGACAAGAAAGGAATAGAGGGTTATGGGCTGAGTGTGGGTCAGTGGGATTAGGTGAGAGTAAGCATTCAGCATGGACTAGAAGGGCCGAGATGGCCTGTTTCCATGCTGTGATTGTTAGATGGTTATATGGTTATAGCTAGAAAGGAGACTGCTCATGCTAGAAACAGGCATGGATGGTGGAAGATGTTTGAGGTACTTAGGGAAGAGGCAGTATCCATGGAAAGAAACAGACAGTGGATGTTTCAGGTCAAGACACTTCAGCAAGATTCCTACCCTTTGTGGTCTATGGCTTTCTTTCTCACTGCCAATCACAAATCTGCATTTTGTTTCAATTTTTTAGTCATGTCTCCTCCATTTAGATGTAGGCCATTCATCTAATTAAATTGAATTGGTTTATTATTGTCACCTGTATATCATTTTAAAACATAAGTACAACGGGAAAGAGGTAATAGAATGTATATTATGATGTTACAGTTACAGAGAAAGTACAGAGAAGATAGTTCAAGGCCATGATGAGGTAGAATATGAGAAGACAATTTCAGCTTTAACATCCAAAGGCGCCCATACACAAGTTTTACACCAGGATAGAAGTTGACATGAAACCTGGTGGTACGTATTTTCAGAAAAGATTAAAGCTGATGTTTTGGGGTCTCGGCCGAAATGTTGACTTTACTCCTTTGCATAGATGCTGCCTGTCCTGCTGAGTTACTCCAGCATTTTGTGCGTGTTTCTCGGATTTCCAGCATCGGCAGATTTTCTTTTGCTTGTAGAAGAGAGAATGTCAGGTGTGGGATGGATCTGCTTATGGTGGCTGCTTTTCTAAAGGAAGAAATAGATGTGCTTTTTGGCCATTGTGTCTTCATACTTGGGCCAGGACAAGCGATTAGCGACATTTATACTTCGATATTTGAAGTTCTCAACCTCCACCTCAACACCATTGATACATACAGTGACTTGTACTGCAACAAAAGCCCGTACTCCTTAACTTCATTCTGTCTTTATTTGAGATCCGGCCCATATGGGTGGTGACAATCACAAACCTGCATTTACACACTCAGCAGACACTTTATTAGATACCTCATGTACCTAATAAACTGGCAACTGAATGTAGGTTCATAGTCTTCTGCTGCTGTTGCCCATCCACTTCAAGTTTTGACATGATGTGTATTTGGAGATTATCATCGCCGTGCTATGGGAACTCAGTTCTGGTCACCTCACTACAGGAAGGATGTGGAAACCATAGAACGGGTGCAGAGGAGATTTACAAGGATGTTGCCTGTATTGGGGAGCATGCCTTATGAGAATAAGTTGAGTGAACTCGGCCTTTTCTCCTTGGAGAGACGGAGGATGAGAGGTGACCTGACAGAGTACAACATGATGAGAGGCATTGATCATGTGGATAGACAAAGAAATTTTTCCAGGGCTGAAATGGCTAGCATGACAGGGCATAGTTTTTAAGGTGCTTAGAAGTAGGTACAGAGGAGATGTCGGGGTAAGTTTTTTACGCAGAGAGTGGTGAGTGCGTGGAATGGCGATGGTGGTGAAGGCGTATACAATAGGGTCTTTTAAGAGACACCTGGACAGGTACACGGAGCTCAGAAAAATTGAGGGCTATGGGTAACCTAAGGTAATTTCTAAGGTAAGGACATGTTCGGCACAGCTTTGTGGGCCGAAGGGCCTGTATTGTGCTGTAGGTTTTCTATGTTTCTATCTTCTGCACACCACTGTTGTAATGCATGGTTATTTGAGTTACGTTCACCTTCCTGTCAGTTTGACAGTTTGAACCAGTCTGGCCATTTTCCTCTGAACTCTCTCATTAACAAGGCATTTTGGCACTCAGAACTGCCACTCACTGAATTTTTTTTGTCTTTTGTACCACCCTCTTCTGCAAACTCTAGAGACCGTTGTGTGAAAATCCCAGGAGATCAGCATTTTCTGAGATACTCAAATCATCCCTTTTGGCACCAACAATCATTCCATAGTCAAAGGCACTTAGATTATAATTTTTCCATATTCTGAACAACAACTACATCTCTTGACCGTGCCTTCATGCTTTTATGCATTGAGTTGCTGCCACATAATTGGCTAATTAGACATTTGCATTATCAAGCAAATGTACAGGTGTAGTTAATAAAGTAACTACTGAGTATATAATACAAAAAATCAATGTGGACCCACCTGTGAAGTGGCTGGTCGAGGAAGGGTGCATGTGTGAAAATGGTTTGGAACTTGTTGAGGGAAAGAGAGTGGGGAAGGAGCGGGAATTGCTGGCAGGGGGTTGCCTGGGTCTGGTAATGGCAGACAAGGTGAGAGGAGGGGCTGAGGGAAAGAAAGTGGAGAAGGAGTGGGATAGGGATTTGGGATCAGAGGAAGGCAGCTGGGGAGAAATGGATTATTGTGAAGGGAGAAATAAAGGGAATAAGGAGATAGTGAGGGGATGGATGAATGAAAACCGAGACAAAGGGAATAAAAAAATAAGAAATGACAGTGGAGAGAGTTCTGAAAGTGAGGAAGATGAACAAGATCAGAGAGGAGGTGTTGTCATAATTCGGTTTAATGAGAAGGCGCAAGGAGACATAAGAAAATTAACCCGTTTGTCCTAACAATAACTCTGGCAAATAAGATAGGGGAAAAAGTATTTGCAAAAGTCCTTATTGATGGCAATCTATTGGTAAGATGTGCGAATGAGGAACAACTTGAGAAAGCACTCAAGCTAAAAGAGATAGGAAAATGCAAGGTGTAATACACAGAGAGGGTGGGAGCATGAAATGGTGGTTGTAAAGGAGTGATCACGGGTGTACCAATGAGTATAAACATGGAGAAGTTGAAGGGGAATATCAAAGGGGGGAAAGTAATTAATGTTCTAAGACTGAAAGCAACAAAGGAGGGAATGAAAAAGGAAAGTGAAACAGTATTGATTGAATTTGAAGAAGAAAGAGTGCCAAGGAAAGTGTTCCTGGGTTTCATGAGTTACCCAGTAAGAGTGTATGTGCCAAAGCCATTGAGGTGCTATAATTGTCAAAGGTTTGGACACATAGCTAAAAACTGTAAAAGGCAGAGGAGATGTGCTAGATGTGGGGATAATCATGAATATGGGAAGTGCGGAACAGGAGTGCAACCAAAATGCTGTAATTGTGGAGGAGCTTATAATGTGGCGTATAGTGGGTGTGAGGTTTTGAGAAGGGAGAATAAAATTCAAGAAATAAGAGTGAAAAGAAAGATCATTTATGCAGAAGCTGTAAGAATGTCAAGAGGACAGAATAATGCTCCTAATGACCAGAGAGCGATAGGGATGCAAGAGATGCAGCGAAGAGTAAATGACAGGATTTATGTGGAAAAAAAGCTCTAGTTACATTCATTGCAGGAGTCATTAATAGTACGGCAGAGATAAAGTCAAAAAGTGACAAAATTCAGCTGGTGGTCAAAGCAGCAGTAAACCATTTAGGGTTAGTAGAACTGACATGGGAAGAAGTGAGGGAGAACCTCACTAATCAGTCAAGCCAGGAAGTGTCATAGGTTGGTTAGTACTCATTATGGTGATTCTTTTGCAATGGAATGCAAGGAGTTTACTGGCCAATGGCCAGGAATTTAAGGACTTTATTAAGGAAATGATTGTAAATCCAGATTTAGTGTGTATTAAGGAAACTTGGTTGAAACCAGCTTTAGACTTTGTGGTACATGGGTATACAATGATAAGGAAAGATAGAAATCTAGGGGGAGGAGGAGGTTGTGCTATGTTAATCAAGCAAGGTATACAGTATAGAGTATTGGAAAAAGGAGACGATCAGGAATACATAGTGGTGGAAGTGTGGGACAGAGGGGAGGGAGTGGTTATAATTAACTACTACAATCCATGTTAAAGGTTGGATTTGGACAGCCTACTAAGGATACGAGGACAAAATAGACATAAAGTAGTGCAGATTTCAATGCTCACAGCATAATATGGGGGGATCCGATTATAGATTCAAATGGAACGGTAATTGAAGATTTGATGGAAGAAAGGGATTTGGTATGTATGAATGATGGTAGAGGAACAAGCATAAATATAACAACAGGAACGAGTCGGTATTAGATATTACGTTAGTGTCTAATGTCTTGGCTGACATCAGTAACTGGGGAGTTTGGACTGCTTCAACAGTAGGCAGTGATCACTACCCAGTTTTATGTTCAGTGGGTGAAAGAGTTGAAATAAGACCAGGTGGGGGAGTCCCAAAGTGGGTGTTTGGAAAAGCAGATTGGGGTAAGTTCCAGAAGTTAAGTGAAGAAGCATTGTCAAAGATCAACATTTCTGGAGATATAGATGAATTAAACAGTCAGGTGACTTCAGCAATTATTATGGCAGCAGAAGGATCTATACCCAGGAGTAAAAATAGGATGAACAGAAAAATAGTGCTGTGGTAGACAGAGAAATGTTGTCAAGCTGTAAAAAACAGAAATAGAGCATTCAGGCTAGTTAAAAGAACCCATAATATGCAGCATTTGATTCAATATAAGAAGGCACAGGTAGTGGTGAGAAGAACTATACGTTGCTATAAGGGCAAGTTGGAGGAGTTGTTGCAACAAAATAGGAAGAACAATGCCTGTGGGAGAGGTATGGGGAATGATTAAGAGGATGGGGGGAGATAGAAGGGATTGGGAGTATCCAGTAATGATATCTGAGGAGGAAACAGCAGTCTCCAGCAGGGACAAGGCTGAGATCATGGCCAAGTCATTAGTAAAGATACATAGTTCAGAAAATTTGTCTGAAGAAGGGAGAAGGAGAAGGGAAAGAACAATGAGTCAATACCCAGGTGTGTTAAACAGGAGGAAAGAAACAGATGATATAATTGATGATCCATTTACTTTGGCAGAAATGGTGAGAGCAATAAAGAGATCGAGACCAACCTCCCCAGGGAAAGATCTAATTATGCTACGTTATGCTAAAAAATCTAGGAGAAGGAGCGTTCTTGAAGTTACTGCATTTTTATAACAGTGTGGGAGGAGGGAAGATTGCCAAGTGCATGGAAAGAAGCAGTAGTAATTCCAATAAGGAAACCTGCCAAGGATCCGTCAAAACCCACTAGCTACAGGCCAATAGCACTAACATCAAATATATATGTAAGGTAATGGAAAGGATGATAACAGAAAGGTTATCGTATGATCTTGAGAAGAGAGGATTGCTGGCAAGTTATCAGAGTGGTTTTAGGAAGGGAAGGAATTCCATCGACTCAGTGAGAAGGTTAGAGACTGAAATAAGAAAGGTCCAGGCAAATAAAGAATCAGTAGCTGCAGTGCTTTTTGACATTGAAAAAGCTTATGATATGATGTGGAAGGAAGGATTATTAATTAAGCTGCACAAGATGGGGGTTGGGGGGAGAGTTTTTAATTGGATTAAAGATTTTTTGTTTGGTAGAAAAATTCAAGTTCGGATTGGATCAGAATTATCAAAACAGTACACAGTGGGAAATGGCACACCTCAGGGCAGTGTGATTAGCCCGTTACTTTTCATCATCATGATCAATGATGTCTTCACAAAGGTACCAGTGGATATAGGTAGGTCACTGTTTGACGATGATGGGGCCTTGTGGAAAAGAGGCAGGAACACGGAGCATATAATCAGGAAACTACAAGGAGCAATTGATGAAGTGGTAGAGTGGGGTTATGATTGGGGATGTAGATTTTCAGTGGAAAAAACTCAAACTGTATTTTTCACTAGGAAAAGAACTGAAGTAGGGAAGAAGTTAAGGATGTATGGGATTGAATTAGAAAGGGCTGGATAATTTAAATTTCTGGGAGTTATATTTGATTCACGATTAACATGGGCAGACCATATCAGGAAAGTTGAGGAGAAATGTAAAAAAGTAATAAATGTGATGAGATGTTTGACTGGTAGGGAATGGGGAGCAAGTTGTTCAGCATTAAAGAGAATGTATGTGGCTTTAGTAAGATCTGTGTTGGATTATGGAAGTGTAGCATATGGATCAGCAGCTAGGTCTCTTGTAAGGAAAGTGGATGTGATTCAGGCTCAGGTTTTGAGAGTGTGCAGTGGGGCTTTTAAAACATCACCAGTATCAGCCCTACAGGTAGAAATGGGAATAATCCCTTTGGAATTAAGAAGGATGCAATTGATGGCAAACTACTGGGTTAATTTGCAGGGACACAATGATTCTCACCCTGCTAAAGGAGTGTTGCAGGAGTCCTGGGGAAATGGGAGGTTTCAGAGGGAAAACTTTAGTCAGGTAGGGAATGATATTGCTAGATCACGTGGAGTGTTTGATCGAAGGATAAGTCCTTCAGTAGTTTATCCGGTTGTTGCTCCATGGAAGCTGGTATGGCCTGATGTAGACTGGCATTTGTTAGAGGTAAAAAGGAAAGGAAAGTATAAAACTGATTTGGTAAGTGCATTTAACTGTCATGTGATGGAGAAGTATAGTGATTATACTCGGGTCTATACAGATGGTGCTAAGGAACCTGAGACAGGAGTGACAGGGTTTGGGGTGGCTATACCAGCAAAATCAATTGCAATCAGCAGAACATCTGATAAGTTAGCGGTGTATACAGTGGAGATGATGGCAGTGTTGGTTGCGTTGCGTTGGGTGGAGAAAACTAAACTAGTCAAAGTGTTGATGTGCTCAGATTCATCCTCAGTACTAGCAAGTTAAGGTCTTCTCACTCAAACAGCCGGCAAGATGTACTTCATGAAGTCCTTCAGTCAGTCACAAGAGTTGCAAATCAGGGAGGTCAGGTTAAATTTCTGTGGGTTCCAGCTTATGTAGGGATGAAGGGCAATGAAAGGGTGGATGAGTTGGCAAAGAGGGTGTTACGAACCCCGTAACTGGGTGTCTTACCAGCAAAGATAGGAGTAACCGTTGAAGTCTGATGATACTATTTTTAACAGTATTTATTAGTAAAAATACACAAAAATAATATCATTTCAAATATACAGATAATATACATCATCAATACTAAACCTAAAAGTGCAGGTATGATAATAATCAATAAGAAATAAGCTCTATTGTTGTCTAGGGGATAATGAACTGTCCAATGGAAATATAAAGTTCAGTTCAGTTCAGTTCATACAGGCTGCAGTCGTTGCTGATCACCGTGTGGCAATTGTTGGAGAGAGAGAGAGAGAAACTTGCCGACTTTCCTTGTTACGATCTTGATCCATATCTGTCCTTTAGCTAGACTGTTCCGTGGAGGACTCAACACCCAGGCAAGGGTGGACGCACACACAAGCCCCCCACAGGTCTCGTACGTTTCTCCTGGTGTGTCTGAGGGGTGTTCCCCAGACCCGACTTTTATCCTCACTCACAGGGTCTCGGATGTCAATCAGGTTGGGATGATGCAATCCCTCAACCAGACCACTCTGGCTGCCCCCTGAGGGGTTTCAATGAATAGTAGAGTACTCAATACACAATTCCTTCTCCAAGAGACAATAGCAGTAATCAGTGGTTCCGTTCCGCTTTTGTTAGGAGACATTCCACTTTTTGTGTATTCCTGCGTTGTCGATAACAACTGCCTTTTCTGTTATCCTGCATCTCTCTCTCATTACTGACATGATGTGTATCTCTCTCATTTCCTGGGTATCAGACCCGAAATAATAGCGATCTTGCAATTCTCAAAAAGCAGGGGGTGGGCATTGGTGATTCTGTACCCTTCTGTCCATCAGATTTGCTCCTCATTCTTAACAAGGGCAATAAAGAAAGAAAATATAGAAAATACACATTAGTATCAGTAAAGCAGAGGTTAAGTGTGTAATCTGGGAAAAAATTAACCAAATGTGGCAAGAAAGATGGGACAGGGAGGGGAAAGGGAGGCATTTACATCAAATACAAAAAAGTGTTGCAGGTACTAGGGTAGGAAGTAGATACAGAAGAGAGGAAATTGTGTGGACTAGGTTAAGGCTGGGGCACTGTGCACTAAACCAAACACTGAAATTGATAGGGAAACACTAGACAGGATTTTTGAGGAATGTCAGGAAGAGGAGTCAGTAGAACATGTAGTTCTGAGTTGCAGGAAGTATGGGATACAGAGAGAGATGATGAGAATTAATCTAAGGGACTTGGGGATGCAGGAATTCACATTAAAAGGGTTGCTGGGCATGGGTGAGAGAACACAGGTCAGGGTATTTTTAGCTTTCTTAAGGGGTACAGGGGTTTTTTATAGGATATGATGGATAAACAGAAATAGGGTACTAGGATGGGGAAGATAAAGTGTAGGTTGGGGTATGTGTATGTGTGCGATTGGGTGAAGGGATTTAGAATGTGAGTCCATCGCATACTCCAGAACAGAAGGAGGCGGTAATGCACCATTAAGCTGGGTGCCAACCGGCGTAAAACAAGACGGGGGGGGGGGAGAGAGAGAGAGTGGACCCACCTGTGAGTACCAGCTTGCCATGCGTGACTTATGAAAAGCGTTGTCTAATATTAAAGTAGTTCTGTTGAAAGGGCATAGTCCTGAGAAGTTAACTTTTTCTCTTTCTACACACACGACCTGAACTGCTGAGTGCCTTCAGCATTTTCTTGTATTTCAGATTTCCAGCATCAGCAGGTTTTTGATTTTCCCAAGTTGTTACAGCTCCAATCTCATGACAGATGCACAAAGTTTCAAGATGGATATTTCAAGATGGACAATTGCTAATTGTTAATTGCTTTTTTAGGTTTGTAAGGATGATTTTGGAGATAGAGAGAGGAGATAAGGAACAGGTTGGGGTTGAGGGACAGGGATGTGGGGAATTGGAGGTCAGGCCAGAGTATAATCTGTTCTGCATTCAAACACCAGTGATGTGGACTTGGGACATTGGTGGTTGGATATTGTATCACCGGAGAGTGAACAAGAACTTACCCCACACCACCAGCAAATTGTCCAGAGTTGGAGTTCTGTGCAGGCAGAGGAACAAGTTCCAATGAATCCCTCTGTTCGTGAATCGGTGAAACTGGAGTTTGAGACTACTGTTCAGGGTTTTGTCAGTGATGAGTCCGGAGTTCAAAGCCTACTGTTCAGTGATTGGCATGTCCCTGGATTGTTGCAGAGGACTGAGGCCCAAAAGTGAACCAGAAGTCCAGCAGTCAAGGTCTATTGGTCGAACCCGAGTCTGACAACGTCTGTGAGCTAAGTGGGGAGGTCATAGCCCAATGTCTACAGGCCCATGTCGGCTGGAGGATGGGTTAAAGGATTGTGTATGCCTGTGGGTGGGAGGGAGAAACAGGGTTTGTTTTTGCTGTTGTTGTTTTGTTGCTTGTTGTGTTCCATGTTGTTCTGCCAAGCATTGTGGCCATGCTATTTTTAATGCTGGAATGTGTGGCGTCATTTGCAGGCTGTCCTCAGCATAACCTCGGATGTGTTGGCTATTAACACAAGTGATGCATTTCACTGTATACTTTGATACAGATGTGATAAATCAATGAATCTGAATTACAAGCATCCTGGATTGTGACAAATAAACGAATTGATTGAAATGGGAAGAGTTTATCAAAGAGGCTTTGAGATTCCAGTGTAGTACTGTTAGAGGGGTATTTGTTGAGCATATTTTAGCTGTGAGAACAGGCTCCATGTGCTAGCTGAAGGGATAACAAACACAAGGAATTTTAAGAGAAATTTGGTTAGGTACCTGGATGAGAGGGATATGAAAGGCAATGGTCCGGGTGAAGGTCAATGGAACTAGGCAGATTAATAGCTTGGCACAGGCTAGAAGGGCCAAAGGGCCTGTTTCTATGCTGTAGTTCTATAACTCTAAGGAATCTAAGGAATTAAGTTTCAGAAGAACACCATCTGCTCACATAAGCATAAAAAAGTTCATAGAAACACTGGGAAACTGATATCTGGCTGGTGGCTGAGAAACAACAAGGTTTAACAGGAGAAAATCTGCATCTAAGAGTTACTCTAATGCTCCATGAAGAACCTTAACCTGCTGTGTTTCCCGAGCTGGAGACGGTATCATTGCAGCTGCTGAATTGAACTGCCTCAGGGCTAATGTAACTGCAATGTTAATGTCTCCAGCATTGAAAGTATGTCCAAAGCATTCCATAGAACTTCATAAATAATTATATTCTTCACTTCAGTTTGATTCAGTTTGATTCTCTAGCTCCTGGATTTATTCTGACAAAGCTCTACTGCTGTTTTGATATACTGTACACAAAACCTCTATACTCATTTACACTGCAGATGGAGACAGTGGAATATAAATAAGATGTGCATGTTTTATCAGTTCTCTGTCTCTTAACAATTGCATTTGGGCGCTGAGGCAATGACAGTAAGAATCACACACATTGCACTGAAGAGACAAGCATGACAAATTTAATAATAAGCACTGATTGGCAAACATTTTGCTAAACTATAGGACAATGCCACTTTAAACAATAAGTGAACCTACTGAATTCCTAATGCCTACAAGAATATGACTGAGCCGCAAGAATGCAGTTGCCAAAATCTGGAACCACAAACAAATGGTGGAGGAACTCACTGGAACAGTCAGCATCTGCGGGGAGGCATGGATAGCCAGCATCAATAGAGGGCAGACAGCCAACATAAAAAGGTGAAGGAAAGGGGTACAGCAAGTGCTGAAAAGTGAGGTGGATCCAAGTGAGGAGGTGTAATAAGCGGATGGAGAAAGGTGAGAAGTTGGGAGGGGATAGGTAGGTGGAGGTAACAAAGGGCTACAGATAATAGAATCCACTAGGACAGGAAGGTGGAGCAAGGAATTTGGGAGGGATGTGGGAGGATAGATGAGAACAGTGTAAAGGGCAACATGATGAAAAGAGCGTATAAGCCGTAAGCAGAGAGAGAGAGAGAGGGTAGAGAAGGGAAAAGAATTAGGGTGATGGTCAAAGTTCAAAAGTTCAAAGTAAATTTATTATCAAAGTACGTATATGTCACTATACAGGTCACAACCTTGAGATTTGTTTTCTTGCAGGCATACTCGATAAATACGTAATAGAATAATAACCATAATGGAATCAATTGAAGACCTCACCAACTTGGGCATTCATTCAGTCTGCAAAAGACAACAAACTGTGCAAGTACAAGAAGGAAAGAGATAATAATAATAAATAAATCAATAAGCAATAAATATTGAGATCATGTGATGAAGAGTCCTTGAAAGTGAGGTCCATAGGTTGTTGGAGCATGTCAGTGATGGGGCAAATAAAATTATCTCTTTTGATTCAAGAGTGTGATGCTTGAAGGACAATAACTGGTCTTGAAACTGGTGGTGTGAGTCCTGAGGCTCCTGTACCTTCTTCCTGATGGCAACAGCAAGAAGAGAGCATGACCTGGGTGGTGAAGATCTCTGGTGATGGATCCAGCTTTTCTGTGACAATGGTTCATGTAGTTGTGCTCAATACTGGGGAGGGCTTTACCCATGATGTACTGGGCCCTGTCTAATACTTTTTGAAGGATTTTCCATTCAAGGGCATTGGTGTTTCCATACCAGGCTGTGATGCAGCCAGCCAATATACTTTTCACTGTACACTCCTTTGGAAGTTTGTCAGAATTTTAGATGTTATGATGAATCTTCGCAAACTCCTAAGGAAGTAGAGGAGATGCCATGCTTTCTTTGTAATTGCACTTATATGCTGGATCCAAGACAGGTCCTCTGAAATGATATTGAACTCCTTGGTTTTGCTGCCATTGAGTGAAAGGTTGTCGATGTGGAACCATTCAGCCAGGTTCTCAATCTCCCTCTTATATGCTGATTCATCATCACCTTTGATTCGGCCTACGGCACAGTCATCAGCATACTTCAATCTGACATTGGAACTGTGCTTAGCCATAGTTAAAACATACCCGTAAAGTGAGTAGAGCAGGGGGCTAAGCACACAGCCTTGTGATACACCTCGGCTGATGGATATTGTGGAGGAGATATTGTTACCAATTTGAACTGACGGTAGTCTACAAGTGAGGAAATTGGGGATCGAATTGCCCAAGGTCTTGAAGCTTATAGGTTAGTTTTGAGGGGATGATAGTATTGAATTCCAATCTGTAGTTGATAGAGCATCCTGATGTGTGCATCTTCGCTGTCTAGATGTTCCTGGGTTGAGTGAAGAGCCAATGAGATAACATCTACCGTGAACCTGTTGCTCCAGTAGAAAATTGGAGCAGTTATCCAAATTGCCTCTCAGGAAGGAGTTGATATATTTCATGTCCAACTCAGTGTGGATGCAGGTGCTACTGGACGATAGTCATTCAGGTAGGTTATCATATTCTTCTTAGTCATCAGAATAAGTGAAGCCTGCTTGAAGCAAGTGGACACCTTAGGCTGCCGAAATGAAAGGAGAAGGGTCTGAGTGAACCCTCCAGCCAGTTGATCACTACAGGTGGTTACTACTTGGCTAGGTATCCTGTCTGGGCCAGATGCTATTTGTGGATTCACCCTCCTGAAGGATGCTCACACGTTGGCCACAGAGACTGAAGTCACAGGAATATCAAGAGCTGTGGGAGTTTGTGATGGTTCCTCCATGTTTTGACAGTCAAAGTGAGCACAGAAGGCATTGAGCTCATCTGAAAGCAAAGCCCTGTTGTCACCTGTGTCACTTGATTTTACTTTATATGAAGTGATGGCATTCAAGCCCTGCCACAACTGTCAAGCATCCTTTGTTGATACAAGTTTAGTCTGAAATTGCCACTTTGCCTGTGAAATTAGAACTATTGTTTGTATTTAAGAACTAGGAAGATCAGGAGAGAGAAGAGGGACAGAAGAGAAAACCTGATTGAGCATAGTTCAACTAAATCTTGACAGGAGGGTGGAGGAGAAGCATTTGAAATAAATGTAAAATTACTATTGAAATAATGATGAAAAGAAGTTTTAAATAACATTTTGGAGTTTGTGTCGCAACACCACTTGTCAAGTCTGACGTTGGAAATCGATGATTGAGGAAATGGTGGAAGCAAGTTGTTCAGAGAGAAACTTTGTGAAAATAAAAGGCAGAATTAGATGAGTGCACATAAATCACATAATTCACTAGAGATCCAAGAGTTACCAAGACCATTTGGAATCTGGAAGAAATGACACAAGATTCTTCTGAAATGAGTCCTTCCTCAACTTAAGAACTGCATACAACACCAAAGATACGTTCCTTTGAAAAGTTTAAGAAGACTCAGAAAACCTACAAAGAGGTTAAAATTCAGTATAGATACAGGGTCTTGAGGCAAAACAATGACACCCATTTGCCCCGTAGTTGCTTGATTCACTGAGTTTCTTGCCCTTTCTTGCTCCAGAGTCCAGCATTTCCGCACTTGTGTCTCCTGGAAGGTGCACATACTTGATGTAGGTGGGCAAAGTGGAGAGACGGGTATGTTTTAACGGTTCCCTTGATTATTTATTTATTTAGTACATTTCTCTCTCTGTGCCCACACATGCATTTACAGTGTGAAGAGTTGCTGGTTTGTTGGATATTTCAAACTTAACTTGAGCAAAGTACATTGATAGCAGCTGTATCATATTTGGGGCCTTGAATTTAAATTTCATCTGAAGACCCAGTTCCACATTTGGCCAACAAAACCAGGGACACTAATATTTACACTACTGTTTCTACTTATCATTTTTGTGCATGTTTGCCATAAAACTCGAGGACATTTGGATCAAAAACTCATGCAAGATGTTTTAGCACTCATATATTCTCAGTGGCCACTTTATAAGGTACACCGCCACACTTGCTTGTTAATGCAAGTATTTAATCAGCCAATCTTGTGGCAGCAACTCAACACATAACATGCAGATGTGGTCAAGAGGCTCAGTTGTTCATTAGACCAAACAGTATAATGGAGAACAAATGTGATCTAAGTGACCTTGGCTGTGGAGTGATTGTTGGTGCCTGGTGGTGTCTCAGAAACTGCGGATCTCTTGCGATTTTCACACACAGCAGTCTCCAGAGTTTACAGAGAATGGTGCAAAACCATCTAGTGAGTGGTCATTCAGTTAGCAAACATGCCTTGTTAATGAAAGAGGTCAGAGGAAAATGGCCAAACTGGTTCAAGCTGACAGGAAGGTGACGGTAACTCAAATAACCACGCGTCACAACAGTGGTGTGCAGAAGAACATCTCCGAATGCACGGCATATTGAGCCTTGAAGTGGATAGGCTACAGCAGAGGAAGACCACAAACACCACTGAGTGACCATTTTACTAGGCGCAAAGTAGCTGCTGAGTGTATGTTATTTGATAAAGTCCCACATAGGAGATTGGTGGGTAAAATCAAAGCTCAGAGCATCGGGGGAAAGACATTGACATGGATAGAAAACTGGTTGGCAGGCAGAAAGCAAAGGGTAGTGGTGAGTGGGTATTTCTTGGAATGGCAGGTGGTGACTAGTGGGGTGCCACAGGGCTTGGTATTGGGACCACAGCTGTTTACCATTTACATTAACGATTTGGATGAAGGCATTGAAAATAACATCAGCAAATTTGCTGATGATACTAAGCTGGGTGGCAGTGTGACATGTGATGAGGATGTTAGAAGAATTCAGGGTGACTTGGATAGGCTGGGTGAGTGGGCAGATACTTGGCAGATGGCGTTTAATGTGAATAAGTGTGAGGTTATCCACTTTGGGAGTAAGAACAGGAAGGCAGATTATTATCTGAACGGTGTAGAGTTAGGTAAGGGAGAAATACAAAGAGATCTAGGAGTCCTTGTTCATCAGTCACTGAAGGTGAATGAGCAAGTGCAGCAGGCAAAGGGAATTGAGTCCAAGAGCAAGGAAATCCTCTTGCATTTGTACAGAGCCCTGGTGAGACCACACCTGGAGTATTGTGTACAGTTTTGGTCTCCAGGGTTAAGGAGGGACATCCTGGCTGTAGAGGAAGTGCAGTGTAGATTCACAAGGTTATTTCCTGGGATGTCTGAACTGTCTTACGCAGAGAGGTTAGAGAGACTGGGCTTGTACACGCTGGAATTAAGGAGATGGAGAGGGGATCTGATTGAAACATATAAGATTATTAAGGGATTGGACAAGATAGAGGCAGGAAATATGTTCCAGATGCTGGGAGAGTCCAGTACCAGAGGGCATGGTTTGAGAATAAGGGGTAGGTCATTTAGGACAGATTTAAGGAAAAACTTCTTCTCCCAGAGAGTTGTGGGGGTCTGGAATGCACTGCCTCGGAAGGTAGTGGAGGCCAATTCTCTGGATGCTTTCAAGAAGGAGCTAGATAGGTATCTTATGGATAGGGGAATCAAGGGATATGGGGACAAGGCAGGAACCGGGTATTGATAGTAATTGATCAGCCATGATCTCAAAATGGCGGTGCAGGCTCGAAGGGCCGAATGGTCTACTTCTGCACCTATTGTCTATTGTCTATTACCATTCCTTGTGAGCAAGGTATCATAGGTTGCTTCAGATTCAGATTCAAATCAGGTGGTATTTACTTCTTTGAAATATTCAGTACTAGGGTGAGACCATTGCTGACAAGTTTGGCACTTACTGATCCCATTAGTTGCTCTTGAGAAGGTGGTGACGGGCTACTTGAATGGTGAAGTTGCTCCGACTCTACTCTGAAGTTTATGATCACGCAATGGTGAAGATTTTGCAACGTATCTTCTGGCTAGGACAGCGTTTGAAGGGAGCCTGGACACACTGCAGCAATGTTCCTTATTCAAGCTCTGAGTTACCCTAAAATTAAAGAGTAAGCGATTAAGAGTAAGAGTAATGTGAGAGTAAGCGTTCGGCACGGACTAGAAGGGCCGAGATGGCCTGTTTCCGTGCTGTAATTGTTATATGGTTATATGGTTAAAAGTCTTATATTTTAGAGGTGTGGCTGAAGAAAGATTGTGTGTTAATGCACACACTGCATTAATAGAGTGCTAGTGGCTGAGAGACAGAGAGTCATTAAGAGGTAGAATTGATTGCAAATCTCTTGGGTTACTTTATCTAGATGGTGTCAGGTCTTTTTAAAGTTGCTTCATTTTCCTGTGCATTTTGGGTGATGGAGAACTTTTGGAGAATCACTATTTAACATCACCCTCAAAACATCCAGCTTTAGACCTGCTATATAACAATAGTGACAGCCCAGTTCTGTGCAAGGCATAGAATGCTGGATGAACTCAGGTCAAGCAGCATCTACGAAAGGGAATAAACAGTTGATTTGTCAGGCTGAGACCTTTCACCAGGACTGAGCATTCATTCAGTACTAATCCAAAAATGTTGACAGACTAAATAAATTACATTAAATCGGTGTCTGGTGTTAGCCCTTTCATTATATAGTGCAGTAACTTTGGTAACATTACATGGTGTGCTTCTACTTGATGCTCATGTCTATTAGCACATTTCACTGTGTCTTTCACATGTGTCCTAATAATTCAGATCCCCGATGTATTTCCTGGAAAATAATGACTACGATTCTAAAAATACTTTCCCAAGCCAAGCATTAATGAAGGGCATGAAAAGAGACAGCTTACTCTCAGAAAATTAATCATACAAATGAAAGGCGATTTCTTCTGTGACCTTCTTCCTGCACAGTTCCCCTCACCTGAACTCACCAATCGCTTTAATTGCAATCAATACTTGAATTAATCAATTGTCTTCTGAATTTAACTGCCAGATATGTTAACAAGAGGAGCAACAGGAACTTACATGTCTGTCACATTATACATTACCATGGAATGTTCAAATGCACTTTTCAGTTGAGAGTGAAAATTCTAACATCTGCAAATGCTGGAAGTGTGAAATAAAAACAGAAAATGCTCTAAACACTCAGCAAGGTCGTTTCTGACCTGAAATATTAATTTGATTTCTTTATCAGCAGAAGTTGCCAACAGCTTTTGTTTTCAATGCAGGAAAATGAAGTCTGTTTGAAATGTAGCCTTTATGGTGAAGCGAGAAAATTTAACAGGTGAGTTACATTCAACAATGTACTACTAACAGCAGTCTGATTATGTTACAGACAACAGGGTACTGTACTACAAACAACAATCTGATTGAGTTACAGACAACAGGGTACTGTTACCACAAACAGCAGTCTGATTGAGTTACAGACAACAGGGTACTGTACTACAAACAACAGTCTGATTATGTTACAGACAACAGGGTACTGTACTACAAACAACAGTCTGATTGAGTTACAGACAACAGGGTACTGTACTACAAACAACAGTCTGATTGAGTTACAGACAACAGGGTACTGTTACCACAAACAACAGTCTGATTGAGTTACAGACAACAGGGTACTGTTACCACAAACAACAGTCTGATTGAGTTACAGACAACAGGGTACTGTACTACAAACAGCAGTCTGATTGAGTTACATGCATTTAGGTATGACAAACAGCGGTCTGTTGAGTTATGTTGAGTCTGTGCAAATACATCTCCATTAAACAAAAGCATGCACACAGGAGTAGGTTTTACTGGTGTATTCACATCGCACAGAGAGAAAGAGAGAGAGAGAGGAAGTGCAGATTAATACGCATGCGTAGACATCAGAGCAACACACATGGATAAGTTATCAGTCCATACGCAGTGCTAATGGAAGTCATTGCTCTAAAAGAAATATATCCATAGATTTCATTTCCTCCCCCTTTAGATTATTGCAACATAAAACTGTGCATGTACAAAACATTCCATTTCCCTTTTCGCTAACCATATTCCAAAGAAACATGCGTTCACAATAACAGCCCATAACTAACCCCGCTGTACTAAAGATCCAGTCTTTTGGGTAGTGCTCTGTTTCTTTCAGGATAGCACCCCTGGACCTGTGGAGTGGTATCAGGTTTGGCAGGAGTCTTGTCAAAGACAACATTCTCATAGCACCCCTGGACCTGTGGAGTTGTATCAGGTTTGGTAGGTGTTTGGTAAAAGACAACGTTCTCGGTTGCTAGTGTCACATCGGTGTCAGTGACATGATCATCGCTGAGAAGTAAATCTGGTGACTGTAGTGTGTCCATCTTATTGGATACAATCAACTTGGGTGTGGTCTTCGGTTGAGCATCCAATATCTGGTCCACGTGACACCTCCATGTCTGATCTCCAACATCCACTGTGTACATCAGTGGTTCAGTTCTTGTAGCTATCCTACTGAACGTCCACTTGTCTTCTCGGTACGCAAGCACTGGGACTTCCTGTCCAACTTCGAAGCTCCTTGCTGCTTCACTTGACTGAACTGTTTATTCTGCACTTCGCTCTGTAGGTCTGGTTTCAGGTGGTTCATTCAAGATCTCAGATTCCTGATCCTGAAAAGCATTGCAGGTGTTTGATTTGTCATCGCATGGATGGAGCTCTGATACACAAAGAAGTTGTCCACCTTATGCTGTAGAGAAGTTTCCTCCTTGTCCATAGCTTTAATGGACCTCTTGAAGGTTTGGATAAACCCCTTTGTTGCTGGGTTGTGAGGAGCAGACTTGATATGTTTGATGCCATTTTTCTTCATGAGTAGTCTGAACTCTTCTGATGTGTATTGTAGTCTGTTGTCACTCACAATTTGTTCAGATATGCTATTTCTGGCAAAGATAGTCAGAATGGAAACAGTTTATCCTGATGTGGTTGACTTAATTGATATGACCTCAGGCCACTTCAAATGAGCATCCACAGCCATCAGAAACATGTACTGTTTGCCATGGTGATGATGGCCACTCCCACGGGTATAACGGTGCCTGTGGAAGTGCAGTTTGAACTTTTTGGCATCTGAACAGCTTTTGATCAAGTCTTCAATCAGATTATTACTCCCAGCCACTACACGTAGCTCCAAACGAGATTCTTCATCTTGACTGCATCCAGGAGTCCTTCATGCAGATTCTCTAACTCTCTGCTGCACAGTTTAGAGGAAACCACAACATGAGATCCACACATCAGCATTCTTTTACATACCAACTGTTGGTCTCGTCTCACTGAGAACTCTGGAAATGTGAGGTTACCATGGGCAGGTCATTCCTTGTTTCTCTTTGTAGCTCAGAATTTGTTACCGGCAACTGGTCCACCAATGCTCTGTGGGACATGTCTCCTGGGTCACAGGATGAAGACCTTTCATCTTCAGTTGACTATAGTGGAAGACGTGACAAGCCATCTGCGTGGCTGTGTTGTTTGATAACTTGAACTCCATGTCATAAGAGTGGGTTCCTATGAACAGTGTTGTAACCGGGGAGCAGACATCACTGGGATTCCTTTGCTGGGACTGAAAATGTACACAAGGGTCTGTCACTAGTATAAACTTATGTCTATAGAGGTTGTAGTGGAACTTCTTTATTCCCCATACTAGACTAAGGGCCGCTTGGTCGATCTGTGTGTAGTGTGTTTTGTACTTGTCAGTGATCTTGAAGCAAATGCAATCAGATGTTCAGATCCATCTTTCATAATGTGTGACAAAATGGCACCAATACCATAAGGGGACACATCACACACCAGTCTGATGAGCAGAGATGGGTCATATCGGGTGAGCATTTCATTGGATATTATGAGTCTCTTTGTTTCCTTGAATGCTCTTTCACATGTTCCTGACCATTCCCACTTTGTCCCTGTTTGCAACAGTGCACACAATGGGTGCTGCACATTAGCAATGTCTACAAAGCACTGTAGTGGTTTAAAAGGCCCAAGTATGAACTGAGTTGTGACACGTTTTCCAGTTTGGGTGCCTGCAGCACTGCTTCAGTCTTCTCTTGTGATTTATGTTAGCCATGCTTGCCAATTACATGTTCACAATATTAGATTTCATTCTTAAAAACTCCCATTTCTTTCCCTTTGCCCGCAGACCATACTCACTCAGCCTGGTAAGTACTTTACCAGGGACTGGAGGTGCTCTTCATCATTCTTGCCAGTCACAATAATATCATCAAGGTAACATTATGTTCCTGGGTTATCTTGGAGCATTTGCCAAACTGCTGGAGCTGAGGTGATGCCAAAGACAAGATGATTATACTGGAACAGTCCCTTGTGACTGTTGATTGTGAGGAACTTCCTGATTGACTCCTCAGTCGCCATTTGTAGATAGGCTTGTGACAAATAAATCTTTGAAAATCTCTCCCCACCTCCCAACAATGCAAAAGTGTCTTCTATTCACGGCAAGGGATACTGCACAGTATGCAGCACAAGCTTGGTGCTCATCTTGAAATTCCCACATATCTGGCCTTCCCTTTCTTGCCCAGGACAATGGGCATGGCCCAACCACTCCACTCAGTCTTGGTCAGAATGCCAAACGCCTCCAAGCTCTGAAGTTCAGCATCAACTGTAGGATGTGCTTTATGGAATCTTGCTGTTGCTGTTTCATCCAGTTCGATTCTGGCCTTCAAGCCTTTGAGTTTGCCAGTGCCCTTCTCAAATACCTTCTCATTGGCATCAAGCAGCTGTGCCCATCTCTGGTTAGTTCTACCTTTAGACTGCGATTTCCTGTTGATGACACATTGATAACTTTGATTGTGTGCCACCCCAGTTGGATTTTTCTCAACCATTCATGTCCGAAAAGTTCTGGCCCTGCACTTTTTCAACTAGTGAAACTTTAATTGTGGTTCTTGGCCTCCATACATCACATTCACTTTCAGATTGCTTTTGGGAGGCATTTTTTTCTCTGTGTAAGTCTTTAGCATCTCCGAGGTCTTTTCTAATGGTAGTTTTGAAAAACGTCTGTTGCAGTCAGCCTCAGAAATTATAGACAAAGCTGACCCTCTATCCAGTATTTTCAGTTTTACACCAGACACATCTATTGTGATTCATATGATTTTGTGATCTGCTTCAGTGATGCTATTGTCAGGAGTGGACATGGAATGGACTCAAATGCAGGACGCAGACGGGGCTGGATCCCAGAGTCCGGGCAGGACAGGATCCCAGAGTTCAGGCGAGGCAGGACGATTCCAGAGATCAGGTGATGCAGGAGGATCCCAGAGTCCTGGCGAGGCAGGACGATCACAGAGTTCAGGTGAGGCAGGACGATCCCAGAGTTCAGGCGAGGCAGGACTATCTCAGAGTTCAGGCGAGGCAGGAGCAACCCAGAGTTCAGGCGAGGCAGGACGATCCCAGAGTTCAGGCGAGGCAGGAGGATCTGAGTTCAGGCGAGGCAGGACGATCCCAGAGATCAGGCGAGGCAGGACGATCTCAGAGTTCAGGCGAGGCAGGATCATCTCAGAGTTCAGGCGCGGCAGGACGATCGAAGAGTTCAGGCGCGGCAGGAGGATTCCAGAGTTCAGGCGAGGCAGGACGAACCCAGAGTTCAGACGAGGCAGGACGATCCCAGAGTTCAGGCGAGACAGGAGGATCACAGAGTTCAGGCGAGACAGGAGGATCCCAGAGTTCAGGTGAGACAGGAGGATCCCAGAGTTCAGGTGAGGCAGGAGGATCCCAGAGTTCAGATGAGACAGGAGGATCCCAGAGTTCAGATGAGGCAGGACGATCCCAGAGTTCAGGCGAGACAGGACAATCCCAGAGTTCAGGCGAGACAGGAAGATCCCAGAGTTCAGATGAGGCAGGACGATCCCAGAGTTCAGACGAGACAGGACGATCCCAGAGTTCAGACGAGACAGGAAGATCCCAGAGTTCAGATGAGGCAGGACGATCCCAGAGTTCAGGCGAGACAGGACGATCCCAGAGTTCAGACGAGGCAGGGGGATCCCAGAGTTCAGGTGAGGCAGGAGGATCCCAGAATTCAGACGAGGCAGGACGATCCCAGAGTTCAGACAAGGCAGGAGGATCCCAGAGTTAGGGCGAGACAGGAGGATCCCAGAGTTCAGGTGAGGCAGGAGGATCCCAGAGTTAAGACGAGGCAGGACGATCCCAGAGTTCAGACGAGGCAGGAGGATCCCAGAGTTCAGGCGAGGCAGGAGGATCCCAGAGTTCAGGCGAGGCAGGACGATCCCAGAGTTCAGATGAGGCAGGACGATCCCAGAGTTCAGAAGAGGCAGGACGATCCCAGAGTTCAGACGAGGCACGAGGATCCCAGAGTTCAGGCGAGGCAGGACGATCCCAGAGTTCAGACGAGGTAGGAGGATCCCAGAGTTCAGACGAGGCAGGAGGATCTCAGAGTTCAGGCGAGGCAGGACGATCCCAGAGTTCAGACGAGACAGGAGGATCCCAGAGTTCAGGCGAGGCAGGACGATCCCAGAGTTCAGGCGAGGCAGGACAATCCCAGAGTTCAGGCGAGTCAGGATGATCCCAGAGTTCAGACGAGGCAGGAGGATCCCAGAGTTCAGGCGAGGCAGGAGGATCTCAGAGTTCAGGCGAGGGAGGAGGATCCCAGAGTTCAGACGAGGCAGGAGGATCCCAGAGTTCAGACGAGGCAGGAGGATCCCAGAGTTCAGGCGAGACAGGAGGAACCCAGAGTTCAGGCGAGGCAGGAGGATCCCAGACTTCAGGCGAGGCAGGAGGATCTCAGAGTTCAGGCGAGGGAGGAGGATCCCAGAGTTCAGACGAGGCAGGAGGATCCCAGACTTCAGGCGAGGCAGGAGGATCTCAGAGTTCAGGCGAGGGAGGAGGATCCCAGAGTTCAGACGAGGCAGGAGGATCCCAGAGTTCAGACGAGGCAGGAGGATCCCAGAGTTCAGACGAGGCAGGAGGATCCCAGAGTTCAGACGAGGCAGGACGATCCCAGAGTTCAGGTGAGACAGGACGATCCCAGAGTTCAGACAAGGCAGGAGGATCCCAGAGTTCAGGTGAGGCAGGAGGATCCCAGAGTTCAGTCGAGGCAGGACGATCCCAGAGTTCAGGTGAGGCAGGACGATCCCAGAGTTCAGGCGAGACAGGAAGATCCCAGAGTTCAGACGAGGCAGGACGATCCCAGAGTTCAGATGAGAGAGGAGAATCCCAGAGTTCAGTCGAGTCAGGATGATCCCAGAGTTCAGGCAGGATGATCCCAGAGTTCAAGTGAGGCAGGACGATCCCAGAGTTCAGATGAGGCAGGACGATCCCAGAGTTCAGACGAGACAGGAGGGTCCCAGAGTTCAGACGAGGTAGGAGGATCCCAGAGTTCAGACGAGGCAGGAGGATCTCAGAGTTCAGGCGAGGCAGGACGATCCCAGAGTTCAGACGAGACAGGAGGATCCCAGAGTTCAGACGAGGTAGGAGGATCCCAGAGTTCAGGCGAGGCAGGACGATCCCAGAGTTCAGGCGAGGCAGGAGGAACACAGAGTTCAAACGAGGCAGGAGGATCCCAGAGTTCAGGCGAGGCAGGAGGATCCCAGAGTTCAGACGAGGCAGGAGGATCCCAGAGTTCAGGCGAGGTTGGACGAACCCAGAGTTCAGGTGAGGCAGGACGATCCCAGAGTTCAGGCGAGGTTGGACGAACCCAGAGTTCAGGTGAGGCAGGACGATCCCAGAGTTCCGGCGAGGCAGGAGGATCCCAGAGTTCAGGCGAGACAGGAGGATCCCAGAGTACAGGCGAGACAGGAGGATCCCAGAGTTCAGGCGAGACAGGAGGATCCCAGAGTTCAGGTGAGGCAGGAGGATCCGAGAGTTCAGGTGAGGCAGGACGATCCCAGAGTTCAGGCGAGGCAGGACGATCCCAGAGTTCAGACGAGGCAGGGGGATCCCAGAGTTCAGGTGAGGCAGGAGGATCCCAGAATTCAGACGAGGCAGGACGATCCCAGAGTTCAGACAAGGCAGGAGGATCCCAGAGTTAGGGCGAGACAGGAGGATCCCAGAGTTCAGGTGAGGCAGGAGGATCCCAGAGTTAAGACGAGGCAGGACGATCCCAGAGTTCAGACGAGGCAGGAGGATCCCAGAGTTCAGGCGAGGCAGGAGGATCCCAGAGTTCAGGCGAGGCAGGACGATCCCAGAGTTCAGATGAGGCAGGACGATCCCAGAGTTCAGAAGAGGCAGGACGATCCCAGAGTTCAGACGAGGCACGAGGATCCCAGAGTTCAGGCGAGGCAGGACGATCCCAGAGTTCAGACGAGGTAGGAGGATCCCAGAGTTCAGACGAGGCAGGAGGATCTCAGAGTTCAGGCGAGGCAGGACGATCCCAGAGTTCAGACGAGACAGGAGGATCCCAGAGTTCAGGCGAGGCAGGACGATCCCAGAGTTCAGGCGAGGCAGGACAATCCCAGAGTTCAGGCGAGTCAGGATGATCCCAGAGTTCAGACGAGGCAGGAGGATCCCAGAGTTCAGGCGAGGCAGGAGGATCTCAGAGTTCAGGCGAGGGAGGAGGATCCCAGAGTTCAGACGAGGCAGGAGGATCCCAGAGTTCAGACGAGGCAGGAGGATCCCAGAGTTCAGGCGAGACAGGAGGAACCCAGAGTTCAGGCGAGGCAGGAGGATCCCAGACTTCAGGCGAGGCAGGAGGATCTCAGAGTTCAGGCGAGGGAGGAGGATCCCAGAGTTCAGACGAGGCAGGAGGATCCCAGACTTCAGGCGAGGCAGGAGGATCTCAGAGTTCAGGCGAGGGAGGAGGATCCCAGAGTTCAGACGAGGCAGGAGGATCCCAGAGTTCAGACGAGGCAGGAGGATCCCAGAGTTCAGACGAGGCAGGAGGATCCCAGAGTTCAGACGAGGCAGGACGATCCCAGAGTTCAGGTGAGACAGGACGATCCCAGAGTTCAGACAAGGCAGGAGGATCCCAGAGTTCAGGTGAGGCAGGAGGATCCCAGAGTTCAGTCGAGGCAGGACGATCCCAGAGTTCAGGTGAGGCAGGACGATCCCAGAGTTCAGGCGAGACAGGAAGATCCCAGAGTTCAGACGAGGCAGGACGATCCCAGAGTTCAGATGAGAGAGGAGAATCCCAGAGTTCAGTCGAGTCAGGATGATCCCAGAGTTCAGGCAGGATGATCCCAGAGTTCAAGTGAGGCAGGACGATCCCAGAGTTCAGATGAGGCAGGACGATCCCAGAGTTCAGACGAGACAGGAGGGTCCCAGAGTTCAGACGAGGTAGGAGGATCCCAGAGTTCAGACGAGGCAGGAGGATCTCAGAGTTCAGGCGAGGCAGGACGATCCCAGAGTTCAGACGAGACAGGAGGATCCCAGAGTTCAGACGAGGTAGGAGGATCCCAGAGTTCAGGCGAGGCAGGACGATCCCAGAGTTCAGGCGAGGCAGGAGGAACACAGAGTTCAAACGAGGCAGGAGGATCCCAGAGTTCAGGCGAGGCAGGAGGATCCCAGAGTTCAGACGAGGCAGGAGGATCCCAGAGTTCAGGCGAGGTTGGACGAACCCAGAGTTCAGGTGAGGCAGGACGATCCCAGAGTTCAGGCGAGGTTGGACGAACCCAGAGTTCAGGTGAGGCAGGACGATCCCAGAGTTCCGGCGAGGCAGGAGGATCCCAGAGTTCAGGCGAGACAGGAGGATCCCAGAGTACAGGCGAGACAGGAGGATCCCAGAGTTCAGGCGAGACAGGAGGATCCCAGAGTTCAGGTGAGGCAGGAGGATCCGAGAGTTCAGGTGAGGCAGGACGATCCCAGAGTTCAGGCGAGGCAGGAGGATCCCAGAGTTCAGGCGAGGCAAGACGATCCCAGAGTTCAGGCGAGGCAGGACGATCCCAGAGTTCAGGCGAGGCAAGACGATCCCAGAGTTCAGGCGAGGCAGGACGATCCCAGAGTTCCGGCGAGGCAGGAGGATCCCAGAGTTCAGGTGAGGCAGGAGGATCCCAGAGTTCAGGTGAGGCAGGACGATCCCAGAGTTCAGGCGAGGCAGGACGATCCCAGAGTTCCGGCGAGGCAGGAGGATCCCAGAGTTCAGGTGAGGCAGGACGATCCCAGAGTTCAGACGAGACAGGAAGATCCCAGAGTTCAGATGAGGCAGGACGATCACAGAGTTCAGGCGAGACAGGACGATCCCAGAGTTCAGACGAGGCAGGAGGATCCCAGAGTTCAGGTGAGGCAGGAGGATCCCAGAATTCAGACGAGGCAGGACGATCCCAGAGTTCAGACAAGGCAGGAGGATCCCAGAGTTCAGGCGAGACAGGAGGATCCCAGAGTTCAGGCGAGGCAGGACGATCCCAGAGTTCAGATGAGGCAGGACGATCCCAGAGTTCAGAAGAGGCAGGACGATCCCAGAGTTCAGACGAGGCACGAGGATCCCAGAGTTCAGGCGAGGCAGGAGGATCCCAGTTCAGGCGAGGCAGGAGGATCCCAGAGTTCAGGCGAGTCAGGATGATCCCAGAGTTCAGGCGAGGCAGGAGGATCCCAGAGTTCAGGCGAGGGAGGAGGATCCCAGAGTTCAGGCGAGGCAGGATGATCCCAGAGTTCAGGCGAGGGAGGAGGATCCCAGAGTTCAGGTGAGGCAGGAGGATCCCAGAGTTCAGACGAGGCAGGAGGATCCCAGAGTTCAGGCGAGACAGGACGATCCCAGAGTTCAGACGAGGCAGGAGGATCCCAGAGTTCAGGCGAGGCAGGAGGATCCCAGAGTTCAGGCGAGACAGGACGATCCCAGAGTTCAGGCGAGTCAGGATGATCCCAGAGTTCAGACAAGGCAGGAGGATCCCAGAGTTCAGGCGAGGCAGGACGATCCCAGAGTTCAGGCGAGGGAGGAGGATCCCAGAGTTCAGACGAGGCAGGAGGATCCCAGAGTTCAGACGAGGCAGGAGGATCCCAGAGTTCAGGTGAGGCAGGAGGATCCCAGAGTTCAGGCGAGGCAGGACGATCCCAGAGTTCAGGCGAGACAGGAGGAACCCAGAGTTCAGGTGAGGCAGGAGGATCCCAGAGTTCAGACGAGGCAGGACGATCCCAGAGTTCAGACGAGGCAGGACGATCCCAGAGTTCAGGCGAGACAGGACGATCCCAGAGTTCAGACGAGGCAGGAGGATCCCAGAGTTCAGGCGAGGCAGGAGGATCCCAGAGTTCAGTCGAGGCAGGACGATCTCAGAGTTCTGGCAAGTCAGGATGATCCCAGAGTTCAGACGGGGCAGGAGGATCCCAGAGTTCGGGCGAGGCAGGAGGATCCCAGAGTTCAGGCGAGGCAGGAGGATCCCAGAGTTCAGGCGAGGCAGGAGGATCCCAGAGTTCAGGCAAGTCAGGATGATCGCAGAGTTCAGACGAGGCAGGAGGATCCCAGAGTTTAGACGAGGCAGGACGATCCCAGAGTTCAGGTGAGACAGGACGATCCCAGAGTTCAGACGAGGCAGGAGGATCCCAGAGTTCAGGCGAGGCAGGAGGATCCCAGAGTTCAGTCGAGGCAGGATGATATCAGAGTTCAGATGAGGCAGTAGGATCCCAGAGTTCAGACGAGGCAGGACGATCCCAGAGTTCAGACGAGGCAGGACGATCCCAGGGTTCAGACGAGGCAGGAGGATCCCAGAGTTCAGGCGAGGCAGGACGATCTCAGAGTTCAGACGAGGCAGGACGATCCCAGAGTTCAGACGAGGCAGGACGATCCCAGATTTCAGGCGAGGCAGGACGATCCCAGAGTTCAGGCGAGGTAGGACAATCCCAGAGTTCAGGCGAGGCAGGAGCATCCCAGAGTTCAGGCAGGGGGATCCCAGAGTTCAGGCGAGGTAGGACGATTGCAGAGTTCAGCTGAGACAGGAGGATCCCAGAGTTCAGGTGAGGCAGGACGATCCCAGAGTTCAGGCGAGGCAGCAGGATCCCAGAGTTCAGGCGAGGCAGGAGGATCCCAGAGTTCAGTCGAGGCAGGACGATCTCAGAGTTCTGGCAAGGCAGGGGGATCCCAGAGTTCAGGCGAGGCAGGAGGTTCCCAGAGTTCAGTCGAGGCAGGATGATCTCAGAGTTCTGGCAAGGCAGGGGGATCCCAGAGTTCAGGCGAGGCAGGACGATCCCAGAGTTCAGTCGAGGCAGGACGATCTCAGAGTTCTGGCGAGACAGGACGATCCCAGAGTTCAGACGAGGCAGGATGATCCCAGAGTTCAGGCGAGACAGGACGATCCCAGAGTTCAGACGAGGCAGGAGGATCCCAGAGTTCAGGCGAGGCAGGAGGATCCCAGAGTTCAGGCGAGGCAGGAGGATCCCAGAGTTCAGGCGAGACAGGAGGAACCCAGAGTTCAGGTGAGGCAGGAGGATCCCAGAGTTCAGACGAGGCAGGACGATCCCAGAGTTCAGACGAGGCAGGACGATCCCAGAGTTCAGGCGAGACAGGACGATCCCAGTGTTCAGACGAGGCAGGAGGATCCCAGAGTTCAGGCGAGGCAGGAGGATCCCAGAGTTCAGTCGAGGCAGGAGGATCCCAGAGTTCAGTCGAGGCAGGACGATCTCAGAGTTCTGGCAAGGCAGGGGGATCCCAGAGTTCAGGCGATACAGGAGGATCCCAGAGTTCAGTCGAGGCAGGACGATCTCAGAGTTCTGGCAAGGCAGGGGGATCCCAGAGTTCAGGCGAGACAGGATGATCCCAGAGTTCAGACGGGGCAGGAGGATCCCAGAGTTCGGGCGAGGCAGGAGGATCCCAGAGTTCAGGCGAGGCAGGAGGATCCCAGAGTTCAGGCGAGGCAGGAGGATCCCAGAGTTCAGGCAAGTCAGGATGATCGCAGAGTTCAGACGAGGCAGGAGGATCCCAGAGTTTAGACGAGGCAGGACGATCCCAGAGTTCAGGTGAGACAGGACGATCCCAGAGTTCAGACGAGGCAGGAGGATCCCAGAGTTCAGGCGAGGCAGGAGGATCCCAGAGTTCAGTCGAGGCAGGATGATATCAGAGTTCAGATGAGGCAGTAGGATCCCAGAGTTCAGACGAGGCAGGACGATCCCAGAGTTCAGACGAGGCAGGACGATCCCAGGGTTCAGACGAGGCAGGAGGATCCCAGAGTTCAGGCGAGGCAGGACGATCTCAGAGTTCAGACGAGGCAGGACGATCCCAGAGTTCAGACGAGGCAGGACGATCCCAGATTTCAGGCGAGGCAGGACGATGCCAGAGTTCAGGCGAGGTAGGACAATCCCAGAGTTCAGGCGAGGCAGGAGCATCCCAGAGTTCAGGCAGGGGGATCCCAGAGTTCAGGCGAGGTAGGACGATTGCAGAGTTCAGCTGAGACAGGAGGATCCCAGAGTTCAGGTGAGGCAGGACGATCCCAGAGTTCAGGCGAGGCAGCAGGATCCCAGAGTTCAGGCGAGGCAGGAGGATCCCAGAGTTCAGTCGAGGCAGGACGATCTCAGAGTTCTGGCAAGGCAGGGGGATCCCAGAGTTCAGGCGAGGCAGGAGGTTCCCAGAGTTCAGTCGAGGCAGGATGATCTCAGAGTTCTGGCAAGGCAGGGGGATCCCAGAGTTCAGGCGAGGCAGGACGATCCCAGAGTTCAGTCGAGGCAGGACGATCTCAGAGTTCTGGCGAGACAGGACGATCCCAGAGTTCAGACGAGGCAGGACGATCCCAGAGTTCAGGCGAGACAGGACGATCCCAGAGTTCAGACGAGGCAGGAGGATCCCAGAGTTCAGGCGAGGCAGGAGGATCCCAGAGTTCAGGCGAGGCAGGAGGATCCCAGAGTTCAGGCGAGACAGGAGGAACCCAGAGTTCAGGTGAGGCAGGAGGATCCCAGAGTTCAGACGAGGCAGGACGATCCCAGAGTTCAGACGAGGCAGGACGATCCCAGAGTTCAGGCGAGACAGGACGATCCCAGTGTTCAGACGAGGCAGGAGGATCCCAGAGTTCAGGCGAGGCAGGAGGATCCCAGAGTTCAGTCGAGGCAGGAGGATCCCAGAGTTCAGTCGAGGCAGGACGATCTCAGAGTTCTGGCAAGGCAGGGGGATCCCAGAGTTCAGGCGAGACAGGAGGATCCCAGAGTTCAGTCGAGGCAGGACGATCTCAGAGTTCTGGCAAGGCAGGGGGATCCCAGAGTTCAGGCGAGACAGGAGGATCCCAGAGTTCAGTCGAGGCAGGACGATCTCAGAGTTCTGGCAAGGCAGGGGGATCCCAGAGTTCAGGCGAGGCAGGAGGATCCCAGAGTTCAGGCGAGGCAGGAGGATCCCAGAGATCAGGCGAGGCAGGAGGATCCCAGAGTTCAGTTGAGGCAGGACGATCTCAGAGTTCTGGCAAGGCAGGGGGATCCCAGAGTTCAGGAAAGGCAGGACGATCCCAGAGTTCAGACGAGGCAGGACGATCCCAGAGTTCAGACGAGACAGGAGGATCCCAGAGTTCAGGTGAGGCAGGAGGGTCCCAGAGTTCAGACGAGGCAGGACGATCCCAGAGTTCAGACGAGGCAGGAGGATCCCAGAGTTCAGGCGAGGCAGGAGGATCCCAGAGTTCAGGCGAGACAGGAGGATCCCAGAGTTCAGGTGAGGCAGGAGGATCCCAGAGTTCAGACGAGGCAGGACGATCCCAGAGTTCAGACGAGGCAGGACGATCGCAGAGTTCAGGTGAGACAGGACGATCCCAGAGTTCAGACAAGGCAGGAGGATCCCAGAGTTCCGGCGAGGCAGGAGGATCCCAGACTTCAGTCGAGGCAGGACGATCCCAGAGTTCAGACGAGGCAGGAGGATCCCAGAGTTCAGGCGAGGCAGGAAGATCTCAGAGTTCAGGCGAGGCAGGACAATCCCAGAGTTCAGGCGAGACAGGAAGATCCCAGAGTTCAGACGAGGCAGGACGATCCCAGAGTTCAGGCGAGACAGGACGATCCCAGAGTTCAGACGAGGCAGGAGGATCCCAGAGTTCAGGCGAGGCAGGAGGATCCCAGAGTTCAGGCGAGGCAGGAGGATCCCAGAGTTCAGGCGAGACAGGAGGAACCCAGAGTTCAGGCGAGGCAGGAGGATCCCAGACTTCAGGCGAGGCAGGAGGATCTCAGAGTTCAGGCGAGGGAGGAGGATCCCAGAGTTCAGACGAGGCAGGAGGATCCCAGACTTCAGGCGAGGCAGGAGGATCTCAGAGTTCAGGCGAGGGAGGAGGATCCCAGAGTTCAGACGAGGCAGGAGGATCCCAGAGTTCAGACGAGGCAGGAGGATCCCAGAGTTCAGACGAGGCAGGAGGATCCCAGAGTTCAGACGAGGCAGGACGATCCCAGAGTTCAGGTGAGACAGGACGATCCCAGAGTTCAGACAAGGCAGGAGGATCCCAGAGTTCAGGTGAGGCAGGAGGATCCCAGAGTTCAGTCGAGGCAGGACGATCCCAGAGTTCAGGTGAGGCAGGACGATCCCAGAGTTCAGGCGAGACAGGAAGATCCCAGAGTTCAGACGAGGCAGGACGATCCCAGAGTTCAGATGAGAGAGGAGAATCCCAGAGTTCAGTCGAGTCAGGATGATCCCAGAGTTCAGGCAGGATGATCCCAGAGTTCAAGTGAGGCAGGACGATCCCAGAGTTCAGATGAGGCAGGACGATCCCAGAGTTCAGACGAGACAGGAGGGTCCCAGAGTTCAGACGAGGTAGGAGGATCCCAGAGTTCAGACGAGGCAGGAGGATCTCAGAGTTCAGGCGAGGCAGGACGATCCCAGAGTTCAGACGAGACAGGAGGATCCCAGAGTTCAGACGAGGTAGGAGGATCCCAGAGTTCAGGCGAGGCAGGACGATCCCAGAGTTCAGACGAGACAGGAGGATCCCAGAGTTCAGACGAGGTAGGAGGATCCCAGAGTTCAGGCGAGGCAGGACGATCACAGAGTTCAGGCGAGGCAGGAGGAACACAGAGTTCAAACGAGGCAGGAGGATCCCAGAGTTCAGGCGAGGCAGGAGGATCCCAGAGTTCAGACGAGGCAGGAGGATCCCAGAGTTCAGGCGAGGTTGGACGAACCCAGAGTTCAGGTGAGGCAGGACGATCCCAGAGTTCAGGCGAGGTTGGACGAACCCAGAGTTCAGGTGAGGCAGGACGATCCCAGAGTTCCGGCGAGGCAGGAGGATCCCAGAGTTCAGGCGAGACAGGAGGATCCCAGAGTACAGGCGAGACAGGAGGATCCCAGAGTTCAGGCGAGACAGGAGGATCCCAGAGTTCAGGTGAGGCAGGAGGATCCGAGAGTTCAGGTGAGGCAGGACGATCCCAGAGTTCAGGCGAGGCAGGAGGATCCCAGAGTTCAGGCGAGGCAAGACGATCCCAGAGTTCAGGCGAGGCAGGACGATCCCAGAGTTCAGGCGAGGCAAGACGATCCCAGAGTTCAGGCGAGGCAGGACGATCCCAGAGTTCCGGCGAGGCAGGAGGATCCCAGAGTTCAGGTGAGGCAGGAGGATCCCAGAGTTCAGGTGAGGCAGGACGATCCCAGAGTTCAGGCGAGGCAGGACGATCCCAGAGTTCCGGCGAGGCAGGAGGATCCCAGAGTTCAGGTGAGGCAGGACGATCCCAGAGTTCAGACGAGACAGGAAGATCCCAGAGTTCAGATGAGGCAGGACGATCACAGAGTTCAGGCGAGACAGGACGATCCCAGAGTTCAGACGAGGCAGGAGGATCCCAGAGTTCAGGTGAGGCAGGAGGATCCCAGAATTCAGACGAGGCAGGACGATCCCAGAGTTCAGACAAGGCAGGAGGATCCCAGAGTTCAGGCGAGACAGGAGGATCCCAGAGTTCAGGCGAGGCAGGACGATCCCAGAGTTCAGATGAGGCAGGACGATCCCAGAGTTCAGAAGAGGCAGGACGATCCCAGAGTTCAGACGAGGCACGAGGATCCCAGAGTTCAGGCGAGGCAGGAGGATCCCAGTTCAGGCGAGGCAGGAGGATCCCAGAGTTCAGGCGAGTCAGGATGATCCCAGAGTTCAGGCGAGGCAGGAGGATCCCAGAGTTCAGGCGAGGGAGGAGGATCCCAGAGTTCAGGCGAGGCAGGATGATCCCAGAGTTCAGGCGAGGGAGGAGGATCCCAGAGTTCAGGTGAGGCAGGAGGATCCCAGAGTTCAGACGAGGCAGGAGGATCCCAGAGTTCAGGCGAGACAGGACGATCCCAGAGTTCAGACGAGGCAGGAGGATCCCAGAGTTCAGGCGAGGCAGGAGGATCCCAGAGTTCAGGCGAGACAGGACGATCCCAGAGTTCAGGCGAGTCAGGATGATCCCAGAGTTCAGACGAGGCAGGAGGATCCCAGAGTTCAGGCGAGGCAGGACGATCCCAGAGTTCAGGCGAGGGAGGAGGATCCCAGAGTTCAGACGAGGCAGGAGGATCCCAGAGTTCAGACGAGGCAGGAGGATCCCAGAGTTCAGGTGAGGCAGGAGGATCCCAGAGTTCAGGCGAGGCAGGACGATCCCAGAGTTCAGGCGAGACAGGAGGAACCCAGAGTTCAGGTGAGGCAGGAGGATCCCAGAGTTCAGACGAGGCAGGACGATCCCAGAGTTCAGACGAGGCAGGACGATCCCAGAGTTCAGGCGAGACAGGACGATCCCAGAGTTCAGACGAGGCAGGAGGATCCCAGAGTTCAGGCGAGGCAGGAGGATCCCAGAGTTCAGTCGAGGGAGGACGATCTCAGAGTTCTGGCAAGTCAGGATGATCCCAGAGTTCAGACGGGGCAGGAGGATCCCAGAGTTCGGGCGAGGCAGGAGGATCCCAGAGTTCAGGCGAGGCAGGAGGATCCCAGAGTTCAGGCGAGGCAGGAGGATCCCAGAGTTCAGGCAAGTCAGGATGATCGCAGAGTTCAGACGAGGCAGGAGGATCCCAGAGTTTAGACGAGGCAGGACGATCCCAGAGTTCAGGTGAGACAGGACGATCCCAGAGTTCAGACGAGGCAGGAGGATCCCAGAGTTCAGGCGAGGCAGGAGGATCCCAGAGTTCAGTCGAGGCAGGATGATATCAGAGTTCAGATGAGGCAGGAGGATCCCAGAGTTCAGACGAGGCAGGACGATCCCAGAGTTCAGACGAGGCAGGACGATCCCAGGGTTCAGACGAGGCAGGAGGATCCCAGAGTTCAGGCGAGGCAGGACGATCTCAGAGTTCAGACGAGGCAGGACGATCCCAGAGTTCAGACGAGGCAGGACGATCCCAGATTTCAGGCGAGGCAGGACGATCCCAGAGTTCAGGCGAGGTAGGACAATCCCAGAGTTCAGGCGAGGCAGGAGCATCCCAGAGTTCAGGCAGGGGGATCCCAGAGTTCAGGCGAGGTAGGACGATTGCAGAGTTCAGCTGAGACAGGAGGATCCCAGAGTTCAGGTGAGGCAGGACGATCCCAGAGTTCAGGCGAGGCAGCAGGATCCCAGAGTTCAGGCGAGGCAGGAGGATCCCAGAGTTCAGTCGAGGCAGGACGATCTCAGAGTTCTGGCAAGGCAGGGGGATCCCAGAGTTCAGGCGAGGCAGGAGGTTCCCAGAGTTCAGTCGAGGCAGGATGATCTCAGAGTTCTGGCAAGGCAGGGGGATCCCAGAGTTCAGGCGAGGCAGGACGATCCCAGAGTTCAGTCGAGGCAGGACGATCTCAGAGTTCTGGCGAGACAGGACGATCCCAGAGTTCAGACGAGGCAGGACGATCCCAGAGTTCAGGCGAGACAGGACGATCCCAGAGTTCAGACGAGGCAGGAGGATCCCAGAGTTCAGGCGAGGCAGGAGGATCCCAGAGTTCAGGCGAGGCAGGAGGATCCCAGAGTTCAGGCGAGACAGGAGGAACCCAGAGTTCAGGTGAGGCAGGAGGATCCCAGAGTTCAGACGAGGCAGGACGATCCCAGAGTTCAGACGAGGCAGGACGATCCCAGAGTTCAGGCGAGACAGGACGATCCCAGTGTTCAGACGAGGCAGGAGGATCCCAGAGTTCAGGCGAGGCAGGAGGATCCCAGAGTTCAGTCGAGGCAGGAGGATCCCAGAGTTCAGTCGAGGCAGGACGATCTCAGAGTTCTGGCAAGGCAGGGGGATCCCAGAGTTCAGGCGAGACAGGAGGATCCCAGAGTTCAGTCGAGGCAGGACGATCTCAGAGTTCTGGCAAGGCAGGGGGATCCCAGAGTTCAGGCGAGACAGGAGGATCCCAGAGTTCAGTCGAGGCAGGACGATCTCAGAGTTCTGGCAAGGCAGGGGGATCCCAGAGTTCAGGCGAGGCAGGAGGATCCCAGAGTTCAGGCGAGGCAGGAGGATCCCAGAGTTCAGGCGAGGCAGGAGGATCCCAGAGTTCAGTTGAGGCAGGACGATCTCAGAGTTCTGGCAAGGCAGGGGGATCCCAGAGTTCAGGAAAGGCAGGACGATCCCAGAGTTCAGACGAGGCAGGACGATCCCAGAGTTCAGACGAGACAGGAGGATCCCAGAGTTCAGGTGAGGCAGGAGGGTCCCAGAGTTCAGACGAGGCAGGACGATCCCAGAGTTCAGACGAGGCAGGAGGATCCCAGAGTTCAGGCGAGGCAGGAGGATCCCAGAGTTCAGGCGAGACAGGAGGATCCCAGAGTTCAGGTGAGGCAGGAGGATCCCAGAGTTCAGACGAGGCAGGACGATCCCAGAGTTCAGACGAGGCAGGACGATCGCAGAGTTCAGGTGAGACAGGACGATCCCAGAGTTCAGATAAGGCAGGAGGATCCCAGAGTTCCGGCGAGGCAGGAGGATCCCAGACTTCAGTCGAGGCAGGACGATCCCAGAGTTCAGACGAGGCAGGAGGATCCCAGAGTTCAGGCGAGGCAGGAAGATCTCAGAGTTCAGGCGAGGCAGGACAATCCCAGAGATCAGGCGAGGCAGGATGATCCCAGAGATCAGACGAGGCAGGACGATCCCAGAGTTCAGACGAGGCAGGACGATCCCAGATTTCAGGCGAGGCAGGACGATCCCAGAGTTCAGGCGAGGCAGGACGATCCCAGAGTTCAGGTAAGGCAGGACGATCCCAGAGTTCAGGCGAGGCAGGACAATCCCAGAGTTCAGGCGAGGCAGGAGCATCCCAGAGTTCAGGCAGGGGGATACCAGAGTTCAGGCGGGGCAGGACGATCCCAGAGTTCAGGCGAGGCAGCAGGATCACAGAGTTCAAACGAGGCAGGAGGATCCCAGAGTTCAGGCGAAGGGAGGAGGATCCCAGAGTTCAGGCGAGGCAGGACAATCCCAGAGTTCAGGCGAGGCAGGACGATCCCAGAGTTCAGGCGAGACAGGACAATCCCAGAGTTCAGGTGAGACAGGAGGATCCCAGAGTACAGGCGAGGCAGGACGATCTCAGAGTTCAGGCGAGACAGGACGATCCCAGAGTTCAGGTGAGGCAGGACGATCCCAGAGTTCAGGCGAGACAGGAAGATCCCAGAGTTCAGACGAGGCAGGACGATCCCAGAGTTCAGATGAGAGAGGAGAATCCCAGAGTTCAGTCGAGTCAGGATGATCCCAGAGTTCAGACGAGGCAGGACGATCCCAGAGTTCAGATGAGAGAGGAGAATCCCAGAGTTCAGTCGAGGCAGGATGATCCCAGAGTTCAAGTGAGGCAGGACGATCCCAGAGTTCAGATGAGGCAGGACGATCCCAGAGTTCAGACGAGACAGGAGGGTCCCAGAGTTCAGACGAGGTAGGAGGATCCCAGAGTTCAGACGAGGCAGGACGATCCCAGAGTTCAGACGAGACAGGAGGATCCCAGAGTTCAGACGAGGCAGGAGGATCCCAGAGTTCAGACGAGGCAGGAGGATCCCAGAGTTCAGATGAGGCAGGACGATCCCAGAGTTCAGACGAGGCAGGAGGATCCCAGAGTTCAGGCGAGTCAGGAGGATCCCAGAGTTCAGGCGAGGCAGGACGATCCCAGAGTTCAGGCGAGGGAGGAGGATCCCAGAGTTCAGACGAGGCAGGAGGATCCCAGAGTTCAGACGAGGCAGGAGGATCCCAGAGTTCAGGCGAGACAGGAGGAACCCAGAGTTCAGGTGAGGCAGGAGAATCCCAGAGTTCAGACGAGGCAGGACGATCCCAGAGTTCAGATGAGGCAGGACGATCCCAGAGTTCAGACGAGGCAGGAGGATCCCAGAGTTCAGACGAGGCAGGAGGATCCCAGAGTTCAGATGAGGCAGGACGATCCCAGAGTTCAGACGAGGCAGGAGGATCCCAGAGTTCAGGCGAGTCAGGAGGATCCCAGAGTTCAGGCGAGGCAGGACGATCCCAGAGTTCAGGCGAGGGAGGAGGATCCCAGAGTTCAGACGAGGCAGGAGGATCCCAGAGTTCAGACGAGGCAGGAGGATCCCAGAGTTCAGGCGAGACAGGAGGAACACAGAGTTCAGACGAGGCAGGACGATCCCAGAGATCAGACGAGGCAGGACGATCCCAGAGTTCAGGCGAGACAGGACGATCCCAGAGTTCAGACGAGGCAGGAGGATCCCAGAGTTCAGGCGAGGCAGGAGGATCCCAGAGTTCAGACGAGGCAGGACGAACCTGGAGTTCAGGCGAGGCAGGACGATCCCAGAGTTCAGACAAGGCAGGAGGATCCCAGAGTTCAGACGAGGCAGGACGATCGCAGAGTTCAGGTGAGACAGGACGATCCCAGAGTTCAGACAAGGCAGGAGGATCCCAGAGTTCCGGCGAGGCAGGAGGATCCCAGAGTTCAGTCGAGGCAGGACGATCCCAGAGTTCAGACGAGGCAGGAGGATCCCAGAGTTCAGGCGAGGCAGGAAAATCTCAGAGTTCAGGCGAGGCAGGACAATCCCAGAGATCAGGCGAGGCAGGATGATCCCAGAGATCAGACGAGGCAGGACGATCCCAGAGTTCAGACGAGGCAGGACGATCCCAGATTTCAGGCGAGGCAGGACGATCCCAGAGTTCAGGCGAGGCAGGACGATCCCAGAGTTCAGGTAAGGCAGGACGATCCCAGAGTTCAGGCGAGGCAGGACAATCCCAGAGTTCAGGCGAGGCAGGAGCATCCCAGAGTTCAGGCAGGGGGATACCAGAGTTCAGGCGGGGCAGGACGATCCCAGAGTTCAGGCGAGGCAGCAGGATCACAGAGTTCAAACGAGGCAGGAGGATCCCAGAGTTCAGGCGAAGGGAGGAGGATCCCAGAGTTCAGGCGAGGCAGGACAATCCCAGAGTTCAGGCGAGGCAGGACGATCCCAGAGTTCAGGCGAGACAGGACAATCCCAGAGTTCAGGTGAGACAGGAGGATCCCAGAGTACAGGCGAGGCAGGACGATCTCAGAGTTCAGGCGAGACAGGACGATCCCAGAGTTTAGGTGAGGCAGGACGATCCCAGAGTTCAGGCGAGACAGGAAGATCCCAGAGTTCAGACGAGGCAGGACGATCCCAGAGTTCAGATGAGAGAGGAGAATCCCAGAGTTCAGTCGAGTCAGGATGATCCCAGAGTTCAGAAGAGGCAGGACGATCCCAGAGTTCAGACGAGGCACGAGGATCCCAGAGTTCAGGCGAGGCAGGAGGATCCCAGTTCAGGCGAGGCAGGAGGATCCCAGAGTTCAGGCGAGTCAGGATGATCTCAGAGTTCAGGCGAGGCAGGAGGATCCCAGAGTTCAGGCGAGGGAGGAGGATCCCAGAGTTCAGACGAGGCAGGAGGATCCCAGAGTTCAGGCGAGGCAGGACGATCCCAGAGTTCAGGCGAGGGAGGAGGATCCCAGAGTTCAGGTGAGGCAGGAGGATCCCAGAGTTCAGACGAGGCAGGAGGATCCCAGAGTTCAGGCGAGAGAGGACGATCCCAGAGTTCAGACGAGGCAGGAGGATCCCAGAGTTCAGGCGAGGCAGGAGGATCCCAGAGTTCAGGCGAGACAGGACGATCCCAGAGTTCAGGCGAGTCAGGATGATCCCAGAGTTCAGACGAGGCAGGAGGATCCCAGAGTTCAGGCGAGGCAGGACGATCCCAGAGTTCAGGCGAGGGAGGAGGATCCCAGAGTTCAGACGAGGCAGGAGGATCCCAGAGTTCAGACGAGGCAGGAGGATCCCAGAGTTCAGGTGAGGCAGGAGGATCCCAGAGTTCAGGCGAGGCAGGACGATCCCAGAGTTCAGGCGAGACAGGAGGAACCCAGAGTTCAGGTGAGGCAGGAGGATCCCAGAGTTCAGACGAGGCAGGACGATCCCAGAGTTCAGACGAGGCAGGACGATCCCAGAGTTCAGGCGAGACAGGACGATCCCAGAGTTCAGACGAGGCAGGAGGATCCCAGAGTTCAGGCGAGGCAGGAGGATCCCAGAGTTCAGTCGAGGCAGGACGATCTCAGAGTTCAGGCGAGGCAGGAGGATCCCAGAGTTCAGGCGAGGCAGGAGGATTCCAGAGTTCAGGCAAGTCAGGATGATCGCAGAGTTCAGACGAGGCAGGAGGATCCCAGAGTTTAGACGAGGCAGGACGATCCCAGAGTTCAGGTGAGACAGGACGATCCCAGAGTTCAGACGAGGCAGGAGGATCCCAGAGTTCAGGCGAGGCAGGAGGATCCCAGAGTTCAGTCGAGGCAGGATGATATCAGAGTTCAGATGAGGCAGGAGGATCCCAGAGTTCAGACGAGGCAGGACGATCCCAGAGTTCAGACGAGGCAGGACGATCCCAGGGTTCAGACGAGGCAGGAGGATCCCAGAGTTCAGGCGAGGCAGGTCGATCTCAGAGTTCAGACGAGGCAGGACGATCCCAGAGTTCAGACGAGGCAGGACGATCCCAGATTTCAGGCGAGGCAGGACGATCCCAGAGTTCAGGCGAGGCAGGACAATCCCAGAGTTCAGGCGAGGCAGGAGCATCCCAGAGTTCAGGCAGGGGGATCCCAGAGTTCAGGCGAGGTAGGACGATTGCAGAGTTCAGCTGAGACAGGAGGATCCCAGAGTTCAGGTGAGGCAGGACGATCCCAGAGTTCAGGTGAGGCAGGACGATCCCAGAGTTCAGGCGAGGCAGCAGGATCCCAGAGTTCAGGCGAGGCAGGAGGATCCCAGAGTTCAGTCGAGGCAGGACGATCTCAGAGTTCTGGCAAGGCAGGGGGATCCCAGAGTTCAGGCGAGGCAGGAGGATCCCAGAGTTCAGTCGAGGCAGGATGATCTCAGAGTTCTGGTAAGGCAGGGGGATCCCAGAGTTCAGGCGAGGCAGGACGATCCCAGAGTTCAGTCGAGGCAGGACGATCTCAGAGTTCTGGCGAGACAGGACGATCCCAGAGTTCAGACGAGGCAGGACGATCCCAGAGTTCAGGCGAGACAGGACGATCCCAGAGTTCAGACGAGGCAGGAGGATCCCAGAGTTCAGGTGAGGTAGGAGGATCCCAGAGTTCAGGCGAGGCAGGAGGATCCCAGAGTTCAGGCGAGACAGGAGGAACCCAGAGTTCAGGTGAGGCAGGAGGATCCCAGAGTTCAGACGAGGCAGGACGATCCCAGAGTTCAGACGAGGCAGGACGATCCCAGAGTTCAGGCGAGACAGGACGATCCCAGAGTTCAGACGAGGCAGGAGGATCCCAGAGTTCAGGCGAGGCAGGAGGATCCCAGAGTTCAGTCGAGGCAGGAGGATCCCAGAGTTCAGTCGAGGCAGGACGATCTCAGAGTTCTGGCAAGGCAGGGGGATCCCAGAGTTCAGGCGAGACAGGAGGATCCCAGAGTTCAGTCGAGGCAGGACAATCTCAGAGTTCTGGCAAGGCAGGGGGATCCCAGAGTTCAGGCGAGACAGGAGGATCCCAGAGTTCAGTCGAGGCAGGACGATCTCAGAGTTCTGGCAAGGCAGGGGGATCCCAGAGTTCAGGCGAGGCAGGAGGATCCCAGAGTTCAGGCGAGGCAGGAGGATCCCAGAGTTCAGGCGAGGCAGGAGGATCCCAGAGTTCAGTTGAGGCAGGACGATCTCAGAGTTCTGGCAAGGCAGGGGGATCCCAGAGTTCAGGAAAGGCAGGACGATCCCAGAGTTCAGACGAGGCAGGACGATCCCAGAGTTCAGACGAGACAGGAGGATCCCAGAGTTCAGGTGAGGCAGGAGGGTCCCAGAGTTCAGACGAGGCAGGACTATCCCAGAGTTCAGACGAGGCAGGAGGATCCCAGAGTTCAGGCGAGGCAGGAGGATCCCAGAGTTCAGGCGAGACAGGAGGATCCCAGAGTTCAGGTGAGGCAGGAGGATCCCAGAGTTCAGACGAGGCAGGACGATCCCAGAGTTCAGACGAGGCAGGACGATCGCAGAGTTCAGGTGAGACAGGACGATCCCAGAGTTCAGACAAGGCAGGAGGATCCCAGAGTTCCGGCGAGGCAGGAGGATCCCAGACTTCAGTCGAGGCAGGACGATCCCAGAGTTCAGACGAGGCAGGAGGATCCCAGAGTTCAGGCGAGGCAGGAAGATCTCAGAGTTCAGGCGAGGCAGGACAATCCCAGAGATCAGGCGAGGCAGGATGATCCCAGAGATCAGACGAGGCAGGACGATCCCAGAGTTCAGACGAGGCAGGACGATCCCAGATTTCAGGCGAGGCAGGACGATCCCAGAGTTCAGGCGAGGCAGGACGATCCCAGAGTTCAGGTAAGGCAGGACGATCCCAGAGTTCAGACGAGGCAGGAGGATCCCAGAGTTCAGATGAGGCAGGACGATCCCAGAGTTCTGGCAAGGCAGGGGGATCCCAGAGTTCAGGCGAGGCAGGAGGATCCCAGAGTTCAGACGAGGCAGGACGAACCTGGAGTTCAGGCGAGGCAGGACGATCCCAGAGTTCAGACAAGGCAGGAGGATCCCAGAGTTCAGACGAGGCAGGGGGATCCCAGAGTTCAGGTGAGACAGGACGATCCCAGAGTTCAGACAAGGCAGGAGGATCCCAGAGTTCCGGCGAGGCAGGAGGATCCCAGAGTTCAGTCGAGGCAGGACGATCCCAGAGTTCAGACGAGGCAGGAGGATCCCAGAGTTCAGGCGAGGCAGGACGATCCCAGAGTTCAGGCGAGGGAGGAGGATCCCAGAGTTCAGACGAGGCAGGAGGATCCCAGAGTTCAGGCGAGGCAGGAGGATCCCAGAGTTCAGACGAGGCAGGACGAACCTGGAGTTCAGGCGAGGCAGGACGATCCCAGAGTTCAGACAAGGCAGGAGGATCCCAGAGTTCAGACGAGGCAGGACGATCGCAGAGTTCAGGTGAGACAGAACGATCCCAGAGTTCAGACGAGGCAGGAGGATCCCAGAGTTCAGGCGAGGCAGGAAGATCTCAGAGTTCAGGCGAGGCAGGACAATCCCAGAGATCAGGCGAGGCAGGATGATCCCAGAGATCAGACGAGGCAGGACGATCCCAGAGTTCAGACGAGGCAGGACGATCCCAGATTTCAGGCGAGGCAGGACGATCCCAGAGTTCAGGCGAGGCAGGACGATCCCAGAGTTCAGGTAAGGCAGGACGATCCCAGAGTTCAGGCGAGGCAGGACAATCCCAGAGTTCAGGCGAGGCAGGAGCATCCCAGAGTTCAGGCAGGGGGATACCAGAGTTCAGGCGGGGCAGGACGATCCCAGAGTTCAGGCGAGGCAGCAGGATCACAGAGTTCAAACGAGGCAGGAGGATCCCAGAGTTCAGGCGAGGCAGGAAGATCTCAGAGTTCAGGCGAGGCAGGACAATCCCAGAGATCAGGCGAGGCAGGATGATCCCAGAGATCAGACGAGGCAGGACGATCCCAGAGTTCAGACGAGGGAGGACGATCCCAGATTTCAGGCGAGGCAGGACGATCCCAGAGTTCAGGCGAGGCAGGACGATCCCAGAGTTCAGGTAAGGCAGGACGATCCCAGAGTTCAGGCGAGGCAGGACAATCCCAGAGTTCAGGCGAGGCAGGAGCATCCCAGAGTTCAGGCAGGGGGATACCAGAGTTCAGGCGGGGCAGGACGATCCCAGAGTTCAGGCGAGGCAGGACGATCCCAGAGTTCAGACGAGACAGGAGGATCCGAGAGTTCAGACGAGGCAGGAGGATCCCAGAGTTCAGGCGAGGCAGGACGATCCCAGAGTTCAGGCGAGGCAGGAGGAACTCAGAGTTCAAACGAGGCAGGAGGATCCCAGAGTTCAGGCGAGGCAGGAGGATCCCAGAGTTCAGACGAGGCAGGACGAACCTGGAGTTCAGGCGAGGCAGGACGAACCCGGAGTTCAGGCGAGGTTGGACGAACCCAGAGTTCCGGCTAGGCAGGAGTATCCCAGAGTACAGACGAGACAGTAGGATCCCAGAGTTCAGGCGAGGCAGGAGGATCCCAGAGTTCCGATGAGGCAGGGATGCAGGAGGATCCCAGAGTTCCGATGAGGCAGGACGATCCCAGAGTTCAGGCGAGGTTGGACGAACACTGAGTTACGGCGAGGCAGGAGTATCCCAGAGTTCAGGCGAGGCAGGACGATCCCAGAGTTCAGACGATGCAGGAGGATCCCAGAGTTTAGGCAGGACGATCCCAGAGTTCAGGCGAGACAGGAGGAACCCAGAGTTCAGGTGAGGCAGGAGGATCCCAGAGTTCAGGCGAGACAGGACGATCCCAGAGTTCAGACGAGGCAGGAGGATCCCAGAGTTCAGGCGAGGCAGGAGGATCCCAGAGTTCAGGCGAGTCAGGAGGATCCCAGAGTTCAGGCGAGGCAGGACGATCCCAGAGTTCAGGCGAGGGAGGAGGATCCCAGAGTTCAGACGAGGCAGGAGTATCCCAGAGTTCAGACGAGGCAGGAGGATCCCAGAGTTCAGGCGAGACAGGAGGATCCCAGAGTTCAGACGAGGCAGGACGATCCCAGAGTTCAGGCGAGGCAGGAGGAACACAGAGTTCAGACGAGGCAGGACGATCCCAGAGTTCAGACGAGGCAGGACGATCCCAGAGTTCAGGCGAGACAGGACGATCCCAGAGTTCAGACGAGGCAGGACGATCCCAGAGTTCAGGCGAGGCAGGAGGAACACAGAGTTCAAACGAGGCAGGAGGATCCCAGAGTTCAGGCGAGGCAGGAGGATCCCAGAGTTCAGACGAGGCAGGACGAACCTGGAGTTCAGGCGAGGCAGGACGATCCCAGAGTTCAGACGAGACAGGAAGATCCCAGAGTTCAGACGAGGCAGGACGATCCCAGAGTTCAGATGAGAGAGGAGAATCCCAGAGTTCAGGCGAGACAGGAGGGTCCCAGAGTTCAGACGAGGTAGGAGGATCCCAGAGTTCAGACGAGGCAGGAGGATCTCAGAGTTCAGGCGAGGCAGGACGATCCCAGAGTTCAGACGAGACAGGAGGATCCGAGAGTTCAGACGAGGCAGGAGGATCCCAGAGTTCAGGCGAGGCAGGACGATCCCAGAGTTCAGGCGAGGCAGGAGGAACTCAGAGTTCAAACGAGGCAGGAGGATCCCAGAGTTCAGGCGAGGCAGGAAGATCCCAGAGTTCAGACGAGGCAGGACGAACCTGGAGTTCAGGCGAGGCAGGACGAACCCGGAGTTCAGGCGAGGTTTGACGAACCCAGAGTTCTGGCGAGGCAGGAGTATCCCAGAGTACAGACGAGACAGTAGGATCCCAGAGTTCAGGCGAGGCAGGAGGATCCCAGAGTTCCGATGAGGCAGGGATGCAGGAGGATCCCAGAGTTCCGATGAGGCAGGACGATCCCAGAGTTCAGGCGAGGTTGGACGAACACTGAGTTACGGCGAGGCAGGAGTATCCCAGAGTTCAGGCGAGACAGGACGATCCCAGAGTTCAGACGAGGCAGGGGGATCCTAGAGTTCAGGCGAGGCAGGAGGATCCCAGAGTTCAGTCGAGGCAGGACGATCTCAGAGTTCTGGCAAGGCAGGGGGATCCCAGAGTTCAGGCGAGGCAGGAGGATCCCAGAGTTCAGTCGAGGCAGGACGATCTCAGAGTTCTGGCAAGGCAGGACGATCCCAGAGTTCAGACGAGGCAGGATGATCCCAGAGTTCAGACGAGGCAGGAGGATCCCAGAGTTCAGGCGAGGCAGGAGGATCACAGAGTTCAGGCGAGGCAGGAGGATCCCAGAGTTCAGGTGAGGCAGGAGGATCCCAGAGTTCAGGCGAGGCAGGAGGATCCCAGAGTTCAGGTGAGGCAGGAGGATCCCAGAGTTCAGACGAGACAGTAGGATCCCAGAGTTCAGACGAGGCAGGACGATCCCAGAGTTCAGACGAGGCAGGACGATCCCAGAGTTCAGGTGAGACAGGACGATCCCAGAGTTCAGACAAGGCAGGAGGATCCCAGAGTTCAGGCGAGGCAGGAGGATCCCAGAGTTCAGGCGAGGCAGGAGGATCCCAGAGTTCAGACGAGGCAGGACGAACCTGGAGTTCAGGCGAGGCAGGACGATCCCAGAGTTCAGACGAGACAGGAAGATCCCAGAGTTCAGACGAGGCAGGACGATCCCAGAGTTCAGATGAGAGAGGAGAATCCCAGAGTTCAGGCGAGACAGGAGGGTCCCAGAGTTCAGACGAGGTAGGAGGATCCCAGAGTTCAGACGAGACAGGAAGATCCCAGAGTTCAGACGAGGCAGGACGATCCCAGAGTTCAGATGAGAGAGGAGAATCCCAGAGTTCAGACGAGACAGGAGGATCCGAGAGTTCAGACGAGGCAGGAGGATCCCAGAGTTCAGGCGAGGCAGGACGATCCCAGAGTTCAGGCGAGGCAGGAGGAACTCAGAGTTCAAACGAGGCAGGAGGATCCCAGAGTTCAGGCGAGGCAGGAGGATCCCAGAGTTCAGACGAGGCAGGACGAACCTGGAGTTCAGGCGAGGCAGGACGAACCCGGAGTTCAGGCGAGGTTGGACGAACCCAGAGTTCCGGCGAGGCAGGAGTATCCCAGAGTACAGACGAGACAGTAGGATCCCAGAGTTCAGGCGAGGCAGGAGGATCCCAGAGTTCCGATGAGGCAGGGATGCAGGAGGATCCCAGAGTTCCGATGAGGCAGGACGATCCCAGAGTTCAGGCGAGGTTGGACGAACACTGAGTTACGGTGAGGCAGGAGTATCCCAGAGTTCAGGCGAGGCAGGACGATCCCAGAGTTCAGACGATGCAGGAGGATCCCAGAGTTTAGGCAGGACGATCTCAGAGTTCAGGCGAGACAGGAGGAACCCAGAGTTCAGGTGAGGCAGGAGGATCCCAGAGTTCAGACGAGGCAGGACGATCCCAGAGTTCAGACAAGGCAGGACGATCCCAGAGTTCAGGCGAGACAGGACGATCCCAGAGTTCAGACGAGGCAGGAGGATCCCAGAGTTCAGGCGAGGCAGGAGGATCCCAGAGTTCAGTCGAGGCAGGACGATCTCAGAGTTCTGGCAAGGCAGGGGGATCCCAGAGTTCAGGCGAGGCAGGAGGATCCCAGAGTTCAGTCGAGGCAGGACGATCTCAGAGTTCTGGCAAGGCAGGACGATCCCAGAGTTCAGACGAGGCAGGATGATCCCAGAGTTCAGACGAGGCAGGAGGATCCCAGAGTTCAGGCGAGGCAGGAGGATCACAGAGTTCAGGCGAGGCAGGAGGATCCCAGAGTTCAGGTGAGGCAGGAGGATCCCAGAGTTCAGGCGAGGCAGGAGGATCTCAGAGTTCAGGCGAGGCAGGACGATCCCAGAGATCAGGCGAGGCAGGATGATCCCAGAGATCAGACGAGGCAGGACGATCCCAGAGTTCAGACGAGGCAGGACGATCCCAGATTTCAGGCGAGGCAGGACGATCCCAGAGTTCAGGCGAGGCAGGACGATCCCAGAGTTCAGGTAAGGCAGGACGATCGCAGAGTTCAGGCGAGGCAGAACAATCCCAGAGTTCAGGCGAGGCAGGAGCATCCCAGAGTTCAGATGAGAGAGGAGAATCCCAGAGTTCAGGCGAGTCAGGATGGTCCCAGAGTTCAGGCAGGATGATCCCAGAGTTCATGTGAGGCAGGACGATCCCAGAGTTCAGATGAGGCAGGACGATCCCAGAGTTCAGACGAGACAGGCCGGTCCCAGAGTTCAGACGAAGTAGGAGGAACCCAGAGTTCAGACGAGGCAGGAGGATCTCAGAGTTCTGGCGAGGCAGGACGATCCCAGAGTTCAGACGAGACAGGAGGATCCGAGAGTTCAGACGAGGCAGGAGGATCCCAGAGTTCAGGCGAGGCAGGACGATCCCAGAGTTCAGGCGAGGCAGGAGGAACACAGAGTTCAAACGAGGCAGGAGGATCCCAGAGTTCAGGCGAGGCAGGAGGATCCCAGAGTTCAGACGAGGCAGGAGGATCCCAGAGTTCAGACGAGGCAGGACGAACCTGGAGTTCAGGCGAGGCAGGACGATCCCAGAGTTCAGGCGAGGTTGGACGTACCCAGAGTTCAGGTGAGGCAGGACGATCCCAGAGTTCAGGCGAGGCAGGACGATCCCAGAGTTCAGGCGAGGCAGGACGATCCCAGAGTTCCGGCGAGGCAGGAGGATCCCAGAGTTCAGACGAGACAGTAGGATCCCAGAGTTCAGGTGAGGCAGGACGATCTCAGAGTTCAGGCGAGGCAGGAGAATCCCAGAGTTCAGGCGAGGCAGGATGATTTCAGAGTTCAGGCGAGACAGGAGGATCCCAGAGTTCAGGCGAGGCAGGACGATCCCAGAGGTTAGACGAGGCAGGACGATCCCAGAGTTCAGACGAGGCAGGACGATCTCAGAGTTCAGGCGAGGCAGGACGATCCCAGAGTTCAGGCAGGATGATCCCAGAGTTCAAGTGAGGCAGGACGATCTCAGAGTTCAGGCGAGGCAGGAGGATCCCAGAGTTCAGGCAGGACAATCCCAGAGTTCAGGCAGGACGATCTCAGAGTTCAGGCGAGGCAGGAGGATCTCAGAGTTCAGGCGAGGCAGGACGATCCCAGAGTTCAGGCGAGACAAGACGATCCCAGAGTTGAGGCGAGGCAGGAGGATCCCAGACTTAAGACGAGGCAGGACGATCCCAGAGTTCAGGCGAGACAGGACGATCCCAGAGTTCAGACGAGGCAGGACAATCTCAGAGTTCAGGCGATTCAGGACGATCCCAGAGTTCAAGTGAGGCAGGACGATCCCAGAGTTCAGATGAGACAGGAGAATCCCAGAGTTCAGGTGAGGCAGGACGATCCCAGAGTTCAGGCGAGGCAGGACGATCCCAGATTTCAGGTGAGACAGGAGGATCCCAGAATTCAGACGAGACAGGAGGATCCCAGAGTTCAGAAGAGGCAGGACGATCACAGAGTTCAGGCGAGGCAGGACGATCCAGGAGTTCAGGCAGGATGATCCCAGAGTTCAGGCGATACAGGACGATCCCAGAGTTCAGGCGAGGCAGGACGATCCCAGAGTTCAGGCGATGCAGGAGGATCCCAGAGCTCAGACGAGGCAGGACGATCTCAGAGTTCAGGCGAGGCAGGACGATCCCAGAGATCAGGCAGGACGATCCCAGAGTTCAGGCGAGGCAGGCGGATCTCAGAGTTCAGGCGAGGCAGGAGGATCCCAGAGTTCAGGTGAGGCAGGAGGATCCCAGAGTTCAGGCGAGGCAGGACGATCCCAGAGTTCAGGCGAGGCAGGACGATCTCAGAGTTCAGGCGAGGCAGGACGATCCCAGAGTTCAGGCAGGATGATCCCAGAGTTCAAGTGAGGCAGGACGATCTCAGAGTTCAGGCGAGGCAGGAGGATCCCAGAGTTCAGGCAGGACGATCCCAGAGTTCAGGCGAGGCAGACGGATCTCAGAGTTCAGGCGAGGCAGGAGGATCCCAGAGTTCAGGCAGGACGATCCCAGAGTTCAGGCGAGACAAGACGATCCCAGAGTTGAGGCGAGGCAGGAGGATCCCAGACTTCAGACGAGGCAGGATGATCCCAGAGTTCAGGCGAGGCAGGACAATCCCAGAGTTCAGGTGAGGCAGGACGATCTCAGAGTTCAGGCGAGACAGGACAATCCCAGAGTTCAGGTGAGACAGGAGGATCCCAGAGTACAGGCGAGGCAGGACGATCTCAGAGTTCAGGCGAGACAGGACGATCCCAGAGTTCAGGTGAGGCAGGACGATCCCAGAGTTCAGACGAGACAGGAAGATCCCAGAGTTCAGACGAGGCAGGACGATCCCAGAGTTCAGATGAGAGAGGAGAATCCCAGAGTTCAGGCGAGTCAGGATGATCCCAGAGTTCAGGCAGGATGATCCCAGAGTTCATGTGAGGCAGGACGATCCCAGAGTTCAGATGAGGCAGGACGATCCCAGAGTTCAGACGAGACAGGAGGGTCCCAGAGTTCAGACGAGGTAGGAGGATCCCAGAGTTCAGACGAGGCAGGAGGATCTCAGAGTTCTGGCGAGGCAGGACGATCCCAGAGTTCAGACGAGACAGGAGGATCCGAGAGTTCAGACGAGGCAGGAGGATCCCAGAGTTCAGGCGAGGCAGGACGATCCCAGAGTTCAGGCGAGGCAGGAGGATCTCAGAGTTCAGACGAGGCAGGAGGATCTCAGAGTTCAGACGAGACAGGAGGATCCCAGAGTTCAGGCGAGGCAGGAGGATCCCAGAGTTCAGGTGAGGCAGGAGGATCCCAGAGTTCAGACGAGGCAGGAGGATCCCAGAGTTGAGACGAGGCAGGACGAACCTGGAGTTCAGGCGAGGCAGGACGATCCCAGAGTTCAGACGAGGCAGGACGATCTCAGAGTTCAGGCGAGGCAGGACGATCCCAGAGTTCAGGCAGGATGATCCCAGAGTTCAAGTGAGGCAGGACGATCTCAGAGTTCAGGCGAGGCAGGAGGATCCCAGAGTTCAGGCAGGACAATCCCAGAGTTCAGGCAGGACGATCTCAGAGTTCAGGCGAGGCAGGAGGATCTCAGAGTTCAGGCGAGGCAGGACGATCCCAGAGTTCAGGCGAGACAAGACGATCCCAGAGTTGAGGCGAGGCAGGAGGATCCCTGACTTAAGACGAGGCAGGACGATCCCAGAGTTCAGGCGAGACAGGACGATCCCAGAGTTCAGACGAGGCAGGACAATCTCAGAGTTCAGGCGATTCAGGACGATCCCAGAGTTCAAGTGAGGCAGGACGATCCCAGAGTTCAGATGAGACAGGAGAATCCCAGAGTTCAGGTGAGGCAGGACGATCCCAGAGTTCAGGCGAGGCAGGACGATCCCAGATTTCAGGTGAGACAGGAGGATCCCAGAATTCAGACGAGACAGGAGGATCCCAGAGTTCAGAAGAGGCAGGACGATCACAGAGTTCAGGCGAGGCAGGACGATCCAGGAGTTCAGGCAGGATGATCCCAGAGTTCAGGCGATACAGGACGATCCCAGAGTTCAGGCGAGGCAGGACGATCCCAGAGTTCAGGCGATGCAGGAGGATCCCAGAGCTCAGACGAGGCAGGACGATCTCAGAGTTCAGGCGAGGCAGGACGATCCCAGAGATCAGGCAGGACGATCCCAGAGTTCAGGCGAGGCAGGCGGATCTCAGAGTTCAGGCGAGGCAGGAGGATCCCAGAGTTCAGGTGAGGCAGGACGATCCCAGAGTTCAGGCGAGGCAGGACGATCCCAGAGTTCAGGCGAGGCAGGACGATCTCAGAGTTCAGGCGAGGCAGGACGATCCCAGAGTTCAGGCAGGATGATCCCAGAGTTCAAGTGAGGCAGGACGATCTCAGAGTTCAGGCGAGGCAGGAGGATCCCAGAGTTCAGGCAGGACGATCCCAGCGTTCAGGCGAGGCAGACGGATCTCAGAGTTCAGGCGAGGCAGGAGGATCCCAGAGTTCAGGCAGGACGATCCCAGAGTTCAGGCGAGACAAGACGATCCCAGAGTTGAGGCGAGGCAGGAGGATCCCAGACTTCAGACGAGGCAGGATGATCCCAGAGTTCAGGCGAGGCAGGACAATCCCAGAGTTCAGGTGAGGCAGGACGATCTCAGAGTTCAGGCGAGACAGGACAATCCCAGAGTTCAGGTGAGACAGGAGGATCCCAGAGTACAGGCGAGGCAGGACGATCTCAGAGTTCAGGCGAGACAGGACGATCCCAGAGTTCAGGTGAGGCAGGACGATCCCAGAGTTCAGACGAGACAGGAAGATCCCAGAGTTCAGACGAGGCAGGACGATCCCAGAGTTCAGATGAGAGAGGAGAATCCCAGAGTTCAGGCGAGTCAGGATGATCCCAGAGTTCAGGCAGGATGATCCCAGAGTTCATGTGAGGCAGGACGATCCCAGAGTTCAGATGAGGCAGGACGATCCCAGAGTTCAGACGAGACAGGAGGGTCCCAGAGTTCAGACGAGGTAGGAGGATCCCAGAGTTCAGACGAGGCAGGAGGATCTCAGAGTTCTGGCGAGGCAGGACGATCCCAGAGTTCAGACGAGACAGGAGGATCCGAGAGTTCAGACGAGGCAGGAGGATCCCAGAGTTCAGGCGAGGCAGGACGATCCCAGAGTTCAGGCGAGGCAGGAGGATCTCAGAGTTCAGACGAGGCAGGAGGATCTCAGAGTTCAGACGAGGCAGGAGGATCCCAGAGTTCAGGCGAGGCAGGAGGATCCCAGAGTTCAGGTGAGGCTGGAGGATCCCAGAGTTCAGACGAGGCAGGAGGATCCCAGAGTTGAGACGAGGCAGGACGAACCTGGAGTTCAGGCGAGGCAGGACGATCCCAGAGTTCAGGCGAGGTTGGACGAACCCAGAGTTCAGGTGAGGCAGGAGGATCCCAGAGTCCAGGCGAGGCAAGACGATCCCAGAGTTCAGGCGAGGCAGGACGATCCCAGAGTTCAGGCGAGGCAGGACGATCCCAGAGTTCCGGCGAGGCAGGAGGATCCCAGAGTTCAGACGAGACAGTAGGATCCCAGAGTTCAGGTGAGGCAGGACGATCTCAGAGTTCAGGCGAGGCAGGAGAATCCCAGACTTCAGGCGAGGCAGGACGATCTCAGAGTTCAGGCGAGACAGGAGGATCCCAGAGTTCAGGCGAGGCAGGACGATCCCAGAGTTCAGGCGAGGGAGGACGATCCCAGAGTTCAGACGAGGCAGGACGATCTCAGAGTTCAGGCGAGGCAGGACGATCTCAGAGTTCAGGCGAGGCAGGACGATCCCAGAGGTCAGGCAGGACAATCCCAGAGTTCAGGCAGGACGATCTCAGAGTTCAGGCGAGGCAGGAGGATCTCAGAGTTCAGGCGAGGCAGGACGATCCCAGAGTTCAGGCGAGACAAGACGATCCCAGAGTTGAGGCGAGGCAGGAGGATCCCAGACTTCAGACGAGGCAGGACGATCCCAGAGTTCAGGCGAGACAGGACGATCCCAGAGTTCAGACGAGGCAGGACAATCTCAGAGTTCAGGCGAGGCAGGACGATCCCAGAGTTCAAGTGAGGCAGGACGATCCCAGAGTTCAGATGAGACAGGAGAATCCCAGAGTTCAGGTGAGGCAGGACGATCCCAGAGTTCAGGCGAGGCAGGACGATCCCAGATTTCAGGTGAGACAGGAGGATCCCAGAATTCAGACGAGACAGGAGGATCCCAGAGTTCAGAAGAGGCAGGACGATCTCAGAGTTCAGGCGAGGCAGGACGATCCCAGAGTTCAGGCAGGATGATCCCAGAGTTCAGGCGATACAGGACGATCCCAGAGTTCAGGCGAGGCAGGACGATCCCAGAGTTCAGGCGATGCAGGAGGATCTCAGAGTTCAGACGAGGCAGGACGATCTCAGAGTTCAGGCGAGGCAGGACGATCCCAGAGTTCAGGCAGGACGATCCCAGAGATCAGGCGAGGCAGGCGGATCTCAGAGTTCAGGCGAGGCAAGAGGATCCCAGAGTTCAGGTGAGGCAGGACGATCCCAGAGTTCAGGCGAGGCAGGACGATCCCAGAGTTCAGGCGAGGCAGGACGATCTCAGAGTTCAGGCGAGTCAGGACGATCCCAGAGTTCAGGCAGGATGATCCCAGAGTTCAAGTGAGGCAGGACGATCTCAGAGTTCAGGCGAGGCAGGAGGATCCCAGAGTTCAGGCAGGACGATCCCAGAGTTCAGGCGAGGCAGACGGATCTCAGAGTTCAGGCGAGGCAGGAGGATCCCAGAGTTCAGGCAGGACGATCCCAGAGTTCAGGCAGGACGATCTCAGAGTTCAGGTGAGGCAGGACGATCCCAGAGTTCAGGCGAGACAAGACGATCCCAGAGTTGAGGCGAGGCAGGAGGATCCCAGACTTCAGACGAGGCAGGACGATCCCAGAGTTCAGGCGAGACAGGACGATCCCAGAGTTCAGGCGAGACAGGACGATCCCAGAGTTCAGGCGAGGCAGGACGATCCCAGAGTTCAGGCGAGGCAGGAGGATCCCAGAGTTCAGACGAGGCAGGACGAACCTGGAGTTCAGGCGAGGCAGGACGATACCAGAGTTCAGGCGAGGTTGGACGAACCCAGAGTTCAGGTGAGGCAGGACAATCTCAGAGTTCTGGCAAGGCAGGGGGATCCCAGAGTTCAGGCGAGGCAGGAGGATCCCAGAGTTCAGTCGAGGCAGGACGATCTCAGAGTTCTGGCAAGGCAGGGGGATCCCAGAGTTCAGGGAAGGCAGGACGATCCCAGAGTTCAGACGAGGCAGGACGATCCCAGAGTTCAGACGAGGCAGGAGGATCCCAGAGTTCAGGCGAGGCAGGAGGATCCCAGAGTTCAGGCGAGGCAGGAGGATCCCAGAGTTCAGGTGAGGCAGGACGATCCCAGAGTTCAGACGAGGCAGGACGAACCCAGAGTTCAGACGAGGCAGGACGATCCCAGAGTTCAGGTGAGACAGGACGATCCCAGAGTTCAGACAAGGCAGGAGGATCCCAGAGTTCAGGTGAGGGAGGAGGATAACAGAGTTCAGTCGAGGCAGGACGAACCTGGAGTTCAGGTGAGACAGGACGATCCCAGAGTTCAGACGAGGCAGGAGGATCCCAGAGTTCAGGCGAGGCAGGAGGATCTCAGAGTTCAGGCGAGGCAGGACGATCCCAGAGATCAGGCGAGGCAGGATGATCCCAGAGATCAGACGAGGCAGGACGATCCCAGATTTCAGGCGAAGCAGGACGATCCCAGAGTTCAGGCGAGGCAGGACGATCCCAGAGTTCAGGTAAGGCAGGACGATCCCAGAGTTCAGGCGAGGCAGGACAATCCCAGAGTTCAGGCGAGGCAGGAGCATCCCAGAGTTCAGGCAGGGGGATCCCAGAGTTCAGGCGGGGCAGGACGATCCCAGAGTTCAGGCGAGGCAGCAGGATCACAGAGTTCAAACGAGGCAGGAGGATCCCAGAGTTCAGGCGAAGGGAGGAGGATCCCAGAGTTCAGGCGAGGCAGGAGAATCCCAGAGTTCAGGTGAGGCAGGACGATCCCAGAGTTCAGGCGAGACAGGACAATCCCAGAGTTCAGGTGAGACCGGAGGATCCCAGAGTACAGACGAGGCAGGACGATCTCAGAGTTCAGGCGAGACAGGACGATCCCAGAGTTCAGGTGAGGGAGGACGATCCCAGAGTTCAGACGAGACAGGAAGATCCCAGAGTTCAGACGAGGCAGGACGATCCCAGAGTTCAGATGAGAGAGGAGAATCCCAGAGTTCAGGCGAGTCAGGATGATCCCAGAGTTCAGGCAGGATGATCCCAGAGTTCAAGTGAGGCAGGACGATCCCAGAGTTCAAGTGAGGCAGGACGATCCCAGAGTTCAGACGAGGCAGGAGGGTCCCAGAGTTCAGACGAGACAGGAGGATCCCAGAGTTCAGACGAGGCAGGAGGATCCCAGAGTTCAGACGAGGCAGGAGGATCCCAGAGTTCAGGCGAGGCAGGACGATCCCAGAGTTCAGGCGAGGCAGGAGGAACTCAGAGTTCAAACGAGGCAGGAGGATCCCAGAGTTCAGACGAGGCAGGAGGATCCCAGAGTTCAGACGAGGCAGGACGAACCTGGAGATCAGGCGAGGCAGGACGAACCCGGAGATCAGGCGAGGCAGGACGATCCCAGAGTTCAGGCGAGGTTGGACGAACCCAGAGTTCCGGTAAGGCAGGAGTATCCCAGAGTACAGTCGAGACAGTAGGATCCCAGAGTTCAGGTGAGGCAGGAGGATCTCAGAGTTCTGGCAAGGCAGGGGGATCCCAGAGTTCAGGCGAGGCAGGAGGATCCCAGAGTTCAGTCGAGGCAGGACGATCTCAGAGTTCTGGCAAGGCAGGACGATCCCAGAGTTCAGACGAGGCAGTAGGATCCCAGCGTTCAGGCGAGGCAGGAGGATCCCAGAGTTCAGGCGAGGCAGGAGGATCCCAGAGTTCAGGTGAGGCAGGAGGATCCCAGAGTTCAGACGAGGCAGGAGGATCCCAGAGTTCAGGTGAGGCAGGAGGATCCCAGAGTTCAGGTGAGGCAGGACGATCCCAGAGTTCAGATGAGGCAGGACGATCCCAGAGTTCAGGTGAGACAGGACGATCCCAGAGTTCAGGTGAGACAGGACGATCCCAGAGTTCAGACAAGGCAGGAGGATCCCAGAGTTCAGGCGAGGCAGGAGGATCACAGAGTTCACTCGAGGCAGGACGAACCTGGAGTTCAGACGAGGCAGGACGATCCCAGAGTTCAGACGAGGCAGGAGGATCCCAGAGTTCAGGCGAGGCAGGAGGATCTCAGAGTTCAGGCGAGGCAGGACGATCCCAGAGATCAGGCGAGGCAGGATGATCCCAGAGATCAGACGAGGCAGGATGATCCCAGAGTTCAAGTGAGGCAGGACGATCCCAGAGTTCAAGTGAGGCAGGACGATCCCAGAGTTCAGACGAGGCAGGAGGGTCCCAGAGTTCAGACGAGACAGGAGGATCCCAGAGTTCAGACGAGGCAGGAGGATCCCAGAGTTCAGACGAGGCAGGAGGATCCCAGAGTTCAGGCGAGGCAGGACGATCCCAGAGTTCAGGCGAGGCAGGAGGAACTCAGAGTTCAAACGAGGCAGGAGGATCCCAGAGTTCAGACGAGGCAGGAGGATCCCAGAGTTCAGACGAGGCAGGACGAACCTGGAGATCAGGCGAGGCAGGACGAACCCGGAGATCAGGCGAGGCAGGACGATCCCAGAGTTCAGGCGAGGTTGGACGAACCCAGAGTTCCGGTAAGGCAGGAGTATCCCAGAGTACAGTCGAGACAGTAGGATCCCAGAGTTCAGGTGAGGCAGGAGGATCTCAGAGTTCTGGCAAGGCAGGGGGATCCCAGAGTTCAGGCGAGGCAGGAGGATCCCAGAGTTCAGTCGAGGCAGGACGATCTCAGAGTTCTGGCAAGGCAGGACGATCCCAGAGTTCAGACGAGGCAGTAGGATCCCAGCGTTCAGGCGAGGCAGGAGGATCCCAGAGTTCAGGCGAGGCAGGAGGATCCCAGAGTTCAGGTGAGGCAGGAGGATCCCAGAGTTCAGACGAGGCAGGAGGATCCCAGAGTTCAGGTGAGGCAGGAGGATCCCAGAGTTCAGGTGAGGCAGGACGATCCCAGAGTTCAGATGAGGCAGGACGATCCCAGAGTTCAGGTGAGACAGGACGATCCCAGAGTTCAGGTGAGACAGGACGATCCCAGAGTTCAGACAAGGCAGGAGGATCCCAGAGTTCAGGCGAGGCAGGAGGATCACAGAGTTCACTCGAGGCAGGACGAACCTGGAGTTCAGACGAGGCAGGACGATCCCAGAGTTCAGACGAGGCAGGAGGATCCCAGAGTTCAGGCGAGGCAGGAGGATCTCAGAGTTCAGGCGAGGCAGGACGATCCCAGAGATCAGGCGAGGCAGGATGATCCCAGAGATCAGACGAGGCAGGACGATCCCAGAGTTCAGACGAGGCAGGACGATCCCAGATTTCAGGCGAGGCAGGACGATCCCAGAGTTCAGGCGAGGCAGGACGATCCCAGAGTTCAGGTAAGGCAGGACGATCCCAGAGTTCAGGCGAGGCAGAACAATCCCAGAGTTCAGGCGAGGCAGGAGCATCCCAGAGTTCAGGCAGGGGGATCCCAGAGTTCAGGCGGGGCAGGACGATCCCAGAGTTCAGGCGAGGCAGCAGGATCACAGAGTTCAAACGAGGCAGGAGGATCCCAGAGTTCAGGCGAAGGGATGAGGATCCCAGAGTTCAGGCGAGGCAGGACAATCCCAGAGTTCAGGTGAGGCAGGACGATCCCAGAGTTCAGGCGAGACAGGACAATCCCAGAGTTCAGGTGAGACAGGAAGATCCCAGAGTACAGGCGAGGCAGGACGATCTCAGAGTTCAGGCGAGACAGGACGATCCCAGAGTTCAGGTGAGGCAGGACGATCCCAGAGTTCAGACGAGACAGGAAGATCCCAGAGTTCAGACGAGGCAGGACGATCCCAGAGTTCAGATGAGAGAGGAGAATCCCAGAGTTCAGGCGAGTCAGGATGATCCCAGAGTTCAGGCAGGATGATCCCAGAGTTCATGTGAGGCAGGACGATCCCAGAGTTCAGATGAGGCAGGACTATCCCAGAGTTCAGACGAGACAGGAGGGTCCCAGAGTTCAGACGAGGTAGGAGGATCCCAGAGTTCAGACGAGGCAGGAGGATCTCAGAGTTCTGGCGAGGCAGGACGATCCCAGAGTTCAGACGAGACAGGAGGATCTGAGAGTTCAGACGAGGCAGGAGGATCCCAGAGTTCAGGCGAGGCAGGACGATCCCAGAGTTCAGGCGAGGCAGGAGGAACACAGAGTTCAAACGAGGCAGGATGATCCCAGAGTTCAGGCGAGGCAGGAGGATCCCAGAGTTCAGACGATGCAGGACGAACCCGGAGTTCAGGCGAGGCAGGACGATCCCAGAGTTCAGGCGAGGTAGGACGATCCCAGAGTTCAGGCGAGGCAGGACGATCCCAGAGTTCCGGCGAGGCAGGAGGATCCCAGAGTTCAGACGAGACAGCAGGATCACAGAGTTCAGACGAGACAGTATGATCCCAGAGTTCAGACGAGACAGTAGGATCCCAGAGTTCAGGTGAGGCAGGAGAATCCCAGAGTTCAGGCGAGGCAGGATGATCTCAGAGTTCAGGCGAGACAGGAGGATCCCAGAGTTCAGGCGAGGCAGGACGATCCCAGAGGTTAGACGAGGCAGGACGATCCCAGAGTTCAGACGAGGCAGGACGATCTCAGAGTTCAGGCGAGGCAGGACGATCCCAGAGTTCAGGCAGGATGATCCCAGAGTTCAAGTGAGGCAGGACGATCTCAGAGTTCAGGCGAGGCAGGAGGATCCCAGAGTTCAGGCAGGACAATCCCAGAGTTCAGGCAGGAGGATCTCAGAGTTCAGGCGAGGCAGGACGATCCCAGAGTTCAGGCGAGACAAGACGATCCCAGAGTTGAGGCGAGGCAGGAGGATCCCAGACTTCAGACGAGGCAGGACGATCCCAGAGTTCAGACGAGGCAGGACAATCTCAGAGTTCAGGCGAGGCAGGACGATCCCAGAGTTCAAGTGAGGCAGGACGATCCCAGAGTTCAGATGAGACAGGAGAATCCCAGAGTTCAGGTGAGGCAGGACGATCCCAGAGTTCAGGCGAGGCAGGACGATCCCAGATTTCAGGTGAGACAGGAGGATCCCAGAATTCAGACGAGACAGGAGGATCCCAGAGTTCAGAAGAGGCAGGACGATCTCAGAGTTCAGGCGAGGCAGGACGATCCCAGAGTTCAGGCAGGATGATCCCAGAGTTCAGGCGATACAGGACGATCTCAGAGTTCAGGCGAGGCAGGACGATCCCAGAGTTCAGGCGATGCAGGAGGATCCCAGAGTTCAGACGAGGCAGGACGATCTCAGAGCTCAGGCGAGCAGGACGATCCCAGAGTTCAGGCAGGACGATCCCAGAGTTCAGGCGAGGCAGGAGGATCCCAGAGTTCAGGCGAGGCAGGCGGATCTCAGAGTTCAGGCGAGGCAGGATGATCCCAGAGTTCAGGTGAGGAAGGACGATCCCAGAGTTCAGGCGAGGCAGGACGATCCCAGAGTTCAGGCGAGGCAGGACGATCTCAGAGTTCAGGCGAGGCAGGACGATCCCAGAGTTCAGGCAGGATGATCCCAGAGTTCAAGTGAGGCAGGACGATCTCAGAGTTCAGGCGAGGCAGGAGGATCCCAGAGTTCAGGCAGGACGATCCCAGAGTTCAGGCAGGACGATCTCAGAGTTCAGGCGAGGCAGGACGATCCCAGAGTTCAGGCGAGACAAGACGATCCCAGAGTTGAGGCGAGGCAGGAGGATCCCAGACTTCAGACGAGGCAGGACGATCCCAGTGTTCAGGCGAGACAGGACGATCCCAGAGTTCAGGCGAGACAGGACGATCCCAGAGTTCAGGCGAGGCAGGACGATCCCAGAGTTCAGGCGAGGCAGGAGGATCCCAGAGTTCAGACGAGGCAGGAGGATCCCTGAGTTCAGACGAGGTTGGACGAACCCAGAGTTCAGGTGAGGCAGGACGATCCCAGAGTTCAGGCGAGGTTGGACGAACCCAGAGTTCAGGTGAGGCAGGACGATCTCAGAGTTCAGGCGAGGCAGGAGCATCCCAGAGTTCAGGCGAGGCAGGATGATCTCAGAGTTCAGGCGAGGCAGGAGGATCCCAGAGTTCAGGCGAGGCAGGACGATCCCAGAGTTCAGACGAGGCAGGACGATCCCAGAGTTCAGGCGAGGCAGGACGATCCCAGAGTTCAGGCGAGGCAGGACGATCCCAGAGTTCAGGCAGGATGATCCCAGAGTTCAGGCGGGGCAGGACGATCCCAGAGTTCAGGCGAGGCAGCAGGATCACAGAGTTCAAACGAGGCAGGAGGATCCCAGAGTTCAGGCGAAGGGAGGAGGATCCCAGAGTTCAGGCGAGGCAGGACAATCCCAGAGTTCAGGTGAGGCAGGACGATCCCAGAGTTCAGGCGAGACAGGACAATCCCAGAGTTCAGGTGAGACAGGAGGATCCCAGAGTACAGGCGAGGCAGGACGATCTCAGAGTTCAGGCGAGACAGGACGATCCCAGAGTTCAGGTGAGGCAGGACGATCCCAGAGTTCAGACGAGACAGGAAGATCCCAGAGTTCAGACGAGGCAGGACGATCCCAGAGTTCAGATGAGAGAGGAGAATCCCAGAGTTCAGGCGAGTCAGGATGATCCCAGAGTTCAGGCAGGATGATCCCAGAGTTCATGTGAGGCACGACGATCCCAGAGTTCAGATGAGGCAGGACCATCCCAGAGTTCAGACGAGACAGGAGGATCTCAGAGTTCAGGCGAGGCAGGACGATCCTAGAGTTCAGACGAGACAGGAGGATCCGAGAGTTCAGACGAGGCAGGAGGATCCCAGAGTTCAGGCGAGGCAGGACGATCCCAGAGTTCAGGCGAGGCAGGAGGAACACAGAGTTCAAACGAGGCAGGAGGATCCCAGAGTTCAGGCGAGGCAGGAGGATCCCAGAGTTCAGACGAGGCAGGACGAACCTGGAGTTCAGGCGAGGCAGGACGATCCCAGAGTTCAGGCGAGGTTGGACGAACCCAGAGTTCAGGTGAGGCAGGACGATCCCAGAGTTCCGGCGAGACAAGACGATCCCAGAGTTGAGGCGAGGCAGGAGGATCCCAGACTTCAGACGAGGCAGGACGATCCCAGTGTTCAGGCGAGACAGGACGATCCCAGAGTTCAGGCGAGACAGGACGATCCCAGAGTTCAGATGAGAGAGGAGAATCCCAGAGTTCAGGCGAGTCAGGATGATCCCAGAGTTCAGGCAGGATGATCCCAGAGTTCATGTGAGGCAGGACGATCCCAGAGTTCAGATGAGGCAGGACCATCCCAGAGTTCAGACGAGACAGGAGGGTCCCAGAGTTCAGACGAGGTAGGAGGATCCCAGAGTTCAGACGAGGCAGGAGGATCTCAGAGTTCAGGCGAGGCAGGACGATCCTAGAGTTCAGACGAGACAGGAGGATCCGAGAGTTCAGACGAGGCAGGAGGATCCCAGAGTTCAGGCGAGGCAGGACGATCCCAGAGTTCAGGCGAGGCAGGAGGAACACAGAGTTCAAACGAGGCAGGAGGATCCCAGAGTTCAGGCGAGGCAGGAGGATCCCAGAGTTCAGACGAGGCAGGACGAACCTGGAGTTCAGGCGAGGCAGGACGATCCCAGAGTTCAGGCGAGGTTGGACGAACCCAGAGTTCAGGTGAGGCAGGACGATCCCAGAGTTCCGGCGAGACAAGACGATCCCAGAGTTGAGGCGAGGCAGGAGGATCCCAGACTTCAGACGAGGCAGGACGATCCCAGTGTTCAGGCGAGACAGGACGATCCCAGAGTTCAGGCGAGACAGGACGATCCCAGAGTTCAGGCGAGGCAGGACGATCCCAGAGTTCAGGCGAGGCAGGAGGATCCCAGAGTTCAGACGAGGCAGGAGGATCCCTGAGTTCAGACGAGGTTGGACGAACCCAGAGTTCAGGTGAGGCAGGACGATCCCAGAGTTCAGGCGAGGTTGGACGAACCCAGAGTTCAGGTGAGGCAGGACGATCTCAGAGTTCAGGCGAGGCAGGAGCATCCCAGAGTTCAGGCGAGGCAGGATGATCTCAGAGTTCAGGCGAGGCAGGAGGATCCCAGAGTTCAGGCGAGGCAGGACGATCTCAGAGGTTAGACGAGGCAGGACGATCCCAGAGTTCAGACGAGGCAGGACGATCCCAGAGTTCAGGCGAGGCAGGACGATCCCAGAGTTCAGGCGAGGCAGGACGATCCCAGAGTTCAGGCAGGATGATCCCAGAGTTCAGGCGGGGCAGGACGATCCCAGAGTTCAGGCGAGGCAGCAGGATCACAGAGTTCAAACGAGGCAGGAGGATCCCAGAGTTCAGGCGAAGGGAGGAGGATCCCAGAGTTCAGGCGAGGCAGGACAATCCCAGAGTTCAGGCGAGGCAGGACGATCCCAGAGTTCAGGCGAGACAGGACAATCCCAGAGTTCAGGTGAGACAGGAGGATCCCAGAGTACAGGCGAGGCAGGACGATCTCAGAGTTCAGGCGAGACAGGACGATCCCAGAGTTCAGGTGAGGCAGGACGATCCCAGAGTTCAGACGAGACAGGAAGATCCCAGAGTTCAGACGAGGCAGGACGATCCCAGAGTTCAGATGAGAGAGGAGAATCCCAGAGTTCAGGCGAGTCAGGATGATCCCAGAGTTCAGGCAGGATGATCCCAGAGTTCATGTGAGGCAGGACGATCCCAGAGTTCAGATGAGGCAGGACCATCCCAGAGTTCAGACGAGACAGGAGGGTCCCAGAGTTCAGACGAGGTAGGAGGATCCCAGAGTTCAGACGAGGCAGGAGGATCTCAGAGTTCAGGCGAGGCAGGACGATCGTAGAGTTCAGACGAGACAGGAGGATCCGAGAGTTCAGACGAGGCAGGAGGATCCCAGAGTTCAGGCGAGGCAGGACGATCCCAGAGTTCAGGCGAGGCAGGAGGAACACAGAGTTCAAACGAGGCAGGATGATCCCAGAGTTCAGGCGAGGCAGGAGGATCCCAGAGTTCAGACGAGGCAGGACGAACCTGGAGTTCAGGCGAGGCAGGACGATCCCAGAGTTCAGGCGAGGTTGGACGAACCCAGAGTTCAGGTGAGGCAGGACGATCCCAGAGTTCCGGCGAGGCAAGACGATCCCAGAGTTCAGGCGAGGCAGGACGATCCCAGAGTTCAGGCGAGGTTGGACGATCCCAGAGTTCAGGTGAGGCAGGACGATCCCAGAGTTCCGGCGAGGCAGGAGTATCCCAGAGTACAGACGAGACAGTAGGATCCCAGAGTTCAGGCGAGGCAGGACGATCACAGAGTTCAGGCGAGGCAAGACGATCCCAGAGTTCAGGCGAGGCAGTACGATCTCAGAGTTCAGGCGAGGCAGGACGATCCCAGAGTTCAGACGAGACAGTAGGATCCCAGAGTTCAGGTGAGGCAGGACGATCTCAGAGTTCAGGCGAGGCAGGAGAATCCCAGAGTTCAGGCGAGGCAGGATGATCTCAGAGTTCAGGCGAGACAGGAGGATCCCAGAGTTCAGGCGAGGCAGGACGATCCCAGAGGTTAGACGAGGCAGGACGATCCCAGAGTTCAGACGAGGCAGGACGATCTCAGAGTTCAGGCGAGGCAGGACGATCCCAGAGTTCAGGCAGGATGATCCCAGAGTTCAAGTGAGGCAGGACGATCTCAGAGTTCAGGCGAGGCAGGAGGATCCCAGAGTTCAGGTGAGGCAGGAGGATCCCAGAGTTCAGACGAGGCAGGAGGATCCCAGAGTTCAGGTGAGGCAGGAGGATCCCAGAGTTCAGGTGAGGCAGGACGATCCCAGAGTTCAGACGAGACAGGAGGATCCCAGAGTTCAGGTGAGGCAGGAGGATCCCAGAGTTCAGACGAGGCAGGAGGATCCCAGAGTTCAGGTGAGGCAGGAGGATCCCAGAGTTCAGGTGAGGCAGGACGATCCCAGAGTTCAGACGAGGCAGGAGGATCCCAGAGTTCAGACGAGGCAGGAGGATCCCAGAGTTCAGGCGAGGCAGGAGGATCCCAGAGTTCAGGTGAGGCAGGAGGATCCCAGAGTTCAGACGAGGCAGGAGGATCCCAGAGTTCAGGTGAGGCAGGAGGATCCCAGAGTTCAGGTGAGGCAGGACGATCCCAGAGTTCAGACGAGGCAGGACGATCCCAGAGTTCAGGTGAGGCAGGACGATCCCAGAGTTCAGGTGAGACAGGACGATCCCAGAGTTCAGGTGAGACAGGACGATCCCAGAGTTCAGACAAGGCAGGAGGATCCCAGAGTTCAGGCGAGGCAGGAGGATCACAGAGTTCACTCGAGGCCGGACGAACCTGGAGTTCAGACGAGGCAGGACAATCCCAGAGTTCAGACGAGGCAGGAGGATCCCAGAGTTCAGGCGAGGCAGGAGGATCTCAGAGTTCAGGCGAGGCAGGACGATCCCAGAGATCAGGCGAGGCAGGATGATCCCAGAGATCAGACGAGGCAGGACTATCCCAGAGTTCAGACGAGGCAGGACGATCCCAGATTTCAGGCGAGGCAGGACGATCCCAGAGTTCAGGCGAGGCAGGACGATCCCAGAGTTCAGGTAAGGCAGGACGATCCCAGAGTTCAGGCGAGGCAGAACAATCCCAGAGTTCAGGCGAGGCAGGAGCATCCCAGAGTTCAGGCAGGGGGATCCCAGAGTTCAGGCGGGACAGGACGATCCCAGAGTTCAGGCGAGACAGCAGGATCACAGAGTTCAAACGAGGCAGGAGGATCCCAGAGTTCAGGCGAAGGGATGAGGATCCCAGAGTTCAGGCGAGGCAGGACGATCTCAGAGTTCAGGCGAGACAGGACGATCCCAGAGTTCAGGTGAGGCAGGACGATCCCAGAGTTCAGACGAGACAGGAAGATCCCAGAGTTCAGACGAGGCAGGACAATCCCAGAGTTCAGATGAGAGAGGAGAATCCCAGAGTTCAGGCGAGTCAGGATGATCCTAGAGTTCAGGCAGGATGATCCCAGAGTTCATGTGAGGCAGGACGATCCCAGAGTTCAGATGAGGCAGGACGATCCCAGAGTTCAGACGAGACCGGAGGGTCCCAGAGTTCAGACGAGGTAGGAGGATCCCAGAGTTCAGACGAGGCAGGAGGATCTCAGAGTTCTGGCGAGGCAGGACGATCCCAGAGTTCAGGCGAGGCAGGAGGAACACAGAGTTCAAACGAGGCAGGATGATCCCAGAGTTCAGGCGAGGCAGGAGGATCCCAGTGTTCAGACGAGGCAGGACGAACCCGGAGTTCAGGCGAGGCAGGACGATCCCAGAGTTCAGGCGAGGTTGGACGAACCCAGAGTTCAGGCGAGGCAGGAGGATCCCAGAGTTCAGGCGAGGAAGGACGATCACAGAGTTCAGGCGAGGCAAGACGATCCCAGAGTTCAGGCGAGGCAGGACGATCCCAGAGTTCAGGCGAGGCAGGACGATCCCAGAGTTCAGGCGAGGCAGGAGGATCCCAGAGTTCAGACGAGACAGTAGGATCCCAGAGTTCAGGTGAGGCAGGAGAATCCCAGAGTTCAGGCGAGGCAGGATGATCTCAGAGTTCAGGCGAGACAGGAGGATCCAGGCGAGGCAGGACGATCCCAGAGGTTAGACGAGGCAGGACGATCCCAGAGTTCAGACGAGGCAGGACGATCTCAGAGTTCAGGCGAGGCAGGACGATCCCAGAGTTCAGGCAGGATGATCCCAGAGTTCAAGTGAGGCAGGACGATCTCAGAGTTCAGGCGAGGCAGGAGGATCCCAGAGTTCAGGCGAGGCAGCAGGATCACAGAGTTCAAACGAGGCAGGAGGATCCCAGAGTTCAGGCGAAGGGAGGAGGATCCCAGAGTTCAGGCGAGGCAGGACAATCCCAGAGTTCAGGTGAGGCAGGACGATCCCAGAGTTCAGGCGAGACAGGACAATCCCAGAGTTCAGGTGAGACAGGAGGATCCCAGAGTACAGGCGAGGCAGGAAGATCCCAGAGTTCAGACGAGGCAGGACGATCCCAGAGTTCAGATGAGAGAGGAGAATCCCAGAGTTCAGGCGAGTCAGGATGATCCCAGAGTTCAGGCAGGATGATCCCAGAGTTCATGTGAGGCAGGACGATCCCAGAGTTCAGATGAGGCAGGACCATCCCAGAGTTCAGACGAGACAGGAGGGTCCCAGAGTTCAGACGAGGTAGGAGGATCCCAGAGTTCAGACGAGGCAGGAGGATCTCAGAGTTCAGGCGAGGCAGGACGATCGTAGAGTTCAGACGAGACAGGAGGATCCGAGAGTTCAGACGAGGCAGGAGGATCCCAGAGTTCAGGCGAGGCAGGACGATCCCAGAGTTCAGGCGAGGCAGGAGGAACACAGAGTTCAAACGAGGCAGGAGGATCCCAGAGTTCAGGCGAGGCAGGAGGATCCCAGAGTTCAGACGAGGCAGGACGAACCTGGAGTTCAGGCGAGGCAGGACGATCCCAGAGTTCAGGCGAGGTTGGACGAACCCAGAGTTCAGATGAGGCAGGACGATCCCAGAGTTCCGGCGAGGCAAGACGATCCCAGAGTTCAGGCGAGGCAGGACGATCCCAGAGTTCAGGCGAGGTTGGACGATCCCAGAGTTCAGGTGAGGCAGGACGATCCCAGAGTTCCGGCGAGGCAGGAGTATCCCAGAGTACAGACGAGACAGTAGGATCCCAGAGTTCAGGCGAGGCAGGACGATCACAGAGTTCAGGCGAGGCAAGACGATCCCAGAGTTCAGGCGAGGCAGGACGATCTCAGAGTTCAGGCGAGGCAGGACGATCCCAGAGTTCCGGCGAGGCAGGAGGATCCCAGAGTTCAGACGAGACAGTAGGATCCCAGAGTTCAGGTGAGGCAGGACGATCTCAGGGTTCAGGCGAGGCAGGAGAATCCCAGAGTTCAGGCGAGGCAGGATGATCTCAGAGTTCAGGCGAGACAGGAGGATCCCAGAGTTCAGGCGAGGCAGGACGATCCCAGAGGTTAGACGAGGCAGGACGATCCCAGAGTTCAGACGAGGCAGGACGATCTCAGAGTTCAGGCGAGGCAGGACGATCCCAGAGTTCAGGCAGGATGATCCCAGAGTTCAAGTGAGGCAGGACGATCTCAGAGTTCAGGCGAGGCAGGAGGATCCCAGAGTTCAGACGAGGCAGGAGGATCCCAGAGTTCAGGTGAGGCAGGAGGATCCCAGAGTTCAGGTGAGGCAGGACGATCCCAGAGTTCAGACGAGACAGGAGGATCCCAGAGTTCAGGTGAGGCAGGAGGATCCCAGAGTTCAGACGAGGCAGGAGGATCCCAGAGTTCAGGTGAGGCAGGAGGATCCCAGAGTTCAGGTGAGGCAGGACGATCCCAGAGTTCAGACGAGGCAGGACGATCCCAGAGTTCAGACGAGGCAGGAGGATCCCAGAGCTCAGGCGAGGCAGGAGGATCCCAGAGTTCAGGTGAGGCAGGAGGATCCCAGAGTTCAGACGAGGCAGGAGGATCCCAGAGTTCAGGTGAGGCAGGAGGATCCCAGAGTTCAGGTGAGGCAGGACGATCCCAGAGTTCAGACGAGGCAGGACGATCCCAGAGTTCAGGTGAGACAGGACGATCCCAGAGTTCAGGTGAGACAGGACGATCCCAGAGTTCAGACAAGGCAGGAGGATCCCAGAGTTCAGGCGAGGCAGGAGGATCACAGAGTTCACTCGAGGCAGGACGAACCTGGAGTTCAGACGAGGCAGGACGATCCCAGAGTTCAGACGAGGCAGGAGGATCCCAGAGTTCAGGCGAGGCAGGAGGATCTCAGAGTTCAGGCGAGGCAGGACGATCCCAGAGATCAGGCGAGGCAGGATGATCCCAGAGATCAGACGAGGCAGGACTATCCCAGAGTTCAGACGAGGCAGGACGATCCCAGATTTCAGGCGAGGCAGGACGATCCCAGAGTTCAGGCGAGGCAGGACGATCCCAGAGTTCAGGTAAGGCAGGACGATCCCAGAGTTCAGGCGAGGCAGAACAATCCCAGAGTTCAGGCGAGGCAGGAGCATCCCAGAGTTCAGGCAGGGGGATCCCAGAGTTCAGGCGGGGCAGGACGATCCCAGAGTTCAGGCGAGGCAGGATGATCCCAGAGATCAGACGAGGCAGGACTATCCCAGAGTTCAGACGAGGCAGGACGATCCCAGATTTCAGGCGAGGCAGGACGATCCCAGAGTTCAGGCGAGGCAGGACGATCCCAGAGTTCAGGTAAGGCAGGACGATCCCAGAGTTCAGGCGAGGCAGAACAATCCCAGAGTTCAGGCGAGGCAGGAGCATCCCAGAGTTCAGGCAGGGGGATCCCAGAGTTCAGGCGGGGCAGGACGATCCCAGAGTTCAGGCGAGACAGCAGGATCACAGAGTTCAAACGAGGCAGGAGGATCCCAGAGTTCAGGCGAAGGGATGAGGATCCCAGAGTTCAGGCGAGGCAGGACGATCTCAGAGTTCAGGCGAGACAGGACGATCCCAGAGTTCAGGTGAGGCAGGACGATCCCAGAGTTCAGACGAGACAGGAAGATCCCAGAGTTCAGACGAGGCAGGACAATCCCAGAGTTCAGATGAGAGAGGAGAATCCCAGAGTTCAGGCGAGTCAGGATGATCCTAGAGTTCAGGCAGGATGATCCCAGAGTTCATGTGAGGCAGGACGATCCCAGAGTTCAGATGAGGCAGGACGATCCCAGAGTTCAGACGAGACCGGAGGGTCCCAGAGTTCAGACGAGGTAGGAGGATCCCAGAGTTCAGACGAGGCAGGAGGATCTCAGAGTTCTGGCGAGGCAGGACGATCCCAGAGTTCAGGCGAGGCAGGAGGAACACAGAGTTCAAACGAGGCAGGATGATCCCAGAGTTCAGGCGAGGCAGGAGGATCCCAGAGTTCAGACGAGGCAGGACGAACCCGGAGTTCAGGCGAGGCAGGACGATCCCAGAGTTCAGGCGAGGTTGGACGAACCCAGAGTTCAGGCGAGGCAGGAGGATCCCAGAGTTCAGGCGAGGAAGGACGATCACAGAGTTCAGGCGAGGCAAGACGATCCCAGAGTTCAGGCGAGGCAGGACGATCCCAGAGTTCAGGCGAGGCAGGACGATCCCAGAGTTCCGGCGAGGCAGGAGGATCCCAGAGTTCAGACGAGACAGTAGGATCCCAGAGTTCAGGTGAGGCAGGAGAATCCCAGAGTTCAGGCGAGGCAGGATGATCTCAGAGTTCAGGCGAGACAGGAGGATCCAGGCGAGGCAGGACGATCCCAGAGGTTAGACGAGGCAGGACGATCCCAGAGTTCAGACGAGGCAGGACGATCTCAGAGTTCAGGCGAGGCAGGACGATCCCAGAGTTCAGGCAGGATGATCCCAGAGTTCAAGTGAGGCAGGACGATCTCAGAGTTCAGGCGAGGCAGGAGGATCCCAGAGTTCAGGCAGGACAATCCCAGAGTTCAGGCAGGAGGATCTCAGAGTTCATGCGAGGCAGGACGATCCCAGAGTTCAGGCGAGACAAGACGATCCCAGAGTTGAGGCGAGGCAGGAGGATCCCAGACTTCAGACGAGGCAGGACGATCCCAGAGTTCAGACGAGGCAGGACAATCTCAGAGTTCAGGCGAGGCAGGACGATCCCAGAGTTCAAGTGAGGCAGGACGATCCCAGAGTTCAGATGAGACAGGAGAATCCCAGAGTTCAGGTGAGGCAGGACGATCCCAGAGTTCAGGCGAGGCAGGACGATCCCAGATTTCAGGTGAGACAGGAGGATCCCAGAATTCAGACGAGACAGGAGGATCCCAGAGTTCAGAAGAGGCAGGACGATCCCAGAGTTCAGGCAGGATGATCCCAGAGTTCAAGTGAGGCAGGACGATCTCAGAGTTCAGGCGAGGCAGGAGGATCCCAGAGTTCAGGCAGGACGATCCCAGAGTTCAGGCGAGGCAGACGGATCTCAGAGTTCAGGCGAGGCAGGAGGATCCCAGAGTTCAGGCAGGACGATCCCAGAGTTCAGGCGAGGCAGACGGATCCCAGAGTTCAGGCGAGGCAGGAGGATCCCAGAGTTCAGGCAGGACGATCTCAGAGTTCAGGCGAGGCAGGACGATCCCAGAGTTCAGGCGAGACAAGACGATCCCAGAGTTGAGGCGAGGCAGGAGGATCCCAGACTTCAGACGAGGCAGGACGATCCCAGAGTTCAGGCGAGACAGGACGATCCCAGAGTTCAGGCGAGACAGGACGATCCCAGAGTTCAGGCGAGGCAGGACGATCCCAGAGTTCAGGCGAGGCAGGAGGATCCCAGAGTTCAGACGAGGCAGGAAGATCCCAGAGTTCAGACGAGGTTGGACGAACCCAGAGTTCAGGTGAGGCAGGACGATCCCAGAGTTCAGGCGAGGTTGGACGAACCCAGAGTTCAGGTGAGGCAGGACGATCCCAGAGTTCAGGCGAGGCAGCAGGATCACAGAGTTCAAACGAGGCAGGAGGATCCCAGAGTTCAGGCGAAGGGAGGAGGATCCCAGAGTTCAGGCGAGGCAGGACAATCCCAGAGATCAGGTGAGGCAGGACGATCCCAGAGTTCAGGCGAGACAGGACAATCCCAGAGTTCAGGTGAGACAGGAGGATCCCAGAGTACAGGCGAGGCAGGACGATCTCAGAGTTCAGGCGAGACAGGACGATCCCAGAGTTCAGGTGAGGCAGGACGATCCCAGAGTTCAGACGAGACAGGAAGATCCCAGAGTTCAGACGAGGCAGGACGATCCCAGAGTTCAGATGAGAGAGGAGAATCCCAGAGTTCAGGCGAGTCAGGATGATCCCAGAGTTCAGGCAGGATGATCCCAGAGTTCATGTGAGGCAGGACGATCCCAGAGTTCAGATGAGGCAGGACCATCCCAGAGTTCAGACGAGACAGGATGGTCCCAGAGTTCAGACGAGGTAGGAGGATCCCAGAGTTCAGACGAGGCAGGAGGATCTCAGAGTTCAGGCGAGGCAGGACGATCCCAGAGTTCAGACGAGACAGGAGGATCCGAGAGTTCAGACGAGGCAGGAGGATCCCAGAGTTCAGGCGAGGCAGGACGATCCCAGAGTTCAGGCGAGGCAGGAGGAACACAGAGTTCAAACGAGGCAGGAGGATCCCAGAGTTCAGGCGAGGCAGGAGGATCCCAGAGTTCAGACGAGGCAGGACGAACCTGGAGTTCAGGCGAGGCAGGACGATCCCAGAGTTCAGGCGAGGTTGGACGAACCCAGAGTTCAGGTGAGGCAGGACGATCCCAGAGTTCCGGCGAGGCAGGAGTATCCCAGAGTACAGACGAGACAGTAGGATCCCAGAGTTCAGGTGAGGCAGGAGGATCCCAGAGTTCAGACGAGGCAGGACGATCCCAGAGTTCAGACGAGGCAGGAGGATCCCAGAGTTCAGGCGAGGCAGGACGATCACAGAGTTCAGGCGAGGCAAGATGATCCCAGAGTTCAGGCGAGGCAGGACGATCCCAGAGTTCAGGCGAGGCAGGACGATCCCAGAGTTCCGGCGAGGGAGGAGGATCCCAGAGTTCAGACGAGACAGTAGGATCCCAGAGTTCAGGTGAGGCAGGACGATCTCAGAGTTCAGGCGAGGCAGGAGAATCCCAGAGTTCAGGCGAGGCAGGATGATCTCAGAGTTCAGGCGAGACAGGAGGATCCCAGAGTTCAGGCGAGGCAGGACGATCCCAGAGGTTAGACGAGGCAGGACGATCCCAGAGTTCAGACGAGGCAGGACGATCTCAGAGTTCAGGCGAGGCAGGACGATCCCAGAGTTCAGGCAGGATGATCCCAGAGTTCAAGTGAGGCAGGACGATCTCAGAGTTCAGGCGAGGCAGGAGGATCCCAGAGTTCAGGCGAGGCAGGAGGATCTCAGTCTTCAGGCGAGGCAGGACGATCCCAGAGTTCAGGCGAGACAAGACGATCCCAGAGTTGAGGCGAGGCAGGAGGATCCCAGACTTCAGACGAGGCAGGAGGATCCCAGAGTTCAGACGAGGCAGGACGATCCCAGAGTTCAGGCGAGACAGGACGATCCCAGAGTTCAGACGAGGCAGGACAATCTCAGAGTTGAGGCGAGGCAGGAGGATCCCAGACTTCAGACGAGGCAGGACGATCCCAGAGTTCAAGTGAGGCAGGACGATCCCAGAGTTCAGATGAGACAGGAGAATCCCAGAGTTCAGGTGAGGCAGGACGATCCCAGAGTTCAGGCGAGGCAGGACGATCCCAGATTTCAGGTGAGACAGGAGGATCCCAGAATTCAGAGGAGACAGGAGGATCCCAGAGTTCAGAAGAGGCAGGACGATCTCAGAGTTCAGGCGAGGCAGGACGATCCCAGAGTTCAGGCAGGATGATCCCAGAGTTCAGGCGATACAGGACGATCCCAGAGTTCAGGCGAGGCAGGACGATCCCAGAGTTCAGGCGATGCAGGAGGATCCCAGAGTTCAGACGAGGCAGGACGATCTCAGAGTTCAGGCGAGGCAGGACGATCCCAGAGTTCAGGCAGGACGATCCCAGAGTTCAGGCGAGGCAGGTGGATCTCAGAGTTCAGGCGAGGCAGGAGGATCCCAGAGTTCAGGTGAGGCAGGACGATCCCAGAGTTCAGGCAAGGCAGGACGATCCCAGAGTTCAGGCGAGGCAGGACGATCTCAGAGTTCAGGCGAGGCAGGACGATCCCAGAGTTCAGACGAGGCAGGACGATCCCAGAGTTCAGGTGAGACAGGACGATCCCAGAGTTCAGACAAGGCAGGACGATCCCAGAGTTCAGGCAGGACGATCCCAGATTTCAGGCGAGGCAGGTGGATCTCAGAGTTCAGGCGAGGCAGGAGGATCCCAGAGTTCAGGTGAGGCAGGACGATCCCAGAGTTCAGGCGAGGCAGGACGATCCCAGAGCTCAGGCGAGGCAGGACGATCTCAGAGTTCAGGCGAGGCAGGACGATCCCAGAGTTCAGACGAGGCAGGACGATCCCAGAGTTCAGGTGAGACAGGACGATCCCAGAGTTCAGACAAGGCAGGAGGATCCCAGAGTTCAGGCGAGGCAGGAGGATCACAGAGTTCAGTCGAGGCAGGACGAACCTGGAGTTCAGACGAGGCAGGACGATCCCAGAGTTCAGATGAGGCAGGAGGATCCCAGAGTTCAGGCGAGGCAGGAGGATCTCAGAGTTCAGGCGAGGCAGGACGATCCCAGAGATCAGGCGAGGCAGGATGATCCCAGAGATCAGACGAGGCAGGACGATCCCAGTGTTCAGACGAGGCAGGACGATCCCAGATTTCAGGCGAGGCAGGACGATCCCAGAGTTCAGGCGAGGCAGGACGATCCCAGAGTTCAGGTAAGGCAGGACGATCCCAGAGTTCAGGCGAGGCAGAACAATCCCAGAGTTCAGGCGAGGCAGGAGCATCCCAGAGTTCAGGCAGGGGGATCCCAGTGTTCAGGCGGGGCAGGACGATCCCAGAGTTCAGGCGAGGCAGCAGGATCACAGAGTTCAAACGAGGCAGGAGGATCCCAGAGTTCAGGCGAAGGGATGAGGATCCCAGAGTTCAGGCGAGGCAGGACAATCCCAGAGTTCAGGTGAGGCAGGACGATCCCAGAGTTCAGGCGAGACAGGACAATCCCAGAGTTCAAGTGAGACAGGAGGATCCCAGAGTACAGGCGAGGCAGGACGATCTCAGAGTTCAGGCGAGACAGGACGATCCCAGAGTTCAGGTGAGGCAGGACGATCCCAGAGTTCAGACGAGACAGGAAGATCCCAGAGTTCAGACGAGGCAGGACGATCCCAGAGTTCAGATGAGAGAGGAGAATCCCAGAGTTCAGGCGAGTCAGGATGATCCCAGAGTTCAGGCAGGATGATCCCAGAGTTCATGTGAGGCAGGACGATCCCAGAGTTCAGATGAGGCAGCACGATCCCAGAGTTCAGACGAGACAGGAGGGTCCCAGAGTTCAGACGAGGTAGGAGGATCCCAGAGTTCAGACGAGGCAGGAGGATCTCAGAGTTCTGGCGAGGCAGGACGATCCCAGAGTTCAGACGAGACAGGAGGATCCGAGAGTTCAGACGAGGCAGGAGGATCCCAGAGTTCAGGCGAGGCAGGACGATCCCAGAGTTCAGGCGAGGCAGGAGGATCACTGAGTTCAAACGAGGCAGGAGGATCCCAGAGTTCAGGCGAGGCAGGAGGATCCCAGAGTTCAGACGAGGCAGGACGAACCCGGAGTTCAGGCGAGGCAGGATGATCCCAGAGTTCAGGCGAGGTTGGACGAACCCAGAGTTCAGGTGAGGCAGGACGATCCCAGAGTTCCGGCGAGGCAGGAGTATCCCAGAGTACAGACGAGACAGTAGGATCCCAGAGTTCAGGCGAGGCAGGACGATCACAGAGTTCAGGCGAGGCAAGACGATCCCAGAGTTCAGGCGAGGCAGGACGATCCCAGAGTTCAGGCGAGGTTGGACGATCCCAGAGTTCAGGTGAGGCAGGACGATCCCAGAGTTCCGGCGAGGCAGGAATATCCCAGAGTACAGACGAGACAGTAGGATCCCAGAGTTCAGGCGAGGCAGGACGATCACAGAGTTCAGGCGAGGCAAGACGATCCCAGAGTTCAGGCGAGGCAGGACGATCCCAGAGTTCAGGCGAGGCAGGACGATCCCAGAGTTCCGGCGAGGCAGGAGGATCCCAGAGTTCAGACGAGACAGTAGGATCCCAGAGTTCAGGTGAGGCAGGACGATCTCAGAGTTCAGGCGAGGCAGGAGAATCCCAGAGTTCAGGCGAGGCAGGATGATCTCAGAGTTCAGGCGAGACAGGAGGATCCCAGAGTTCAGGCGAGGCAGGACGATCCCAGAGGTTAGATGAGGCAGGACGATCCCAGAGTTCAGATGAGGCAGGACGATCTCAGAGTTCAGGCGAGGCAGGACGATCCCAGAGTTCAGGCAGGACGATCCCAGAGTTCAAGAGAGGCAGGACGATCTCAGAGTTCAGGCGAGGCAGGAGGATCCCAGAGTTCAGGTGAGGCAGGAGGATCCCAGAGTTCAGGCGAGGCAGGTGGATCTCAGAGTTCAGGCGAGGCAGGAGGATTCCAGAGTTCAGGTGAGGCAGGACGATCCCAGAGTTCAGGCGAGGCAGGACGATCCCAGAGTTCAGGCGAGGCAGGACGATCTCAGAGTTCAGGCGAGGCAGGACGATCCCAGAGTTCAGACGAGGCAGGACGATCCCAGAGTTCAGGTGAGACAGGACGATCCCAGAGTTCAGACAAGGCAGGACGATCCCAGAGTTCAGGCAGGACGATCCCAGATTTCAGGCGAGGCAGGTGGATCTCAGAGTTAAGGCGAGGCAGGAGGAACCCAGAGTTCAGGTGAGGCAGGACGATCCCAGAGTTCAGGCGAGGCAGGACGATCCCAGAGTTCAGGCGAGGCAGGACGATCTCAGAGTTCAGGCGAGGCTGTACGATCCCAGAGTTCAGACGAGGCAGGACGATCCCAGAGTTCAGGTGAGACAGGACGATCCCAGAGTTCAGACAAGGCAGGAGGATCCCAGAGTTCAGGCGAGGCAGGAGGATCACAGAGTTCAGTCGAGGCAGGACGAACCTGGAGTTCAGATGAGGCAGGAGGATCCCAGAGTTCAGGCGAGGCAGGAGGATCTCAGAGTTCAGGCGAGGCAGGACGATCCCAGAGATCAGGCGAGGCAGGATGATCCCAGAGATCAGACGAGGCAGGACGATCCCAGAGTTCAGACGAGGCAGGACGATCCCAGATTTCAGGCGAGGCAGGACGATCCCAGAGTTCAGGCGAGGCAGGACGATCCCAGAGTTCAGGTAAGGCAGGACGATCCCAGAGTTCAGGCGAGGCAGAACAATCCCAGAGTTCAGGCGAGGCAGGAGCATCCCAGAGTTCAGGCAGGGGGATCCCAGAGTTCAGGCGGGGCAGGACGATCCCAGAGTTCAGGCGAGGCAGCAGGATCACAGAGTTCAAACGAGGCAGGAGGATCCCAGAGTTCAGGCGAAGGGATGAGGATCCCAGAGTTCAGGCGAGGCAGGACAATCCCAGAGTTCAGGTGAGGCAGGACGATCCCAGAGTTCAGGCGAGACAGGACAATCCCAGAGTTCAAGTGAGACAGGAGGATCCCAGAGTACAGGCGAGGCAGGACGATCTCAGAGTTCAGGCGAGACAGGACGATCCCAGAGTTCAGGTGAGGCAGGACGATCCCAGAGTTCAGACGAGACAGGAAGAACCCAGAGTTCAGACGAGGCAGGACGATCCCAGAGTTCAGATGAGAGAGGAGAATCCCAGAGTTCAGGCGAGTCAGGATGATCCCAGAGTTCAGGCAGGATGATCCCAGAGTTCATGTGAGGCAGGACGATCCCAGAGTTCAGATGAGGCAGCACGATCCCAGAGTTCAGACGAGACAGGAGGGTCCCAGAGTTCAGACGAGGTAGGAGGATCCCAGAGTTCAGACGAGGCAGGAGGATCTCAGAGTTCTGGCGAGGCAGGACGATCCCAGAGTTCAGACGAGACAGGAGGATCCGAGAGTTCAGACGAGGCAGGAGGATCCCAGAGTTCAGGCGAGGCAGTACGATCCCAGAGTTCAGGCGAGGCAGGAGGATCACTGAGTTCAAACGAGGCAGGAGGATCCCAGAGTTCAGGCGAGGCAGGAGGATCCCAGAGTTCAGACGAGGCAGGACGAACCCGGAGTTCAGGCGAGGCAGGACGATCCCAGAGTTCAGGCGAGGTTGGACGAACCCAGAGTTCAGGTGAGGCAGGACGATCCCAGAGTTCAGGCGAGGCAGGAGGATCCCAGAGTACAGACGAGACAGTAGGATCCCAGAGTTCAGGCGAGGCAGGACGATCACAGAGTTCAGGCGAGGCAAGACGATCCCAGAGTTCAGGCGAGGCAGGACGATCCCAGAGTTCAGGCGAGGTTGGACGATCCCAGAGTTCAGGTGAGGCAGGACGATCCCAGAGTTCCGGCGAGGCAGGAATATCCCAGAGTACAGACGAGACAGTAGGATCCCAGAGTTCAGGCGAGGCAGGACGATCACAGAGTTCAGGCGAGGCAAGACGATCCCAGAGTTCAGGCGAGGCAGGACGATCCCAGAGTTCAGGCGAGGCAGGACGATCCCAGAGTTCCGGCGAGGCAGGAGGATCCCAGAGTTCAGACGAGACAGTAGGATCCCAGAGTTCAGGTGAGGCAGGACGATCTCAGAGTTCAGGCGAGGCAGGAGAATCCCAGAGTTCAGGCGAGGCAGGATGATCTCAGAGTTCAGGCGAGACAGGAGGATCCCAGAGTTCAGGCGAGGCAGGACGATCCCAGAGGTTAGACGAGGCAGGACGATCCCAGAGTTCAGACGAGGCAGGACGATCTCAGAGTTCAGGCGAGGCAGGACGATCCCAGAGTTCAGGCAGGATGATTCCAGAGTTCAAGTGAGGCAGGACGAACTCAGAGTTCAGGCGAGGCAGGAGGATCCCAGAGTTCAGGTGAGGCAGGAGGATCCCAGAGTTCAGGCGAGGCAGGTGGATCTCAGAGTTCAGGCGTGGCAGGAGGATTCCAGAGTTCAGGTGAGGCAGGACGATCCCAGAGTTCAGGCGAGGCAGGACGATCCCAGAGTTCAGGCGAGGCAGGACGATCTCAGAGTTCAGGCGAGGCAGGACGATCCCAGAGTTCAGACGAGGCAGGACGATCCCAGAGTTCAGGTGAGACAGGACGATCCCAGAGTTCAGACAAGGCAGGACGATCCCAGAGTTCAGGCAGGACGATCCCAGATTTCAGGCGAGGCAGGTGGATCTCAGAGTTAAGGCGAGGCAGGAGGATCCCAGAGTTCAGGTGAGGCAGGACGATCCCAGAGTTCAGGCGAGGCAGGACGATCCCAGAGTTCAGGCGAGGCAGGACGATCTCAGAGTTCAGGCGAGGCAGGACGATCCCAGAGTTCAGACGAGGCAGGACGATCCCAGAGTTCTGGTGAGACAGGACGATCCCAGAGTTCAGACAAGGCAGGAGGATCCCAGAGTTCAGGCGAGGCAGGAGGATCACAGAGTTCAGTCGAGGCAGGACGAACCTGGAGTTTAGACGTGGCAGGACGATCCCAGAGTTCAGATGAGACAGGAGGATCCCAGAGTTCAGGCGAGGCAGGAGGATCTCAGAGTTCAGGCGAGGCAGGACGATCCCAGAGATCAGGCGAGGCAGGATGATCCCAGAGATCAGACGAGGCAGGACGATCCCAGAGTTCAGAGGAGGCAGGACGATCCCAGATTTCAGGCGAGGCAGGACGATCCCAGAGTTCAGGCGAGGCAGGACGATCCCAGAGTTCAGGCGAGGCAGGACGATCCCAGAGTTCAGACGAGACAGGAGGATCCGAGAGTTCAGACGAGGCAGGAGGATCCCAGAGTTCAGGCGAGGCAGGACGATCCCAGAGTTCAGGCGAGGCAGGAGGATCACTGAGTTCAAACGAGGCAGGAGGATCCCAGAGTTCAGGCGAGGCAGGAGGATCCCAGAGTTCAGACGAGGCAGGACGAACCCGGAGTTCAGGCGAGGCAGGACGATCCCAGAGTTCAGGCGAGGTTGGACGAACCCAGAGTTCAGGTGAGGCAGGACGATCCCAGAGTTCCGGCGAGGCAGGAGTATCCCAGAGTTCAGACGAGACAGTAGGATCCCAGAGTTCAGGCGAGGCAGGACGATCACAGAGTTCAGGTGAGGCAAGACGATCCCAGAGTTCAGGCGAGGCAGGACGATCCCAGAGTTCAGGCGAGGTTGGACGATCCCAGAGTTCAGGTGAGGCAGGACGATCCCAGAGTTCCGGCGAGGCAGGAATATCCCAGAGTACAGACGAGACAGTAGGATCCCAGAGTTCAGGCGAGGCAGGACGATCACAGAGTTCAGGCGAGGCAAGACGATCCCAGAGTTCAGGCGAGGCAGGACGATCCCAGAGTTCAGGCGAGGCAGGACGATCCCAGAGTTCCGGCGAGGCAGGAGGATCCCAGAGTTCAGACGAGACAGTAGGATCCCAGAGTTCAGGTGAGGCAGGACGATCTCAGAGTTCAGGCGAGGCAGGAGAATCCCAGAGTTCAGGCGAGGCAGGATGATCTCAGAGTTCAGGCGAGACAGGAGGATCCCAGAGTTCAGGCGAGGCAGGACGATCCCAGAGGTTAGACGAGGCAGGACGATCCCAGAGTTCAGACGAGGCAGGACGATCTCAGAGTTCAGGCGAGGCAGGACGATCCCAGAGTTCAGGCAGGATGATCCCAGAGTTCAAGTGAGGCAGGACGATCTCAGAGTTCAGGCGAGGCAGGAGGATCCCAGAGTTCAGGTGAGGCAGGAGGATCCCAGAGTTCAGGCGAGGCAGGTGGATCTCAGAGTTCAGGCGAGGCAGGAGGATTCCAGAGTTCAGGTGAGGCAGGACGATCCCAGAGTTCAGGCGAGGCAGGACGATCCCAGAGTTCAGGCGAGGCAGGACGATCTCAGAGTTCAGGCGAGGCAGGACGATCCCAGAGTTCAGACGAGGCAGGACGATCCCAGAGTTCAGGTGAGACAGGACGATCCCAGAGTTCAGACAAGGCAGGACGATCCCAGAGTTCAGGCAGGACGATCCCAGATTTCAGGCGAGGCAGGTGGATCTCAGAGTTAAGGCGAGGCAGGAGGAACCCAGAGTTCAGGTGAGGCAGGACGATCCCAGAGTTCAGGCGAGGCAGGACGATCCCAGAGTTCAGGCGAGGCAGGACGATCTCAGAGTTCAGGCGAGGCAGGACGATCCCAGAGTTCAGACGAGGCAGGACGATCCCAGAGTTCAGGTGAGACAGGACGATCCCAGAGTTCAGACAAGGCAGGAGGATCCCAGAGTTCAGTCGAGGCAGGACGAACCTGGAGTTCAGACGAGGCAGGACGATCCCAGAGTTCAGATGAGGCAGGAGGATCCCAGAGTTCAGGCGAGGCAGGAGGATCTCAGAGTTCAGGCGAGGCAGGACGATCCCAGAGATCAGGCGAGGCAGGATGATCCCAGAGATCAGACGAGGCAGGACGATCCCAGAGTTCAGACGAGGCAGGACGATCCCAGATTTCAGGCGAGGCAGGACGATCCCAGAGTTCAGGCGAGGCAGGACGATCCCAGAGTTCAGGTAAGGCAGGACGATCCCAGAGTTCAGGCGAGGCAGAACAATCCCAGAGTTCAGGCGAGGCAGGAGCATCCCAGAGTTCAGGCAGGGGGATCCCAGAGTTCAGGCGGGGCAGGACGATCCCAGAGTTCAGGCGAGGCAGCAGGATCACAGAGTTCAAACGAGGCAGGAGGATCCCAGAGTTCAGGCGAAGGGATGAGGATCCCAGAGTTCAGGCGAGGCAGGACAATCCCAGAGTTCAGGTGAGGCAGGACGATCCCAGAGTTCAGGCGAGACAGGACAATCCCAGAGTTCAAGTGAGACAGGAGGATCCCAGAGTACAGGCGAGGCAGGACGATCTCAGAGTTCAGGCGAGACAGGACGATCCCAGAGTTCAGGTGAGGCAGGACGATCCCAGAGTTCAGACGAGACAGGAAGATCCCAGAGTTCAGACGAGGCAGGACGATCCCAGAGTTCAGATGAGAGAGGAGAATCCCAGAGTTCAGGCGAGTCAGGATGATCCCAGAGTTCAGGCAGGATGATCCCAGAGTTCATTTGAGGCAGGACGATCCCAGAGTTCAGATGAGGCAGCACGATCCCAGAGTTCAGACGAGACAGGAGGGTCCCAGAGTTCAGACGAGGTAGGAGGATCCCAGAGTTCAGACGAGGCAGGAGGATCTCAGAGTTCTGGCGAGGCAGGACGATCCCAGAGTTCAGACGAGACAGGAGGATCCGAGAGTTCAGACGATGCAGGAGGATCCCAGAGTTCAGGCGAGGCAGGACGATCCCAGAGTTCAGGCGAGGCAGGAGGATCACTGAGTTCAAACGAGGCAGGAGGATCCCAGAGTTCAGGCGAGGCAGGAGGATCCCAGAGTTCAGACGAGGCAGGACGAACCCGGAGTTCAGGCGAGGCAGGACGATCCCAGAGTTCAGGCGAGGTTGGACGAACCCAGAGTTCAGGTGAGGCAGGACGATCCCAGAGTTCCGGCGAGGCAGGAGTATCCCAGAGTACAGACGAGACAGTAGGATCCCAGAGTTCAGGCGAGGCAGGACGATCACAGAGTTCAGGCGAGGCAAGACGATCCCAGAGTTCAGGCGAGGCAGGACGATCCCAGAGTTCAGGCGAGGTTGGACGATCCCAGAGTTCAGGTGAGGCAGGACGATCCCAGAGTTCCGGCGAGGCAGGAATATCCCAGAGTACAGACGAGACAGTAGGATCCCAGAGTTCAGGCGAGGCAGGACGATCACAGAGTTCAGGTGAGGCAAGACGATCCCAGAGTTCAGGCGAGGCAGGACGATCCCAGAGTTCAGGCGAGGCAGGACGATCCCAGAGTTCCGGCGAGGCAGGAGGATCCCAGAGTTCAGACGAGACAGTAGGATCCCAGAGTTCAGGTGAGGCAGGACGATCTCAGAGTTCAGGCGAGGCAGGAGAATCCCAGAGTTCAGGCGAGGCAGGATGATCTCAGAGTTCAGGCGAGACAGGAGGATCCCAGAGTTCAGGCGAGGCAGGACGATCCCAGAGGTTAGACGAGGCAGGACGATCCCAGAGTTCAGACGAGGCAGGACGATCTCAGAGTTCAGGCGAGGCAGGAGGATCCCAGAGTTCAGGTGAGGCCGGAGGATCCCAGAGTTCAGGCGAGGCAGGTGGATCTCAGAGTTCAGGCGTGGCAGGAGGATTCCAGAGTTCAGGTGAGGCAGGACGATCCCAGAGTTCAGGCGAGGCAGGACGATCCCAGAGTTCAGGCGAGGCAGGACGATCTCAGAGTTCAGGCGAGGCAGGACGATCCCAGAGTTCAGACGAGGCAGGACGATCCCAGAGTTCAGGTGAGACAGGACGATCCCAGAGTTCAGACAAGGCAGGACGATCCCAGAGTTCAGGCAGGACGATCCCAGATTTCAGGCGAGGCAGGTGGATCTCAGAGTTAAGGCGAGGCAGGAGGATCCCAGAGTTCAGGTGAGGCAGGACGATCCCAGAGTTCAGGCGAGGCAGGACGATCCCAGAGTTCAGGCGAGGCAGGACGATCTCAGAGTTCAGGCGAGGCAGGACGATCCCAGAGTTCAGACGAGGCAGGACGATCCCAGAGTTCAGGTGAGACAGGACGATCCCAGAGTTCAGACAAGGCAGGAGGATCCCAGAGTTCAGGCGAGGCAGGAGGATCACAGAGTTCAGTCGAGGCAGGACGAACCTGGAGTTTAGACGTGGCAGGACGATCCCAGAGTTCAGATGAGACAGGAGTATCCCAGAGTTCAGGCGAGGCAGGAGGATCTCAGAGTTCAGGTGAGGCAGGACGATCCCAGAGATCAGGCGAGGCAGGATGATCCCAGAGATCAGACGAGGCAGGACGATCCCAGAGTTCAGAGGAGGCAGGACGATCCCAGATTTCAGGCGAGGCAGGACGATCCCAGAGTTCAGGCGAGGCAGGACGATCCCAGAGTTCAGGTAAGGCAGGACGATCCCAGAGTTCAGGCGAGGCAGAACAATCCCAGAGTTCAGGCGAGGCAGGAGCATCCCAGAGTTCAGGCAGGGGGATCCCAGAGTTCAGGCGGGGCAGGACGATCCCAGAGTTCAGGCGAGGCAGCAGGATCACAGAGTTCAAACGAGGCAGGAGGATCCCAGAGTTCAGGCGAAGGGATGAGGATCCCAGAGTTCAGGCGAGGCAGGACAATCCCAGAGTTCAGGTGAGGCAGGACGATCCCAGAGTTCAGGCGAGACAGGACAATCCCAGAGTTCAAGTGAGACAGGAGGATCCCAGAGTACAGGCGAGGCAGGACGATCTCAGAGTTCAGGCGAGACAGGACGATCCCAGAGTTCAGGTGAGGCAGGACGATCCCAGAGTTCAGACGAGACAGGAAGATCCCAGAGTTCAGACGAGGCAGGACGATCCCAGAGTTCAGATGAGAGAGGAGAATCCCAGAGTTCAGGCGAGTCAGGATGATCCCAGAGTTCAGGCAGGATGATCCCAGAGTTCATGTGAGGCAGGACGATCCCAGAGTTCAGATGAGGCAGCACGATCCCAGAGTTCAGACGAGACAGGAGGGTCCCAGAGTTCAGACGAGGTAGGAGGATCCCAGAGTTCAGACGAGGCAGGAGGATCTCAGAGTTCTGGCGAGGCAGGACGATCCCAGAGTTCAGACGAGACAGGAGGATCCGAGAGTTCAGACGATGCAGGAGGATCCCAGAGTTCAGGCGAGGCAGGACGATCCCAGAGTTCAGGCGAGGCAGGAGGATCACTGAGTTCAAACGAGGCAGGAGGATCCCAGAGTTCAGGCGAGGCAGGAGGATCCCAGAGTTCAGACGAGGCAGGACGAACCCGGAGTTCAGGCGAGGCAGGACGATCCCAGAGTTCAGGCGAGGTTGGACGAACCCAGAGTTCAGGTGAGGCAGGACGATCCCAGAGTTCCGGCGAGGCAGGAGTATCCCAGAGTACAGACGAGACAGTAGGATCCCAGAGTTCAGGCGAGGCAGGACGATCACAGAGTTCAGGCGAGGCAAGACGATCCCAGAGTTCAGGCGAGGCAGGACGATCCCAGAGTTCAGGCGAGGTTGGACGATCCCAGAGTTCAGGTGAGGCAGGACGATCCCAGAGTTCCGGCGAGGCAGGAATATCCCAGAGTACAGACGAGACAGTAGGATCCCAGAGTTCAGGCGAGGCAGGACGATCACAGAGTTCAGGCGAGGCAAGACGATCCCAGAGTTCAGGCGAGGCAGGACGATCCCAGAGTTCAGGCGAGGCAGGACGATCCCAGAGTTCCGGCGAGGCAGGAGGATCCCAGAGTTCAGACGAGACAGTAGGATCCCAGAGTTCAGGTGAGGCAGGACGATCTCAGAGTTCAGGCGAGGCAGGAGAATCCCAGAGTTCAGGCGAGGCAGGATGATCTCAGAGTTCAGGCGAGACAGGAGGATCCCAGAGTTCAGGCGAGGCAGGACGATCCCAGAGGTTAGACGAGGCAGGACGATCCCAGAGTTCAGACGAGGCAGGACGATCTCAGAGTTCAGGCGAGGCAGGAGGATCCCAGAGTTCAGGTGAGGCCGGAGGATACCAGAGTTCAGGCGAGGCAGGTGGATCTCAGAGTTCAGGCGTGGCAGGAGGATTCCAGAGTTCAGGTGAGGCAGGACGATCCCAGAGTTCAGGCGAGGCAGGACGATCCCAGAGTTCAGGCGAGGCAGGACGATCTCAGAGTTCAGGCGAGGCAGGACGATCCCAGAGTTCAGACGAGGCAGGACGATCCCAGAGTTCAGGTGAGACAGGACGATCCCAGAGTTCAGACAAGGCAGGACGATCCCAGAGTTCAGGCAGGACGATCCCAGATTTCAGGCGAGGCAGGTGGATCTCAGAGTTAAGGCGAGGCAGGAGGATCCCAGAGTTCAGGTGAGGCAGGACGATCCCAGAGTTCAGGCGAGGCAGGACGATCCCAGAGTTCAGGCGAGGCAGGACGATCTCAGAGTTCAGGCGAGGCAGGACGATCCCAGAGTTCAGACGAGGCAGGACGATCCCAGAGTTCAGGTGAGACAGGACGATCCCAGAGTTCAGACAAGGCAGGAGGATCCCAGAGTTCAGGCGAGGCAGGAGGATCACAGAGTTCAGTCGAGGCAGGACGAACCTGGAGTTTAGACGTGGCAGGACGATCCCAGAGTTCAGATGAGACAGGAGTATCCCAGAGTTCAGGCGAGGCAGGAGGATCTCAGAGTTCAGGCGAGGCAGGACGATCCCAGAGATCAGGCGAGGCAGGATGATCCCAGAGATCAGACGAGGCAGGACGATCCCAGAGTTCAGAGGAGGCAGGACGATCCCAGATTTCAGGCGAGGCAGGACGATCCCAGAGTTCAGGCGAGGCAGGACGATCCCAGAGTTCAGGTAAGGCAGGACGATCCCAGAGTTCAGGCGAGGCAGAACAATCCCAGAGTTCAGGCGAGGCAGGAGCATCCCAGAGTTCAGGCAGGGGGATCCCAGAGTTCAGGCGGGGCAGGACGATCCCAGAGTTCAGGCGAGGCAGCAGGATCACAGAGTTCAAACGAGGCAGGAGGATCCCAGAGTTCAGGCGAAGGGATGAGGATCCCAGAGTTCAGGCGAGGCAGGACAATCCCAGAGTTCAGGTGAGGCAGGACGATCCCAGAGTTCAGGCGAGACAGGACAATCCCAGAGTTCAAGTGAGACAGGAGGATCCCAGAGTACAGGCGAGGCAGGACGATCTCAGAGTTCAGGCGAGACAGGACGATCCCAGAGTTCAGGTGAGGCAGGACGATCCCAGAGTTCAGACGAGACAGGAAGATCCCAGAGTTCAGACGAGGCAGGACGATCCCAGAGTTCAGATGAGAGAGGAGAATCCCAGAGTTCAGGCGAGTCAGGATGATCCCAGAGTTCAGGCAGGATGATCCCAGAGTTCATGTGAGGCAGGACGATCCCAGAGTTCAGATGAGGCAGCACGATCCCAGAGTTCAGACGAGACAGGAGGGTCCCAGAGTTCAGACGAGGTAGGAGGATCCCAGAGTTCAGACGAGGCAGGAGGATCTCAGAGTTCTGGCGAGGCAGGACGATCCCAGAGTTCAGACGAGACAGGAGGATCCGAGAGTTCAGACGAGGCAGGAGGATCCCAGAGTTCAGGCGAGGCAGGACGATCCCAGAGTTTAGGCGAGGCAGGAGGATCACTGAGTTCAAACGAGGCAGGAGGATCCCAGAGTTCAGGCGAGGCAGGAGGATCCCAGAGTTCAGGCGAGGCAGGACGATCCCAGAGTTCAGGCGAGGTTGGACGAACCCAGAGTTCAGGTGAGGTAGGACGATCCCAGAGTTCCGGCGAGGCAGGAGTATCCCAGAGTACAGACGAGACAGTAGGATCCCAGAGTTCAGGCGAGGCAGGACGATCACAGAGTTCAGGCGAGGCAAGACGATCCCAGAGTTCAGGCGAGGCAGGACGATCCCAGAGTTCAGGCGAGGTTGGACGATCCCAGAGTTCAGGTGAGGCAGGACGATCCCAGAGTTCCGGCGAGGCAGGAATATCCCAGAGTACAGACGAGACAGTAGGATCCCAGAGTTCAGGCGAGGCAGGACGATCACAGAGTTCAGGCGAGGCAAGACGATCCCAGAGTTCAGGCGAGGCAGGACGATCCCAGAGTTCAGGCGAGGCAGGACGATCCCAGAGTTCCGGCGAGGCAGGAGGATCCCAGAGTTCAGACGAGACAGTAGGATCCCAGAGTTCAGGTGAGGCAGGACGATCTCAGAGTTCAGGCGAGGCAGGAGAATCCCAGAGTTCAGGCGAGGCAGGATGATCTCAGAGTTCAGGCGAGACAGGAGGATCCCAGAGTTTAGGCGAGGCAGGACGATCCCAGAGGTTAGACGAGGCAGGACGATCCCAGAGTTCAGACGAGGCAGGACGATCTCAGAGTTCAGGCGAGGCAGGACGATCCCAGAGTTCAGGCAGGATGATCCCAGAGTTCAAGTGAGGCAGGACGATCTCAGAGTTCAGGCGAGGCAGGAGGATCCCAGAGTTCAGGTGAGGCAGGAGGATCCCAGAGTTCAGACGAGGCAGGAGGATCCCAGAGTTCAGGTGAGGCAGGAGGATCCCAGAGTTCAGGTGAGGCAGGACGATCCCAGAGTTCAGACGAGGCAGGAGGATCCCAGAGTTCAGACGAGGCAGGAGGATCCCAGAGTTCAGGCGAGGCAGGAGGATCCCAGAGTTCAGGCGAGGCAGGAGGATCCCAGAGTTCAGGTGAGGCAGGAGGATCCCAGAGTTCAGACGAGGCAGGAGGATCCCAGAGTACAGACGAGACAGTAGGATCCCAGAGTTCAGGTGAGGCAGGACGATCCAGAGTTCAGACGAGGCAGGACGATCCCAGAGTTCAGGTGAGACAGGACGATCCCAGAGTTCAGGTGAGACAGGACGATCCCAGAGTTCAGACAAGGCAGGAGGATCCCAGAGTTCAGGCGAGGCAGGAGAATCCCAGAGTTCAGGCGAGGCAGGACAATCTCAGAGTTCAGGCGAAGCAGGAGAATCCCAGAGTTCAGGCGAGGCAGGATGATCTCAGAGTTCAGGCGAGACAGGAGGATCCCAGAGTTCAGGCGAGGCAGGACGATCCCAGAGGTTAGACGAGGCAGGACGATCCCAGAGTTCAGACGAGGCAGGACGATCTCAGAGTTCAGGCGAGGCAGAACGATCCCAGAGTTCAGGCAGGATGATCCCAGAGTTCATGTGAGGCAGGACGATCTCAGAGTTCAGGCGAGGCAGGAGGATCCCAGAGTTCAGGCGAGGCAGGAGGATCTCAGTCTTCAGGCGAGGCAGGACGATCCCAGAGTTCAGGCGAGACAAGACGATCCCAGAGTTGAGGCGAGGCAGGAGGATCCCAGACTTCAGACGAGGCAGGACGATCCCAGAGTTCAGGCGAGACAGGACGATCCCAGAGTTCAGACGAGGCAGGACGATCTCAGAGTTCAGGCGAGGCAGGACGATCCCAGAGTTCAGGCAGGATGATCCCAGAGTTCAAGTGAGGCAGGACGATCTCAGAGTTCAGGCGAGGCAGGAGGATCCCAGAGTTCAGGTGAGGCAGGAGGATCCCAGAGTTCAGACGAGGCAGGAGGATCCCAGAGTTTAGGTGAGGCAGGAGGATCCCAGAGTTCAGGTGAACAGGACGATCCCAGAGTTCAGACGAGGCAGGAGGATCCCAGAGTTCAGACGAGGCAGGAGGATCCCAGAGTTCAGGCGAGGCAGGAGTATCCCAGAGTTCAGGCGAGGCAGGAGGATCCCAGAGTTCAGGTGAGGCAGGAGGATCCCAGAGTTCAGACGAGGCAGGAGGATCCCAGAGTTCAGGTGAGGCAGGAGGATCCCAGAGTTCAGGCGAGGCAGGATGATCTCAGAGTTCAGACGAGACAGGAGGATCCCAGAGTTCAGGCGAGGCAGGACGATCCCAGAGGTTAGACGAGGCAGGACGATCCCAGAGTTCAGACGAGGCAGGACGATCTCAGAGTTCAGGCGAGGCAGGACGATCCCAGAGTTCAGACGAGGCAGGACGATCTCAGAGTTCAGGCGAGGCAGGACGATCCCAGAGTTCAGGCAGGATGATCCCAGAGTTCAAGTGAGGCAGGACGATCTCAGAGTTCAGGCGAGGCAGGAGGATCCCAGAGTTCAGGTGAGGCAGGAGGATCCCAGAGTTCAGACGAGGCAGGATGATCTCAGAGTTCAGGCGAGACAGGAGGATCCCAGAGTTCAGGCGAGGCAGGATGATCCCAGAGGTTAGACGAGGCAGGACGATCCCAGAGTTCAGACGAGGCAGGACGATCTCAGAGTTCAGGCGAGGCAGGACGATCCCAGAGTTCAGGCAGGATGATCCCAGAGTTCAAGTGAGGCAGGACGATCTCAGAGTTCAGGCGAGGCAGGAGGATCCCAGAGTTCAGGCGAGGCAGGAGGATCTCAGTCTTCAGGCGAGGCAGGACGATCCCAGAGTTCAGGCGAGACAAGACGATCCCAGAGTTGAGGCGAGGCAGGAGGATCCCAGACTTCAGACGAGGCAGGACGATCCCAGAGTTCAGGCGAGACAGGACGATCCCAGAGTTCAGACGAGGCAGGACGATCTCAGAGTTCAGGCGAGGCAGGACGATCCCAGAGTTCAGGCAGGATGATCCCAGAGTTCAAGTGAGGCAGGACGATCTCAGAGTTCAGGCGAGGCAGGAGGATCCCAGAGTTCAGGCGAGGCAGGAGGATCTCAGTCTTCAGGCGAGGCAGGACGATCCCAGAGTTCAGGCGAGACAAGACGATCCCAGAGTTGAGGCGAGGCAGGAGGATCCCAGACTTCAGACGAGGCAGGACGATCCCAGAGTTCAGGCGAGACAGGACGATCCCAGAGTTCAGACGAGGCAGGACGATCTCAGAGTTCAGGCGAGGCAGGACGATCCCAGAGTTCAGGCAGGATGATCCCAGAGTTCAAGTGAGGCAGGACGACCTCAGAGTTCAGGCGAGGCAGGAGGATCCCAGAGTTCAGGTGAGGCAGGAGGATCCCAGAGTTCAGACGAGGCAGGAGGATCCCAGAGTTCAGGTGAGGCAGGAGGATCCCAGAGTTCAGGTGAGGCAGGACGATCCCAGAGTTCAGACGAGGCAGGAGGATCCCAGAATTCAGGCGAGACAAGACGATCCCAGAGTTGAGGCGAGGCAGGAGGATCCCAGACTTCAGACGACGCAGGACGATCCCAGAGTTCAGGCGAGACGGGACGATCCCAGAGTTCAGACGAGGCAGGACAATCTCAGAGTTGAGGCGAGGCAGGAGGATCCCAGACTTCAGACGAGGCAGGACGATCCCAGAGTTCAATTGAGGCAGGACGATCCCAGAGTTCAGATGAGACAGGAGAATCCCAGAGTTCAGGTGAGGCAGGACGATCCCAGAGTTCAGGCGAGGCAGGACGATCCCAGATTTCAGGTGAGACAGGAGGATCCCAGAATTCAGACGAGACAGGAGGATCCCAGAGTTCAGAAGAGGCAGGACGATCTCAGAGTTCAGGCGAGGCAGGATGATCCCAGAGTTCAGGCAGGATGATCCCAGAGTTCAGGCGATACAGGACGATCCCAGAGTTCAGGCGAGGCAGGACGATCCCAGAGTTCAGGCGATGCAGGAGGATCCCAGAGTTCAGACGAGGCAGGACGATCTCAGAGTTCAGGCGAGGCAGGACGATCCCAGAGTTCAGGCAGGACGATCCCAGAGTTCAGGCGAGGCAGGTGGATCTCAGAGTTCAGGCGAGGCAGGAGGATCCCAGAGTTCAGGTGAGGCAGGACGATCCCAGAGTTCAGGCGAGGCAGGACGATCCCAGAGTTCAGGCGAGGCAGGACGATCTCAGAGTTCAGGCGAGGCAGGACGATCCCAGAGTTCAGACGAGGCAGGACGATCCCAGAGTTCAGGTGAGACAGGACGATCCCAGAGTTCAGACAAGGCAGGACGATCCCAGAGTTCAGGCAGGACGATCCCAGATTTCAGGCGAGGCAGGTGGATCTCAGAGTTCAGGCGAGGCAGGAGGATCCCAGAGTTCAGGTGAGGCAGGACGATCCCAGAGTTCAGGCGAGGCAGGACGATCCCAGAGTTCAGGCGAGGCAGGACGATCTCAGAGTTCAGGCGAGGCAGGACGATCCCAGAGTTCAGACGAGGCAGGACGATCCCAGAGTTCAGGTGAGACAGGACGATCCCAGAGTTCAGACAAGTCAGGAGGATCCCAGAGTTCAGGCGAGGCAGGAGGATCACAGAGTTCAGTCGAGGCAGGACGAACCTGGAGTTCAGACGAGGCAGGACGATCCCAGAGTTCAGATGAGGCAGGAGGATCCCAGAGTTCAGGCGAGGCAGGAGGATCTCAGAGTTCAGGCGAGGCAGGACGATCCCAGAGATCAGGCGAGGCAGGATGATCCCAGAGATCAGACAAGGCAGGACGATCCCAGAGTTCAGACGAGGCAGGACGATCCCAGATTTCAGGCGAGGCAGGACGATCCCAGAGTTCAGGCGAGGCAGGACGATCCCAGAGTTCAGGTAAGGCAGGACGATCCCAGAGTTCAGGCGAGGCAGAACAATCCCAGAGTTCAGGCGAGGCAGGAGCATCCCAGAGTTCAGGCAGGGGGATCCCAGAGTTCAGGCGGGGCAGGACGATCCCAGAGTTCAGGCGAGGCAGCAGGATCACAGAGTTCAAACGAGGCAGGAGGATCCCAGAGTTCAGGCGAAGGGATGAGGATCCCAGAGTTCAGGCGAGGCAGGACAATCCAAGAGTTCAGGTGAGGCAGGACGATCCCAGAGTTCAGGCGAGACAGGACAATCCCAGAGTTCAAGTGAGACAGGAGGATCCCAGAGTACAGGCGAGGCAGGACGATCTCAGAGTTCAGGCGAGACAGGACGATCCCAGAGTTCAGGTGAGGCAGGACGATCCCAGAGTTCAGACGAGACAGGAAGATCCCAGAGTTCAGACGAGGCAGGACGATCCCAGAGTTCAGACGAGGCAGGACGATCTCAGAGTTCAGGCGAGGCAGAACGATCCCAGAGTTCAGGCAGGATGATCCCAGAGTTCATGTGAGGCAGGACGATCTCAGAGTTCAGGCGAGGCAGGAGGATCCCAGAGTTCAGGCGAGGCAGGAGGATCTCAGTCTTCAGGCGAGGCAGGACGATCCCAGAGTTCAGGCGAGACAAGACGATCCCAGAGTTGAGGCGAGGCAGGAGGATCCCAGACTTCAGACGAGGCAGGACGATCCCAGAGTTCAGGCGAGACAGGACGATCCCAGAGTTCAGACGAGGCAGGACGATCTCAGAGTTCAGGCGAGGCAGGACGATCCCAGAGTTCAGGCAGGATGATCCCAGAGTTCAAGTGAGGCAGGACGACCTCAGAGTTCAGGCGAGGCAGGAGGATCCCAGAGTTCAGGTGAGGCAGGAGGATCCCAGAGTTCAGACGAGGCAGGAGGATCCCAGAGTTCAGGTGAGGCAGGAGGATCCCAGAGTTCAGGTGAGGCAGGACGATCCCAGAGTTCAGACGAGGCAGGAGGATCCCAGAATTCAGGCGAGACAAGACGATCCCAGAGTTGAGGCGAGGCAGGAGGATCCCAGACTTCAGACGACGCAGGACGATCCCAGAGTTCAGGCGAGACGGGACGATCCCAGAGTTCAGACGAGGCAGGACAATCTCAGAGTTGAGGCGAGGCAGGAGGATCCCAGACTTCAGACGAGGCAGGACGATCCCAGAGTTCAATTGAGGCAGGACGATCCCAGAGTTCAGATGAGACAGGAGAATCCCAGAGTTCAGGTGAGGCAGGACGATCCCAGAGTTCAGGCGAGGCAGGACGATCCCAGATTTCAGGTGAGACAGGAGGATCCCAGAATTCAGACGAGACAGGAGGATCCCAGAGTTCAGAAGAGGCAGGACGATCTCAGAGTTCAGGCGAGGCAGGATGATCCCAGAGTTCAGGCAGGATGATCCCAGAGTTCAGGCGATACAGGACGATCCCAGAGTTCAGGCGAGGCAGGACGATCCCAGAGTTCAGGCGATGCAGGAGGATCCCAGAGTTCAGACGAGGCAGGACGATCTCAGAGTTCAGGCGAGGCAGGACGATCCCAGAGTTCAGGCAGGACGATCCCAGAGTTCAGGCGAGGCAGGTGGATCTCAGAGTTCAGGCGAGGCAGGAGGATCCCAGAGTTCAGGTGAGGCAGGACGATCCCAGAGTTCAGGCGAGGCAGGACGATCCCAGAGTTCAGGCGAGGCAGGACGATCTCAGAGTTCAGGCGAGGCAGGACGATCCCAGAGTTCAGACGAGGCAGGACGATCCCAGAGTTCAGGTGAGACAGGACGATCCCAGAGTTCAGACAAGGCAGGACGATCCCAGAGTTCAGGCAGGACGATCCCAGATTTCAGGCGAGGCAGGTGGATCTCAGAGTTCAGGCGAGGCAGGAGGATCCCAGAGTTCAGGTGAGGCAGGACGATCCCAGAGTTCAGGCGAGGCAGGACGATCCCAGAGTTCAGGCGAGGCAGGACGATCTCAGAGTTCAGGCGAGGCAGGACGATCCCAGAGTTCAGACGAGGCAGGACGATCCCAGAGTTCAGGTGAGACAGGACGATCCCAGAGTTCAGACAAGTCAGGAGGATCCCAGAGTTCAGGCGAGGCAGGAGGATCACAGAGTTCAGTCGAGGCAGGACGAACCTGGAGTTCAGACGAGGCAGGACGATCCCAGAGTTCAGATGAGGCAGGAGGATCCCAGAGTTCAGGCGAGGCAGGAGGATCTCAGAGTTCAGGCGAGGCAGGACGATCCCAGAGATCAGGCGAGGCAGGATGATCCCAGAGATCAGACAAGGCAGGACGATCCCAGAGTTCAGACGAGGCAGGACGATCCCAGATTTCAGGCGAGGCAGGACGATCCCAGAGTTCAGGCGAGGCAGGACGATCCCAGAGTTCAGGTAAGGCAGGACGATCCCAGAGTTCAGGCGAGGCAGAACAATCCCAGAGTTCAGGCGAGGCAGGAGCATCCCAGAGTTCAGGCAGGGGGATCCCAGAGTTCAGGCGGGGCAGGACGATCCCAGAGTTCAGGCGAGGCAGCAGGATCACAGAGTTCAAACGAGGCAGGAGGATCCCAGAGTTCAGGCGAAGGGATGAGGATCCCAGAGTTCAGGCGAGGCAGGACAATCCAAGAGTTCAGGTGAGGCAGGACGATCCCAGAGTTCAGGCGAGACAGGACAATCCCAGAGTTCAAGTGAGACAGGAGGATCCCAGAGTACAGGCGAGGCAGGACGATCTCAGAGTTCAGGCGAGACAGGACGATCCCAGAGTTCAGGTGAGGCAGGACGATCCCAGAGTTCAGACGAGACAGGAAGATCCCAGAGTTCAGACGAGGCAGGACGATCCCAGAGTTCAGATGAGAGAGGAGAATCCCAGAGTTCAGGCGAGTCAGGATGATCCCAGAGTTCAGGCAGGATGATCCCAGAGTTCATGTGAGGCAGGACGATCCCAGAGTTCAGATGAGGGAGCACGATCCCAGAGTTCAGACGAGACAGGAGGGTCCCAGAGTTCAGACGAGGTAGGAGGATCCCAGAGTTCAGACGAGGCAGGAGGATCTCAGAGTTCTGGCGAGGCAGGACGATCCCAGAGTTCAGACGAGACAGGAGGATCCCAGAGTTCAGACGAGGCAGGAGGATCCCAGAGTTCAGGCGAGGCAGGACGATCCCAGAGTTCAGGCGAGGCAGGAGGATCACTGAGTTCAAACGAGGCAGGAGGATCCCAGAGTTCAGGCGTGGCAGGAGGATCCCAGAGTTCAGACGAGGCAGGAGGATCCCAGAGTTCAGGCGAGGTTGGACGAACCCAGAGTTCAGGTGAGGCAGGACGATCCCAGAGTTCAGGCGAGGTTGGACGAACCCAGAGTTCAGGTGAGGCAGGACGATCCCAGAGTTCCGGCGAGGCAGGAGTATCCCAGAGTACAGACGAGACAGTAGGATCCCAGAGTTCAGGCGAGGCAGGACGATCACAGAGTTCAGGCGAGGCAAGACGATCCCAGAGTTCAGGCGAGGCAGGACGATCCCAGAGTTCAGGCGAGGTTGGACGATCCCAGAGTTCAGGTGAGGCAGGACGATCCCAGAGTTCCGGCGAGGCAGGAATATCCCAGAGTACAGACGAGACAGTAGGATCCCAGAGTTCAGGCGAGGCAGGACGATCACAGAGTTCAGGCGAGGCAAGACGATCCCAGAGTTCAGGCGAGGCAGGACGATCCCAGAGTTCAGGCGAGGCAGGACGATCCCAGAGTTCCGGCGAGGCAGGAGGATCCCAGAGTTCAGACGAGACAGTAGGATCCCAGAGTTCAGGTGAGGCAGGACGATCTCAGAGTTCAGGCGAGGCAGGAGAATCCCAGAGTTCAGGCGAGGCAGGATGATCTCAGAGTTCAGGCGAGACAGGAGGATCCCAGAGTTCAGGCGAGGCAGGACGATCCCAGAGGTTAGACGAGGCAGGACGATCCCAGAGTTCAGACGAGGCAGGACGATCTCAGAGTTCAGGCGAGGCAGGACGATCCCAGAGTTCAGGCAGGATGATCCCAGAGTTCAAGTGAGGCAGGACGATCTCAGAGTTCAGGCGAGGCAGGAGGATCCCAGAGTTCAGGTGAGGCAGGAGGATCCCAGAGTTCAGACGAGGCAGGAGGATCCCAGAGTTCAGGTGAGGCAGGAGGATCCCAGAGTTCAGGTGAGGCAGGACGATCCCAGAGTTCAGACGAGGCAGGAGGATCCCAGAGTTCAGACGAGGCAGGAGGATCCCAGAGTTCAGGCGAGGCAGGAGGATCCCAGAGTTCAGGCGAGGCAGGAGGATCCCAGAGTTCAGGTGAGGCAGGAGGATCCCAGAGTTCAGACGAGGCAGGAGGATCCCAGAGTTCAGGTGAGGCAGGAGGATCCCAGAGTTCAGGTGAGGCAGGACGATCCCAGAGTTCAGACGAGGCAGGACGATCCCAGAGTTCAGGTGAGACAGGACGATCCCAGAGTTCAGGTGAGACAGGACGATCCCAGAGTTCAGACAAGGCAGGAGGATCCCAGAGTTCATGCGAGGCAGGAGGATCACAGAGTTCAGTCGAGGCAGGACGAACCTGGAGTTCAGACGAGGCAGGACGATCCCAGAGTTCAGACGAGGCAGGAGGATCCCAGAGTTCAGGCGAGGCAGGAGGATCTCAGAGTTCAGGCGAGGCAGGACAATCCCAGAGATCAGGCGAGGCAGGATGATCCCAGAGATCAGACGAGGCAGGACGATCCCAGAGTTCAGACGAGGCAGGACGATCCCAGATTTCAGGCGAGGCAGGACGATCCCAGAGTTCAGGCGAGGCAGGTCGATCCCAGAGTTCAGGTACGGCAGGACGATCCCAGAGTTCAGGCGAGGCAGAACAATCCCAGAGTTCAGGCGAGGCAGGAGCATCCCAGAGTTCAGGCAGGGGGATCCCAGAGTTCAGGCGGGGCAGGACGATCCCAGAGTTCAGGCGAGGCAGCAGGATCACAGAGTTCAAACGAGGCAGGAGGATCCCAGAGTTCAGGCGAAGGGATGAGGATCCCAGAGTTCAGGCGAGGCAGGACAATCCCAGAGTTCAGGTGAGGCAGGACGATCCCAGATTTCAGGCGAGGCAGGACGATCCCAGAGTTCAGGCGAGGCAGGTCGATCCCAGAGTTCAGGTACGGCAGGACGATCCCAGAGTTCAGGCGAGGCAGAACAATCCCAGAGTTCAGGCGAGGCAGGAGCATCCCAGAGTTCAGGCAGGGGGATCCCAGAGTTCAGGCGGGGCAGGACGATCCCAGAGTTCAGGCGAGGCAGCAGGATCACAGAGTTCAAACGAGGCAGGAGGATCCCAGAGTTCAGGCGAAGGGATGAGGATCCCAGAGTTCAGGCGAGGCAGGACAATCCCAGAGTTCAGGTGAGGCAGGACGATCCCAGAGTTCAGGCGAGACAGGACAATCCCAGAGTTCAGGTGAGACAGGAGGATCCCAGAGTACAGGGGAGGCAGGACGATCTCAGAGTTCAGGCGAGACAGGACGATCCCAGAGTTCAGGTGAGGCAGGACGATCCCAGAGTTCAGACGAGACAGGAAGATCCCAGAGTTCAAGTGAGGCAGGACGATCTCAGAGTTCAGGCGAGGCAGGAGGATCCCAGAGTTCAGGCAGGACAATCCCAGAGTTCAGGCAGGAGGATCTCAGAGTTCATGCGAGGCAGGACAATCCCAGAGTTCAGGCGAGACAAGACGATCCCAGAGTTGAGGCGAGACAGGAGGATCCCAGAGTTCAGGCGAGGCAGGACGATCCCAGAGGTTAGACGAGGCAGGACGATCCCAGAGTTCAGACGAGGCAGGACGATCTCAGAGTTCAGGCGAGGCAGGACGATCCCAGAGTTCAGGCAGGATGATCCCAGAGTTCAAGTGAGGCAGGACGATCTCAGAGTTCAGGCGAGGCAGGAGGATCCCAGAGTTCAGGTGAGGCAGGAGGATCCCTGAGTTCAGGCGAGGCAGGTGGATCTCAGAGTTCAGGCGTGGCAGGAGGATTCCAGAGTTCAGGTGAGGCAGGACGATCCCAGAGTTCAGGCGAGGCAGGACGATCCCAGAGTTCAGGCGAGGCAGGACGATCTCAGAGTTCAGGCGAGGCAGGACGATCCCAGAGTTCAGGTGAGACAGGACGATCCCAGAGTTCAGACAAGGCAGGACGATCCCAGAGTTCAGGCAGGACGATCCCAGATTTCAGGCGAGGCAGGTGGAACTCAGAGTTAAGGCGAGGCAGGAGGATCCCAGAGTTCTGGTGAGGCAGGACGATCCCAGAGTTCAGGCGAGGCAGGACGATCCCAGAGTTCAGGCGAGGCAGGACGATCTCAGAGTTCAGGCGAGGCAGGACGATCCCAGAGTTCAGACGAGGCAGGACGATCCCAGAGTTCAGGTGAGACAGGACGATCCCAGAGTTCAGACAAGGCAGGAGGATCCCAGAGTTCAGGCGAGGCAGGAGGATCACAGAGTTCAGTCGAGGCAGGACGAACCTGGAGTTTAGACGTGGCAGGACGATCCCAGAGTTCAGATGAGACAGGAGGATCCCAGAGTTCAGGCGAGGCAGGAGGATCTCAGAGTTCAGGCGAGGCAGGACGATCCCAGAGATCAGGCGAGGCAGGATGATCCCAGAGATCAGACGAGGCAGGACGATCCCAGAGTTCAGAGGAGGCAGGACGATCCCAGATTTCAGGCGAGGCAGGACGATCCCAGAGTTCAGGCGAGGCAGGACGATCCCAGAGTTCAGGTAAGGCAGGACGATCCCAGAGTTCAGGCGAGGCAGAACAATCCCAGAGTTCAGGCGAGGCAGGAGCATCCCAGAGTTCAGGCAGGGGGATCCCAGAGTTCAGGCGGGGCAGGACGATCCCAGAGTTCAGGCGAGGCAGCAGGATCACAGAGTTCAAACGAGGCAGGAGGATCCCAGAGTTCAGGCGAAGGGATGAGGATCCCAGAGTTCAGGCGAGGCAGGACAATCCCAGAGTTCAGGTGAGGCAGGACGATCCCAGAGTTCAGGCGAGACAGGACAATCCCAGAGTTCAAGTGAGACAGGAGGATCCCAGAGTACAGGCGAAGCAGGACGATCTCAGAGTTCAGGCGAGACAGGACGATCCCAGAGTTCAGGTGAGGCAGGACGATCCCAGAGTTCAGACGAGACAGGAAGATCCCTGAGTTCAGACGAGGCAGGACGATCCCAGAGTTCAGATGAGAGAGGAGAATCCCAGAGTTCAGGCGAGTCAGGATGATCCCAGAGTTCAGGCAGGATGATCCCAGAGTTCATGTGAGGCAGGACGATCCCAGAGTTCAGCTGAGGCAGGACCATCCCAGAGTTCAGACGAGACAGGAGGGTCCCAGAGTTCAGACGAGGTAGGAGGATCCCAGAGTTCAGACGAGGCAGGAGGATCTCAGAGTTCTGGCGAGGCAGGACGATCCCAGAGTTCAGACGAGACAGGAGGATCCGAGAGTTCAGACGAGGCAGGAGGATCCCAGAGTTCAGGCGAGGCAGGACGATCCCAGAGTCAGGCGAGGCAGGAGGATCACTGAGTTCAAACGAGGCAGGAGGATCCCAGAGTTCAGGCGAGGCAGGAGGATCCCAGAGTTCAGACGAGGCAGGACGAACCCGGAGTTCAGGCGAGGCAGGACGATCCCAGAGTTCAGGCGAGGTTGGACGAACCCAGAGTTCAGGTGAGGCAGGACGATCCCAGAGTTCCGGCGAGGCAGGAGTATCCCAGAGTACAGACGAGACAGTAGGATCCCAGAGTTCAGGCGAGGCAGGACGATCACAGAGTTCAGGCGAGGCAAGACGATCCCAGATTTCAGGCGAGGCAGGACGATCCCAGAGTTCAGGCGAGGTTGGACGATCCCAGAGTTCAGGTGAGGCAGGACGATCCCAGAGTTCCGGCGAGGCAGGAATATCCCAGAGTACAGACGAGACAGTAGGATCCCAGAGTTCAGGCGAGGCAGGACGATCACAGAGTTCAGGCGAGGCAAGACGATCCCAGAGTTCAGGCGAGGCAGGACGATCCCAGAGTTCAGGCGAGGCAGGACGATCCCAGAGTTCCGGCGAGGCAGGAGGATCCCAGAGTTCAGACGAGACAGTAGGATCCCAGAGTTCAGGTGAGGCAGGACGATCTCAGAGTTCAGGCGAGGCAGGAGAATCCCAGAGTTCAGGCGAGGCAGGATGATCTCAGAGTTCAGGCGAGACAGGAGGATCCCAGAGTTTAGGCGAGGCAGGACGATCCCAGAGGTTAGACGAGGCAGGACGATCCCAGAGTTCAGACGAGGCAGGACGATCTCAGAGTTCAGGCGAGGCAGGACGATCCCAGAGTTCAGGCAGGATGATCCCAGAGTTCAAGTGAGGCAGGACGATCTCAGAGTTCAGGCGAGGCAGGAGGATCCCAGAGTTCAGGTGAGGCAGGAGGATCCCAGAGTTCAGACGAGGCAGGAGGATCCCAGAGTTCAGGTGAGGCAGGAGGATCCCAGAGTTCAGGTGAGGCAGGACGATCCCAGAGTTCAGACGAGGCAGGAGGATCCCAGAGTTCAGACGAGGCAGGAGGATCCCAGAGTTCAGGCGAGGCAGGAGGATCCCAGAGTTCAGGCGAGGCAGGAGGATCCCAGAGTTCAGGTGAGGCAGGAGGATCCCAGAGTTCAGACGAGGCAGGAGGATCCCAGAGTACAGACGAGACAGTAGGATCCCAGAGTTCAGGTGAGGCAGGACGATCCAGAGTTCAGACGAGGCAGGACGATCCCAGAGTTCAGGTGAGACAGGACGATCCCAGAGTTCAGGTGAGACAGGACGATCCCAGAGTTCAGACAAGGCAGGAGGATCCCAGAGTTCAGGCGAGGCAGGAGAATCCCAGAGTTCAGGCGAGGCAGGACGATCTCAGAGTTCAGGCGAGGCAGGAGAATCCCAGAGTTCAGGCGAGGCAGGATGATCTCAGAGTTCAGGCGAGACAGGAGGATCCCAGAGTTTAGGCGAGGCAGGACGATCCCAGAGGTTAGACGAGGCAGGACGATCCCAGAGTTCAGACGAGGCAGGACGATCTCAGAGTTCAGGCGAGGCAGAACGATCCCAGAGTTCAGGCAGGATGATCCCAGAGTTCATGTGAGGCAGGACGATCTCAGAGTTCAGGCGAGGCAGGAGGATCCCAGAGTTCAGGCGAGGCAGGAGGATCTCAGTCTTCAGGCGAGGCAGGACGATCCCAGAGTTCAGGCGAGACAAGACGATCCCAGAGTTGAGGCGAGGCAGGAGGATCCCAGACTTCAGACGAGGCAGGACGATCCCAGAGTTCAGGCGAGACAGGACGATCCCAGAGTTCAGACGAGGCAGGACGATCTCAGAGTTCAGGCGAGGCAGGACGATCCCAGAGTTCAGGCAGGATGATCCCAGAGTTCAAGTGAGGCAGGACGATCTCAGAGTTCAGACGAGGCAGGAGGATCCCAGAGTTCAGACGAGGCAGGAGGATCCCAGAGTTCAGGCGAGGCAGGAGTATCCCAGAGTTCAGGCGAGGCAGGAGGATCCCAGAGTTCAGGTGAGGCAGGAGGATCCCAGAGTTCAGACGAGGCAGGAGGATCCCAGAGTTCAGGTGAGGCAGGAGGATCCCAGAGTTCAGGCGAGGCAGGATGATCTCAGAGTTCAGGCGAGACAGGAGGATCCCAGAGTTCAGGCGAGGCAGGACGATCCCAGAGGTTAGACGAGGCAGGACGATCCCAGAGTTCAGACGAGGCAGGACGATCTCAGAGTTCAGGCGAGGCAGGACGATCCCAGAGTTCAGACGAGGCAGGACGATCTCAGAGTTCAGGCGAGGCAGGACGATCCCAGATTTCAGGCAGGATGATCCCAGAGTTCAAGTGAGGCAGGACGATCTCAGAGTTCAGGCGAGGCAGGAGGATCCCAGAGTTCAGGTGAGGCAGGAGGATCCCAGAGTTCAGACGAGGCAGGATGATCTCAGAGTTCAGGCGAGACAGGAGGATCCCAGAGTTCAGGCGAGGCAGGACGATCCCAGAGGTTAGACGAGGCAGGACGATCCCAGAGTTCAGACGAGGCAGGACGATCTCAGAGTTCAGGCGAGGCAGGACGATCCCAGAGTTCAGGCAGGATGATCCCAGAGTTCAAGTGAGGCAGGACGATCTCAGAGTTCAGGCGAGGCAGGAGGATCCCAGAGTTCAGGCGAGGCAGGAGGATCTCAGTCTTCAGGCGAGGCAGGACGATCCCAGAGTTCAGGCGAGACAAGACGATCCCAGAGTTGAGGCGAGGCAGGAGGATCCCAGACTTCAGACGAGGCAGGACGATCCCAGAGTTCAGGCGAGACAGGACGATCCCAAAGTTCAGACGAGGCAGGACGATCTCAGAGTTCAGGCGAGGCAGGACGATCCCAGAGTTCAGGCAGGATGATCCCAGAGTTCAAGTGAGGCAGGACGATCTCAGAGTTCAGGCGAGGCAGGACGATCCCAGAGTTCAGGCGAGACAAGACGATCCCAGAGTTGAGGCGAGGCAGGAGGATCCCAGACTTCAGACGAGGCAGGACGATCCCAGAGTTCAGGCGAGACAGGACGATCCCAGAGTTCAGACGAGGCAGGACGATCTCAGAGTTCAGGTGAGGCAGGACGATCCCAGAGTTCCGGCGAGGCAGGAGTATCCCAGAGTACAGACGAGACAGTAGGATCCCAGAGTTCAGGCGAGGCAGGACGATCACAGAGTTCAGGCGAGGCAAGACGATCCCAGAGTTCAGGCGAGGCAGGACGATCCCAGAGTTCAGGCGAGGCAGGACGATCCCAGAGTTCCGGCGAGGCAGGAGGATCCCAGAGTTCAGACGAGACAGTAGGATCCCAGAGTTCAGGTGAGGCAGGACGATCTCAGAGTTCAGGCGAGGCAGGAGAATCCCAGAGTTCAGGCGAGGCAGGATGATCTCAGAGTTCAGGCGAGACAGGAGGATCCCAGAGTTCAGGCGAGGCAGGACGATCCCAGAGGTTAGACGAGGCAGGACGATCCCAGAGTTCAGACGAGGCAGGATGATCTCAGAGTTCAGGCGAGGCAGGACGATCCCAGAGTTCAGGCAGGATGATCCCAGAGTTCAAGTGAGGCAGGAGGATCCCAGACTTCAGACGAGGCAGGACGATCCCAGAGTTCAGGCGAGACAGGACGATCCCAGAGTTCAGACGAGGCAGGACAATCTCAGAGTTGAGGCGAGGCAGGAGGATCCTAGACTTCAGACGAGGCAGGACGATCCCAGAGTTCAAGTGAGGAAGGACGATCCCAGAGTTCAGATGAGACAGGAGAATCCCAGAGTTCAGGTGAGGCAGGACGATCCCAGAGTTCAGGCGAGGCAGGACGATCCCAGATTTCAGGTGAGACAGGAGGATCCCAGAATTCAGAGGAGACAGGAGGATCCCAGAGTTCAGAAGAGGCAGGACGATCTCAGAGTTCAGGCGAGGCAGGACGATCCCAGAGTTCAGGCAGGATGATCCCAGAGTTCAAGTGAGGCAGGAGGATCCCAGACTTCAGACGAGGCAGGACGATCCCAGAGTTCAGGCGAGACAGGACGATCCCAGAGTTCAGGTGAGGCAGGACGATCCCAGAGTTCAGAAGAGACAGGAAGATCCCAGAGTTCAGACGAGGCAGGACGATCCCAGAGTTCAGATGAGAGAGGAGAATCCCAGAGTTCAGGCGAGTCAGGATGATCCCAGAGTTCAGGCAGGATGATCCCAGAGTTCATGTGAGGCAGGACGATCCCAGAGTTCAGATGAGGCAGGACCATCCCAGAGTTCAGACGAGACAGGAGAGTCCCAGAGTTCAGACAAGGTAGGAGGATCCCAGAGTTCAGACGAGGCAGGAGGATCCCAGAGTTCAGGCGAGGCAGGACGATCCCAGAGTTCAGGTGAGGCAGGACGATCCCAGAGTTCAGACGAGACAGGAAGATCCCAGAGTTCAGACGAGGCAGGACGATCCTAGAGTTCAGATGAGAGAGGAGAATCCCAGAGTTCAGGCGAGTCAGGATGATCCCAGAGTTCAGGCAGGATGATCCCAGAGTTCATGTGAGGCAGGACGATCCCAGAGTTCAGATGAGGCAGGACCATCCCAGAGTTCAGACGAGACAGGAGGGTCCCAGAGTTCAGACGAGGTAGGAGGATCCCAGAGTTCAGACGAGGCAGGAGGATCCCAGAGTTCAGGTGAGGCAGGACGATCCCAGAGTTCAGGCGAGGCAGGAGGAACACAGAGTTCAAACGAGGCAGGAGGATCCCAGAGTTCAGGCGAGGCAGGAGGATCCCAGAGTTCAGACGAGGCAGGACGAACCTGGAGTTCAGGCGAGGCAGGACGATCCCAGAGTTCAGGCGAGGTTGGACGAACCCAGAGTTCAGGTGAGGCAGGACGATCCCAGAGTTCCGGCGAGGCAGGAGTATCCCAGAGTACAGACGAGACAGTAGGATCACAGAGTTCAGGCGAGGCAGGACGATCACAGAGTTCAGGCGAGGCAAGACGATCCCAGAGTTCAGGCGAGGCAGGACGATCCCAGAGTTCAGGCGAGGCAGGACGATCCCAGAGTTCCGGCGAGGCAGGAGGATCCCAGAGTTCAGACGAGACAGTAGGATCCCAGAGTTCAGGTGAGGCAGGACGATCTCAGAGTTCAGGCGAGGCAGGAGAATCCCAGAGTTCAGGCGAGGCAGGATGATCTCAGAGTTCAGGCGAGACAGGAGGATCCCAGAGTTCAGGCGAGGCAGGACGATCCCAGAGGTTAGACGAGACAGTAGGATCCCAGAGTTCAGGTGAGGCAGGACGATCTCAGAGTTCAGGCGAGGCAGGAGAATCCCAGAGTTCAGGCGAGGCAGGATGATCTCAGAGTTCAGGCGAGACAGGAGGATCCCAGAGTTCAGGCGAGGCAGGACGATCCCAGAGGTTAGACGAGGCAGGACGATCCCAGAGTTCAGACGAGGCAGGATGATCTCAGAGTTCAGGCGAGGCAGGACGATCCCAGAGTTCAGGCAGGATGATCCCAGAGTTCAAGTGAGGCAGGAGGATCCCAGACTTCAGACGAGGCAGGACGATCCCAGAGTTCAGGCGAGACAGGACGATCCCAGAGTTCAGACGAGGCAGGACAATCTCAGAGTTGAGGCGAGGCAGGAGGATCCCAGACTTCAGACGAGGCAGGACGATCCCAGAGTTCAAGTGAGGAAGGACGATCCCAGAGTTCAGATGAGACAGGAGAATCCCAGAGTTCAGGTGAGGCAGGACGATCCCAGAGTTCAGGCGAGGCAGGACGATCCCAGATTTCAGGTGAGACAGGAGGATCCCAGAATTCAGAGGAGACAGGAGGATCCCAGAGTTCAGAAGAGGCAGGACGATCTCAGAGTTCAGGCGAGGCAGGACGATCCCAGAGTTCAGGCAGGATGATCCCAGAGTTCAAGTGAGGCAGGAGGATCCCAGTCTTCAGACGAGGCAGGACGATCCCAGAGTTCAGGCGAGACAGGACGATCCCAGAGTTCAGGTGAGGCAGGACGATCCCAGAGTTCAGACGAGACAGGAAGATCCCAGAGTTCAGACGAGGCAGGACGATCCCAGAGTTCAGATGAGAGAGGAGAATCCCAGAGTTCAGGCGAGTCAGGATGATCCCAGAGTTCAGGCAGGATGATCCCAGAGTTCATGTGAGGCAGGACGATCCCAGAGTTCAGCTGAGGCAGGACCATCCCAGAGTTCAGACGAGACAGGAGGGTCCCAGAGTTCAGACGAGGTAGGAGGATCCCAGAGTTCAGACGAGGCAGGAGGATCCCAGAGTTCAGGCGAGGCAGGACGATCCCAGAGTTCAGGTGAGGCAGGACGATCCCAGAGTTCAGACGAGACAGGAAGATCCCAGAGTTCAGACGAGGCAGGACGATCCCAGAGTTCAGATGAGAGAGGAGAATCCCAGAGTTCAGGCGAGTCAGGATGATCCCAGAGTTCAGGCAGGATGATCCCAGAGTTCATGTGAGGCAGGACGATCCCAGAGTTCAGATGAGGCAGGACCATCCCAGAGTTCAGACGAGACAGGAGGGTCCCAGAGTTCAGACGAGGTAGGAGGATCCCAGAGTTCAGACGAGGCAGGAGGATCCCAGAGTTCAGGCGAGGCAGGACGATCCCAGAGTTCAGGCGAGGCAGGAGGAACACAGAGTTCAAACGAGGCAGGAGGATCCCAGAGTTCAGGCGAGGCAGGAGGATCCCAGAGTTCAGACGAGGCAGGACGAACCTGGAGTTCAGGCGAGGCAGGACGATCCCGGAGTTCAGGCGAGGTTGGACGAACCCAGAGTTCAGGTGAGGCAGGACGATCCCAGAGTTCCGGCGAGGCAGGAGTATCCCAGAGTACAGACGAGACAGTAGGATCCCAGAGTTCAGGCGAGGCAGGACGATCACAGAGTTCAGGCGAGGCAAGACGATCCCAGAGTTCAGGCGAGGCAGGACGATCCCAGAGTTCAGGCGAGGCAGGACGATCCCAGAGTTCCGGCGAGGCAGGAGGATCCCAGAGTTCAGACGAGACAGTAGGATCCCAGAGTTCAGGTGAGGCAGGACGATCTCAGAGTTCAGGCGAGGCAGGAGAATCCCAGAGTTCAGGCGAGGCAGGATGATCTCAGAGTTCAGGCGAGACAGGAGGATCCCAGAGTTCAGGCGAGGCAGGACGATCCCAGAGGTTAGACGAGACAGTAGGATCCCAGAGTTCAGGTGAGGCAGGACGATCTCAGAGTTCAGGCGAGGCAGGAGAATCCCAGAGTTCAGGCGAGGCAGGATGATCTCAGAGTTCAGGCGAGACAGGAGGATCCCAGAGTTCAGGCGAGGCAGGACGATCCCAGAGGTTAGACGAGGCAGGACGATCCCAGAGTTCAGACGAGGCAGGATGATCTCAGAGTTCAGGCGAGGCAGGACGATCCCAGAGTTCAGGCAGGATGATCCCAGAGTTCAAGTGAGGCAGGAGGATCCCAGACTTCAGACGAGGCAGGACGATCCCAGAGTTCAGGCGAGACAGGACGATCCCAGAGTTCAGACGAGGCAGGACAATCTCAGAGTTGAGGCGAGGCAGGAGGATCCCAGACTTCAGACGAGGCAGGACGATCCCAGAGTTCAAGTGAGGAAGGACGATCCCAGAGTTCAGATGAGACAGGAGAATCCCAGAGTTCAGGTGAGGCAGGACGATCCCAGAGTTCAGGCGAGGCAGGACGATCCCAGATTTCAGGTGAGACAGGAGGATCCCAGAATTCAGAGGAGACAGGAGGATCCCAGAGTTCAGAAGAGGCAGGACGATCTCAGAGTTCAGGCGAGGCAGGACGATCCCAGAGTTCAGGCAGGATGATCCCAGAGTTCAAGTGAGGCAGGAGGATCCCAGACTTCAGACGAGGCAGGACGATCCCAGAGTTCAGGCGAGACAGGACGATCCCAGAGTTCAGGTGAGGCAGGACGATCCCAGAGTTCAGACGAGACAGGAAGATCCCAGAGTTCAGACGAGGCAGGACGATCCCAGAGTTCAGATGAGAGAGGAGAATCCCAGAGTTCAGGCGAGTCAGGATGATCCCAGAGTTCAGGCAGGATGATCCCAGAGTTCATGTGAGGCAGGACCATCCCAGAGTTCAGACGAGACAGGAGGGTCCCAGAGTTCAGACGAGGTAGGAGGATCCCAGAGTTCAGACGAGGCAGGAGGATCCCAGAGTTCAGGCGAGGCAGGACGATCCCAGAGTTCAGGTGAGGCAGGACGATCCCAGAGTTCAGACGAGACAGGAAGATCCCAGAGTTCAGACGAGGCAGGACGATCCCAGAGTTCAGATGAGAGAGGAGAATCCCAGAGTTCAGGCGAGTCAGGATGATCCCAGAGTTCAGGCAGGATGATCCCAGAGTTCATGTGAGGCAGGACGATCCCAGAGTTCAGATGAGGCAGGACCATCCCAGAGTTCAGACGAGACAGGAGGGTCCCAGAGTTCAGACGAGGTAGGAGGATCCCAGAGTTCAGACGAGGCAGGAGGATCCCAGAGTTCAGGCGAGGCAGGACGATCCCAGAGTTCAGGCGAGGCAGGAGGAACACAGAGTTCAAACGAGGCAGGAGGATCCCAGAGTTCAGGCGAGGCAGGAGGATCCCAGAGTTCAGACGAGGCAGGACGAACCTGGAGTTCAGGCGAGGCAGGACGATCCCAGAGTTCAGGCGAGGTTGGACGAACCCAGAGTTCAGGTGAGGCAGGACGATCCCAGAGTTCCGGCGAGGCAGGAGTATCCCAGAGTACAGACGAGACAGTAGGATCCCAGAGTTCAGGCGAGGCAGGACGATCACAGAGTTCAGGCGAGGCAAGACGATCCCAGAGTTCAGGCGAGGCAGGACGATCCCAGAGTTCAGGCGAGGCAGGACGATCCCAGAGTTCCGGCGAGGCAGGAGGATCCCAGAGTTCAGACGAGACAGTAGGATCCCAGAGTTCAGGTGAGGCAGGACGATCTCAGAGTTCAGGCGAGGCAGGAGAATCCCAGAGTTCAGGCGAGGCAGGATGATCTCAGAGTTCAGGCGAGACAGGAGGATCCCAGAGTTCAGGTGAGGCAGGACGATCCCAGAGGTTAGACGAGACAGTAGGATCCCAGAGTTCAGGTGAGGCAGGACGATCTCAGAGTTCAGGCGAGGCAGGAGAATCCCAGAGTTCAGGCGAGGCAGGATGATCTTAGAGTTCAGGCGAGACAGGAGGATCCCAGAGTTCAGGCGAGGCAGGACGATCCCAGAGGTTAGACGAGGCAGGACGATCCCAGAGTTCAGACGAGGCAGGATGATCTCAGAGTTCAGGCGAGGCAGGACGATCCCAGAGTTCAGGCAGGATGATCCCAGAGTTCAAGTGAGGCAGGAGGATCCCAGACTTCAGACGAGGCAGGACGATCCCAGAGTTCAGGCGAGACAGGACGATCCCAGAGTTCAGACGAGGCAGGACAATCTCAGAGTTGAGGCGAGGCAGGAGGATCCCAGACTTCAGACGAGGCAGGACGATCCCAGAGTTCAAGTGAGGAAGGACGATCCCAGAGTTCAGATGAGACAGGAGAATCCCAGAGTTCAGGTGAGGCAGGACGATCCCAGAGTTCAGGCGAGGCAGGACGATCCCAGATTTCAGGTGAGACAGGAGGATCCCAGAATTCAGAGGAGACAGGAGGATCCCAGAGTTCAGAAGAGGCAGGACGATCTCAGAGTTCAGGCGAGGCAGGACGATCCCAGAGTTCAGGCAGGATGATCCCAGAGTTCAAGTGAGGCAGGAGGATCCCAGACTTCAGACGAGGCAGGACGATCCCAGAGTTCAGGCGAGACAGGACGATCCCAGAGTTCAGGTGAGGCAGGACGATCCCAGAGTTCAGACGAGACAGGAAGATCCCAGAGTTCAGACGAGGCAGGACGATCCCAGAGTTCAGATGAGAGAGGAGAATCCCAGAGTTCAGGCGAGTCAGGATGATCCCAGAGTTCAGGCAGGATGATCCCAGAGTTCATGTGAGGCAGGACGATCCCAGAGTTCAGATGAGGCAGGACGATCCCAGAGTTCAGACGAGGCAGTACAATCTCAGAGTTGAGGCGAGGCAGGAGGATCCCAGACTTCAGACGAGGCAGGACGATCCCAGAGTTCAAGTGAGGAAGGACGATCCCAGAGTTCAGATGAGACAGGAGAATCCCAGAGTTCAGGTGAGGCAGGACGATCCCAGAGTTCAGGCGAGGCAGGACGATCCCAGATTTCAGGTGAGACAGGAGGATCCCAGAATTCAGAGGAGACAGGAGGATCCCAGAGTTCAGAAGAGGCAGGACGATCCCAGAGTTCCGGCGAGGCAGGAGGATCCCAGAGTTCAGACGAGACAGTAGGATCCCAGAGTTCAGGTGAGGCAGGACGATCTCAGAGTTCAGGCGAGGCAGGAGAATCCCAGAGTTCAGGCGAGGCAGGATGATCTCAGAGTTCAGGCGAGACAGGAGGATCCCAGAGTTCAGGCGAGGCAGGACGATCCCAGAGGTTAGACGAGGCAGGACGATCCCAGAGTTCAGACGAGGCAGGATGATCTCAGAGTTCAGGCGAGGCAGTACGATCCCAGAGTTCAGGCAGGATGATCCCAGAGTTCAAGTGAGGCAGGAGGATCCCAGACTTCAGATGAGGCAGGACGATCCCAGAGTTCAGGCGAGACAGGACGATCCCAGAGTTCAGACGAGGCAGGACAATCTCAGAGTTGAGGCGAGGCAGGAGGATCCCAGACTTCAGACGAGGCAGGACGATCCCAGAGTTCAAGTGAGGAAGGACGATCCCAGAGTTCAGATGAGACAGGAGAATCCCAGAGTTCAGGTGAGGCAGGACGATCCCAGAGTTCAGGCGAGGCAGGACGATCCCAGATTTCAGGTGAGACAGGAGGATCCCAGAATTCAGAGGAGACAGGAGGATCCCAGAGTTCAGAAGAGGCAGGACGATCTCAGAGTTCAGGCGAGGCAGGACGATCCCAGAGTTCAGGCAGGATGATCCCAGAGTTCAAGTGAGGCAGGAGGATCCCAGACTTCAGACGAGGCAGGACGATCCCAGAGTTCAGGCGAGACAGGACGATCCCAGAGTTCAGGTGATGCAGGACGATCCCAGAGTTCAGACGAGACAGGAAGATCCCAGAGTTCAGACGAGGCAGGACGATCCCAGAGTTCAGATGAGAGAGGAGAATCCCAGAGTTCAGGCGAGTCAGGATGATCCCAGAGTTCAGGCAGGATGATCCCAGAGTTCATGTGAGGCAGGACGATCCCAGAGTTCAGATGAGGCAGGACCATCCCAGAGTTCAGACGAGACAGGAGGGTCCCAGAGTTCAGACGAGGTAGGAGGATCCCAGAGTTCAGACGAGGCAGGAGGATCCCAGAGTTCAGGCGAGGCAGGACGATCCCAGAGTTCAGGTGAGGCAGGACGATCCCAGAGTTCAGACGAGACAGGAAGATCCCAGAGTTCAGACGAGGCAGGACGATCCCAGAGTTCAGATGAGAGAGGAGAATCCCAGAGTTCAGGCGAGTCAGGATGATCCCAGAGTTCAGGCAGGATGATCCCAGAGTTCATGTGAGGCAGGACGATCCCAGAGTTCAGATGAGGCAGGACCATCCCAGAGTTCAGACGAGACAGGAGGGTCCCAGAGTTCAGACGAGGTAGGAGGATCCCAGAGTTCAGACGAGGCAGGAGGATCCCAGAGTTCAGGCGAGGCAGGACGATCCCAGAGTTCAGGCGAGGCAGGAGGAACACAGAGTTCAAACGAGGCAGGAGGATCCCAGAGTTCAGGCGAGGCAGGAGGATCCCAGAGTTCAGACGAGGCAGGACGAACCTGGAGTTCAGGCGAGGTAGGACGATCCCAGAGTTCAGGCGAGGTTGGACGAACCCAGAGTTCAGGTGAGGCAGGACGATCCCAGAGTTCCGGCGAGGCAGGAGTATCCTAGAGTTCAGACGAGGCAGGACGATCTCAGAGTTCAGGCGAGGCAGGACGATCCCAGAGTTCAGGCAGGACGATCCCAGAGTTCAGGCGAGGCAGGTGGATCTCAGAGTTCAGGCGAGGCAGGAGGATCCCAGAGTTCAGGTGAGGCAGGACGATCCCAGAGTTCAGGCGAGGCAGGACGATCCCAGAGTTCAGGCGAGGCAGGACGATCTCAGAGTTCAGGCGAGGCAGGACGATCCCAGAGTTCAGACGAGGCAGGACGCTCCCAGAGTTCAGGTGAGACAGGACGATCCCAGAGTTCAGACAAGGCAGGAGGATCCCAGAGTTCAGGCGAGGCAGGAGGATCACAGAGTTCAGTCGAGGCAGGACGAACCTGGAGTTCAGACGAGGCAGGACGATCCCAGAGTTCAGATGAGGCAGGAGGATCCCAGAGTTCAGGCGAGGCAGGAGGATCTCAGAGTTCAGGCGAGGCAGGACGATCCCAGAGATCAGGCGAGGCAGGATGATCCCAGAGATCAGACGAGGCAGGACGATCCCAGAGTTCAGACGAGGCAGGACGATCCCAGATTTCAGGCGAGGCAGGACGATCCCAGAGTTCAGGCGAGGCAGGACGATCCCAGAGTTCAGGTAAGGCAGGACGATCCCAGAGTTCAGGCGAGGCAGAACAATCCCAGAGTTCAGGCGAGGCAGGAGCATCCCAGAGTTCAGGCAGGGGGATCCCAGAGTTCAGGCGGGGCAGGACGATCCCAGAGTTCAGGCGAGGCAGCAGGATCACAGAGTTCAAACGAGGCAGGAGGATCCCAGAGTTCAGGCGAAGGGATGAGGATCCCAGAGTTCAGGCGAGGCAGGACAATCCCAGAGTTCAGGTGAGGCAGGACGATCCCAGAGTACAGGCGAGACAGGACAATCCCAGAGTTCAAGTGAGACAGGAGGATCCCAGAGTACAGGCGAGGCAGGACGATCTCAGAGTTCAGGCGAGACAGGACGATCCCAGAGTTCAGGTGAGGCAGGACGATCCCAGAGTTCAGACGAGACAGGAAGATCCCAGAGTTCAGACGAGGCAGGACGATCCCAGAGTTCAGATGAGAGAGGAGAATCCCAGAGTTCAGGCGAGTCAGGATGATCCCAGAGTTCAGGCAGGATGATCCCAGAGTTCATGTGAGGCAGGACGATCCCAGAGTTCAGATGAGGCAGCACGATCCCAGAGTTCAGACGAGACAGGAGGGTCCCAGAGTTCAGACGAGGTAGGAGGATCCCAGAGTTCAGACGAGGCAGGAGGATCTCAGAGTTCTGGCGAGGCAGGACGATCCCAGAGTTCAGACGAGACAGGAGGATCCGAGAGTTCAGACGAGGCAGGAGGATCCCAGAGTTCAGGCGAGGCAGGACGATCCCAGAGTTCAGGCGAGGCAGGAGGAACACAGAGTTCAAACGAGGCAGGAGGATCCCAGAGTTCAGGCGAGGCAGGAGGATCCCAGAGTTCAGACGAGGGAGGACGAACCCGTTCAGGCAAGGCAGGACGATCCCAGAGTTCAGGCGAGGTTGGACGAACCCAGAGTTCAGGTGAGGCAGGACGATCCCAGAGTTCCGGCGAGGCAGGAGTATCCCAGTGTACAGACGAGACAGTAGGATCCCAGAGTTCAGGCGAGGCAGGACGATCACAGAGTTCAGGCGAGGCAAGACGATCCCAGAGTTCAGGCGAGGCAGGACGATCCCAGAGTTCAGGCGAGGCAGGACGATCCCAGAGTTCCGGCGAGGCAGGAGGATCCCAGAGTTCAGACGAGACAGTAGGATCCCAGAGTTCAGGTGAGGCAGGAGAATCCCAGAGTTCAGGCGAGGCAGGATGATCTCAGAGTTCAGGCGAGACAGGAGGATCCCAGAGTTCAGGCGAGGCAGGACGCTCCCAGAGGTTAGACGAGGCAGGACGATCCCAGAGTTCAGACGAGGCAGGACGATCTCAGAGTTCAGGCGAGGCAGGAGGATCCCAGAGTTCAGGCAGGACAATCCCAGAGTTCAGGCAGGAAGATCTCAGAGTTCAGGCGAGGCAGGACGATCCCAGAGTTCAGGCGAGACAAGACGATCCCAGAGTTGAGGCGAGGCAGGAGGATCCCAGACTTCAGACGAGGCAGGACGATCCCAGAGTTCAGACGAGGCAGGACAATCTCAGAGTTCAGGCGAGGCAGGACGATCCCAGAGTTCAAGTGAGGCAGGACGATCCCAGAGTTCAGGCGAGGCAGGACGATCCCAGAGTTCAGGCAGGATGATCCCAGAGTTCAGGCGATACAGGACGATCTCAGAGTTCAGGCGAGGCAGGAGGATCCCAGAGTTCAGAAGAGGCAGGACGATCTCAGAGTTCAGGCGAGGCAGGACGATCTCAGAGCTCAGGCGAGGCAGGACGATCCCAGAGTTCAGGCGAGGCAGGACGATCTCAGAGTTCAGGCGAGGCAGGACGATCACAGAGTTCAGGCAGGATGATCCCAGAGTTCAAGTGAGGCAGGACGATCTCAGAGTTCAGGCGAGGCAGGAGGATCCCAGAGTTCAGGCAGGACGATCCCAGAGTTCAGGCGAGGCAGACGGATCTCAGAGTTCAGGCGAGGCAGGAGGATCCCAGAGTTCAGGCAGGACGATCCCAGAGTTCAGGCAGGACGATCTCAGAGTTCAGGCGAGGCAGGACGATCCCAGAGTTCAGGCGAGACAAGACGATCCCAGAGTTGAGGCGAGGCAGGAGGATCCCAGACTTCAGACGAGGCAGGACGATCCCAGAGTTCAGGCGAGACAGGACGATCCCAGAGTTCAGGCGAGACAGGACGATCCCAGAGTTCAGGCGAGGCAGGACGATCCCAGAGTTCAGGCGAGGCAGGAGGATCCCAGAGTTCAGACGAGGCAGGACAAACCTGGAGTTCAGGCGAGGCAGGACGATCCCAGAGTTCAGGCGAGGTTGGACGAACCCAGAGTTCAGGTGAGGCAGGACGATCCCAGAGTTCCGGCGAGGCAGGAGTATCCCAGAGTACAGACGAGACAGTAGGATCCCAGAGTTCAGGTGAGGCAGGAGGATTTCAGAGTTCAGGCGAGGCAGGACGATCACAGAGTTCAGGCGAGGCAAGACGATCCCAGAGTTCAGGCGAGGCAGGACGATCCCAGAGTTCAGGCGAGGCAGGACGATCCCAGAGTTCCGGTGAGGCAGGAGGATCCCAGAGTTCAGACGAGACAGAAGGATCCCAGAGTTCAGGTGAGGCAGGACGATCTCAGAGTTCAGGCGAGGCAGGAGAATCCCAGAGTTCAGGCGAGGCAGGATGATCTCAGAGTTCAGGCGAGACAGGAGGATCCCAGAGTTCAGGCGAGGCAGGACGATCCCAGAGGTTAGACGAGGCAGGACGATCCCAGAGTTCAGACGAGGCAGGACGATCTCAGAGTTCAGGCGAGGCAGGACGATCCCAGAGTTCAGGCGAGGCAGGATGATCTCAGAGTTCAGGCGAGACAGGAGGATCCCAGAGTTCAGGCGAGGCAGGACGATCCCAGAGGTTAGACGAGGCAGGACGATCCCAGAGTTCAGACGAGGCAGGACGATCCCAGAGTTCAGGCGAGGCAGCAGGATCACAGAGTTCAAACGAGGCAGGAGGATCCCAGAGTTCAGGCGAAGGGAGGAGGATCCCAGAGTTCAGGCGAGGCAGGACAATCCCAGAGTTCAGGTGAGGCAGGACGATCCCAGAGTTCAGGCGAGACAGGACAATCCCAGAGTTCAGGCGAGGCAGGACGATCTCAGAGTTCAGGCGAGACAGGACGATCCCAGAGTTCAGGTGAGGCAGGACGATCCCAGAGTTCAGACGAGACAGGAAGATCCCAGAGTTCAGACGAGGCAGGACGATTCCAGAGTTCAGATGAGAGAGGAGAATCCTAGAGTTCAGGCGAGTCAGGATGATCCCAGAGTTCAGGCAGGATGATCCCAGAGTTCATGTGAGGCAGGACGATCCCAGAGTTCAGATGAGGCAGGACGATCCCAGAGTTCAGACGAGACAGGAGGGTCTCAGAGTTCAGACGAGGTAGGAGGATCCCAGAGTTCAGACGAGGCAGGAGGATCTCAGAGTTCAGGCGAGGCAGGACGATCCCAGAGTTCAGACGAGACAGGAGGATCCGAGAGTTCAGACGAGGCAGGAGGATCCCAGAGTTCAGGCGAGGCAGGACGATCCCAGAGTTCAGGCGAGGCAGGAGGAACACAGAGTTCAAACGAGGCAGGAGGATCCCAGAGTTCAGGCGAGGCAGGAGGATCCCAGAGTTCAGACGAGGCAGGACGAACCTGGAGTTCAGGCGAGGCAGGACGATCCCAGAGTTCAGGCGAGGTTGGATGAACCCAGAGTTCAGGTGAGGCAGGACGATCCCAGAGTTCCGGCGAGGCAGGAGTATCCCAGAGTACAGACGAGACAGTAGGATCCCAGAGTTCAGGCGAGGCAGGACGATCACAGAGTTCAGGCGAGGCAAGACTATCCCAGAGTTCAGGCGAGGCAGGACGATCCCAGAGTTCAGGCGAGGCAGGACGATCCCAGAGTTCCGGCGAGGCAGGAGGATCCCAGAGTTCAGACGAGACAGTAGGATCCCAGAGTTCAGGTGAGGCAGGACGATCTCAGAGTTCAGGAGAGTCAGGAGAATCCCAGAGTTCAGGCGAGGCAGGATGATCTCAGAGTTCAGGCGAGACAGGAGGATCCCAGAGTTCAGGCGAGGCAGGACGATCCCAGAGGTTAGACGAGGCAGGACGATCCCAGAGTTCAGACAAGGCAGGACGATCTCAGAGTTCAGGCGAGGCAGGACGATCCCAGAGTTCAGGCAGGATGATCCCAGAGTTCAAGTGAGGCAGGACGATCTCAGAGTTCAGGCGAGGCAGGAGGATCCCAGAGTTCAGGCGAGGCAGGAGGATCTCAGTCTTCAGGCGAGGCAGGACGATCCCAGAGTTCAGGCGAGACAAGACGATCCCAGAGTTGAGGCGAGGCAGGAGGATCCCAGACTTCAGACGAGGCAGGACGATCCCAGAGTTCAGGCGAGACAGGACGATCCCAGAGTTCAGACGAGGCAGGACAATCTCAGAGTTGAGGCGAGGCAGGAGGATCCCAGACTTCAGACGAGGCAGGACGATCCCAGAGTTCAAGTGAGGCAGGACGATCCCAGAGTTCAGATGAGACAGGAGAATCCCAGAGTTCAGGTGAGGCAGGACGATCCCAGAGTTCAGGCGAGGCAGGACGATCCCAGATTTCAGGTGAGACAGGAGGATCCCAGAATTCAGAGGAGACAGGAGGATCCCAGAGTTCAGAAGAGGCAGGACGATCTCAGAGTTCAGGCGAGGCAGGACGATCCCAGAGTTCAGGCAGGATGATCCCAGAGTTCAGGCGATACAGGACGATCCCAGAGTTCAGGCGAGGCAGGACGATCCCAGAGTTCAGGCGATGCAGGAGGATCCCAGAGTTCAGACGAGGCAGGACGATCTCAGAGTTCAGGCGAGGCAGGACGATCCCAGAGTTCAGGCAGGATGATCCCAGAGTTCAAGTGAGGCAGGACGATCTCAGAGTTCAGGCGAGGCAGGAGGATCCCAGAGTTCAGGCGAGGCAGGAGGATCTCAGTCTTCAGGCGAGGCAGGACGATCCCAGAGTTCAGGCGAGACAAGACGATCCCAGAGTTGAGGCGATTCAGGAGGATCCCAGACTTCAGACGAGGCAGGACGATCCCAGAGTTCAGGCGAGACAGGACGATCCCAGAGTTCAGACGAGGCAGGACAATCTCAGAGTTGAGGCGAGGCAGGAGGATCCCAGACTTCAGACGAGGCAGGACGATCCCAGAGTTCAAGTGAGGCAGGACGATCCCAGAGTTCAGATGAGACAGGAGAATCCCAGAGTTCAGGTGAGGCAGGACGATCCCAGAGTTCAGGCGAGGCAGGACGATCCCAGATTTCAGGTGAGACAGGAGGATCCCAGAATTCAGAGGAGACAGGAGGATCCCAGAGTTCAGAAGAGGCAGGACGATCTCAGAGTTCAGGCGAGGCAGGACGATCCCAGAGTTCAGGCAGGATGATCCCAGAGTTCAGGCGATACAGGACGATCCCAGAGTTCAGGCGAGGCAGGACGATCCCAGAGTTCAGGCGATGCAGGAGGATCCCAGAGTTCAGACGAGGCAGGACGATCTCAGAGTTCAGGCGAGGCAGGACGATCCCAGAGTTCAGGCAGGACGATCCCAGAGTTCAGGCGAGGCAGGTGGATCTCAGAGTTCAGGCGAGGCAGGAGGATCCCAGAGTTCAGGTGAGGCAGGACGATCCCAGAGTTCAGGCGAGGCAGGACGATCCCAGAGTTCAGGTGAGGCAGGACGATCTCAGAGTTCAGGCGAGGCAGGACGATCCCAGAGTTCAGGCAGGATGATCCCAGAGTTCAAGTGAGGCAGGACGATCTCAGAGTTCAGGCGAGGCAGGAGGATCCCAGAGTTCAGGCGAGGCAGGAGGATCTCAGTCTTCAGGCGAGGCAGGACGATCCCAGAGTTCAGGCGAGACAAGACGATCCCAGAGTTGAGGCGAGGCAGGAGGATCCCAGACTTCAGACGAGGCAGGACGATCCCAGAGTTCAGGCGAGACAGGACGATCCCAGAGTTCAGACGAGGCAGGACAATCTCAGAGTTGAGGCGAGGCAGGAGGATCCCAGACTTCAGACGAGGCAGGACGATCCCAGAGTTCAAGTGAGGCAGGACGATCCCAGAGTTCAGATGAGACAGGAGAATCCCAGAGTTCAGGTGAGGCAGGACGATCCCAGAGTTCAGGCGAGGCAGGACGATCCCAGATTTCAGGTGAGACAGGAGGATCCCAGAATTCAGAGGAGACAGGAGGATCCCAGAGTTCAGAAGAGGCAGGACGATCTCAGAGTTCAGGCGAGGCAGGACGATCCCAGAGTTCAGGCAGGATGATCCCAGAGTTCAGGCGATACAGGACGATCCCAGAGTTCAGGCGAGGCAGGACGATCCCAGAGTTCAGGCGATGCAGGAGGATCCCAGAGTTCAGACGAGGCAGGACGATCTCAGAGTTCAGGCGAGGCAGGACGATCCCAGAGTTCAGGCAGGATGATCCCAGAGTTCAAGTGAGGCAGGACGATCTCAGAGTTCAGGCGAGGCAGGAGGATCCCAGAGTTCAGGCGAGGCAGGAGGATCTCAGTCTTCAGGCGAGGCAGGACGATCCCAGAGTTCAGGCGAGACAAGACGATCCCAGAGTTGAGGCGATTCAGGAGGATCCCAGACTTCAGACGAGGCAGGACGATCCCAGAGTTCAGGCGAGACAGGACGATCCCAGAGTTCAGACGAGGCAGGACAATCTCAGAGTTGAGGCGAGGCAGGAGGATCCCAGACTTCAGACGAGGCAGGACGATCCCAGAGTTCAAGTGAGGCAGGACGATCCCAGAGTTCAGATGAGACAGGAGAATCCCAGAGTTCAGGTGAGGCAGGACGATCCCAGAGTTCAGGCGAGGCAGGACGATCCCAGATTTCAGGTGAGACAGGAGGATCCCAGAATTCAGAGGAGACAGGAGGATCCCAGAGTTCAGAAGAGGCAGGACGATCTCAGAGTTCAGGCGAGGCAGGACGATCCCAGAGTTCAGGCAGGATGATCCCAGAGTTCAGGCGATACAGGACGATCCCAGAGTTCAGGCGAGGCAGGACGATCCCAGAGTTCAGGCGATGCAGGAGGATCCCAGAGTTCAGACGAGGCAGGACGATCTCAGAGTTCAGGCGAGGCAGGACGATCCCAGAGTTCAGGCAGGACGATCCCAGAGTTCAGGCGAGGCAGGTGGATCTCAGAGTTCAGGCGAGGCAGGAGGATCCCAGAGTTCAGGTGAGGCAGGACGATCCCAGAGTTCAGGCGAGGCAGGACGATCCCAGAGTTCAGGTGAGGCAGGACGATCTCAGAGTTCAGGCGAGGCAGGACGATCCCAGAGTTCAGGCAGGATGATCCCAGAGTTCAAGTGAGGCAGGACGATCTCAGAGTTCAGGCGAGGCAGGAGGATCCCAGAGTTCAGGCAGGACGATCCCAGAGTTCAGGCAGGACGATCCCAGAGTTCAGGTGAGGCAGGACGATCTCAGAGTTCAGGCGAGGCAGGACGATCCCAGAGTTCAGGCGAGACAAGACGATCCCAGAGTTGAGGCGAGGCAGGAGGATCCCAGACTTCAGACGAGGCAGGACGATCCCAGAGTTCAGGCGAGACAGGACGATCCCAGAGTTCAGGCGAGACAGGACGATACCAGAGTTCAGGCGAGGCAGGACGATCCCAGAGTTCAGGCGAGGCAGGAGGAACACAGAGTTCAAACGAGGCAGGAGGATCCCAGAGTTCAGGCGAGGCAGGAGGATCCCAGAGTTCAGACGAGGCAGGACGAACCTGGAGTTCAGGCGAGGCAGGACGATCCCAGAGTTCAGGCGAGGTTGGTGATGCACCATCAATAACTCACACTGAGACGTAGGCGAGATATCGGCTTTTATTGACTGGAGGAAGGAACCAGGAGTGAGTGTCTATCATACAAGGTCCTGGAGACTGAGGCCGATCTTCAGGCCGCAGGTCTCCTTTATACAGGGGCCTGTGGGAGGAGCCACAGGAGCAGTCAGCAGGGGCGTGTCCCGACAGGCACATAGTTCACCACATTCACCCCCCCTTCGTTTGAAAAAGTCCTCATGTAGCGAAGGTTCTTACAAGTCAAGCCGATCAGGCGGTCGAATCTGTCGCTGCGATCTACGTAGCACTGGCTGTGACCGCATAGGTGCCGGCAACATTGGCGATTGCACAGGGGACGGGGGTTGCGCGTGTTCTTGCCCACTAGGCGCCGGTGATCCCTCATGCATGTGCGAGGCACCTGGTATAAATGCGTACGAAACGCCCGGTATACAAGTGTCGTGAGGAGTCTGTGTAGGGCCTGGTGAGTACGGTGTCACCTCTGGTGCAGGGTTCACAGTTACCGGAGAGCCTTCAGGGTAGTGGTCTGCTGCACCTGCGGGTGCCAGGTCGCGGATGGAGACCGTGTCCTCCCGCCCATCAGGTAAGACCACGTAAGCATACTGGGGGTTCGCATGGAGAAGGTGAACCCTCTCCACCAGCGGGGAGTATTTATTGCTCCTCACATGTTTCCGGAGCAGCACTGGCCCCGGGGACGTCAGCCAAACTGGTAGGGTGGTCCCAGTGACAGACTTCCTGGGAAAAGAGAATAGGCGTTCGTGAGGGGTGGCATTGGTGGACGTACATAACAGAGAGCGGATAGAGTGCAGTGCCTCAGGGAGGACCTCCTGCCATCGAGAGACCGGCAACCCTTTGGACTTGAGGGCTAAAAGTGTGGCCTTCCACACTGTGGCATTCTCCCGCTCCACCTGTCCATTACCCCGGGGATTATAACTCGTGGTCCGACTGGTAGCAATGCCCCTAGCTAGCAAGGACTGGCGCAGCTCCTCACTCATAAAGGAGGACCCTCTATCACTGTGGATATAGCAGGGATACCCGAACAGAGTGAAGAGCTGGCGCAGGGCTTTTATGACGGACGTGGCAGTGGTGTCGGGGCAGGGGATGGCAAAGGGGAACCGTGAGAACTCGTCAATAACACTGAGAAAATAGACATTGCGGTCAGTGGAGGGAAGGGGGCCCTTAAAGTCAACACTCAGGCGTTCAAAAGGGCGGGTGGCCTTGACAAGTTGTGCCGTGTCAGGACAGTAGAAGTGCGGTTTGCACTCGGCACAAATTTGGCAGTCCCTGGTCATCGTCCTGATGTCCTCCAGGGAGTACGGCAGGTTCCGAGCTTTCACAAAATGGTAAAATCGGGTGACCCCCGGATGGCAAAGTTGTGCATGAAGGGCGTACAGCTGGTCGAGCTGTGTGCTAGCACATGTTCCCCGGGATAGGGCATCAGGGGGCTCATTGAGTCTGCCAGGCCGGTACAGGATATCATAGGTGTAGGTGGAGAGTTCTATCCTCCACCGCAAAAGCTTATCATTTTTGATCTTGACCCGCTGTTGGTTGCTGAACAGGAACGCAACCGAGCGCTGGTCGGTCAGCACAGTGAATCTTTTGCCAGCAAGATAGTGCCTCCAGTGCCTAACAGCCTCCACTATGGCCTGGGCTTCTTTCTCCACCGCGGAGTGCCGAATTTCAGAGCCTTGGAGGGTGCGAGAAAAGAATGCTACTGGTCTGCCTTCCTGATTAAGGGTAGCAGCCAGAGCGAAATCGGAGGCATCACACTCCACTTGGAAGGGAGCGGTCTCGTCCACTGCATGCATCGTAGCTTTGGCAATGTCCGCTTTAATGCAGTTGAAGGCCGCGCAGGCCTCAGCAGAGAGGGGAAACGAGGTAGACTTGACCAGGGGGCGAGCCTTGTCTGCGTAATGGGGGACCCATTGGGCGTAATAGGAAAAAAACCCCAGGCACCGTCTGAGGGCCTTGAGAGTGGTGGGAAGAGGGAGCTCTAACAGGGGGCGCATACGTTCGGGATCAGGCCCAATAACCCCGTTTTCCACGACATACCCAAGTATAGCAAGGCAGGTGGTACCAAAAACACACTTGTCCCTGTTATAAGTAAGGTTCAGAGCTGCGGCCACTTGGAGAAACCGTTGGAGGTTGGCGTCGTGATCTGGCCTGTCATGACCACAGATGGTGATGTTATCCAGATAGGGAAATGTGGCCTGCAGTTGGTACTGGTCCACCATCCGGTCCATTTCCCTCTGGAAGACAGAGACACCATTCGTGACACCGAAAGGGACGCGCAGGAAGTGATAGAGCCGGCCGCCCGCCTCGAAGGCGGTGTAGGGGCGGTCCTCTGGGCAGATGGGGAGCTGGTGATAAGCGGATTTCAGATCTATTGTCGAGTACACCTTATACTGAGCAATCTGGTTGACCATATCCGCGATGCGGGGTAGGGGGTATGCGTCAAGCTGCGTAAACCTATTGATGGTTTGACTATAGTCCACCACCATCCTATTTTTCTGCCCAGTCCGAACAACAACCACCTGGGCCCTCCAAGGGCTTGTGCTCGGCTCAATGATCCCCTCCCTGAGCAGCCGCTGCACCTCCGACTGAATGAAGGCCCGGTCCCCCGCGCTGTACCTCCTGCTTTTGGTTGCCACAGGTTTACAGTCAGGGGTCAGGTTGGCGAACAGCGGTGGGGGAGGGATCTTGAGAGTGGAGAGGCTGCAAGTGTCGGTAGCGCAGCTGTTGGCCTGGTTCTGGATGGGATGTGTGTGTCCGTGTGTGTGTGTGGTCAGTAGCGGGGTATGTGAAGAAGTCCCACAAAACTGAGGATTCTTGACAGTGAGTGGTGGGAGGGGCCCGTCGTATACCATAGTCACACTTTCGAGATGGCTCTGGAAGTCCAGCCCCAATAGCACAGGTGCACACAGATTAGGCATGACCAGCAGTTCAAAGTCCCGATATACTGTGCCTTGCACCACCAAAGTCGCTACACAACCCGCCCGGATGTCTGCGGACTGCGACCCAGAGGCCAAATGGAACCTCCGACTGACCGGCCGCGTTGCAAGTCCGCAGCGTTGCACTGTGTCCGGGTGAATAAAACTCCCAGTGCTGCCCGTGTCAAACAGGCATCCAGTCCAATGCCCCTCCACCTGGATGTCCATCATGGACCTTGCAAGCTGGTGTGGGGCGCTTTGGTCGAGAGTCACAGTGGCCAGAGTTGGATCGCCGTCGGGGTACCCGGTCAGCATCGGAGGGTCGGGGGCGGGGCATGCTGACGCCGACAAAGATGGCCGCTCACATCCGGGGTACCCGGTCAGCATCCGAGGATCGGGGGCGGGGCGTGCTGACGTCGACAAAGATGGCCGCCCACATCCCGGCATGCAAGATGGCGGCCCCCACGTTTCACCCGCAGCGCTGCACTCCGCTCGAGGTTGAGACTTACAGACCTTGGCGAAGTGGCCCCGCTTTCCGCAGCTGGAGCAGGTCGCTTCTCGCGCTGGACAGCGTTGTCGAGGATGTTTCTTTTGGCCACAGAAATAACAAAGCACGAGTTGCTTACGGGCCACAGCCGTGGTCTGGGTCGGGGAGCTCGTGGAATGGCGACTGGCGGCGGCGTTGGCGAATTCGCTCCCGGGAGCCGGCGGTGGCGGGGTCTGAGGCGTCCACGAAACCGGCGGGGAATCGCGCGACTGGACAGCGTCGGCGTTATGCCGCGCAGCTTCTAGAGCGTTGGCCTTCTCTATCGCCGAGCTTAAGGTAAGATCCGAGTTCTCCAGCAGCCACTGGCGCATGTACACTGACCTCAGTCCCGTCACAAAGGCGTCTCGCACCAGCAGCTCCGCATGCTGTTCTGCCGTGAGCGTCTTGCAGTCACAAGCTCGGACTAGTGTCTGTAGTGCTCGGAGAAACTCAGCGCACGATTCGCCAGGCCGCTGTTGCCGGGTAGCTAAGCGATGTCTTGCGTAGACGGTGTTCACCGGCCGCAGGTACTGTCGTTTGAGGGCGTCCAGTGCCCCTTCGTAGGTCGGCAGGTCCCGGATAAAGGAGTAAACTTTGGAGGAGACCCTCGAGAGTAGGATTCTGTGCATAACGGCGGGTTCAGTCGCACGAAGCTCCGCCAAGTACGATTGGAAGCATGCAAGCCAGTGTTCAAAAGCGAGAGCTGCGTCAGGGTCTTGAGGGTCCAAATCCAACCGGTCCGGACGCAAAACGGGTTCCATGTTTTAAAACTTCCAGTCAATAAAATTGATGCACCATCAATAACTCACACTGAGACGTAGGCGAGATATCGGCTTTTATTGACTGGAAGAAGGAACCAGGAGTGAGTGTCTATCATACAAGGTCCTGGAGACGGAGGCCGATCTTCAGGCCGCAGGTCTCCTTTATACAGGGGCCTGTGGGAGGAGCCACAGGAGCAGTCAGCAGGGGCGTGTCCCGACAGGCACATAGTTCACCACAGGCGAGGCAGGCGGATCTCAGAGTTCAGGCGAGGCAGGAGGATCCCAGAGTTCAGGCAGGACGATCCCAGAGTTCAGGCAGGACGATCCCAGAGTTCAGGTGAGGCAGGACGATCTCAGAGTTCAGGCGAGGCAGGAGGATCTCAGAGTTCAGGAGAGGCAGGACGATCCCAGAGTTCAGACGAGACAGGAGGATCCCAGAGTTCAGACGAGGCAGGAGGATCACAGAGTTCAGACGAGACAGGAGGTTCCCAGAGTTCAGGCGAAGGAGGACAATCCCAGAGTTCAGGCGAGGCAGGACGATCCCAGAGTTCAGACGAGGCAGGACGATCTCAGAGTTCAGGCGAGGCAGGAGGATCCCAGAGTTCAGACGAGGCAGGACTATCTCAGAGTTCAGGTGAGGCAGGACGATCCCAGAGTTCAGGCAGGACGATCCCAGAGTTCAAGTGAGGCAGGACGATCCCAGATTTCAGGAGAGGCAGGACGATCCCAGAGTTCACGCGAGGCAGGACGATCCCAGAGTTCAGGCGAGGCAGGAGGATCCCAGAGTTCAGACGAGGCAGGACGATCTCAGAGTTCAGGCGAGGCAGGACGATCTCAGAGTTCAGACGAGGCAGGAGGATCCCAGAGTTCAGGCGAGGAAGGACGATCCCAGAGTTCAGACGAGGCAGGTCGATCCCAGAGTTCAGGCGAGGCAGGACGATCCCAGAGTTTAGACGAGACAGGACGATCCCAGTGTTCAGACGAGGCAGGAGGATCCCAGAGTTCAGACGAGGCAGGAGGATCTCAGAGTTCAGGCGAGGAAGGACGATCCAAGAGTTCAGGTGAGACAGGAGGATCCCAGAGTTCAGACGAGGTAGGAGGATCCCACAGTTCAGACGAGGCAGGAGGATCTCAGAGTTCAGGCGAGGCAGGACGATCCCAGAGTTCAGACGAGACAGTAGGATCCCAGAGTTCAGACGAGGCAGGAGGATCCCAGAGTTCAGGCGAGGCAGGACGATCCCAGAGTTCAGGCGAGGCAGGACGAACCTGGAGTTCAGGCGAGGCAGGATGATCCCAGAGTTCAGGCGAGGTTGGACGAACCCAGAGTTCAGGTGAGGCAGGAGGATCCCAGAGTTCAGACGAGGCAGGAGGATCCCAGAGTTCAGACGAGACAGTAGGATCCCAGAGTTCAGGTGAGGCAGGAGGATTTCAGAGTTCATGCGAGGCAGGACGATCACAGAGTTCATGCGAGGCAGGACGATCCCAGAGTTCAGGCGAGGCAAGACGATCCCAGAGTTCAGGCGAGACAGGAGGGTCCCAGAGTTCAGGCGAGGCAGGAGGATCTCAGAGTTCAGACGAGGCAGGAGGATCCCAGAGTTCAGGCGAGGAAGGACGATCCCAGAGTTCAGACGAGGCAGGACGATCCCAGAGTTCAGACGAGGCAGGACGATCCCAGAGTTCAGACGAGACAGGACGATCCCAGTGTTCAGACGAGGCAGAAGGATCCCAGAGTTCAGACGAGGCAGGAGGATCTCAGAGTTCAGGCGAGGAAGGACGATCCCAGAGTTCAGGTGAGACAGGAGGATCCCAGAGTTCAGGCAGGACGATCCCAGAGTTCAAGTGAGGCAGGAGGATCCCAGAGTTCAGTCGAGGCAGGACGATCCCAGAGTTCAGGCGAGGCAGGAGGATCCCAGAGTTCAGGCTGGACGATCCCAGAGTTCAGGTGAGACAGGACGATCGCAGAGTTCAGGCGAGGCAGGAGGATCCCAGAGTTCAGACGAGGCAGGAGGATCCCAGAGTTCAGACGAGGCAGGAGGATCCCAGAGTTCAGACGAGGCAGGACGATCTCAGAGTTCAGGCGAGGCAGGACGATCCCAGAGTTCAGGCAGGACGATCCCAGAGTTCAAGTGAGGCAGGACGATCCCAGAGTTCAGACGAGGCAGGACGATCCCAGAGTTCAGACGAGACAGGAGGATCCAAGAGTTCAGGCGATCCAGGAGGATCCCAGAGTTCAGACGAGGCAGGAGGATCTCAGAGTTCAGGCGATCCAGGAGGATCTCAGAGTTCAGGCGAGACAGGAGGATCCCAGAGTTCAGGCGAGGCAGGACGATCCCAGAGTTCAGGCGATCCAGGAGGATCTCAGAGTTCAGGCGAGACAGGAGGATCCCAGAGTTCAGGCGATCCAGGAGGATCTCAGAGTTCAGGCGAGACAGGAGGATCCCAGAGTTCAGGCGAGGCAGGACGATCCCAGAGTTTAGAAGAGGCAGGACGATCCCAGAGTTCAGACGAGGCAGGACGATCTCAGAGATCAGGCGAGGCCGGACGATCCCAGAGTTCAGGCAGGATGATCCCAGAGTTCAAGTGAGGCAGGACGATCTCAGAGTTCAGGAGAGGCAGGAGGATCCCAGAGTTCAGGCAGGAGAATCCTAGAGTTCAGGCGAGGCAGGCGGATCTCAGAGTTCAGGCGAGGCAGGAGGATCCCAGAGTTCAGGCAGGACAATCCCAGAGTTCAGGCGAGGCAGGAGGATCCCAGAGTTCAGGCAGGACGATCCCAGAGTTCAGGTGAGGCAGGACGATCCCAGAGTTCAGGCGAGGCAGGAGGATCTCAGAGTTCAGGAGAGGCAGGACGATCCCAGAGTTCAGACGAGACAGGACGATCCCAGAGTTCAGACGAGACAGGAGGATCACAGAGTTCAGACGAGACAGGAGGATCCCAGAGTTCAGGCGAAGGAGGACGATCCCAGAGTTCAGACGAGGCAGGACGATCCCAGAGTTCAGACGAGGCAGGAGGATCCCAGAGTTCAGACGAGGCAGGAGGATCACAGAGTTCAGACGAGACAGGAGGATCCCAGAGTTCAGGCGAAGGAGGACGATCCCAGAGTTCAGACGAGGCAGGACGATCTCAGAGTTCAGGCGAGGCAGGAGGATCCCAGAGTTCAGACGAGGCAGGACTATCTCAGAGTTCAGGTGAGGCAGGACGATCCCAGAGTTCAGGCAGGACGATCCCAGAGTTCAAGTGAGGCAGGATGATCCCAGAGTTCAGGCGAGGCAGGAGGATCCCAGAGTTCAGACGAGGCAGGACGATCTCAGAGATCAGGCGAGGCAGGGGGATCCCAGAGTTCAGGCAGGACGATCCCAGAGTTCAGGCGAGACAGGACGACCCCAGAGTTCAGGCGAGGCAGGACGATCTCAGAGTTCAGACGAGGCAGGAGGATCCCAGAGTTCAGGCGAGGAAGGACGATCCCAGAGTTCAGACGAGGCAGGACGATCCCAGAGTTCAGACGAGGCAGGACGATCCCAGAGTTCAGGCGAGGCAAGACGATCCCAGAGTTCAGGCGAGGCAGGAGGATCCCAGAGTTCAGACGAGGCAGGAGGATTCCAGAGTTCAGGCGAGGAAGGACGATCCCAGAGTTCAGACGAGGCAGGACGATCCCAGAGTTCAGACGAGGCAGAACGATCCCAGAGTTCAGACGAGGCAGGACGATCCCAGTGTTCAGACGAGGCAGGAGGATCCCAGAGTTCAGACGAGGCAGGAGGATCTCAGAGTTCAGGCGAGGAAGGACGATCCCAGAGTTCAGGTGAGACAGGAGGATCCCAGCGTTCAGACGAGGTAGGAGGATCCCAGAGTTCAGACGAGGCAGGAGGATCTCAGAGTTCAGGCGAGGCAGGACGATCCCAGAGTTCAGACGAGACAGTAGGATCCCAGAGTTCAGACGAGGCAGGAGGATCCCAGAGTTCAGGCGAGGCAGGACGATCCCAGAGATCAGGCGAGGCAGGAGGAACAGAGAGTTCAAACGAGGCAGGAGTATCCCAGAGTTCAGGCGAGGCAGGATGATCCCAGAGTTCAGACGAGGCAGGACGAACCTGGAGTTCAGGCGAGGCAGGACGATCCCAGAGTTCAGGCGAGGTTGGACGAACCCAGAGTTCAGGTGAGGCAGGACGATCCCAGAGTTCAGACGAGGCAGGGGGATCCCAGAGTTCAGACGAGACAGTAGGATCCCAGAGTTCAGGTGAGGCAGGAGGATTTCAGAGTTCATGCGAGGCAGGACGATCACAGAGTTCAGGCGAGGCAAGACGATCCCAGAGTTCAGGCGAGGCAGGACGATCCCAGAGTTCCGGCGAGGCAGGAGGATCCCAGAGTTCAGACGAGACAGTAGGATCCCAGAGTTCAGGTGAGGCAGGACGATCCCAGAGCTCAGACGAGGCAGGAGGATCCCAGAGTTCAGGCAGGACAATCCCAGAGTTCAGGTGAGGCAGGTGGATCCCAGAGTTCAGGCAGGACGATCCCAGAGTTCAAGTGAGGCAGGACGATCTCAGAGTTCAGGCGAGGCAGGAGAATCCCAGAGGTCAGGCGAGGCAGGAGGATCTCAGAGTTCAGGCGAGACAGGAGGATCCCAGAGTTCTGGCGAGGCAGGACGATCCCAGAGTTCAGACGAGGCAGGACGATCCCAGAGTTCAGACGAGGCAGGACGATCTCAGAGTTCAGGCGAGGCAGGGCGATCCCAGAGTTCAGACGAGACAGTAGGATCCCAGAGTTCAGGTGAGGCAGGACGATCTCAGAGTTCAGGCGAGGCAGGAGGATCCCAGCGTTCAGGCAGGACAATCCCAGAGTTCAGGCGAGGCAGGACGATCCCAGAGTTCAGGCGAGGCAGGAGGATCCCAGAGTTCAGGCAGGACGATCCCAGAGTTCAGGCAGGACGATCCCAGAGTTCAGGTGAGGCAGGACGATCTCAGAGTTCAGGCGAGGCAGGAGGATCTCAGAGTTCAGGCGAGGCAGGACGATCCCAGAGTTCAGACGAGGCAGGAGGATCACAGAGTTCAGACGAGACAGGAGGATCCCAGAGTTCAGACGAGGCAGTACGATCTCAGACTTCAGGCGAGGCAGGAGGATCCCAGAGTTCAGACGAGGCAGGACGATCTCAGAGTTCAGGCGAGGCAGGACGATCTCAGAGTTCAGGCAGGACGATCCCAGAGTTCAAGTGAGGCAGGACGATCCCAGAGTTCAGGAGAGGCAGGACGATCCCAGAGTTCACGCGAGGCAGGACGATCCCAGAGTTCAGGCGAGGCAGGAGGATCCCAGAGTTCAGACGAGGCAGGACGATCTCAGAGTTCAGGCGAGGCAGGAGGAACCCAGAGTTCAGGCTGGACGATCCCAGAGTTCAGGCGAGACAGGACTATCGCAGAGTTCAGACGAGGCAGGAGGATCTCAGAGTTCAGGCGAGGCAGGAGGATCCCAGAGTTCAGGCGAGGCAGGAGTATCCCAGAGTTCAGACGAGGCAGGACGATCTCAGATTTCAGGCGAGGCAGGACGATCCCAGAGTTCAGGCAGGACGATCCCAGAGTTCAAGTGAGGCAGGACGATCCCAGAGTTCAGATGAGACAGGAGAATCCCAGAGTTCAGCCGAGGCAGGACGATCCCAGAGCTCAGGTGATAAAGGAGGATCCCAGAGCTCAGACGAGGCAGGAGGATCCCAGAGTTCAGGTGAGGCAGGAGGATCCCAGATTTCAGGCAGGACGAACCCAGAGTTCAAGTGAGGCAGGACGATCTCAGAGTTCAGGCGAACCAGGAGGATCTCAGAGTTCAGGCGAGGCAGGAGGATCCCAGAGTTCAGGCGAGGCAGGACGATCCCAGAGTTCAGACGAGGCAGGACGATCCCAGAGTTCAGACGAGGCAGGACGATCTCAGAATTCAGGCGAGGCAGGATGATCCCAGAGTTCTGGCAGGATGATCCCAGAGTTCAGGCGAGGCAGGCGGATCTCAGAGTTCAGGCGAGGCAGGACGATCCCAGAGTTCAGGCAGGACGATCCCAGAGTTCAGGCAGGAGGATCTCAGAGTTCAGGCGAGGCAGGATGATCCCTGAATTTAGACGAGACAGGAGGATCCCAGAGTTCAGGTGAGGCAGGAGTATCCCAGAGTTCAGACGAGGCAGGAGCATCACAGAGTTCAGACGAGACAGGAGGATCCCAGAGTTCAGGCGAGGGAGGACGATCCCAGAGTTCAGATGAGGCAGGATGATCTCAGAGTTCAGTCGAGGCAGGACAATCCCAGAGTTCAGGCAGGACGATCCCAGAGTTCAGGCGAGACAGGACGATCCCAGAGTTCAGACGAGGCAGGACGATCCCAGAGTTCAGGCGAGGCAGGACCATCCCAGAGTTCAGGCGAGGCAGGACGATCCCAGAGTTCAGACGAGGCAGGACGATCTCAGAGTTCAGGCGAGGCAGGACGATCCCAGAGTTCAGGCGAGGAAGGACGATCCCAGAGTTCAGACGAGGCAGGACGATCCCAGAGTTCAGACGAGGCAGGACGATCCCAGAGTTCAGACGAGACAGGACGATCCCAGTGTTCAGACGAGGCAGGAGGATCCCAGAGTTCAGACGAGGCAGGAGGATCTCAGAGTTCAGGCGAGGAAGGACGATCCCAGAGTTCAGGTGAGACAGGAGGATCCCAGAGTTCAGGCAGGACGATCCCAGAGTTCAAGTGAGGCAGGAGGATCCCAGAGTTCAGTCGAGGCAGGACGATCCCAGAGTTCAGGCGAGGCAGGAGGATCCCAGAGTTCAGGCTGGACGATCCCAGAGTTCAGGCGAGACAGGACGATCGCAGAGTTCAGGCGAGGCAGGAGGATCCCAGAGTTCAGACGAGGCAGGAGGATCCCAGAGTTCAGACGAGGCAGGAGGATCCCAGAGTTCAGACGAGGCAGGACGATCTCAGAGTTCAGGCGAGGCAGGACGATCCCAGAGTTCAGGCAGGACGATCCCAGAGTTCAAGTGAGGCAGGACGATCCCAGAGTTCAGACGAGGCAGGACGATCCCAGAGTTCAGACGAGACAGGAGGATCCAAGAGTTCAGGCGATCCAGGAGGATCCCAGAGTTCAGACGAGGCAGGAGGATCTCAGAGTTCAGGCGATCCAGGAGGATCTCAGAGTTCAGGCGAGACAGGAGGATCCCAGAGTTCAGGCGAGGCAGGACGATCCCAGAGTTCAGGCGATCCAGGAGGATCTCAGAGTTCAGGCGAGACAGGAGGATCCCAGAGTTCAGGCGATCCAGGAGGATCTCAGAGTTCAGGCGAGACAGGAGGATCCCAGAGTTCAGGCGAGGCAGGACGATCCCAGAGTTTAGAAGAGGCAGGACGATCCCAGAGTTCAGACGAGGTAGGACGATCTCAGAGTTCAGGCGAGGCCGGACGATCCCAGAGTTCAGGCAGGATGATCCCAGAGTTCAAGTGAGGCAGGACGATCTCAGAGTTCAGGAGAGGCAGGAGGATCCCAGAGTTCAGGCAGGAGAATCCTAGAGTTCAGGCGAGGCAGGCGGATCTCAGAGTTCAGGCGAGGCAGGAGGATCCCAGAGTTCAGGCAGGACAATCCCAGAGTTCAGGCGAGGCAGGAGGATCCCAGAGTTCAGGCAGGACGATCCCAGAGTTCAGGTGAGGCAGGACGATCCCAGAGTTCAGGCGAGGCAGGAGGATCTCAGAGTTCAGGAGAGGCAGGACGATCCCAGAGTTCAGACGAGACAGGACGATCCCAGAGTTCAGACGAGACAGGAGGATCACAGAGTTCAGACGAGACAGGAGGATCCCAGAGTTCAGGCGAAGGAGGACGATCCCAGAGTTCAGACGAGGCAGGACGATCCCAGAGTTCAGACGAGGCAGGAGGATCCCAGAGTTCAGACGAGGCAGGAGGATCACAGAGTTCAGACGAGACAGGAGGATCCCAGAGTTCAGGCGAAGGAGGACGATCCCAGAGTTCAGACGAGGCAGGACGATCTCAGAGTTCAGGCGAGGCAGGAGGATCCCAGAGTTCAGACGAGGCAGGACTATCTCAGAGTTCAGGTGAGGCAGGACGATCCCAGAGTTCAGGCAGGACGATCCCAGAGTTCAAGTGAGGCAGGATGATCCCAGAGTTCAGGCGAGGCAGGAGGATCCCAGAGTTCAGACGAGGCAGGACGATCTCAGAGATCAGGCGAGGCAGGGGGATCCCAGAGTTCAGGCAGGACGATCCCAGAGTTCAGGCGAGACAGGACGACCCCAGAGTTCAGGCGAGGCAGGACGATCTCAGAGTTCAGACGAGGCAGGAGGATCCCAGAGTTCAGGCGAGGAAGGACGATCCCAGAGTTCAGACGAGGCAGGACGATCCCAGAGTTCAGACGAGGCAGGACGATCCCAGAGTTCAGGCGAGGCAAGACGATCCCAGAGTTCAGGCGAGGCAGGAGGATCCCAGAGTTCAGACGAGGCAGGAGGATTCCAGAGTTCAGGCGAGGAAGGACGATCCCAGAGTTCAGACGAGGCAGGACGATCCCAGAGTTCAGACGAGGCAGAACGATCCCAGAGTTCAGACGAGGCAGGACGATCCCAGTGTTCAGACGAGGCAGGAGGATCCCAGAGTTCAGACGAGGCAGGAGGATCTCAGAGTTCAGGCGAGGAAGGACGATCCCAGAGTTCAGGTGAGACAGGAGGATCCCAGCGTTCAGACGAGGTAGGAGGATCCCAGAGTTCAGACGAGGCAGGAGGATCTCAGAGTTCAGGCGAGGCAGGACGATCCCAGAGTTCAGACGAGACAGTAGGATCCCAGAGTTCAGACGAGGCAGGAGGATCCCAGAGTTCAGGCGAGGCAGGACGATCCCAGAGATCAGGCGAGGCAGGAGGAACAGAGAGTTCAAACGAGGCAGGAGTATCCCAGAGTTCAGGCGAGGCAGGATGATCCCAGAGTTCAGACGAGGCAGGACGAACCTGGAGTTCAGGCGAGGCAGGACGATCCCAGAGTTCAGGCGAGGTTGGACGAACCCAGAGTTCAGGTGAGGCAGGACGATCCCAGAGTTCAGACGAGGCAGGGGGATCCCAGAGTTCAGACGAGACAGTAGGATCCCAGAGTTCAGGTGAGGCAGGAGGATTTCAGAGTTCATGCGAGGCAGGACGATCACAGAGTTCAGGCGAGGCAAGACGATCCCAGAGTTCAGGCGAGGCAGGACGATCCCAGAGTTCCGGCGAGGCAGGAGGATCCCAGAGTTCAGACGAGACAGTAGGATCCCAGAGTTCAGGTGAGGCAGGACGATCCCAGAGCTCAGACGAGGCAGGAGGATCCCAGAGTTCAGGCAGGACAATCCCAGAGTTCAGGTGAGGCAGGTGGATCCCAGAGTTCAGGCAGGACGATCCCAGAGTTCAAGTGAGGCAGGACGATCTCAGAGTTCAGGCGAGGCAGGAGAATCCCAGAGGTCAGGCGAGGCAGGAGGATCTCAGAGTTCAGGCGAGACAGGAGGATCCCAGAGTTCAGGCGAGGCAGGACGATCCCAGAGTTCAGACGAGGCAGGACGATCCCAGAGTTCAGACGAGGCAGGACGATCTCAGAGTTCAGGCGAGGCAGGGCGATCCCAGAGTTCAGACGAGACAGTAGGATCCCAGAGTTCAGGTGAGGCAGGACGATCTCAGAGTTCAGGCGAGGCAGGAGGATCCCAGCGTTCAGGCAGGACAATCCCAGAGTTCAGGCGAGGCAGGACGATCCCAGAGTTCAGGCGAGGCAGGAGGATCCCAGAGTTCAGGCAGGACGATCCCAGAGTTCAGGCAGGACGATCCCAGAGTTCAGGTGAGGCAGGACGATCTCAGAGTTCAGGCGAGGCAGGAGGATCTCAGAGTTCAGGCGAGGCAGGACGATCCCAGAGTTCAGACGAGGCAGGAGGATCACAGAGTTCAGACGAGACAGGAGGATCCCAGAGTTCAGACGAGGCAGTACGATCTCAGACTTCAGGCGAGGCAGGAGGATCCCAGAGTTCAGACGAGGCAGGACGATCTCAGAGTTCAGGCGAGGCAGGACGATCTCAGAGTTCAGGCAGGACGATCCCAGAGTTCAAGTGAGGCAGGACGATCCCAGAGTTCAGGAGAGGCAGGACGATCCCAGAGTTCACGCGAGGCAGGACGATCCCAGAGTTCAGGCGAGGCAGGAGGATCCCAGAGTTCAGACGAGGCAGGACGATCTCAGAGTTCAGGCGAGGCAGGAGGAACCCAGAGTTCAGGCTGGACGATCCCAGAGTTCAGGCGAGACAGGACTATCGCAGAGTTCAGACGAGGCAGGAGGATCTCAGAGTTCAGGCGAGGCAGGAGGATCCCAGAGTTCAGGCGAGGCAGGAGTATCCCAGAGTTCAGACGAGGCAGGACGATCTCAGATTTCAGGCGAGGCAGGACGATCCCAGAGTTCAGGCAGGACGATCCCAGAGTTCAAGTGAGGCAGGACGATCCCAGAGTTCAGATGAGACAGGAGAATCCCAGAGTTCAGCCGAGGCAGGACGATCCCAGAGCTCAGGTGATAAAGGAGGATCCCAGAGCTCAGACGAGGCAGGAGGATCCCAGAGTTCAGGTGAGGCAGGAGGATCCCAGATTTCAGGCAGGACGAACCCAGAGTTCAAGTGAGGCAGGACGATCTCAGAGTTCAGGCGAACCAGGAGGATCTCAGAGTTCAGGCGAGGCAGGAGGATCCCAGAGTTCAGGCGAGGCAGGACGATCCCAGAGTTCAGACGAGGCAGGACGATCCCAGAGTTCAGACGAGGCAGGATGATCTCAGAATTCAGGCGAGGCAGGATGATCCCAGAGTTCTGGCAGGATGATCCCAGAGTTCAGGCGAGGCAGGCGGATCTCAGAGTTCAGGCGAGGCAGGACGATCCCAGAGTTCAGGCAGGACGATCCCAGAGTTCAGGCAGGAGGATCTCAGAGTTCAGGCGAGGCAGGATGATCCCTGAATTTAGACGAGACAGGAGGATCCCAGAGTTCAGGTGAGGCAGGAGTATCCCAGAGTTCAGACGAGGCAGGAGCATCACAGAGTTCAGACGAGACAGGAGGATCCCAGAGTTCAGGCGAGGGAGGACGATCCCAGAGTTCAGATGAGGCAGGATGATCTCAGAGTTCAGTCGAGGCAGGACAATCCCAGAGTTCAGGCAGGACGATCCCAGAGTTCAGGCGAGACAGGACGATCCCAGAGTTCAGACGAGGCAGGACGATCCCAGAGTTCAGGCGAGGCAGGACCATCCCAGAGTTCAGGCGAGGCAGGACGATCCCAGAGTTCAGACGAGGCAGGACGATCTCAGAGTTCAGGCGAGGCAGGACGATCCCAGAGTTCAGGCAGGATGATCCCAGAGTTCAAGTGAGGCAGGACGATCCCAGAGTTCAGACGAGACAGGAGAATCCCAGAGTTCAGGTGAGGCAGGACGAACCTGGAGTTCAGGCGAGGCAGGACGATCCCAGAGTTTAGGCGAGGTTGGACGAACCCTGAGTTCAGGTGAGGCAGGAGGATCCCAGAGGTCCGGCGAGGCAGGAGGATCCCAGAGTTCAGACGAGACAGTAGGATCCCAGAGTTCAGGTGAGGCAGGAGGATTTCAGAGTTCATGCGAGACAGGACGATCCCAGCGTTCAGGCGAGGCAAGACGATCCCAGAGTTCAGGCGAGGCAGGACGATCCCAGAGTTCAGGCGAGGCAAGACGATCCCAGAGTTCAGGCGAGGCAGGACGATCCCAGAGTTCCGGCGAGGCAGGAGGATCTCAGAGTTCAGACGAGGCAGGAGGATCCCAGAGTTCAGGCGAGGAAGGATGATCCCAGAGTTCAGACGAGGCAGGACGATCCCATAGTTCAGACGAGGCAGGACGATCCCAGAGTTCAGGCGAGGCAGGACGATCCCAGAGTTCAGGCAGGACGATCCCAGAGTTCAGGCAGGACGATCCCAGAGTTCAGGCAGGAGGATCTCAGAGTTCAGGCGAGGCAGGACGATCCCAGAATTTAGACGAGACAGGAGGATCCCAGAGTTCAGGTGAGGCAGGAGTATCCCAGAGTTCAGACGAGGCAGGAGCATCACAGAGTTCAGACGAGACAGGAGGATCCCAGAGTTCAGGCGAGGGAGGACGATCCCAGAGTTCAGATGAGGCAGGATGATCTCAGAGTTCAGTCGAGGCAGGACAATCCCAGAGTTCAGGCAGGACGATCCCAGAGTTCAGGCGAGACAGGACGATCCCAGAGTTCAGGCGAGGCAGGACGATCCCAGAGTTCAGACGAGGCAGGACGATCGCAGAGTTCAGGCAGGATGATCCCAGAGTTCAAGTGAGGCAGGACGATCCCAGAGTTCAGACGAGACAGGAGAATCCCAGAGTTCAGGTGAGGCAGGAGGATCCCAGAGTTCAGACGAGGCAGGAGGATCCCAGAGTTCAGGCGAGGCAGGAGGATCCCAGAGTTCAGATGAGGCAGGAGGATCCCAGAGTTCAGGCAGGACGATCCCAGAGTTCAAGTGAGGCAGGACGATCCCAGAGTTCAGGCGAGGCAGGACGATCTCAGAGTTCAGGCGAACCAGGAGGATCTCAGAGTTCAGGCGAGGCAGGAGGATCCCAGAGTTCAGGCGAGGCAGGACGATCCCAGAGTTCAGATGAGGCAGGACAATCTCAGAATTCAGGCGAGGCAGGATGATCCCTGAGTTCTGGCAGGATGATCCCAGAGTTCAGGCGAGGCAGGCGGATCTCAGAGTTCAGGCAAGGCAGGAGGATCCCAGAGTTCAGGCGAGGCAGGACGATCCCAGAGTTCAGGCAGGACGATCCCAGAGTTCAGGCAGGAGGATCTCAGAGTTCAGGCGAGGCAGGACGATCCCAGAATCTAGACGAGACAGGAGGATCCCAGAGTTCAGGTGAGGCAGGAGGATCCCAGAGTTCAGACGAGACAGGAGGATCCCAGTGTTCAGGCGAGGGACGACGATCCCAGAGTTCAGGCGAGGTAGGACCATCCCAGAGTTCAGGCGAGGCAGGACGATCCCAGAGTTCAGACGAGGCAGGACGATCTCAGAGTTCAGGCGAGGCAGGACGATCCCAGAGTTCAGGCAGGATGATCCCAGAGTTCAAGTGAGGCAGGATGATCCCAGAGTTCAGACGAGACAGAAGAATCCCAGAGTTCAGGTGAGGCAGGACGATCCCAGAGTTCAGGTGAGGCAGGACGATCCCAGAGTTCAGGTGAGACTGGAGGATCCCAGAGTTCAGGTGAGTCAGGATGATCCCAGAGTTCAGACGAGGCAGGACGATCCCAGAGTTCAGGCGAGGCAGGAGGATCCCAGAGTTCAGACGAGGCAGGAGGATCCCAGAGTTCAGGCAGGGGTATCCCAGAGTTCAGGCGAGTTAAGACGATCCCAGAGTTCAGCCGAGACAGGTGATCCCAGAGTTCCGGCGAGGCAGGACGAACCTGGAGTTCAGGCGAGGCAGGACGATCCCAGAGTTCAGGCGAGGTTGGACGAACCCAGAGTTCAGGTGAGGCAGGACGATCCCAGAGTTCAGGCGAGGCAGTAGGATCCCAGAGTTCAGGCGAGGCACGATGATCTCAGAGTTCAGGCGAGGCAGAACGATCCCAGAGTTCAGACGAGACAGGAGGATCCCAGAGTTCAGACGAGGCAGGAGGATCACAGAGTTCAGACGAGACTGGAGGATCCCAGAGTTCAGGCGAGGCAGGACGATCCCAGAGTTCAGGCGAGGCAGGACGATCCCAGAGTTCAGGCGAGGCAGCAGGAACACAGAGTTGAAACGAGGCAGGAGGATCCCAGAGTTCAGGCGAGGTTGGACGATCCCAGAGTTCAGACGAGGCAGGATCCCAGAGTTCAGGCGAGGCAGGACGATCTCAGAGTTGAGGCGAGGCAGGAGGATCCCAGAGTTCAGGCGAGGCAGGACGATCCCAGAGTTCAGGCGAGGCAGGACGATCCCAGAGTTCAGGCGTGGTTGGACGATCCCAGAGTTCAGACGAGGCAGGATCCCAGAGTTCAGGCGAGGCAGGACGATCTCAGAGTTGAGGCGAGGCAGGAGGATCCCAGAGTTCAGGCGAGGCAGGACGATCCCAGAGTTCAGGCGAGGCAGGATGATCCCAGAGTTCAGACGAGGCAGGACGATCCCAGAGTTCAGACGAGGCAGGACGATCCCAGAGTTCAGGCGAGGCAGGACGATCCCAGAGTTCAGACGAGGCAGGACGATCCCAGAGTTCAGGCGAGACAAGACGATCCCAGAGTTGAGGCGAGGCAGGGGGATCCCAGACTTCAGACGAGACAGGACGATCCCAGAGTTCAGGCGAGACAGGACGATCCCAGAGTTGAGGCGAGGCAGGAGGATCCCAGAGTTCAGGCGAGGCAGGACAATCACAGAGTTCAGGCGAGGCAGGAGGATCCCAGAGTTCAGGCGAGGCAAGACGATCCCAGAGTTCAGGCGAGGCAGGACGATCCCAGAGCTCAGGCGAGACAGGACGATCCCAGAGTTGAGACGAGACAGTAGGATCCCAGAGTTCAGGTGAGGCAGGACGATCCCAGAGCTCAGACGAGGCAGGAGGATCCCAGAGTTCAGGCAGGACGATCCCAGAGTTCAGGTGAGGCAGGACGATCTCAGAGTTCAGGCGAGGCAGGAGGATCCCAGAGTTTAGGCAGGACGATCCCAGAGTTCAGGCAGGATGATCCCAGAGTTCAAGTGAGGCAGGACGATCTCAGAGTTCAGGCGAAGCAGTGGGATCCCAGAGTTCAGGCGAGGCAGGACGATCCCAGAGTTCAGACGAGACAGTAGGATCCCAGAGTTCAGGTGAGGCAGGAGTATCCCAGAGTTCAGGGGAGGCACGACGATCACAGAATTCAGGCGAGGCAAGGCGATCCCAGACTTCTGGCGAGGCAGGACGATCTCAGAGTTCAGGTGAGGCAGTAGGATCCCAGAGTTGAGGCGAGGCAGGAGGATCCCAGAGTTCAGGCGAGGCAGGACGATCCCAGAGTTCAGGCGAGGCAGGATGATCCCAGAGTTCAGACGAGGCAGGACGATCCCAGAGTTCAGACGAGGCAGGACGATCCCAGAGTTCAGGCGAGGGAGGACGATCCCAGAGTTCAGACGAGGCAGGACGATCCCAGAGTTCAGGCGAGAGAAGACGATCCCAGAGTTGAGGCGAGGCAGGAGGATCCCAGACTTCAGACGAGGCATGACGATCCCAGAGTTCAGGCGAGACAGGACGATCCCAGAGTTCAGGCGAGACAGGACGATCCCAGAGTTGAGGCGAGGCAGGGGGATCCCAGACTTCAGACGAGGCAGGACGATCCCAGAGTTCAGGCGAGACAGGACGATCCCAGAGTTGAGACGAGGCAGGAGGATCCCAGAGTTCAGGCGAGGCAGGACGATCCCAGAGTTTAGACGAGGCAGGAGGATCCCAGAGTTCAGGCGAGGCAGGAGGATCCCAGAGTTCAGATGAGGCAGGAGGATCCCAGAGTTCAGGCAGGACGATCCCAGAGTTCAAGTGAGGCAGGACGATCCCAGAGTTCAGGCGAGGCAGGACGATCTCAGAGTTCAGGCGAACCAGGAGGATCTCAGAGTTCAGGCGAGGCAGGAGGATCCCAGAGTTCAGGCGAGGCAGGACGATCCCAGAGTTCAGACGAGGCAGGACAATCTCAGAATTCAGGCGAGGCAGGATGATCCCAGAGTTCTGGCAGGATGATCCCAGAGTTCAGGCGAGGCAGGCGGATCTCAGAGTTCAGGCAAGGCAGGAGGATCCCAGAGTTCAGGCGAGGCAGGACGATCCCAGAGTTCAGGCAGGACGATCCCAGAGTTCAGGCAGGAGGATCTCAGAGTTCAGGCGAGGCAGGACGATCCCAGAATCTAGACGAGACAGGAGGATCCCAGAGTTCAGGTGAGGCAGGAGGATCCCAGAGTTCAGACGAGACAGGAGGATCCCAGAGTTCAGGCGAGGGACGACGATCCCAGAGTTCAGACGAGGCAGGATGATCTCAGAGTTCAGTCGAGGCAGGACAATCCCAGAGTTCAGGCAGGACGATCCCAGAGTTCAGGCGAGACAGGACGATCCCAGAGTTGAGGCGAGGCAGGACGATCCCAGAGTTCAGGCGAGGCAGGACCATCCCAGAGTTCAGGCGAGGCAGGACGATCCCAGAGTTCAGACGAGGCAGGACGATCTCAGAGTTCAGGCGAGGCAGGACGATCCCAGAGTTCAGGCAGGATGATACCAGAGTTCAAGTGAGGCAGGACGATCCCAGAGTTCAGACGAGACAGGAGAATCCCAGAGTTCAGGTGAGGCAGGACGATCCCAGAGTTCAGGTGAGGCAGGACGATCCCAGAGTTCAGGTGAGACGGGAGGATCCCAGAGTTCAGGTGAGTCAGGATGATCCCAGAGTTCAGACGAGGCAGGACGATCCCAGAGTTCAGGCGAGGCAGGAGGATCCCAGAGTTCAGACGAGGCAGGAGGATCCCAGAGTTCAGGCAGGGGTATCCCAGAGTTCAGGCGAGTTAAGACGAACCCAGAGTTCAGCCGAGACAGGTGATCCCAGAGTTCAGGCGAGGCAGGACGAACCTGGAGTTCAGGCGAGGCAGGACGATCCCAGAGTTCAGGCGAGGTTGGACGAACCCAGAGTTCAGGTGAGGCAGGACGATCCCAGAGTTCAGGCGAGGCAGTAGGATCCCAGAGTTCAGGCGAGGCACGATGATCTCAGAGTTCAGGCGAGGCAGGACGATCCCAGAGTTCAGACGAGACAGGAGGATCCCAGAGTTCAGACGAGGCAGGAGGATCACAGAGTTCAGACGAGACTGGAGGATCCCAGAGTTCAGGCGAGGCAGGACGATCCCAGAGTTCAGGCGAGGCAGGACGATCCCAGAGTTCAGGCGAGGCAGGAGGATCCCAGAGTTCAGGCGAGGTTGGACGATCCCAGAGTTCAGGCGAGGTTGGACGATCCCAGAGTTCAGGCGAGGTTGGACGATCCCAGAGTTCAGACGAGGCAGGATCCCAGAGTTCAGGCGAGGCAGGACGATCTCAGAGTTGAGGCGAGGCAGGAGGATCCCAGAGTTCAGGCGAGGCAGGACGATCCCAGAGTTCAGGCGAGGCAGGACGATCCCAGAGTTCAGGCGAGTTTGGACGATCCCAGAGTTCCGACGAGGCAGGACGATCCCAGAGTTCAGGCGAGGCAGGACGATCCCAGAGTTCAGGCGAGGTTGGACGATCCCAGAGTTCAGACGAGGCAGGACGATCCCAGAGTTCAGGCGAGGCAGGACGATCCCAGAGTTCAGGCGAGGTTGGACGATCCCAGAGTTCAGACGAGGCAGGACGATCCCAGAGTTCAGGCGAGGCAGGACGATCCCAGAGTTCAGGCGAGGTTGGACGATCCCAGAGTTCAGACGAGGCAGGATCCCAGAGTTCAGGCGAGGCAGGACGATCTCAGAGTTGAGGCGAGGCAGGAGGATCCCAGAGTTCAGGCGAGGCAGGACGATCCCAGAGTTCAGGCGAGGCAAGACGATCCCAGAGTTCAGGCGAGGCAGGACGATCCCAGAGCTCAGGCGAGACAGGACGATCCCAGAGTTGAGACGAGACAGTAGGATCCCAGAGTTCAGGTGAGGCAGGACGATCCCAGAGCTCAGACGAGGCAGGAGGATCCCAGAGTTCAGGCAGGACGATCCCAGAGTTCAGGTGAGGCAGGACGATCTCAGAGTTCAGGCGAGGCAGGAGGATCCCAGAGTTTAGGCAGGACGATCCCAGAGTTCAGGCAGGATGATCCCAGAGTTCAAGTGAGGCAGGACGATCTCAGAGTTCAGGCGAGGCAGTGGGATCCCAGAGTCCAGGCGAGGCAGGACGATCCCAGAGTTCAGACGAGACAGTAGGATCCCAGAGTTCAGGTGAGGCAGGAGTATCCCAGAGTTCAGGGGAGGCACGACGATCACAGAATTCAGGCGAGGCAAGGCGATCCCAGACTTCAGGCGAGGCAGGACGATCTCAGAGTTCAGGCGAGGCAGTAGGATCCCAGAGTTGAGGCGAGGCAGGAGGATCCCAGAGTTCAGGCGAGGCAGGACGATCCCAGAGTTCAGGCGAGGCAGGATGATCCCAGAGTTCAGACGAGGCAGGACGATCCCAGAGTTCAGACGAGGCAGGACGATCCCAGAGTTCAGGCGAGGGAGGACGATCCCAGAGTTCAGACGAGGCAGGATGATCCCAGAGTTCAGGCGAGACAAGACGATCCCAGAGTTGAGGCGAGGCAGGAGGATCCCAGACTTCAGACGAGGCATGACGATCCCAGAGTTCAGGCGAGACAGGACGATCCCAGAGTTCAGGCGAGACAGGACGATCCCAGAGTTGAGGCGAGGCAGGGGGATCCCAGACTTCAGACGAGGCAGGACGATCCCAGAGTTCAGGCGAGACAGGACGATCCCAGAGTTGAGGCGAGGCAGGAGGATCCCAGAGTTCAGGCGAGGCAGGACGATCCCAGAGTTTAGACGAGGCAGGAGGATCCCAGAGTTCAGGCGAGGCAGGAGGATCCCAGAGTTCAGATGAGGCAGGAGGATCCCAGAGTTCAGGCAGGACGATCCCAGAGTTCAAGTGAGGCAGGACGATCCCAGAGTTCAGGCGAGGCAGGACGATCTCAGAGTTCAGGCGAACCAGGAGGATCTCAGAGTTCAGGCGAGGCAGGAGGATCCCAGAGTTCAGGCGAGGCAGGACGATCCCAGAGTTCAGACGAGGCAGGACAATCTCAGAATTCAGGCGAGGCAGGATGATCCCAGAGTTCTGGCAGGATGATCCCAGAGTTCAGGCGAGGCAGGCGGATCTCAGAGTTCAGGCAAGGCAGGAGGATCCCAGAGTTCAGGCGAGGCAGGACGATCCCAGAGTTCAGGCAGGACGATCCCAGAGTTCAGGCAGGAGGATCTCAGAGTTCAGGCGAGGCAGGACGATCCCAGAATCTAGACGAGACAGGAGGATCCCAGAGTTCAGGTGAGGCAGGAGGATCCCAGAGTTCAGACGAGACAGGAGGATCCCAGAGTTCAGGCGAGGGACGACGATCCCAGAGTTCAGACGAGGCAGGATGATCTCAGAGTTCAGTCGAGGCAGGACAATCCCAGAGTTAAGGCAGGACGATCCCAGAGTTCAGGCGAGACAGGACGATCCCAGAGTTGAGGCGAGGCAGGACGATCCCAGAGTTCAGGCGAGGCAGGACCATCCCAGAGTTCAGGCGAGGCAGGACGATCCCAGAGTTCAGACGAGGCAGGACGATCTCAGAGTTCAGGCGAGGCAGGACGATCCCAGAGTTCAGGCAGGATGATCCCAGAGTTCAAGTGAGGCAGGACGATCCCAGAGTTCAGACGAGACAGGAGAATCCCAGAGTTCAGGTGAGGCAGGACGATCCCAGAGTTCAGGTGAGGCAGGACGATCCCAGAGTTCAGGTGAGACTGGAGGATCCCAGAGTTCAGGTGAGTCAGGATGATCCCAGAGTTCAGACGAGGCAGGACGATCCCAGAGTTCAGGCGAGGCAGGAGGATCCCAGAGTTCAGACGAGGCAGGAGGATCCCAGAGTTCAGGCAGGGGTATCCCAGAGTTCAGGCGAGTTAAGACGATGCCAGAGTTCAGCCGAGACAGGTGATCCCAGAGTTCAGGCGAGGCAGGAGGATCACAGAGTTCAGACGAGACTGGAGGATCCCAGAGTTCAGGCGAGGCAGGACGATCCCAGAGTTCAGGCGAGGCAGGACGATCCCAGAGTTCAGGCGAGGCAGGAGGAACACAGAGTTGAAACGAGGCAGGAGGATCCCAGAGTTCAGGCGAGGTTGGACGATCCCAGAGTTCAGGCGAGGTTGGACGATCCCAGAGTTCAGGCGAGGTTGGACGATCCCAGAGTTCAGACGAGGCGGGATCCCAGAGTTCAGGCGAGGCAGGACGATCTCAGAGTTGAGGCGAGGCAGGAGGATCCCAGAGTTCAGGCGAGGCAGGACGATCCCAGAGTTCAGGCGAGGCAGGACGATCCCAGAGTTCAGGCGAGGTTGGACGATCCCAGAGTTCAGACGAGGCAGGATCCCAGAGTTCAGGCGAGGCAGGGCGATCTCAGAGTTGAGGCGAGGCAGGAGGATCCCAGAGTTCAGGCGAGGCAGGACGATCCCAGAGTTCAGGCGAGGCAGGATGATCCCAGAGTTCAGACGAGGCAGGACGATCCCAGAGTTCAGACGAGGCAGGACGATCCCAGAGTTCAGGCGAGGCAGGACGATCCCAGAGTTCAGACGAGGCAGGACGATCCCAGAGTTCAGGCGAGACAAGACGATCCCAGAGTTGAGGCGAGGCAGGAGGATCCCAGACTTCAGACGAGGCATGACGATCCCAGAGTTCAGGCGAGACAGGACGATCCCAGAGTTCAGGAGAGACAGGACGATCCCAGAGTTGAGGCGAGGCAGGGGGATCCCAGACTTCAGACGAGGCAGGACGATCCCAGAGTTCAGGCGAGGCAGGAGGATCCCAGAGTTCAGGCAGGACGATCCCAGAGTTCAGGTGAGGCAGGACGATCCCAGAGTTCAGGTGAGGCAGGATGATCCCAGAGTTCAGGCAGGATGATCCCAGAGTTCAAGTGAGGCAGGACGATCTCAGAGTTCAGGCGAGGCAGTGGGATCCCAGAGTTCAGGCGAGGCAGGACGATCCCAGAGTTCAGACGAGACAGTAGGATCCCAGAGTTCAGGCGAGGCAGTAGGATCCCAGAGTTCAGGCGAGGCACGATGATCTCAGAGTTCAGGCGAGGCAGGACGATCCCAGAGTTCAGACGAGACAGGAGGATCCCAGAGTTCAGACGAGGCAGGAGGATCACAGAGTTCAGAAGAGACTGGAGGATCCCAGAGTTCAGGCGAGGCAGGACGATCCCAGAGTTCAGGCGAGGCAGGACGATCCCAGAGTTCAGGCGAGGCAGGAGGAACACAGAGTTGAAACGAGGCAGGAGGATCCCAGAGTTCAGGCGAGGTTGGACGATCCCAGATTTCAGGCGAGGTTGGACGATCCCAGAGTTCAGGCGAGGTTGGACGATCCCAGAGTTCAGACGAGGCAGGATCCCAGAGTTCAGGCGAGGCAGGACGATCTCAGAGTTGAGGCGAGGCAGGAGGATCCCAGAGTTCAGGCGAGGCAGGACGATCCCAGAGTTCAGACGAGGCAGGACGATCCCAGAGTTCAGGCGAGACAAGACGATCCCAGAGTTGAGGCGAGGCAGGAGGATCCCAGACTTCAGACGAGGCATGACGATCCCAGAGTTCAGGCGAGACAGGACGATCCCAGAGTTCAGGCGAGACAGGACGATCCCAGAGTTGAGGCGAGGCAGGGGGATCCCAGACTTCAGACGAGGCAGGACGATCCCAGAGTTCAGGCGAGACAGGACGATCCCAGAGTTGAGACGAGGCAGGAGGATCCCAGAGTTCAGGCGAGGCAGGACGATCCCAGAGTTTAGACGAGGCAGGAGGATCCCAGAGTTCAGGCGAGGCAGGAGGATCCCAGAGTTCAGATGAGGCAGGAGGATCCCAGAGTTCAGGCAGGACGGTCCCAGAGTTCAAGTGAGGCAGGACGATCCCAGAGTTCAGGCGAGGCAGGACGATCTCAGAGTTCAGGCGAACCAGGAGGATCTCAGAGTTCAGGCGAGGCAGGAGGATCCCAGAGTTCAGGCGAGGCAGGACGATCCCAGAGTTCAGACGAGGCAGGACAATCTCAGAATTCAGGCGAGGCAGGATGATCCCAGAGTTCTGGCAGGATGATCCCAGAGTTCAGGCGAGGCAGGCGGATCTCAGAGTTCAGGCAAGGCAGGAGGATCCCAGAGTTCAGGCGAGGCAGGACGATCCCAGAGTTCAGGCAGGACGATCCCAGAGTTCAGGCAGGAGGATCTCAGAGTTCAGGCGAGGCAGGACGATCCCAGAATCTAGACGAGACAGGAGGATCCCAGAGTTCAGGTGAGGCAGGAGGATCCCAGAGTTCAGACGAGACAGGAGGATCCCAGAGTTCAGGCGAGGGACGACGATCCCAGAGTTCAGACGAGGCAGGATGATCTCAGAGTTCAGTCGAGGCAGGACAATCCCAGAGTTCAGGCAGGACGATCCCAGAGTTCAGGCGAGACAGGACGATCCCAGAGTTGAGGCGAGGCAGGACGATCCCAGAGTTCAGGCGAGGCAGGACCATCCCAGAGTTCAGGCGAGGCAGGACGATCCCAGAGTTCAGACGAGGCAGGACGATCTCAGAGTTCAGGCGAGGCAGGACGATCCCAGAGTTCAGGCAGGATGATCCCAGAGTTCAAGTGAGGCAGGACGATCCCAGAGTTCAGACGAGACAGGAGAATCCCAGAGTTCAGGTGAGGCAGGACGATCCCAGAGTTCAGGTGAGGCAGGACGATCCCAGAGTTCAGGTGAGACGGGAGGATCCCAGAGTTCAGGTGAGTCAGGATGATCCCAGAGTTCAGACGAGGCAGGACGATCCCAGAGTTCAGGCGAGGCAGGAGGATCCCAGAGTTCAGACGAGGCAGGAGGATCCCAGAGTTCAGGCAGGGGTATCCCAGAGTTCAGGCGAGTTAAGACGAACCCAGAGTTCAGCCGAGACAGGTGATCCCAGAGTTCAGGCGAGGCAGGACGAACCTGGAGTTCAGGCGAGGCAGGACGATCCCAGAGTTCAGGCGAGGTTGGACGAACCCAGAGTTCAGGCGAGGCAGTAGGATCCCAGAGTTCAGGCGAGGCACGATGATCTCAGAGTTCAGGCGAGGCAGGACGATCCCAGAGTTCAGACGAGACAGGAGGATCCCAGAGTTCAGACGAGGCAGGAGGATCACAGAGTTCAGACGAGACTGGAGGATCCCAGAGTTCAGGCGAGGCAGGACGATCCCAGAGTTCAGGCGAGGCAGGACGATCCCAGAGTTCAGGCGAGGCAGGAGGATCCCAGAGTTCAGGCGAGGTTGGACGATCCCAGAGTTCAGGCGAGGTTGGACGATCCCAGAGTTCAGGCGAGGTTGGACGATCCCAGAGTTCAGACGAGGCAGGATCCCAGAGTTCAGGCGAGGCAGGACGATCTCAGAGTTGAGGCGAGGCAGGAGGATCCCAGAGTTCAGGCGAGGCAGGACGATCCCAGAGTTCAGGCGAGGCAGGACGATCCCAGAGTTCAGGCGAGGTTGGACGATCCCAGAGTTCCGACGAGGCAGGACCATCCCAGAGTTGAGACGAGACAGTAGGATCCCAGAGTTCAGGTGAGGCAGGACGATCCCAGAGCTCAGACGAGGCAGGAGGATCCCAGAGTTCAGGCAGGACGATCCCAGAGTTCAGGTGAGGCAGGACGATCCCAGAGTTCAGGTGAGGCAGGATGATCCCAGAGTTCAGGCAGGATGATCCCAGAGTTCAAGTGAGGCAGGACGATCTCAGAGTTCAGGCGAGGCAGTGGGATCCCAGAGTTCAGGCGAGGCAGGACGATCCCAGAGTTCAGACGAGACAGTAGGATCCCAGAGTTCAGGCGAGGCAGTAGGATCCCAGAGTTCAGGCGAGGCACGATGATCTCAGAGTTCAGGCGAGGCAGGACGATCCCAGAGTTCAGACGAGACAGGAGGATCCCAGAGTTCAGACGAGGCAGGAGGATCACAGAGTTCAGAAGAGACTGGAGGATCCCAGAGTTCAGGCGAGGCAGGACGATCCCAGAGTTCAGGCGAGGCAGGACGATCCCAGAGTTCAGGCGAGGCAGGAGGAACACAGAGTTGAAACGAGGCAGGAGGATCCCAGAGTTCAGGCGAGGTTGGACGATCCCAGATTTCAGGCGAGGTTGGACGATCCCAGAGTTCAGGCGAGGTTGGACGATCCCAGAGTTCAGACGAGGCAGGATCCCAGAGTTCAGGCGAGGCAGGACGATCTCAGAGTTGAGGCGAGGCAGGAGGATCCCAGAGTTCAGGCGAGGCAGGACGATCCCAGAGTTCAGACGAGGCAGGACGATCCCAGAGTTCAGGCGAGACAAGACGATCCCAGAGTTGAGGCGAGGCAGGAGGATCCCAGACTTCAGGCGAGGCAGGACGATCCCAGAGTTCAGGCGAGACAGGACGATCCCAGAGTTCAGGCGAGACAGGACGATCCCAGAGTTGAGGCGAGGCAGGGGGATCCCAGACTTCAGACGAGGCAGGACGATCCCAGAGTTCAGGCGAGACAGGACGATCCCAGAGTTGAGACGAGGCAGGAGGATCCCAGAGTTCAGGCGAGGCAGGACGATCCCAGAGTTTAGACGAGGCAGGAGGATCCCAGAGTTCAGGCGAGGCAGGAGGATCCCAGAGTTCAGATGAGGCAGGAGGATCCCAGAGTTCAGGCAGGACGATCCCAGAGTTCAAGTGAGGCAGGACGATCCCAGAGTTCAGGCGAGGCAGGACGATCTCAGAGTTCAGGCGAACCAGGAGGATCTCAGAGTTCAGGCGAGGCAGGAGGATCCCAGAGTTCAGGCGAGGCAGGACGATCCCAGAGTTCAGACGAGGCAGGACAATCTCAGAATTCAGGCGAGGCAGGATGATCCCAGAGTTCTGGCAGGATGATCCCAGAGTTCAGGCGAGGCAGGCGGATCTCAGAGTTCAGGCAAGGCAGGAGGATCCCAGAGTTCAGGCGAGGCAGGACGATCCCAGAGTTCAGGCAGGACGATCCCAGAGTTCAGGCAGGAGGATCTCAGAGTTCAGGCGAGGCAGGACGATCCCAGAATCTAGACGAGACAGGAGGATCCCAGAGTTCAGGTGAGGCAGGAGGATCCCAGAGTTCAGACGAGACAGGAGGATCCCAGAGTTCAGGCGAGGGACGACGATCCCAGAGTTCAGACGAGGCAGGATGATCTCAGAGTTCAGTCGAGGCAGGACAATCCCAGAGTTCAGGCAGGACGATCCCAGAGTTCAGGCGAGACAGGACGATCCCAGAGTTGAGGCGAGGCAGGACGATCCCAGAGTTCAGGCGAGGCAGGACCATCCCAGAGTTCAGGCGAGGCAGGACGATCCCAGAGTTCAGACGAGGCAGGACGATCTCAGAGTTCAGGCGAGGCAGGACGATCCCAGAGTTCAGGCAGGATGATCCCAGAGTTCAAGTGAGGCAGGACGATCCCAGAGTTCAGACGAGACAGGAGAATCCCAGAGTTCAGGTGAGGCAGGACGATCCCAGAGTTCAGGTGAGGCAGGACGATCCCAGAGTTCAGGTGAGACGGGAGGATCCCAGAGTTCAGGTGAGTCAGGATGATCCCAGAGTTCAGACGAGGCAGGACGATCCCAGAGTTCAGGCGAGGCAGGAGGATCCCAGAGTTCAGACGAGGCAGGAGGATCCCAGAGTTCAGGCAGGGGTATCCCAGAGTTCAGACGAGGCAGGACGATCCCAGAGTTTAGACGAGGCAGGAGGATCCCAGAGTTCAGGCGAGGCAGGAGGATCCCAGAGTTCAGATGAGGCAGGAGGATCCCAGAGTTCAGGCAGGACGGTCCCAGAGTTCAAGTGAGGCAGGACGATCCCAGAGTTCAGGCGAGGCAGGACGATCTCAGAGTTCAGGCGAACCAGGAGGATCTCAGAGTTCAGGCGAGGCAGGAGGATCCCAGAGTTCAGGCGAGGCAGGACGATCCCAGAGTTCAGACGAGGCAGGACAATCTCAGAATTCAGGCGAGGCAGGATGATCCCAGAGTTCTGGCAGGATGATCCCAGAGTTCAGGCGAGGCAGGCGGATCTCAGAGTTCAGGCAAGGCAGGAGGATCCCAGAGTTCAGGCGAGGCAGGACGATCCCAGAGTTCAGGCAGGACGATCCCAGAGTTCAGGCAGGAGGATCTCAGAGTTCAGGCGAGGCAGGACGATCCCAGAATCTAGACGAGACAGGAGGATCCCAGAGTTCAGGTGAGGCAGGAGGATCCCAGAGTTCAGACGAGACAGGAGGATCCCAGAGTTCAGGCGAGGGACGACGATCCCAGAGTTCAGACGAGGCAGGATGATCTCAGAGTTCAGTCGAGGCAGGACAATCCCAGAGTTCAGGCAGGACGATCCCAGAGTTCAGGCGAGACAGGACGATCCCAGAGTTGAGGCGAGGCAGGACGATCCCAGAGTTCAGGCGAGGCAGGACCATCCCAGAGTTCAGGCGAGGCAGGACGATCCCAGAGTTCAGACGAGGCAGGACGATCTCAGAGTTCAGGCGAGGCAGGACGATCCCAGAGTTCAGGCAGGATGATCCCAGAGTTCAAGTGAGGCAGGACGATCCCAGAGTTCAGACGAGACAGGAGAATCCCAGAGTTCAGGTGAGGCAGGACGATCCCAGAGTTCAGGTGAGGCAGGACGATCCCAGAGTTCAGGTGAGACGGGAGGATCCCAGAGTTCAGGTGAGTCAGGATGATCCCAGAGTTCAGACGAGGCAGGACGATCCCAGAGTTCAGGCGAGGCAGGAGGATCCCAGAGTTCAGACGAGGCAGGAGGATCCCAGAGTTCAGGCAGGGGTATCCCAGAGTTCAGGCGAGTTAAGACGAACCCAGAGTTCAGCCGAGACAGGTGATCCCAGAGTTCAGGCGAGGCAGGACGAACCTGGAGTTCAGGCGAGGCAGGACGATCCCAGAGTTCAGGCGAGGTTGGACGAACCCAGAGTTCAGGCGAGGCAGTAGGATCCCAGAGTTCAGGCGAGGCACGATGATCTCAGAGTTCAGGCGAGGCAGGACGATCCCAGAGTTCAGACGAGACAGGAGGATCCCAGAGTTCAGACGAGGCAGGAGGATCACAGAGTTCAGACGAGACTGGAGGATCCCAGAGTTCAGGCGAGGCAGGACGATCCCAGAGTTCAGGCGAGGCAGGACGATCCCAGAGTTCAGGCGAGGCAGGAGGATCCCAGAGTTCAGGCGAGGTTGGACGATCCCAGAGTTCAGGCGAGGTTGGACGATCCCAGAGTTCAGGCGAGGTTGGACGATCCCAGAGTTCAGACGAGGCAGGATCCCAGAGTTCAGGCGAGGCAGGACGATCTCAGAGTTGAGGCGAGGCAGGAGGATCCCAGAGTTCAGGCGAGGCAGGACGATCCCAGAGTTCAGGCGAGGCAGGACGATCCCAGAGTTCAGGCGAGGTTGGACGATCCCAGAGTTCCGACGAGGCAGGACCATCCCAGAGTTGAGACGAGACAGTAGGATCCCAGAGTTCAGGTGAGGCAGGACGATCCCAGAGCTCAGACGAGGCAGGAGGATCCCAGAGTTCAGGCAGGACGATCCCAGAGTTCAGGTGAGGCAGGACGATCCCAGAGTTCAGGTGAGGCAGGATGATCCCAGAGTTCAGGCAGGATGATCCCAGAGTTCAAGTGAGGCAGGACGATCTCAGAGTTCAGGCGAGGCAGTGGGATCCCAGAGTTCAGGCGAGGCAGGACGATCCCAGAGTTCAGACGAGACAGTAGGATCCCAGAGTTCAGGCGAGGCAGTAGGATCCCAGAGTTCAGGCGAGGCACGATGATCTCAGAGTTCAGGCGAGGCAGGACGATCCCAGAGTTCAGACGAGACAGGAGGATCCCAGAGTTCAGACGAGGCAGGAGGATCACAGAGTTCAGAAGAGACTGGAGGATCCCAGAGTTCAGGCGAGGCAGGACGATCCCAGAGTTCAGGCGAGGCAGGACGATCCCAGAGTTCAGGCGAGGCAGGAGGAACACAGAGTTGAAACGAGGCAGGAGGATCCCAGAGTTCAGGCGAGGTTGGACGATCCCAGATTTCAGGCGAGGTTGGACGATCCCAGAGTTCAGGCGAGGTTGGACGATCCCAGAGTTCAGACGAGGCAGGATCCCAGAGTTCAGGCGAGGCAGGACGATCTCAGAGTTGAGGCGAGGCAGGAGGATCCCAGAGTTCAGGCGAGGCAGGACGATCCCAGAGTTCAGACGAGGCAGGACGATCCCAGAGTTCAGGCGAGACAAGACGATCCCAGAGTTGAGGCGAGGCAGGAGGATCCCAGACTTCAGGCGAGGCAGGACGATCCCAGAGTTCAGGCGAGACAGGACGATCCCAGAGTTCAGGCGAGACAGGACGATCCCAGAGTTGAGGCGAGGCAGGGGGATCCCAGACTTCAGACGAGGCAGGACGATCCCAGAGTTCAGGCGAGACAGGACGATCCCAGAGTTGAGACGAGGCAGGAGGATCCCAGAGTTCAGGCGAGGCAGGACGATCCCAGAGTTTAGACGAGGCAGGAGGATCCCAGAGTTCAGGCGAGGCAGGAGGATCCCAGAGTTCAGATGAGGCAGGAGGATCCCAGAGTTCAGGCAGGACGATCCCAGAGTTCAAGTGAGGCAGGACGATCCCAGAGTTCAGGCGAGGCAGGACGATCTCAGAGTTCAGGCGAACCAGGAGGATCTCAGAGTTCAGGCGAGGCAGGAGGATCCCAGAGTTCAGGCGAGGCAGGACGATCCCAGAGTTCAGACGAGGCAGGACAATCTCAGAATTCAGGCGAGGCAGGATGATCCCAGAGTTCTGGCAGGATGATCCCAGAGTTCAGGCGAGGCAGGCGGATCTCAGAGTTCAGGCAAGGCAGGAGGATCCCAGAGTTCAGGCGAGGCAGGACGATCCCAGAGTTCAGGCAGGACGATCCCAGAGTTCAGGCAGGAGGATCTCAGAGTTCAGGCGAGGCAGGACGATCCCAGAATCTAGACGAGACAGGAGGATCCCAGAGTTCAGGTGAGGCAGGAGGATCCCAGAGTTCAGACGAGACAGGAGGATCCCAGAGTTCAGGCGAGGGACGACGATCCCAGAGTTCAGACGAGGCAGGATGATCTCAGAGTTCAGTCGAGGCAGGACAATCCCAGAGTTCAGGCAGGACGATCCCAGAGTTCAGGCGAGACAGGACGATCCCAGAGTTGAGGCGAGGCAGGACGATCCCAGAGTTCAGGCGAGGCAGGACCATCCCAGAGTTCAGGCGAGGCAGGACGATCCCAGAGTTCAGACGAGGCAGGACGATCTCAGAGTTCAGGCGAGGCAGGACGATCCCAGAGTTCAGGCAGGATGATCCCAGAGTTCAAGTGAGGCAGGACGATCCCAGAGTTCAGACGAGACAGGAGAATCCCAGAGTTCAGGTGAGGCAGGACGATCCCAGAGTTCAGGTGAGGCAGGACGATCCCAGAGTTCAGGTGAGACGGGAGGATCCCAGAGTTCAGGTGAGTCAGGATGATCCCAGAGTTCAGACGAGGCAGGACGATCCCAGAGTTCAGGCGAGGCAGGAGGATCCCAGAGTTCAGACGAGGCAGGAGGATCCCAGAGTTCAGGCAGGGGTATCCCAGAGTTCAGGCGAGTTAAGACGAACCCAGAGTTCAGCCGAGACAGGTGATCCCAGAGTTCAGGCGAGGCAGGACGAACCTGGAGTTCAGGCGAGGCAGGACGATCCCAGAGTTCAGGCGAGGTTGGACGAACCCAGAGTTCAGGCGAGGCAGTAGGATCCCAGAGTTCAGGCGAGGCACGATGATCTCAGAGTTCAGGCGAGGCAGGACGATCCCAGAGTTCAGACGAGACAGGAGGATCCCAGAGTTCAGACGAGGCAGGAGGATCACAGAGTTCAGACGAGACTGGAGGATCCCAGAGTTCAGGCGAGGCAGGACGATCCCAGAGTTCAGGCGAGGCAGGACGATCCCAGAGTTCAGGCGAGGCAGGAGGATCCCAGAGTTCAGGCGAGGTTGGACGATCCCAGAGTTCAGGCGAGGTTGGACGATCCCAGAGTTCAGGCGAGGTTGGACGATCCCAGAGTTCAGACGAGGCAGGATCCCAGAGTTCAGGCGAGGCAGGACGATCTCAGAGTTGAGGCGAGGCAGGAGGATCCCAGAGTTCAGGCGAGGCAGGACGATCCCAGAGTTCAGGCGAGGCAGGACGATCCCAGAGTTCAGGCGAGGTTGGACGATCCCAGAGTTCCGACGAGGCAGGACCATCCCAGAGTTCAGGCGAGGCAGGACGATCCCAGAGTTCAGGCGAGGTTGGACGATCCCAGAGTTCAGACGAGGCAGGACGATCCCAGAGTTCAGGCGAGGCAGCACGATCCCAGAGTTCAGGCGAGGTTGGACGATCCCAGAGTTCAGACGAGGCAGGACGATCCCAGAGTTCAGGCGAGGCAGGACGATCCCAGAGTTCAGGCGAGGTTGGACGATCCCAGAGTTCAGACGAGGCAGGATCCCAGAGTTCAGGCGAGGCAGGACGATCTCAGAGTTGAGGCGAGGCAGGAGGATCCCAGAGTTCAGGCGAGGCAGGACGATCCCAGAGTTCAGGCGAGGCAGGATGATCCCAGAGTTCAGACGAGGCAGGACGATCCCAGAGTTCAGACGAGGCAGGACGATCCCAGAGTTCAGGCGAGGCAGGACGATCCCAGAGTTCAGACGAGGCAGGACGATCCCAGAGTTCAGGCGAGACAAGACGATCCCAGAGTTGAGGCGAGGCAGGGGGATCCCAGACTTCAGACGATGCAGGACGATCCCAGAGTTCAGGCGAGACAGGATGATCCCAGAGTTGAGGCGAGGCAGGAGGATCCCAGAGTTCAGGCGAGGCAGGACAATCACAGAGTTCCGGCGAGGCAGGAGGATCCCAGAGTTCAGGCGAGGCAAGACGATCCCAGAGTTCAGGCGAGGCAGGACGATCCCAGAGCTCAGGCGAGACAGGACGATCCCAGAGTTGAGACGAGACAGTAGGATCCCAGAGTTCAGGTGAGGCAGGACGATCCCAGAGCTCAGACGAGGCAGGAGGATCCCAGAGTTCAGGCAGGACGATCCCAGAGTTCAGGTGAGGCAGGACGATCTCAGAGTTCAGGCGAGGCAGGAGGATCCCAGAGTTTAGGCAGGACGATCCCAGAGTTCAGGCAGGATGATCCCAGAGTTCAAGTGAGGCAGGACGATCTCAGAGTTCAGGCGAGGCAGTGGGATCCCAGAGTCCAGGCGAGGCAGGACGATCCCAGAGTTCAGACGAGACAGTAGGATCCCAGAGTTCAGGTGAGGCAGGAGTATCCCAGAGTTCAGGGGAGGCACGACGATCACAGAATTCAGGCGAGGCAAGGCGATCCCAGACTTCAGGCGAGGCAGGACGATCTCAGAGTTCAGGCGAGGCAGTAGGATCCCAGAGTTGAGGCGAGGCAGGAGGATCCCAGAGTTCAGGCGAGGCAGGACGATCCCAGAGTTCAGGCGAGGCAGGATGATCCCAGAGTTCAGACGAGGCAGGACGATCCCAGAGTTCAGACGAGGCAGGACGATCCCAGAGTTCAGGCGAGGGAGGACGATCCCAGAGTTCAGACGAGGCAGGACGATCCCAGAGTTCAGGCGAGACAAGACGATCCCAGAGTTGAGGCGAGGCAGGAGGATCCCAGACTTCAGACGAGGCATGACGATCCCAGAGTTGAGGCGAGACAGGACGATCCCAGAGTTCAGGCGAGACAGGACGATCCCAGAGTTGAGGCGAGGCAGGGGGATCCCAGACTTCAGACGAGGCAGGACGATCCCAGAGTTCAGGCGAGACAGGACGATCCCAGAGTTGAGGCGAGGCCGGAGGATCCCAGAGTTCAGGCGAGGCAGGACGATCCCAGAGTTTAGACGAGGCAGGAGGATCCCAGAGTTCAGGCGAGGCAGGAGGATCCCAGAGTTCAGATGAGGCAGGAGGATCCCAGAGTTCAGGCAGGACGATCCCAGAGTTCAAGTGAGGCAGGACGATCCCAGAGTTCAGGCGAGGCAGGACGATCTCAGAGTTCAGGCGAACCAGGAGGATCTCAGAGTTCAGGCGAGGCAGGAGGATCCCAGAGTTCAGGCGAGGCAGGACGATCCCAGAGTTCAGACGAGGCAGGACAATCTCAGAATTCAGGCGAGGCAGGATGATCCCAGAGTTCTGGCAGGATGATCCCAGAGTTCAGGCGAGGCAGGCGGATCTCAGAGTTCAGGCAAGGCAGGAGGATCCCAGAGTTCAGGCGAGGCAGGACGATCCCAGAGTTCAGGCAGGACGATCCCAGAGTTCAGGCAGGAGGATCTCAGAGTTCAGGCGAGGCAGGACGATCCCAGAATCTAGACGAGACAGGAGGATCCCAGAGTTCAGGTGAGGCAGGAGGATCCCAGAGTTCAGACGAGACAGGAGGATCCCAGAGTTCAGGCGAGGGACGACGATCCCAGAGTTCAGACGAGGCAGGATGATCTCAGAGTTCAGTCGAGGCAGGACAATCCCAGAGTTCAGGCAGGACGATCCCAGAGTTCAGGCGAGACAGGACGATCCCAGAGTTGAGGCGAGGCAGGACGATCCCAGAGTTCAGGCGAGGCAGGACCATCCCAGAGTTCAGGCGAGGCAGGACGATCCCAGAGTTCAGACGAGGCAGGACGATCTCAGAGTTCAGGCGAGGCAGGACGATCCCAGAGTTCAGACGAGACAGGAGAATCCCAGAGTTCAGGTGAGGCAGGACGATCCCAGAGTTCAGGTGAGGCAGGACGATCCCAGAGTTCAGGTGAGACTGGAGGATCTCAGAGTTCAGGTGAGTCAGGATGATCCCAGAGTTCAGACGAGGCAGGACGATCCCAGAGTTCAGGCGAGGCAGGAGGATCCCAGAGTTCAGACGAGGCAGGAGGATCCCAGAGTTCAGGCAGGGGTATCCCAGAGTTCAGGCGAGTTAAGACGATCCCAGAGTTCAGCCGAGACAGGTGATCCCAGAGTTCAGGCGAGGCAGGACGAACCTGGAGTTCAGGCGAGGCAGGACGATCCCAGAGATCAGGCGAGGTTGGACGAACCCAGAGTTCAGGTGAGGCAGGACGATCCCAGAGTTCAGGCGAGGCAGTAGGATCCCAGAGTTCAGGTGAGGCAGGACGATCTCAGAGTTCAGGCGAGGCAGGAGGATCCCAGAGTTTAGGCAGGACGATCCCAGAGTTCAGGCAGGATGATCCCAGAGTTCAAGTGAGGCAGGACGATCTCAGAGTTCAGGCGAGGCAGTAGGATCCCAGAGTTCAGGCGAGGCAGGACGATACCAGAGTTCAGACGAGACAGTAGGATCCCAGAGTTCAGGTGAGGCAGGAGTATCCCAGAGTTCAGGGGAGGCACGACGATCACAGAATTCAGGCGAGGCAAGGCGATCCCAGACTTCAGGCGAGGCAGGACGATCTCAGAGTTCCGGCGAGGCAGGAGGATCCCAGAGTTCGGACGAGACAGCAGGATCCCAGAGTTCAGGTGAGGCAGGAGGATCCCAGAGTTCAGGCGAGGCAAGGCGATCCCAGAGTTCAGACGAGACAGGAGGATCCCAGAGTTCAGACGAGGCAGGAGGATCACAGAGTTCAGACGAGACTGGAGGATCCCAGAGTTCAGGCGAGGCAGGACGATCCCAGAGTTCAGGCGAGGCAGGACGATCCCAGAGTTCAGGCGAGGCAGGAGGAACACAGAGTTGAAACGAGGCAGGAGGATCCCAGAGTTCAGGCGAGGTTGGACGATCCCAGAGTTCAGGCGAGGTTGGACGATCCCAGAGTTCAGGCGAGGTTGGACGATCCCAGAGTTCAGATGAGGCAGGATCCCAGAGTTCAGGCGAGGCAGGACGATCTCAGAGTTGAGGCGAGGCAGGAGGATCCCAGAGTTCAGGCGAGGCAGGACGATCCCAGAGTTCAGGCGAGGCAGGACGATCCCAGAGTTCAGGCGAGGTTGGACGATCCCAGAGTTCAGACGAGGCAGGATCCCAGAGTTCAGGCGAGGCAGGACGATCTCAGAGTTGAGGCGAGGCAGGAGGATTCCAGAGTTCAGGCGAGGCAGGACGATCCCAGAGTTCAGGCGAGGCAGGATGATCCCAGAGTTCAGACGAGGCAGGACGATCCCAGAGTTCAGACGAGACAGGACGATCCCAGAGTTCAGGCGAGGCAGGACGATCCCAGAGTTCAGACGAGGCAGGACGATCCCAGAGTTCAGGCGAGACAAGACGCTCCCAGAGTTGAGGCGAGGCAGGAGGATCCCAGACTTCAGACGAGGCATGACGATCCCAGAGTTCAGGCGAGACAGGACGATCCCAGAGTTCAGGAGAGACAGGACGATCCCAGAGTTGAGGCGAGGCAGGGGGATCCCAGACTTCAGACGAGGCAGGACGATCCCAGAGTTCAGGCGAGACAGGACGATCCCAGAGTTGAGGCGAGGCAGGAGGATCCCAGAGTTCAGGCGAGGCAGGACAATCACAGAGTTCAGGCGAGGCAGGAGGATCCCAGAGTTCAGGCGAGGCAAGACGATCCCAGAGTTCAGGCGAGGCAGGACGATCCCAGAGCTCAGGCGAGACAGGACAATCCCAGAGTTGAGACGAGACAGTAGGATCCCAGAGTTCAGGTGAGGCAGGACGATCCCAGAGCTCAGACGAGGCAGGAGGATCCCAGAGTTCAGGCAGGACGATCCCAGAGTTCAGGTGAGGCAGGACGATCTCAGAGTTCAGGCGAGGCAGGATGATCCCAGAGTTTAGGCAGGACGATCCCAGAGTTCAGGCAGGATGATCCCAGAGTTCAAGTGAGGCAGGACGATCTCAGAGTTCAGGCGAGGCAGTGGGATCCCAGAGTTCAGGCGAGGCAGGACGATCCCAGAGTTCAGACGAGACAGTAGGATCCCAGAGTTCAGGAGATGCAGTAGGATCCCAGAGTTCAGGCGAGGCACGATGATCTCAGAGTTCAGGCGAGGCAGGACGATCCCAGAGTTCAGACGAGACAGGAGGATCCCAGAGTTCAGACGAGGCAGGAGGATCACAGAGTTCAGACGAGACTGGAGGATCCCAGAGTTCAGGCGAGGCAGGACGATCCCAGAGTTCAGGCGAGGCAGGACGATCCCAGAGTTCAGGCGAGGCAGGAGGAACACAGAGTTGAAACGAGGCAGGAGGATCCCAGAGTTCAGGCGAGGTTGGACGATCCCAGAGTTCAGGCGAGGTTGGACGATCCCAGAGTTCAGGCGAGGTTGGACGATCCCAGAGTTCAGACGAGGCAGGATCCCAGAGTTCAGGCGAGGCAGGACGATCTCAGAGTTGAGGCGAGGCAGGAGGATCCCAGAGTTCAGGCGAGGCAGGACGATCCCAGAGTTCAGGCGAGGCAGGACGATCCCAGAGTTCAGGCGAGGTTGGACGATCCCAGAGTTCAGACGAGGCAGGATCCCAGAGTTCAGGCGAGGCAGGACGATCTCAGAGTTGAGGCGAGGCAGGAGGATCCCAGAGTTCAGGCGAGGCAGGACGATCCCAGAGTTCAGGCGAGGCAGGATGATCCCAGAGTTCAGACGAGGCAGGACGATCCCAGAGTTCAGACGAGGCAGGACGATCCCAGAGTTCAGGCGAGGCAGGACGATCCCAGAGTTCAGGCGAGGTTGGACGATCCCAGAGTTCAGGCGAGGTTGGACGATCCCAGAGTTCAGGCGAGGTTGGACGATCCCAGAGTTCAGATGAGGCAGGATCCCAGAGTTCAGGCGAGGCAGGACGATCTCAGAGTTGAGGCGAGGCAGGAGGATCCCAGAGTTCAGGCGAGGCAGGACGATCCCAGAGTTCAGGCGAGGCAGGACGATCCCAGAGTTCAGGCGAGGTTGGACGATCCCAGAGTTCAGACGAGGCAGGATCCCAGAGTTCAGGCGAGGCAGGACGATCTCAGAGTTGAGGCGAGGCAGGAGGATTCCAGAGTTCAGGCGAGGCAGGACGATCCCAGAGTTCAGGCGAGGCAGGATGATCCCAGAGTTCAGACGAGGCAGGACGATCCCAGAGTTCAGACGAGACAGGACGATCCCAGAGTTCAGGCGAGGCAGGACGATCCCAGAGTTCAGACGAGGCAGGACGATCCCAGAGTTCAGGCGAGACAAGACGCTCCCAGAGTTGAGGCGAGGCAGGAGGATCCCAGACTTCAGACGAGGCATGACGATCCCAGAGTTCAGGCGAGACAGGACGATCCCAGAGTTCAGGAGAGACAGGACGATCCCAGAGTTGAGGCGAGGCAGGGGGATCCCAGACTTCAGACGAGGCAGGACGATCCCAGAGTTCAGGCGAGACAGGACGATCCCAGAGTTGAGGCGAGGCAGGAGGATCCCAGAGTTCAGGCGAGGCAGGACAATCACAGAGTTCAGGCGAGGCAGGAGGATCCCAGAGTTCAGGCGAGGCAAGACGATCCCAGAGTTCAGGCGAGGCAGGACGATCCCAGAGCTCAGGCGAGACAGGACAATCCCAGAGTTGAGACGAGACAGTAGGATCCCAGAGTTCAGGTGAGGCAGGACGATCCCAGAGCTCAGACGAGGCAGGAGGATCCCAGAGTTCAGGCAGGACGATCCCAGAGTTCAGGTGAGGCAGGACGATCTCAGAGTTCAGGCGAGGCAGGATGATCCCAGAGTTTAGGCAGGACGATCCCAGAGTTCAGGCAGGATGATCCCAGAGTTCAAGTGAGGCAGGACGATCTCAGAGTTCAGGCGAGGCAGTGGGATCCCAGAGTTCAGGCGAGGCAGGACGATCCCAGAGTTCAGACGAGACAGTAGGATCCCAGAGTTCAGGAGATGCAGTAGGATCCCAGAGTTCAGGCGAGGCACGATGATCTCAGAGTTCAGGCGAGGCAGGACGATCCCAGAGTTCAGACGAGACAGGAGGATCCCAGAGTTCAGACGAGGCAGGAGGATCACAGAGTTCAGACGAGACTGGAGGATCCCAGAGTTCAGGCGAGGCAGGACGATCCCAGAGTTCAGGCGAGGCAGGACGATCCCAGAGTTCAGGCGAGGCAGGAGGAACACAGAGTTGAAACGAGGCAGGAGGATCCCAGAGTTCAGGCGAGGTTGGACGATCCCAGAGTTCAGGCGAGGTTGGACGATCCCAGAGTTCAGGCGAGGTTGGACGATCCCAGAGTTCAGACGAGGCAGGATCCCAGAGTTCAGGCGAGGCAGGACGATCTCAGAGTTGAGGCGAGGCAGGAGGATCCCAGAGTTCAGGCGAGGCAGGACGATCCCAGAGTTCAGGCGAGGCAGGACGATCCCAGAGTTCAGGCGAGGTTGGACGATCCCAGAGTTCAGACGAGGCAGGATCCCAGAGTTCAGGCGAGGCAGGACGATCTCAGAGTTGAGGCGAGGCAGGAGGATCCCAGAGTTCAGGCGAGGCAGGACGATCCCAGAGTTCAGGCGAGGCAGGATGATCCCAGAGTTCAGACGAGGCAGGACGATCCCAGAGTTCAGACGAGGCAGGACGATCCCAGAGTTCAGGCGAGGCAGGACGATCCCAGAGTTCAGACGAGGCAGGACGATCCCAGAGTTCAGGCGAGACAAGACGATCCCAGAGTTGAGGCGAGGCAGGAGGATCCCAGACTTCAGACGAGGCATGACGATCCCAGAGTTCAGGCGAGACAGGACGATCCCAGAGTTCAGGAGAGACAGGACGATCCCAGAGTTGAGGCGAGGCAGGGGGATCCCAGACTTCAGACGAGGCAGGACGATCCCAGAGTTCAGGCGAGACAGGACGATCCCAGAGTTGAGGCGAGGCAGGAGGATCCCAGAGTTCAGGCGAGGCAAGACGATCCCAGAGTTCAGGCGAGGCAGGACGAACCCAGAGCTCAGGCGAGACAGGACAATCCCAGAGTTGAGACGAGACAGTAGGATCCCAGAGTTCAGGTGAGGCAGGACGATCCCAGAGCTCAGACGAGGCAGGAGGATCCCAGAGTTCAGGCAGGACGATCCCAGAGTTCAGGTGAGGCAGGACGATCTCAGAGTTCAGGCGAGGCAGGAGGATCCCAGAGTTTAGGCAGGACGATCCCAGAGTTCAGGCAGGATGATCCCAGAGTTCAAGTGAGGCAGGACGATCTCAGAGTTCAGGCGAGGCAGTGGGATCCCAGAGTTCAGACGAGGCAGGACGATCCCAGAGTTCAGGCGAGACAGGACGATCCCAGAGTTGAGGCGAGGCAGGAGGATCCCAGAGTTCAGGCGAGGCAGGACAATCCCAGAGTTGAGGCGAGGCAGGAGGATCCCAGAGTTCAGGCGAGGCAGGACGATCCCAGAGTTCAGGCGAGGCAGGATGATCCCAGAGTTCAGACGAGGCAGGACGATCCCAGAGTTCAGACGAGGCAGGACGATCCCAGAGTTCAGGCGAGGCAGGACGATCCCAGAGTTCAGACGAGGCAGGACGATCCCAGAGTTCAGGCGAGACAAGACGATCCCAGAGTTGAGGCGAGGCAGGAGGATCCCAGACTTCAGACGAGGCATGACGATCCCAGAGTTCAGGCGAGACAGGACGATCCCAGAGTTCAGGCGAGACAGGACGATCCCAGAGTTGAGGCGAGGCAGGGGGATCCCAGACTTCAGACGAGGCAGGACGATCCCAGAGTTCAGGCGAGACAGGACGATCCCAGAGTTGAGGCGAGGCAGGAGGATCCCAGAGTTCAGGCGAGGCAGGACAATCACAGAGTTCAGGCGAGGCAGGAGGATCCCAGAGTTCAGGCGAGGCAAGACGATCCCAGAGTTCAGGCGAGGCAGGACGATCCCAGAGCTCAGGCGCGACAGGACGATCCCAGAGTTGAGACGAGACAGTAGGATCTCAGAGTTCAGGTGAGGCAGGACGATCCCAGAGCTCAGACGAGGCAGGAGGATCCCAGAGTTCAGGCAGGACGATCCCAGAGTTCAGGTGAGGCAGGACGATCTCAGAGTTCAGGCGAGGCAGGAGGATCCCAGAGTTTAGGCAGGACGATCCCAGAGTTCAGGCAGGACGATCTCAGAGTTCAGGCGAGGCAGTAGGATCCCAGAGTTCAGGCGAGGCAGGACGATACCAGAGTTCAGACGAGACAGTAGGATCCCAGAGTTCAGGTGAGGCAGGAGTATCCCAGAGTTCAGGGGAGGCACGACGATCACAGAATTCAGGCGAGGCAAGGCGATCCCAGACTTCAGGCGAGGCAGGACGATCTCAGAGTTCCGGCGAGGCAGGAGGATCCCAGAGTTCAGAAGAGACAGCAGGATCCCAGAGTTCAGGTGAGGCAGGAGGATCCCAGAGTTCAGGCGAGGCAAGGCGATCCCAGAGTTCAGACGAGACAGTAGGATCCCAGAGTTCAGGTGAGGCAGGACGATGCCAGAGCTCAGATGAGGCAGGAGGATCCCAGAGTTCAGGCAGGACGATCCCAGAGTTCAGGTGAGGCAGGACGATCTCAGAGTACAGGCGAGGCAGGAGGATCCCAGAGTTCAGGTAGGACGATCCCAGAGTTCAGGCAGGACGATCCCAGATTTCAAGTGAGGCAGGACGATCTCAGAGTTCAGGCGAAGCAGGAGGATCCCAGAGTTGAGGCGAGGCAGGAGGATCTCAGAGTTCAGGCGAGGCAGGAGGATCCCAGAGTTCAGATGAGGCAGGACGATCTCAGAGTTCAGGCGAGGCAGGAGGATCCCAGAGTTCAGGCGAGGCAGGACGATCCCAGAGTTCAGACGAGGCAGGACGATCCCAGAGTTCAGACGAGGCAGGACGATCTCAGAGTTCAGGCGAGGCAGGACCATCCCAGATTTCAAACGAGACAGGAGGATCCCAGAGTTCAGACGAGGCAGGAGGATCACAGAGTTCAGGCAGGACGATCCCAGAGTTCAGGTGAGGCAGGACGATCTCAGAGTTCAGGCGAGGCAGGAGGATCTCAGAGTTCATGCGAGGCATGACGATCCCAGAGTTCAAACGAGACAGGAGGATCCCAGAGTTCAGACGAGGCAGGAGGATCACAGAGTTCAGACGAGACAGGAGGATTCCAGCGTTCAGGCGAGAGAGGACAATCCCAGAGTTCAGACGAGGCAGGACGATCTCAGAGTTCAGGCGAGGCAGGACGATCCCAGAGTTCAGGCAGGATGATCCCAGAGTTCAAGTGAGGCAGGACGATCTCAGAGTTCAGGCGAGGCAGGAGGATCCCAGAGTTCAGGCTGGACGATCCCAGAGTTCAGGCGAGACAGGACTATCGCAGAGTTCAGGCGAGACAGGAGGATCCCAGAGTTCAGGCGAGGCAGGAGGATCCCAGAGTTCAGACGAGGCAGGACGATCTCAGAGTTCATGCGAGGCAGGAGGATCCCAGAGTTCAGACGAGGTAGGACGATCTCAGAGTTCAGGCGAGGCAGGACGATCCCAGAATTCAGGCAGGACGATCCCAGAGTTCAAGTGAGGCAGGACGATCCCAGAGTTCAGATGAGACAGGAGAATCCCAGAGTTCAGCCGAGGCAGGACGATCCCAGAGCTCAGGTGAGGCAGGAGGATCCCAGAGCTCAGACGAGGCAGGAGGATCCCAGAGTTCAGGTGAGGCAGGACGATCCCAGGGCTCAGACGAGGCAGGAGGATCCCAGAGTTCAGGTGAGGCAGGACGATCCCAGAGCTAAGACGAGGCAGGAGGATCCCAGAGTTCAGGTGAGGCAGGACGATCTCAGAGTTCAGGCGAGGCAGGAGGATCCCAGATTTCAGGCAGGACGATCCCAGAGTTCAAGTGAGGCAGGACGATCTCAGAGTTCAGACGAGGCAGGACGATCCGAGAGTTCAGACGAGGCAGGACGATCTCAGAATTCAGGCGAGGCAGGATGATCCCAGAGTTCTGGCAGGATGATCCCAGAGTTCAGGCGAGGCAGGATGATCCCAGAATTTAGACGAGACAGGAGGATCCCAGAGTTCAGGTGAGGCAGGAGTATCCCAGAGTTCAGACGAGGCAGGAGCATCACAGAGTTCAGACGAGACAGGAGGATCCCAGAGTTCAGGCGAGGGAGGACGATCCCAGAGTTCAGACGAGGCAGGATGATCTCAGTTCAGTCGAGGCAGGACAATCCCAGAGTTCAGGCAGGACGATCCCAGAGTTCAGGCGAGACAGGACGATCCCAGAGTTCAGGCGAGGCAGGACGATCCCAGAGTTCAGGCGAGGCAGGACCATCCCAGAGTTCAGGCGAGGCAGGACAATCCCAGAGTTCAGACGAGGCAGGACGATCCCAGAGTTCAGGTGAGTCAGGACGATCCCAGAGTTCAGGTGAGGCAGGACGATCCCAGAGTTCAGGTGAGACTGGAGGATCCCAGTTCAGACGAGGCAGGACGATCCCAGAATCTAGACGAGACAGGAGGATCCCAGAGTTCAGGTGAGGCAGGAGGATCCCAGAGTTCAGACGAGACAGGAGGATCCCAGAGTTCAGGCGAGGGACGACGATCCCAGAGTTCAGACGAGGCAGGATGATCTCAGAGTTCAGTCGAGGCAGGACAATCCCAGAGTTCAGGCAGGACGATCCCAGAGTTCAGGCGAGACAGGACGATCCCAGAGTTGAGGCGAGGCAGGACGATCCCAGAGTTCAGGCGAGGCAGGACCATCCCAGAGTTCAGGCGAGGCAGGACGATCCCAGAGTTCAGACGAGGCAGGACGATCTCAGAGTTCAGGCGAGGCAGGACGATCCCAGAGTTCAGGCAGGATGATCCCAGAGTTCAAGTGAGGCAGGACGATCCCAGAGTTCAGACGAGACAGGAGAATCCCAGAGTTCAGGTGAGGCAGGACGATCCCAGAGTTCAGGTGAGGCAGGACGATCCCAGAGTTCAGGTGAGACTGGAGGATCCCAGAGTTCAAGTGAGTCAGGATGATCCCAGAGTTCAGACGAGGCAGGACGATCCCAGAGTTCAGGCGAGGCAGGAGGATCCCAGAGTTCAGACGAGGCAGGAGGATCCCAGAGTTCAGGCAGAGGTATCCCAGAGTTCAGGCGAGTTAAGACGATCCCAGAGTTCAGCCGAGACAGGTGATCCCAGAGTTCAGGCGAGGCAGGACGAACCTGGAGTTCAGGCGAGGCAGGACGATCCCAGAGTTCAGGCGAGGTTGGACGAACCCAGAGTTCAGGTGTGGCAGGACGATCCCAGAGTTCAGGCGAGGCAGTAGGATCCCAGAGTTCAGGCGAGGCATGATGATCTCAGAGTTCAGGCGAGGCAGGACGATCCCAGAGTTCAGACGAGACAGGAAGATCCCAGAGTTCAGACGAGGCAGGAGGATCACAGAGTTCAGACGAGACTGGAGGATCCCAGAGTTCAGGCGAGGCAGGACGATCCCAGAGTTCAGGCGAGGCAGGACGATCCCAGAGTTCAGGCGAGGCAGGAGGAACACAGAGTTGAAACGAGGCAGGAGGATCCCAGAGTTCAGGCGAGGTTGGACGATCCCAGAGTTCAGGCGAGGTTGGACGATCCCAGAGTTCAGGCGAGGTTGGACGATCCCAGAGTTCAGACGAGGCAGGATCCCAGAGTTCAGGCGAGGCAGGACGATCTCAGAGTTGAGGCGAGGCAGGAGGATCCCAGAGTTCAGGCGAGGCAGGACGATCCCAGAGTTCAGGCGAGGCAGGACGATCCCAGAGTTCAGGCGAGGTTGGACGATCCCAGAGTTCAGACGAGGCAGGATCCCAGAGTTCAGGCGAGGCAGGACGATCTCAGAGTTGAGGCGAGGCAGGAGGATCCCAGAGTTCAGGCGAGGCAGGACGATCCCAGAGTTCAGGCGAGGCAGGATGATCCCAGAGTTCAGACGAGGCAGGACGATCCCAGAGTTCAGGCGAGGCAGGACGATCCCAGAGTTCAGACGAGGCAGGACGATCCCAGAGTTCAGGCGAGACAAGACGATCCCAGAGTTGAGGCGAGGCAGGAGGATCCCAGACTTCAGACGAGGCATGACGATCCCAGAGTTCAGGCGAGACAGGACGATCCCAGAGTTCAGGAGAGACAGGACGATCCCAGAGTTGAGGCGAGGCAGGGGGATCCCAGACTTCAGACGAGGCAGGACGATCCCAGAGTTCAGGCGAGAGAGGACAATCCCAGAGTTCAGACGAGGCAGGACGATCTCAGAGTTCAGGCGAGGCAGGACAATCCCAGAGTTCAGGCAGGATGATCCCAGAGTTCAAGTGAGGCAGGACGATCTCAGAGTTCAGGCGAGGCAGGAGGATCCCAGAGTTCAGGCTGGACGATCCCAGAGTTCAGGCGAGACAGGACTATCGCAGAGTTCAGGCGAGACAGGAGGATCCCAGAGTTCAGGCGAGGCAGGAGGATCCCAGAGTTCAGACGAGGCAGGACGATCTCAGAGTTCATGCGAGGCAGGAGGATCCCAGAGTTCAGACGAGGTAGGACGATCTCAGAGTTCAGGCGAGGCAGGACGATCCCAGAATTCAGGCAGGACGATCCCAGAGTTCAAGTGAGGCAGGACGATCCCAGAGTTCAGATGAGACAGGAGAATCCCAGAGTTCAGCCGAGGCAGGACGATCCCAGAGCTCAGGTGAGGCAGGAGGATCCCAGAGCTCAGACGAGGCAGGAGGATCCCAGAGTTCAGGTGAGGCAGGACCATCCCAGGGCTCAGACGAGGCAGGAGGATCCCAGAGTTCAGGTGAGGCAGGACGATCCCAGAGCTAAGACGAGGCAGGAGGATCCCAGAGTTCAGGTGAGGCAGGACGATCTCAGAGTTCAGGCGAGGCAGGAGGATCCCAGATTTCAGGCAGGACGATCCCAGAGTTCAAGTGAGGCAGGACGATCTCAGAGTTCAGACGAGGCAGGACGATCCGAGAGTTCAGACGAGGCAGGACGATCTCAGAATTCAGGCGAGGCAGGATGATCCCAGAGTTCTGGCAGGATGATCCCAGAGTTCAGGCGAGGCAGGATGATCCCAGAATTTAGACGAGACAGGAGGATCCCAGAGTTCAGGTGAGGCAGGAGTATCCCAGAGTTCAGACGAGGCAGGAGCATCACAGAGTTCAGACGAGACAGGAGGATCCCAGAGTTCAGGCGAGGGAGGACGATCCCAGAGTTCAGACGAGGCAGGATGATCTCAGAGTTCAGTCGAGGCAGGACAATCCCAGAGTTCAGGCAGGACGATCCCAGAGTTCAGGCGAGACAGGACGATCCCAGAGTTCAGGCGAGGCAGGACGATCCCAGAGTTCAGGCGAGGCAGGAACATCCCAGAGTTCAGGCGAGGCAGGACAATCCCAGAGTTCAGACGAGGCAGGACGATCCCAGAGTTCAGGTGAGTCAGGACGATCCCAGAGTTCAGGTGAGGCAGGACGATCCCAGAGTTCAGGTGAGACTGGAGGATCCCAGTTCAGACGAGGCAGGACGATCCCAGAATCTAGACGAGACAGGAGGATCCCAGAGTTCAGGTGAGGCAGGAGGATCCCAGAGTTCAGACGAGACAGGAGGATCCCAGAGTTCAGGCGAGGGACGACGATCCCAGAGTTCAGACGAGGCAGGATGATCTCAGAGTTCAGTCGAGGCAGGACAATCCCAGAGTTCAGGCAGGACGATCCCAGAGTTCAGGCGAGACAGGACGATCCCAGAGTTGAGGCGAGGCAGGACGATCCCAGAGTTCAGGCGAGGCAGGACCATCCCAGAGTTCAGGCGAGGCAGGACGATCCCAGAGTTCAGACGAGGCAGGACGATCTCAGAGTTCAGGCGAGGCAGGACGATCCCAGAGTTCAGGCAGGATGATCCCAGAGTTCAAGTGAGGCAGGACGATCCCAGAGTTCAGACGAGACAGGAGAATCCCAGAGTTCAGGTGAGGCAGGACGATCCCAGAGTTCAGGTGAGGCAGGACGATCCCAGAGTTCAGGTGAGACTGGAGGATGCCAGAGTTCAAGTGAGTCAGGATGATCCCAGAGTTCAGACGAGGCAGGACGATCCCAGAGTTCAGCCGAGGCAGGACGATCCCAGAGCTCAGGTGAGGCAGGAGGATCCCAGAGCTCAGACGAGGCAGGAGGATCCCAGAGTTCAGGTGAGGCAGGACCATCCCAGGGCTCAGACGAGGCAGGAGGATCCCAGAGTTCAGGTGAGGCAGGACGATCCCAGAGCTAAGACGAGGCAGGAGGATCCCAGAGTTCAGGTGAGGCAGGACGATCTCAGAGTTCAGGCGAGGCAGGAGGATCCCAGATTTCAGGCAGGACGATCCCAGAGTTCAAGTGAGGCAGGACGATCTCAGAGTTCAGACGAGGCAGGACGATCCGAGAGTTCAGACGAGGCAGGACGATCTCAGAATTCAGGCGAGGCAGGATGATCCCAGAGTTCTGGCAGGATGATCCCAGAGTTCAGGCGAGGCAGGATGATCCCAGAATTTAGACGAGACAGGAGGATCCCAGAGTTCAGGTGAGGCAGGAGTATCCCAGAGTTCAGACGAGGCAGGAGCATCACAGAGTTCAGACGAGACAGGAGGATCCCAGAGTTCAGGCGAGGGAGGACGATCCCAGAGTTCAGACGAGGCAGGATGATCTCAGAGTTCAGTCGAGGCAGGACAATCCCAGAGTTCAGGCAGGACGATCCCAGAGTTCAGGCGAGACAGGACGATCCCAGAGTTCAGGCGAGGCAGGACGATCCCAGAGTTCAGGCGAGGCAGGAACATCCCAGAGTTCAGGCGAGGCAGGACAATCCCAGAGTTCAGACGAGGCAGGACGATCCCAGAGTTCAGGTGAGTCAGGACGATCCCAGAGTTCAGGTGAGGCAGGACGATCCCAGAGTTCAGGTGAGACTGGAGGATCCCAGTTCAGACGAGGCAGGACGATCCCAGAATCTAGACGAGACAGGAGGATCCCAGAGTTCAGGTGAGGCAGGAGGATCCCAGAGTTCAGACGAGACAGGAGGATCCCAGAGTTCAGGCGAGGGACGACGATCCCAGAGTTCAGACGAGGCAGGATGATCTCAGAGTTCAGTCGAGGCAGGACAATCCCAGAGTTCAGGCAGGACGATCCCAGAGTTCAGGCGAGACAGGACGATCCCAGAGTTGAGGCGAGGCAGGACGATCCCAGAGTTCAGGCGAGGCAGGACCATCCCAGAGTTCAGGCGAGGCAGGACGATCCCAGAGTTCAGACGAGGCAGGACGATCTCAGAGTTCAGGCGAGGCAGGACGATCCCAGAGTTCAGGCAGGATGATCCCAGAGTTCAAGTGAGGCAGGACGATCCCAGAGTTCAGACGAGACAGGAGAATCCCAGAGTTCAGGTGAGGCAGGACGATCCCAGAGTTCAGGTGAGGCAGGACGATCCCAGAGTTCAGGTGAGACTGGAGGATGCCAGAGTTCAAGTGAGTCAGGATGATCCCAGAGTTCAGACGAGGCAGGACGATCCCAGAGTTCAGGCGAGGCAGGAGGATCCCAGAGTTCAGACGAGGCAGGAGGATCCCAGAGTTCAGGCAGAGGTATCCCAGAGTTCAGGCGAGTTAAGACGATCCCAGAGTTCAGCCGAGACAGGTGATCCCAGAGTTCAGGCGAGGCAGGAGTATCCCAGAGTTCAGACGAGGCAGGAGCATCACAGAGTTCAGACGAGACAGGAGGATCCCAGAGTTCAGGCGAGGGAGGACGATCCCAGAGTTCAGACGAGGCAGGATGATCTCAGAGTTCAGTCGAGGCAGGACAATCCCAGAGTTCAGGCAGGACGATCCCAGAGTTCAGGCGAGACAGGACGATCCCAGAGTTCAGGCGAGGCAGGACGATCCCAGAGTTCAGGCGAGGCAGGACCATCCCAGAGTTCAGGCGAGGCAGGACAATCCCAGAGTTCAGACGAGGCAGGACGATCCCAGAGTTCAGGTGAGTCAGGACGATCCCAGAGTTCAGGTGAGGCAGGACGATCCCAGAGTTCAGGTGAGACTGGAGGATCCCAGTTCAGACGAGGCAGGACGATCCCAGAATCTAGACGAGACAGGAGGATCCCAGAGTTCAGGTGAGGCAGGAGGATCCCAGAGTTCAGACGAGACAGGAGGATCCCAGAGTTCAGGCGAGGGACGACGATCCCAGAGTTCAGACGAGGCAGGATGATCTCAGAGTTCAGTCGAGGCAGGACAATCCCAGAGTTCAGGCAGGACGATCCCAGAGTTCAGGCGAGACAGGACGATCCCAGAGTTGAGGCGAGGCAGGACGATCCCAGAGTTCAGCCGAGACAGGTGATCCCAGAGTTCAGGCGAGGCAGGACGATCCCAGAGTTCAGACGAGGCAGGACGATCTCAGAGTTCAGGCGAGGCAGGACGATCCCAGAGTTCAGGCAGGATGATCCCAGAGTTCAAGTGAGGCAGGACGATCCCAGAGTTCAGACGAGACAGGAGAATCCCAGAGTTCAGGTGAGGCAGGACGATCCCAGAGTTCAGGTGAGGCAGGACGATCCCAGAGTTCAGGTGAGACTGGAGGATCCCAGAGTTCAAGTGAGTCAGGATGATCCCAGAGTTCAGACGAGGCAGGACGATCCCAGAGTTCAGGCGAGGCAGGAGGATCCCAGAGTTCAGACGAGGCAGGAGGATCCCAGAGTTCAGGCAGAGGTATCCCAGAGTTCAGGCGAGTTAAGACGATCCCAGAGTTCAGCCGAGACAGGTGATCCCAGAGTTCAGGCGAGGCAGGACGAACCTGGAGTTCAGGCGAGGCAGGACGATCCCAGAGTTCAGGCGAGGTTGGACGAACCCAGAGTTCAGGTGTGGCAGGACGATCCCAGAGTTCAGGCGAGGCAGTAGGATCCCAGAGTTCAGGCGAGGCACGATGATCTCAGAGTTCAGGCGAGGCAGGACGATCCCAGAGTTCAGACGAGACAGGAGGATCCCAGAGTTCAGACGAGGCAGGAGGATCACAGAGTTCAGACGAGACTGGAGGATCCCAGAGTTCAGGCGAGGCAGGACGATCCCAGAGTTCAGGCGAGGCAGGACGATCCCAGAGTTCAGGCGAGGCAGGAGGAACACAGAGTTGAAACGAGGCAGGAGGATCCCAGAGTTCAGGCGAGGTTGGACGATCCCAGAGTTCAGGCGAGGTTGGACGATCCCAGAGTTCAGGCGAGGTTGGACGATCCCAGAGTTCAGACGAGGCAGGATCCCAGAGTTCAGGCGAGGCAGGACGATCTCAGAGTTGAGGCGAGGCAGGAGGATCCCAGAGTTCAGGCGAGGCAGGACGATCCCAGAGTTCAGGCGAGTTAAGACGATCACAGAGTTCAGCCGAGACAGGTGATCCCAGAGTTCAGGCGAGGCAGGAGTATCCCAGAGTTCAGACGAGGCAGGAGCATCACAGAGTTCAGACGAGACAGGAGGATCCCAGAGTTCAGGCGAGGGAGGACGATCCCAGAGTTCAGACGAGGCAGGATGATCTCAGAGTTCAGTCGAGGCAGGAGAATCCCAGAGTTCAGGCAGGACGATCCCAGAGTTCAGGCGAGACAGGACGATCCCAGAGTTCAGGCGAGGCAGGACGATCCCAGAGTTCAGGCGAGGCAGGACCATCCCAGAGTTGAGGCGAGGCAGGACAATCCCAGAGTTCAGACGAGGCAGGACGATCCCAGAGTTCAGGTGAGTCAGGACGATCCCAGAGTTCAGGTGAGGCAGGACGATCCCAGAGTTCAGGTGAGACTGGAGGATCCCAGAGTTCAGACGAGACAGGAGGATCCCAGAGTTCAGGCGAGGGACGACGATCCCAGAGTTCAGACGAGGCAGGATGATCTCAGAGTTCAGTCGAGGCAGGACAATCCCAGAGTTCAGGCAGGACGATCCCAGAGTTCAGGCGAGACAGGACGATCCCAGAGTTGAGGCGAGGCAGGACGATCCCAGAGTTCAGCCGAGACAGGTGATCCCAGAGTTCAGGCGAGGCAGGACGATCCCAGAGTTCAGACGAGGCAGGACGATCTCAGAGTTCAGGCGAGGCAGGACGATCCCAGAGTTCAGGCAGGATGATCCCAGAGTTCAAGTGAGGCAGGACGATCCCAGAGTTCAGACGAGACAGGAGAATCCCAGAGTTCAGGTGAGGCAGGACGATCCCAGAGTTCAGGTGAGGCAGGACGATCCCAGAGTTCAGGTGAGACTGGAGGATCCCAGAGTTCAAGTGAGTCAGGATGATCCCAGAGTTCAGACGAGGCAGGACGATCCCAGAGTTCAGGCGAGGCAGGAGGATCCCAGAGATCAGACGAGGCAGGAGGATCCCAGAGTTCAGGCAGAGGTATCCCAGAGTTCAGGCGAGTTAAGACGATCCCAGAGTTCAGCCGAGACAGGTGATCCCAGAGTTCAGGCGAGGCAGGACGAACCTGGAGTTCAGGCGAGGCAGGACGATCCCAGAGTTCAGGCGAGGTTGGACGAACCCAGAGTTCAGGTGTGGCAGGACGATCCCAGAGTTCAGGCGAGGCAGTAGGATCCCAGAGTTCAGGCGAGGCACGATGATCTCAGAGTTCAGGCGAGGCAGGACGATCCCAGAGTTCAGACGAGACAGGAGGATCCCAGAGTTCAGACGAGGCAGGAGGATCACAGAGTTCAGACGAGACTGGAGGATCCCAGAGTTCAGGCGAGGCAGGACGATCCCAGAGTTCAGGCGAGGCAGGACGATCCCAGAGTTCAGGCGAGGCAGGAGGAACACAGAGTTGAAACGAGGCAGGAGGATCCCAGAGTTCAGGCGAGGTTGGACGATCCCAGAGTTCAGGCGAGGTTGGACGATCCCAGAGTTCAGGCGAGGTTGGACGATCCCAGAGTTCAGACGAGGCAGGATCCCAGAGTTCAGGCGAGGCAGGACGATCTCAGAGTTGAGGCGAGGCAGGAGGATCCCAGAGTTCAGGCGAGGCAGGACGATCCCAGAGTTCAGGCGAGGCAGGACGATCCCAGAGTTCAGGCGAGGTTGGACGATCCCAGAGTTCAGACGAGGCAGGATCCCAGAGTTCAGGCGAGGCAGGACGATCTCAGAGTTGAGGCGAGGCAGGAGGATCCCAGAGTTCAGGCGAGGCAGGACGATCCCAGAGTTCAGGCGAGGCAGGATGATCCCAGAGTTCAGACGAGGCAGGACGATCCCAGAGTTCAGACGAGGCAGGACGATCCCAGAGTTCAGGCGAGGCAGGACGATCCCAGAGTTCAGACGAGGCAGGACGATCCCAGAGTTCAGGCGAGACAAGACGATCCCAGAGTTGAGGCGAGGCAGGAGGATCCCAGACTTCAGACGAGGCATGACGATCCCAGAGTTCAGGCGAGACAGGACGATCCCAGAGTTCAGGAGAGACAGGACGATCCCAGAGTTGAGGCGAGGCAGGGGGATCCCAGACTTCAGACGAGGCAGGACGATCCCAGAGTTCAGGCGAGAGAGGACAATCCCAGAGTTCAGACGAGGCAGGACGATCTCAGAGTTCAGGCGAGGCAGGACGATCCCAGAGTTCAGGCAGGATGATCCCAGAGTTCAAGTGAGGCAGGACGATCTCAGAGTTCAGGCGAGGCAGGAGGATCCCAGAGTTCAGGCTGGACGATCCCAGAGTTCAGGCGAGACAGGACTATCGCAGAGTTCAGGCGAGACAGGAGGATCCCAGAGTTCAGGCGAGGCAGGAGGATCCCAGAGTTCAGACGAGGCAGGACGATCTCAGAGTTCATGCGAGGCAGGAGGATCCCAGAGTTCAGACGAGGTAGGACGATCTCAGAGTTCAGGCGAGGCAGGACGATCCCAGAATTCAGGCAGGACGATCCCAGAGTTCAAGTGAGGCAGGACGATCCCAGAGTTCAGATGAGACAGGAGAATCCCAGAGTTCAGCCGAGGCAGGACGATCCCAGAGCTCAGGTGAGGCAGGAGGATCCCAGAGCTCAGACGAGGCAGGAGGATCCCAGAGTTCAGGTGAGGCAGGACGATCCCAGGGCTCAGACGAGGCAGGAGGATCCCAGAGTTCAGGTGAGGCAGGACGATCCCAGAGCTAAGACGAGGCAGGAGGATCCCAGAGTTCAGGTGAGGCAGGACGATCTCAGAGTTCAGGCGAGGCAGGAGGATCCCAGATTTCAGGCAGGACGATCCCAGAGTTCAAGTGAGGCAGGACGATCTCAGAGTTCAGACGAGGCAGGACGATCCGAGAGTTCAGACGAGGCAGGACGATCTCAGAATTCAGGCGAGGCAGGATGATCCCAGAGTTCTGGCAGGATGATCCCAGAGTTCAGGCGAGGCAGGATGATCCCAGAATTTAGACGAGACAGGAGGATCCCAGAGTTCAGGTGAGGCAGGAGTATCCCAGAGTTCAGACGAGGCAGGAGCATCACAGAGTTCAGACGAGACAGGAGGATCCCAGAGTTCAGGCGAGGGAGGACGATCCCAGAGTTCAGACGAGGCAGGATGATCTCAGAGTTCAGTCGAGGCAGGACAATCCCAGAGTTCAGGCAGGACGATCCCAGAGTTCAGGTGAGACAGGACGATCCCAGAGTTCAGGCGAGGCAGGACGATCCCAGAGTTCAGGCGAGGCAGGACCATCCCAGAGTTCAGGCGAGGCAGGACAATCCCAGAGTTCAGACGAGGCAGGACGATCCCAGAGTTCAGGTGAGTCAGGACGATCCCAGAGTTCAGGTGAGGCAGGACGATCCCAGAGTTCAGGTGAGACTGGAGGATCCCAGTTCAGACGAGGCAGGACGATCCCAGAATCTAGACGAGACAGGAGGATCCCAGAGTTCAGGTGAGGCAGGAGGATCCCAGAGTTCAGACGAGACAGGAGGATCCCAGAGTTCAGGCGAGGGACGACGATCCCAGAGTTCAGACGAGGCAGGATGATCTCAGAGTTCAGTCGAGGCAGGAGAATCCCAGAGTTCAGGCGAGGCAGGACGATTCCAGAGTTCAGGCGAGTTAAGACGATCACAGAGTTCAGCCGAGACAGGTGATCCCAGAGTTCAGGCGAGGCAGGAGTATCCCAGAGTTCAGACGAGGCAGGAGCATCACAGAGTTCAGACGAGACAGGAGGATCCCAGAGTTCAGGCGAGGGAGGACGATCCCAGAGTTCAGACGAGGCAGGATGATCTCAGAGTTCAGTCGAGGCAGGAGAATCCCAGAGTTCAGGCAGGACGATCCCAGAGTTCAGGCGAGACAGGACGATCCCAGAGTTCAGGCGAGGCAGGACGATCCCAGAGTTCAGGCGAGGCAGGACCATCCCAGAGTTGAGGCGAGGCAGGACAATCCCAGAGTTCAGACGAGGCAGGACGATCCCAGAGTTCAGGTGAGTCAGGACGATCCCAGAGTTCAGGTGAGGCAGGACGATCCCAGAGTTCAGGTGAGACTGGAGGATCCCAGTTCAGACGAGGCAGGACGATCCCAGAATCTAGACGAGACAGGAGGATCCCAGAGTTCAGGTGAGGCAGGAGGATCCCAGAGTTCAGACGAGACAGGAGGATCCCAGAGTTCAGGCGAGGGACGACGATCCCAGAGTTCAGACGAGGCAGGATGATCTCAGAGTTCAGTCGAGGCAGGACAATCCCAGAGTTCAGGCAGGACGATCCCAGAGTTCAGGCGAGACAGGACGATCCCAGAGTTGAGGCGAGGCAGGACGATCCCAGAGTTCAGCCGAGACAGGTGATCCCAGAGTTCAGGCGAGGCAGGACGATCCCAGAGTTCAGACGAGGCAGGACGATCTCAGAGTTCAGGCGAGGCAGGACGATCCCAGAGTTCAGGCAGGATGATCCCAGAGTTCAAGTGAGGCAGGACGATCCCAGAGTTCAGACGAGACAGGAGAATCCCAGAGTTCAGGTGAGGCAGGACGATCCCAGAGTTCAGGTGAGGCAGGACGATCCCAGAGTTCAGGTGAGACTGGAGGATCCCAGAGTTCAAGTGAGTCAGGATGATCCCAGAGTTCAGACGAGGCAGGACGATCCCAGAGTTCAGGCGAGGCAGGAGGATCCCAGAGTTCAGACGAGGCAGGAGGATCCCAGAGTTCAGGCAGAGGTATCCCAGAGTTCAGGCGAGTTAAGACGATCCCAGAGTTCAGCCGAGACAGGTGATCCCAGAGTTCAGGCGAGGCAGGACGAACCTGGAGTTCAGGCGAGGCAGGACGATCCCAGAGTTCAGGCGAGGTTGGACGAACCCAGAGTTCAGGTGTGGCAGGACGATCCCAGAGTTCAGGCGAGGCAGTAGGATCCCAGAGTTCAGGCGAGGCACGATGATCTCAGAGTTCAGGCGAGGCAGGACGATCCCAGAGTTCAGACGAGACAGGAGGATCCCAGAGTTCAGACGAGGCAGGAGGATCACAGAGTTCAGACGAGACTGGAGGATCCCAGAGTTCAGGCGAGGCAGGACGATCCCAGAGTTCAGGCGAGGCAGGACGATCCCAGAGTTCAGGCGAGGCAGGAGGAACACAGAGTTGAAACGAGGCAGGAGGATCCCAGAGTTCAGGCGAGGTTGGACGATCCCAGAGTTCAGGCGAGGTTGGACGATCCCAGAGTTCAGGCGAGGTTGGACGATCCCAGAGTTCAGACGAGGCAGGATCCCAGAGTTCAGGCGAGGCAGGACGATCTCAGAGTTGAGGCGAGGCAGGAGGATCCCAGAGTTCAGGCGAGGCAGGACGATCCCTGAGTTCAGGCGAGGCAGGACGATCCCAGAGTTCAGGCGAGGTTGGACGATCCCAGAGTTCAGACGAGGCAGGATCCCAGAGTTCAGGCGAGGCAGGACGATCTCAGAGTTGAGGCGAGGCAGGAGGATCCCAGAGTTCAGGCGAGGCAGGACGATCCCAGAGTTCAGGCGAGGCAGGATGATCCCAGAGTTCAGACGAGGCAGGACGATCCCAGAGTTCAGACGAGGCAGGACGATCCCAGAGTTCAGGCGAGGCAGGACGATCCCAGAGTTCAGACGAGGCAGGACGATCCCAGAGTTCAGGCGAGACAAGACGATCCCAGAGTTGAGGCGAGGCAGGAGGATCCCAGACTTCAGACGAGGCATGACGATCCCAGAGTTCAGGCGAGACAGGACGATCCCAGAGTTCAGGAGAGACAGGACGATCCCAGAGTTGAGGCGAGGCAGGGGGATCCCAGACTTCAGACGAGGCAGGACGATCCCAGAGTTCAGGCGAGAGAGGACAATCCCAGAGTTCAGACGAGGCAGGACGATCTCAGAGTTCAGGCGAGGCAGGACGATCCCAGAGTTCAGGCAGGATGATCCCAGAGTTCAAGTGAGGCAGGACGATCTCAGAGTTCAGGCGAGGCAGGAGGATCCCAGAGTTCAGGCTGGACGATCCCAGAGTTCAGGCGAGACAGGACTATCGCAGAGTTCAGGCGAGACAGGAGGATCCCAGAGTTCAGGCGAGGCAGGAGGATCCCAGAGTTCAGACGAGGCAGGACGATCTCAGAGTTCATGCGAGGCAGGAGGATCCCAGAGTTCAGACGAGGTAGGACGATCTCAGAGTTCAGGCGAGGCAGGACGATCCCAGAATTCAGGCAGGACGATCCCAGAGTTCAAGTGAGGCAGGACGATCCCAGAGTTCAGATGAGACAGGAGAATCCCAGAGTTCAGCCGAGGCAGGACGATCCCAGAGCTCAGGTGAGGCAGGAGGATCCCAGAGCTCAGACGAGGCAGGAGGATCCCAGAGTTCAGGTGAGGCAGGACGATCCCAGGGCTCAGACGAGGCAGGAGGATCCCAGAGTTCAGGTGAGGCAGGACGATCCCAGAGCTAAGACGAGGCAGGAGGATCCCAGAGTTCAGGTGAGGCAGGACGATCTCAGAGTTCAGGCGAGGCAGGAGGATCCCAGATTTCAGGCAGGACGATCCCAGAGTTCAAGTGAGGCAGGACGATCTCAGAGTTCAGACGAGGCAGGACGATCCGAGAGTTCAGACGAGGCAGGACGATCTCAGAATTCAGGCGAGGCAGGATGATCCCAGAGTTCTGGCAGGATGATCCCAGAGTTCAGGCGAGGCAGGATGATCCCAGAATTTAGACGAGACAGGAGGATCCCAGAGTTCAGGTGAGGCAGGAGTATCCCAGAGTTCAGACGAGGCAGGAGCATCACAGAGTTCAGACGAGACAGGAGGATCCCAGAGTTCAGGCGAGGGAGGACGATCCCAGAGTTCAGACGAGGCAGGATGATCTCAGAGTTCAGTCGAGGCAGGACAATCCCAGAGTTCAGGCAGGACGATCCCAGAGTTCAGGCGAGACAGGACGATCCCAGAGTTCAGGCGAGGCAGGACGATCCCAGAGTTCAGGCGAGGCAGGACCATCCCAGAGTTCAGGCGAGGCAGGACAATCCCAGAGTTCAGACGAGGCAGGACGATCCCAGAGTTCAGGTGAGTCAGGACGATCCCAGAGTTCAGGTGAGGCAGGACGATCCCAGAGTTCAGGTGAGACTGGAGGATCCCAGTTCAGACGAGGCAGGACGATCCCAGAATCTAGACGAGACAGGAGGATCCCAGAGTTCAGGTGAGGCAGGAGGATCCCAGAGTTCAGACGAGACAGGAGGATCCCAGAGTTCAGGCGAGGGACGACGATCCCAGAGTTCAGACGAGGCAGGATGATCTCAGAGTTCAGTCGAGGCAGGACAATCCCAGAGTTCAGGCAGGACGATCCCAGAGTTCAGGCGAGACAGGACGATCCCAGAGTTGAGGCGAGGCAGGACGATCCCAGAGTTCAGGCGAGGCAGGACCATCCCAGAGTTCAGGCGAGGCAGGACGATCCCAGAGTTCAGACGAGGCAGGACGATCTCAGAGTTCAGGCGAGGCAGGACGATCCCAGAGTTCAGGCAGGATGATCCCAGAGTTCAAGTGAGGCAGGACGATCCCAGAGTTCAGACGAGACAGGAGAATCCCAGAGTTCAGGTGAGGCAGGACGATCCCAGAGTTCAGGTGAGGCAGGACGATCCCAGAGTTCAGGTGAGACTGGAGGATGCCAGAGTTCAAGTGAGTCAGGATGATCCCAGAGTTCAGACGAGGCAGGACGATCCCAGAGTTCAGGCGAGGCAGGAGGATCCCAGAGTTCAGACGAGGCAGGAGGATCCCAGAGTTCAGGCAGAGGTATCCCAGAGTTCAGGCGAGTTAAGACGATCCCAGAGTTCAGCCGAGACAGGTGATCCCAGAGTTCAGGCGAGGCAGGAGTATCCCAGAGTTCAGACGAGGCAGGAGCATCACAGAGTTCAGACGAGACAGGAGGATCCCAGAGTTCAGGCGAGGGAGGACGATCCCAGAGTTCAGACGAGGCAGGATGATCTCAGAGTTCAGTCGAGGCAGGACAATCCCAGAGTTCAGGCAGGACGATCCCAGAGTTCAGGCGAGACAGGACGATCCCAGAGTTCAGGCGAGGCAGGACGATCCCAGAGTTCAGGCGAGGCAGGACCATCCCAGAGTTCAGGCGAGGCAGGACAATCCCAGAGTTCAGACGAGGCAGGACGATCCCAGAGTTCAGGTGAGTCAGGACGATCCCAGAGTTCAGGTGAGGCAGGACGATCCCAGAGTTCAGGTGAGACTGGAGGATCCCAGTTCAGACGAGGCAGGACGATCCCAGAATCTAGACGAGACAGGAGGATCCCAGAGTTCAGGTGAGGCAGGAGGATCCCAGAGTTCAGACGAGACAGGAGGATCCCAGAGTTCAGGCGAGGGACGACGATCCCAGAGTTCAGACGAGGCAGGATGATCTCAGAGTTCAGTCGAGGCAGGACAATCCCAGAGTTCAGGCAGGACGATTCCAGAGTTCAGGCGAGACAGGACGATCCCAGAGTTGAGGCGAGGCAGGACGATCCCAGAGTTCAGCCGAGACAGGTGATCCCAGAGTTCAGGCGAGGCAGGACGATCCCAGAGTTCAGACGAGGCAGGACGATCTCAGAGTTCAGGCGAGGCAGGACGATCCCAGAGTTCAGGCAGGATGATCCCAGAGTTCAAGTGAGGCAGGACGATCCCAGAGTTCAGACGAGACAGGAGAATCCCAGAGTTCAGGTGAGGCAGGACGATCCCAGAGTTCAGGTGAGGCAGGACGATCCCAGAGTTCAGGTGAGACTGGAGGATCCCAGAGTTCAAGTGAGTCAGGATGATCCCAGAGTTCAGACGAGGCAGGACGATCCCAGAGTTCAGGCGAGGCAGGAGGATCCCAGAGTTCAGACGAGGCAGGAGGATCCCAGAGTTCAGGCAGAGGTATCCCAGAGTTCAGGCGAGTTAAGACGATCCCAGAGTTCAGCCGAGACAGGTGATCCCAGAGTTCAGGCGAGGCAGGACGAACCTGGAGTTCAGGCGAGGCAGGACGATCCCAGAGTTCAGGCGAGGTTGGACGAACCCAGAGTTCAGGTGTGGCAGGACGATCCCAGAGTTCAGGCGAGGCAGTAGGATCCCAGAGTTCAGGCGAGGCACGATGATCTCAGAGTTCAGGCGAGGCAGGACGATCCCAGAGTTCAGACGAGACAGGAGGATCCCAGAGTTCAGACGAGGCAGGAGGATCACAGAGTTCAGACGAGACTGGAGGATCCCAGAGTTCAGGCGAGGCAGGACGATCCCAGAGTTCAGGCGAGGCAGGACGATCCCAGAGTTCAGGCGAGGCAGGAGGAACACAGAGTTGAAACGAGGCAGGAGGATCCCAGAGTTCAGGCGAGGTTGGACGATCCCAGAGTTCAGGCGAGGTTGGACGATCCCAGAGTTCAGGCGAGGTTGGACGATCCCAGAGTTCAGACGAGGCAGGATCCCAGAGTTCAGGCGAGGCAGGACGATCTCAGAGTTGAGGCGAGGCAGGAGGATCCCAGAGTTCAGGCGAGGCAGGACGATCCCAGAGTTCAGGCGAGGCAGGACGATCCCAGAGTTCAGGCGAGGTTGGACGATCCCAGAGTTCAGACGAGGCAGGATCCCAGAGTTCAGGCGAGGCAGGACGATCTCAGAGTTGAGGCGAGGCAGGAGGATCCCAGAGTTCAGGCGAGGCAGGACGATCCCAGAGTTCAGGCGAGGCAGGATGATCCCAGAGTTCAGACGAGGCAGGACGATCCCAGAGTTCAGACGAGGCAGGACGATCCCAGAGTTCAGGCGAGGCAGGACGATCCCAGAGTTCAGACGAGGCAGGACGATCCCAGAGTTCAGGCGAGACAAGACGATCCCAGAGTTGAGGCGAGGCAGGAGGATCCCAGACTTCAGACGAGGCATGACGATCCCAGAGTTCAGGCGAGACAGGACGATCCCAGAGTTCAGGAGAGACAGGACGATCCCAGAGTTGAGGCGAGGCAGGGGGATCCCAGACTTCAGACGAGGCAGGACGATCCCAGAGTTCAGGCGAGACAGGACGATCCCAGAGTTGAGGCGAGGCAGGAGGATCCCAGAGTTCAGGCGAGGCAGGACAATCACAGAGTTCAGGCGAGGCAGGAGGATCCCAGAGTTCAGGCGAGGCAAGATGATCCCAGAGTTCAGGCGAGGCAGGACGATCCCAGAGCTCAGGCGAGACAGGACGATCCCAGAGTTGAGACGAGACAGTAGGATCCCAGAGTTCAGGTGAGGCAGGACGATCCCAGAGCTCAGACGAGGCAGGAGGATCCCAGAGTTCAGGCAGGACGATCCCAGAGTTCAGGTGAGGCAGGACGATCTCAGAGTTCAGGCGAGGCAGGAGGATCCCAGAGTTTAGGCAGGACGATCCCAGAGTTCAGGCAGGATGATCCTAGAGTTCAAGTGAGGCAGGACGATCTCAGAGTTCAGGCGAGGCAGTGGGATCCCAGAGTTCAGGCGAGGCAGGACGATTCCAGAGTTCAGACGAGACAGTAGGATCCCAGAGTTCAGGTGAGGCAGGAGTATCCCAGAGTTCAGGGGAGGCACGACGATCACAGAATTCAGGCGAGGCAAGGCGATCCCAGACTTCAGGCGAGGCAGGACGATCTCAGAGTTCAGGCGAGGCAGTAGGATCCCAGAGTTGAGGCGAGGCAGGAGGATCCCAGAGTTCAGGCGAGGCAGGACGATCCCAGAGTTCAGGCGAGGCAGGATGATCCCAGAGTTCAGACGAGGCAGGACGATCCCAGAGTTCAGACGAGGCAGGACGATCCCAGAGTTCAGGCGAGGCAGGACGATCCCAGAGTTCAGACGAGGCAGGACGATCCCAGAGTTCAGGCGAGACAAGACGATCCCAGAGTTGAGGCGAGGCAGGAGGATCCCAGACTTCAGACGAGGCATGACGATCCCAGAGTTCAGGCGAGACAGGACGATCCCAGAGTTCAGGCGAGACAGGACGATCGCAGAGTTGAGGCGAGGCAGGGGGATCCCAGACTTCAGACGAGGCAGGACGATCCCAGAGTTCAGGCGAGACAGGACGATCCCAGAGTTGAGGCGAGGCAGGAGGATCCCAGAGTTCAGGCGAGGCAGGACAATCACAGAGTTCAGACGAGACAGGAGGATCCCAGAGTTCAGGCGAGGCAAGACGATCCCAGAGTTCAGGCGAAGCAGGACGATGCCAGAGCTCAGGCGAGACAGGACGATCCCAGAGTTGAGACGAGACAGTAGGATCCCAGAGTTCAGGTGAGGCAGGACGATCCCAGAGCTCAGACGAGGCAGGAGGATCCCAGAGTTCAGGCAGGACGATCCCAGAGTTCAGGTGAGGCAGGACGATCCCAGAGTTCAGGCGAGGCAGGACCATCCCAGAGTTCAGGCGAGGCAGGACAATCCCAGAGTTCAGACGAGGCAGGACGATCCCAGAGTTCAGGTGAGTCAGGACGATCCCAGAGTTCAGGTGAGGCAGGACGATCCCAGAGTTCAGGTGAGACTGGAGGATCCCAGTTCAGACGAGGCAGGACGATCCCAGAATCTAGACGAGACAGGAGGATCCCAGAGTTCAGGTGAGGCAGGAGGATCCCAGAGTTCAGACGAGACAGGAGGATCCCAGAGTTCAGGCGAGGGACGACGATCCCAGAGTTCAGACGAGGCAGGATGATCTCAGAGTTCAGTCGAGGCAGGACAATCCCAGAGTTCAGGCAGGACGATTCCAGAGTTCAGGCGAGACAGGACGATCCCAGAGTTGAGGCGAGGCAGGACGATCCCAGAGTTCAGCCGAGACAGGTGATCCCAGAGTTCAGGCGAGGCAGGACGATCCCAGAGTTCAGACGAGGCAGGACGATCTCAGAGTTCAGGCGAGGCAGGACGATCCCAGAGTTCAGGCAGGATGATCCCAGAGTTCAAGTGAGGCAGGACGATCCCAGAGTTCAGACGAGACAGGAGAATCCCAGAGTTCAGGTGAGGCAGGACGATCCCAGAGTTCAGGTGAGGCAGGACGATCCCAGAGTTCAGGTGAGACTGGAGGATCCCAGAGTTCAAGTGAGTCAGGATGATCCCAGAGTTCAGACGAGGCAGGACGATCCCAGAGTTCAGGCGAGGCAGGAGGATCCCAGAGTTCAGACGAGGCAGGAGGATCCCAGAGTTCAGGCAGAGGTATCCCAGAGTTCAGGCGAGTTAAGACGATCCCAGAGTTCAGCCGAGACAGGTGATCCCAGAGTTCAGGCGAGGCAGGACGAACCTGGAGTTCAGGCGAGGCAGGACGATCCCAGAGTTCAGGCGAGGTTGGACGAACCCAGAGTTCAGGTGTGGCAGGACGATCCCAGAGTTCAGGCGAGGCAGTAGGATCCCAGAGTTCAGGCGAGGCACGATGATCTCAGAGTTCAGGCGAGGCAGGACGATCCCAGAGTTCAGACGAGACAGGAGGATCCCAGAGTTCAGACGAGGCAGGAGGATCACAGAGTTCAGACGAGACTGGAGGATCCCAGAGTTCAGGCGAGGCAGGACGATCCCAGAGTTCAGGCGAGGCAGGACGATCCCAGAGTTCAGGCGAGGCAGGAGGAACACAGAGTTGAAACGAGGCAGGAGGATCCCAGAGTTCAGGCGAGGTTGGACGATCCCAGAGTTCAGGCGAGGTTGGACGATCCCAGAGTTCAGGCGAGGTTGGACGATCCCAGAGTTCAGACGAGGCAGGATCCCAGAGTTCAGGCGAGGCAGGACGATCTCAGAGTTGAGGCGAGGCAGGAGGATCCCAGAGTTCAGGCGAGGCAGGACGATCCCAGAGTTCAGGCGAGGCAGGACGATCCCAGAGTTCAGGCGAGGTTGGACGATCCCAGAGTTCAGACGAGGCAGGATCCCAGAGTTCAGGCGAGGCAGGACGATCTCAGAGTTGAGGCGAGGCAGGAGGATCCCAGAGTTCAGGCGAGGCAGGACGATCCCAGAGTTCAGGCGAGGCAGGATGATCCCAGAGTTCAGACGAGGCAGGACGATCCCAGAGTTCAGACGAGGCAGGACGATCCCAGAGTTCAGGCGAGGCAGGACGATCCCAGAGTTCAGACGAGGCAGGACGATCCCAGAGTTCAGGCGAGACAAGACGATCCCAGAGTTGAGGCGAGGCAGGAGGATCCCAGACTTCAGACGAGGCATGACGATCCCAGAGTTCAGGCGAGACAGGACGATCCCAGAGTTCAGGAGAGACAGGACGATCCCAGAGTTGAGGCGAGGCAGGGGGATCCCAGACTTCAGACGAGGCAGGACGATCCCAGAGTTCAGGCGAGACAGGACGATCCCAGAGTTGAGGCGAGGCAGGAGGATCCCAGAGTTCAGGCGAGGCAGGACAATCACAGAGTTCAGGCGAGGCAGGAGGATCCCAGAGTTCAGGCGAGGCAAGATGATCCCAGAGTTCAGGCGAGGCAGGACGATCCCAGAGCTCAGGCGAGACAGGACGATCCCAGAGTTGAGACGAGACAGTAGGATCCCAGAGTTCAGGTGAGGCAGGACGATCCCAGAGCTCAGACGAGGCAGGAGGATCCCAGAGTTCAGGCAGGACGATCCCAGAGTTCAGGTGAGGCAGGACGATCTCAGAGTTCAGGCGAGGCAGGAGGATCCCAGAGTTTAGGCAGGACGATCCCAGAGTTCAGGCAGGATGATCCTAGAGTTCAAGTGAGGCAGGACGATCTCAGAGTTCAGGCGAGGCAGTGGGATCCCAGAGTTCAGGCGAGGCAGGACGATTCCAGAGTTCAGACGAGACAGTAGGATCCCAGAGTTCAGGTGAGGCAGGAGTATCCCAGAGTTCAGGGGAGGCACGACGATCACAGAATTCAGGCGAGGCAAGGCGATCCCAGACTTCAGGCGAGGCAGGACGATCTCAGAGTTCAGGCGAGGCAGTAGGATCCCAGAGTTGAGGCGAGGCAGGAGGATCCCAGAGTTCAGGCGAGGCAGGACGATCCCAGAGTTCAGGCGAGGCAGGATGATCCCAGAGTTCAGACGAGGCAGGACGATCCCAGAGTTCAGACGAGGCAGGACGATCCCAGAGTTCAGGCGAGGCAGGACGATCCCAGAGTTCAGACGAGGCAGGACGATCCCAGAGTTCAGGCGAGACAAGACGATCCCAGAGTTGAGGCGAGGCAGGAGGATCCCAGACTTCAGACGAGGCATGACGATCCCAGAGTTCAGGCGAGACAGGACGATCCCAGAGTTCAGGCGAGACAGGACGATCGCAGAGTTGAGGCGAGGCAGGGGGATCCCAGACTTCAGACGAGGCAGGACGATCCCAGAGTTCAGGCGAGACAGGACGATCCCAGAGTTGAGGCGAGGCAGGAGGATCCCAGAGTTCAGGCGAGGCAGGACAATCACAGAGTTCAGACGAGACAGGAGGATCCCAGAGTTCAGGCGAGGCAAGACGATCCCAGAGTTCAGGCGAAGCAGGACGATGCCAGAGCTCAGGCGAGACAGGACGATCCCAGAGTTGAGACGAGACAGTAGGATCCCAGAGTTCAGGTGAGGCAGGACGATCCCAGAGCTCAGACGAGGCAGGAGGATCCCAGAGTTCAGGCAGGACGATCCCAGAGTTCAGGTGAGGCAGGACGATCTCAGAGTTCAGGCGAGGCAGGAGGATCCCAGAGTTTAGGCAGGACGATCCCAGAGTTCAGGCAGGATGATCCCAGAGTTCAAGTGAGGCAGGACGATCTCAGAGTTCAGGCGAGGCAGTAGGATCCCAGAGTTCAGGCGAGGCAGGACGATCCCAGAGTTCAGACGAGACAGTAGGATCCCAGAGTTCAGGTGAGGCAGGAGTATCCCAGAGTTCAGGGGAGGCACGACGATCACAGAATTCAGGTGAGGCAAGGCGATCCCAGACTTCAGGCGAGGCAGGACGATCTCAGAGTTCCGGCGAGGCAGGAGGATCCCAGAGTTCAGACGAGACAGCAGGATCCCAGAGTTCAGGTGAGGCAGGAGGATCCCAGAGTTCAGGCGAGGCAAGGCGATCCCAGAGTTCAGACGAGACAGTAGGATCCCAGAGTTCAGGTGAGGCAGGACGATGCCAGAGCTCAGACGAGGCAGGAGGATCCCAGAGTTCAGGCAGGACGATCCCAGAGTTCAGGTGAGGCAGGACGATCTCAGAGTACAGGCGAGGCAGGACGATCTCAGAGTACAGGCGAGGCAGGAGGATCCCAGAGATCAGGCAGGACGATCCCAGAGTTCAGGCAGGACGATCCCAGATTTCAAGTGAGGCAGGACCATCTCAGAGTTCAGGCGAGGCAGGAGGATCCCAGAGTTGAGGCGAGGCAGGAGGATCTCAGAGTTCAGGCGAGGCAGGAGGATCCCAGAGTTCAGGTGAGGCAGGACGATCTCAGAGTTCAGGCGAGGCAGGAGGATCCCAGAGTTCAGGCGAGGCAGGACGATCCCAGAGTTCAGACGAGGCAGGACGATCCCAGAGTTCAGACGAGGCAGGACGATCTCAGAGTTCAGGCGAGGCAGGACCATCCCAGAGTTCAAACGAGACAGGAGGATCCCAGAGTTCAGACGAGGCAGGAGGATCACAGAGTTCAGGCAGGACGATCCCAGAGTTCAGGTGAGGCAGGACGATCTCAGAGTTCAGGCGAGGCAGGAGGATCTCAGAGTTCATGCGAGGCATGACGATCCCAGAGTTCAAACGAGACAGGAGGATCCCAGAGTTCAGACGAGGCAGGAGGATCACAGAGTTCAGACGAGACAGGAGGATTCCAGCGTTCAGGCGAGAGAGGACAATCCCAGAGTTCAGACGAGGCAGGACGATCGCAGAGTTCAGGCGAGGCAGGACGATCCCAGAGTTCAGGCAGGATGATCCCAGAGTTCAAGTGAGGCAGGACGATCTCAGAGTTCAGGCGAGGCAGGAGGATCCCAGAGTTCAGGCTGGACGATCCCAGAGTTCAGGCGAGACAGGACTATCGCAGAGTTCAGGCGAGACAGGAGGATCCCAGAGTTCAGGCGAGGCAGGAGGATCCCAGAGTTCAGACGAGGCAGGACGATCTCAGAGTTCATGCGAGGCAGGAGGATCCCAGAGTTCAGACGAGGTAGGACGATCTCAGAGTTCAGGCGAGGCAGGACGATCCCAGAATTCAGGCAGGACGATCCCAGAGTTCAAGTGAGGCAGGACGATTCCAGAGTTCAGATGAGACAGGAGAATCCCAGAGTTCAGCCAAGGCAGGAGGATCCCAGAGCTCAGACGAGGCAGGAGGATCCCAGAGTTCAGGTGAGGCAGGACGATCCCAGGGCTCAGACGAGGCAGGAGGATCCCAGAGTTCAGGGGAGGCACGACGATCACAGAATTCAGGCGAAGCAGGACGATGCCAGAGCTCAGACGAGGCAGGAGGATCCCAGAGTTCAGGCAGGACGATCCCAGAGTTCAGGTGAGGCAGGACGATCTCAGAGTACAGGCGAGGCAGGACGATCTCAGAGTACAGGCGAGGCAGGAGGATCCCAGAGATCAGGCAGGACGATCCCAGAGTTCAGGCAGGACGATCCCAGATTTCAAGTGAGGCAGGACCATTTCAGAGTTCAGGCGAGGCAGGAGGATCCCAGATTTCAGGCAGGACGATCCCAGAGTTCAAGTGAGGCAGGACGATCTCAGAGATCAGACGAGGCAGGACGATCCGAGAGTTCAGACGAGGCAGGACGATCTCAGAATTCAGGCGAGGCAGGATGATCCCAGAGTTCTGGCAGGATGATCCCAGAGTTCAGGCGAGGCAGGATGATCCCAGAATTTAGACGAGACAGGAGGATCCCAGAGTTCAGGTGAGGCAGGAGTATCCCAGAGTTTAGACGAGGCAGGAGCATCACAGAGTTCAGACGAGACAGGAGGATCCCAGAGTTCAGGCGAGGGAGGACGATCCCAGAGTTCAGACGAGGCAGGATGATCTCAGAGTTCAGTCGAGGCAGGACAATCCCAGAGTTCAGGCAGGACGATCCCAGAGTTCAGGCGAGACAGGACGATCCCAGAGTTCAGGCGAGGCAGGACGATCCCAGAGTTCAGGCGAGGCAGGACCATCCCAGAGTTCAGGCGAGGCAGGACGATCCCAGAGTTCAGACGAGGCAGGACGATCCCAGAGTTCAGGTGAGTCAGGACGATCCCAGAGTTCAGGTGAGGCAGGACGATCCCAGAGTTCAGGTGAGACATGGAGGATCCCAGTTCAGACGAGGCAGGACGATCCCAGAGCTAAGACGAGGCAGGAGGATCCCAGAGTTCAGGTGAGGCAGGAGGATCCCAGAGTTCAGGCGATGCAGGAGCATCCCAGAGTTCAGGCGAGACAGGACGATCACAGAGTTCAGGCGAGGCAGGAGGATCCCAGAGTTCAGGCGAGGCAGGACGATCCCAGAGTTCAGACGAGGCAGGACGATCCCAGAGTTCAAGTGAGGCAGGAGGATCCCAGAGTTCAGGCAGGACGATCCCAGAGTTCAGGTGAGACTGGAGGATCCCAGTTCAGACGAGGCAGGACGATCCCAGAGCTAAGACGAGGCAGGAGGATCCCAGAGTTCAGGTGAGGCAGGAGGATCCCAGAGTTCAGGCGATGCAGGAGCATCCCAGAGTTCAGGCGAGACAGGACGATCACAGAGTTCAGGCGAGGCAGGAGGATCCCAGAGTTCAGGCGAGGCAGGACGATCCCAGAGTTCAGACGAGGCAGGACGATCCCAGAGTTTAAGTGAGGCAGGAGGATCCCAGAGTTCAGGCAGGACGATCTCAGAGTTCAGGCGATGCAGGAGGATCCCAGAGTTCAGGCAGGACGATCTCAGAGTTCAGGCGAGGCAGGAGGATCTCAGAGTTCAGGCGAGGCAGGACGATCCCAGAGTTCAGACGAGGCAGGACGATCCCAGAGTTCAGACGAGGCAGGACGATCTCAGAATTCAGGCGAGGCAGGATGATCCCAGAGTTCTGGCAGGATGATCCCAGAGTTCAGGCGAGGCAGGCGGATCTCAGAGTTCAGGCGAGGCAGGAGGATCCCAGAGTTCAGGCGAGGCAGGACGATCCCAGAGTTCAGGCAGGACGATCCCAGATTTCAGGCAGGAGGATCTCAGAGTTCAGGCGAGGCAGGACGATCCCAGAATCTAGACGAGACAGGAGGATCCCAGAGTTCAGGTGAGGCAGGAGTATCACAGAGTTCAGACGAGGCAGCAGCAGCACAGAGTTCAGACGAGACAGGAGGATCCCAGAGTTCAGGCGAGGGAGGACGATCCCAGAGTTCAGACGAGGCAGGATGATCTCAGAGTTCAGTCGAGGCAGGACAATCCCAGAGTTCAGGCAGGACGATCCCAGAGTTCAGGCGAGACAGGACGATCCCAGAGTTCAGGCGAGGCAGGACGATCCCAGAGTTCAGACAAGGCAGGAGGATCCCAGAGTTCAGGCGAGGCAGGAGGATCACAGAGTTCAGTCGAGGCAGGACGAACCTGGAGTTCAGACGAGGCAGGACGATCCCAGAGTTCAGACGAGGCAGGACCATCCCAGAGTTCAGGCGAGGCAGGACGATCCCAGAGTTCAGACGAGGCAGGACGATCTCAGAGTTCAGGCGAGGCAGGACGATCCCAGAGTTCAGGCAGGATGATCCCAGAGTTCAAGTGAGGCAGGACGATCCCAGAGTTCAGACGAGACAGGAGAATCCCAGAGTTCAGGTGAGGCAGGACGATCCCAGAGTTCAGGTGAGGCAGGACGATCCCAGAGTTCAGGTGAGACTGGAGGATCCCAGTTCAGACGAGGCAGTAAAATCCCAGAGTTCAGACGAGGCAGGAGGATCCCAGAGTTCAGGCGATGCAGGAGGATCCCAGAGTTCCGATGAGGCAGGACGATCCCAGAGTTCAGGCGAGGCAGGAGGATCCCAGAGTTCAGGCGAGGCAGGACGATCCCAGAGTTCAGGCAGGGGTATCCCAGAGTTCAGGCGAGTTAAGACGATCCCAGAGTTCAGCCGAGACAGGGGATCCCAGAGTTCAGGCGAGGCAGGACAATCCCAGAGTTCAGGCGAGGCAGGAGGATCCCAGAGTTCAGGCGAGGCAGGAGGATCCCAGAGTTCAGGCGAGGCACGATGATCTCAGAGTTCAGGCGAGGCAGGACGATCCCAGAGTTCAGACGAGACAGGAGGATCCCAGAGTTCAGACGAGGCAGGAGGATCACAGAGTTCAGACGAGACAGGACGATCCCAGAGTTCAGGCGAGGCAGGACGATCCCAGAGTTCAGGCGAGGCAGGAGGAACACAGAGTTGAAACGAGGCAGGAGGATCCCAGAGTTCAGGTGAGGCAGGACGAACCTGGAGTTCAGGCGAGGCAGGACGAACCTGGAGTTCAGGCGAGGCAGGACGATCCCAGAGTTCAGGCGAGGTTGGACGAACCCAGAGTTCAGGTGAGGCAGGACAATCCCAGAGTTCAGACGAGGCAGGATCCCAGAGTTCAGGCGAGGCAGGACGATCTCAGAGTTCAGGCGAGGCAGGAGGATCCCAGAGTTCAGGCGAGGCAGGACGATCCCAGAGTTCAGGCGAGGCAGGATGATCCCAGAGTTCAGACGAGGCAGGACGATCCCAGAGTTCAGACGAGGCAGGACGATCCCAGAGTTCAGGCGAGGCAGGACGATCCCAGAGTTCAGGCGAGGCAGGACGATCTCAGAGTTCAGGCGAGGCAGGACGATCCCAGAGTTCAGGCGAGACAAGACGATCCCAGAGTTGAGGCGAGGCAGGAGGATCCCAGACTTCAGACGAGGCAGAACGATCCCAGAGTTCAGGCGAGACAGGACGATCCCAGAGTTCAGGCGAGACAGGACGATCCCAGAGTTGAGGCGAGGCAGGAGGATCCCAGACTTCAGACGAGGCAGGACGATCCCAGAGTTCAGGCGAGACAGGACGATCCCAGAGTTGAGGCGAGGCAGGAGGATCCCAGAGTTCAGGCGAGGCAGGACAATCACAGAGTTCAGACGAGACAGGAGGATCCCAGAGTTCAGGCGAGGCAAGACGATCCCAGAGTTCAGGCTAAGCAGGACGATGCCAGAGCTCAGGCGAGACAGGACGATCCCAGAGTTGAGACGAGACAGTAGGATCCCAGAGTTCAGGTGAGGCAGGACGATCCCAGAGCTCAGACGAGGCAGGAGGATCCCAGAGTTCAGCCAGGACGATCCCAGAGTTCAGGTGAGGCAGGACGATCTCAGAGTTCAGGCGAGGCAGGAGGATCCCAGAGTTTAGGCAGGACGATCCCAGAGTTCAGTCAGGATGATCCCAGAGTTCAAGTGAGGCAGGACGATCTCAGAGTTCAGGCGAGGCAGTAGGATCCCAGAGTTCAGGCGAGGCAGGACGATCCCAGAGTTCAGACGAGACAGTAGGATCTCAGAGTTCAGGTGAGGCAGGAGTATCCCAGAGTTCAGGGGAGGCAGGACGATCACAGAATTCAGGCGAGGCAAGGCGATCCCAGACTTCAGGCGAGGCAGGACGATCTCAGAGTTCCGGCGAGGCAGGAGGATCCCAGAGTTCAGACGAGACAGCAGGATCCCAGAGTTCAGGTGAGGCAGGAGGATCCCAGAGTTCAGGCGAGGCAGGATGATCACAGAATTCAGGCGAGGCAAGGCGATCCCAGAGTTCAGACGAGACAGTAGGATCCCAGAGTTCAGGTGAGGCAGGACGATGCCAGAGCTCAGACGAGGGAGGAGGATCCCAGAGTTCAGACGATACAGTAGGATCCCAGAGTTCAGGTGAGGCAGGACGATCTCAGAGTTCAGGCGAGGCAGGAGGATCCCAGAGTTCAGGCAGGACGATCCCAGAGTTCAGGCAGGACGATCCCAGAGTTCAAGTGAGGCAGGACGATCTCAGAGTTCAGGCGAGGCAGGAGGATCCCAGAGTTGAGGCGAGGCAGGAGGATCTCAGAGTTCAGGCGAGGCAGGAGGATCCCAGAGTTCAGGTGAGGCAGGACGATCTCAGAGTTCAGGCGAGGCAGGAGGATCCCAGAGTTCAGGCGAGGCAGGAGGATCTCAGAGTTCAGACGAGGCAGGACGATCCCAGAGTTCAGACGAGGCAGGACGATCCCAGAGTTCAGACGAGGCAGGACGATCTCAGAGTTCAGGCGAGGCAGGACCATCCCAGAGTTCAGGCAGGATGATCCCAGAGTTCAAGTGAGGCAGGACGATCTCAGAGTTCAGGCGAGGCAGGAGGATCCCAGAGTTCAGGCGAGGCAGGCGGATCTCAGAGTTCAGGCGAGGCAGGAGGATCCCAGAGTTCAGGCAGGATGATCCCAGAGTTCAGGTGAGGCAGGACGATCTCAGAGTTCAGGCGAGGCAGGAGGATCTCAGAGTTCATGCGAGGCATGACGATCCCAGAGTTCAAACGAGACAGGAGGATCCCAGAGTTCAGACGAGGCAGGAGGATCACAGAGTTCAGACGAGACAGGAGGATTCCAGCGTTCAGGCGAGAGAGGACAATCCCTGAGTTCAGACGAGGCAGGACGATCTCAGAGTTCAGGCGAGGCAGGACGATCCCAGAGTTCAGGCAGGATGATCCCAGAGCTCAAGTGAGGCACGACGATCTCAGAGTTCAGGCGAGGCAGGAGGATCCCAGAGTTCAGGCAGGACAATCCCAGAGTTCAGGCGAGGCAGGCGGATCTCAGAGTTCACGCGAGGCAGGAGGATCCCAGAGTTCAGGCAGGACAATCCCAGAGTTCAGGCGAGGCAGGCGGATCTCAGAGTTCAGGCGAGGCAGGAGGATCCCAGAGTTCAGGCAGGACAATCCCAGAGTTCAGGCGAGGCAGTCGGATCTCAGAGTTCAGGCGAGGCAGGAGGATCCCAGAGTTCAGGCGAGGCAGGACGATCCCAGAGTTCAAGCGAGTTAGGACGATCCCAGAGTTCAGCCGAGACAGGAGGATCCCAGAGTTCAGGCAGGACGATCCCAGAGTTCAGGCGAGTTAGGACGATCCCAGAGTTCAGCCGAGACAGGAGGATCCCAGAGTTCAGGCAGGACGATCCCAGAGTTCAGGCGAGTTAGGACGATCCCAGAGTTCAGCCGAGACAGGGGATCCCAGAGTTCAGGCGAGGCAGGACAATCCCAGAGTTCAGGCGAGGCAGGAGGATCCCAGAGTTCAGGCGAGGCAGGAGGATCCCAGAGTTCAGGCGAGGCAGGACGATCCCAGAGTTCAGGTGAGGCAGACGATCCCAGAGTTCAGACGAGGCAGGACGATCTCAGAGTTAAGGCGAGGCAGGACGATCCCAGAGTTCAGGCAGGACGATCCCAGAGTTCAAGTGAGGCAGGAGGATCCCTGAGTTCAGGTGAGGCAGGAGGATCCCTGAGTTCAGGTGAGGCAGGACGATCCCAGAGTTCAGGCGAGACAGGACGATCCCAGAGTTGAGACGAGACAGTAGGATCCCAGAGTTCAGGTGAGGCAGGACGATCCCAGAGCTCAGACGAGGCAGGAGGATCCCAGAGTTCAGGTAGGACGATCCCAGAGTTCAGGTGAGGCAGGACGATCTCAGAGTTCAGGCGAGGCAGGAGGATCCCAGAGTTTAGGCAGGACAATCCCAGAGTTCAGGCGAGGCAAGGCGATCCCAGACTTCAGGCGAGGCAGGACGATCTCAGAGTTCCGGCGAGGCAGGAGGATCCCAGAGTTCAGACGAGACAGCAGGATCCCAGAGTTCAGGTGAGGCAGGAGGATCCCAGAGTTCAGGCGAGGCAGGATGATCACAGAATTCAGGCGAGGCAAGGCGATCCCAGAGTTCAGACGAGACAGTAGGATCCCAGAGTTCAGGTGAGGCAGGACGATGCCAGAGCTCAGACGAGGGAGGAGGATCCCAGAGTTAAGGCAGGACGATCCCAGAGTTCAGGTGAGGCAGGACGATCTCAGAGTTCAGGCGAGGCAGGAGGATCCCAGAGTTCAGGCAGGACGATCCCAGAGTTCAGGCAGGACGATCCCAGAGTTCAAGTGAGGCAGGACGATCTCAGAGTTCAGGCGAGGCAGGAGGATCCCAGAGTTGAGGCGAGGCAGGAGGATCTCAGAGTTCAGGCGAGGCAGGAGGATCCCAGAGTTCAGGTGAGGCAGGACGATCTCAGAGTTCAGGCGAGGCAGGAGGATCCCAGAGTTCAGGCGAGGCAGGAGGATCTCAGAGTTTAGACGAGGCAGGACGATCCCAGAGTTCAGACGAGGCAGGACGATCCCAGAGTTCAGACGAGGCAGGACGATCTCAGAGTTCAGGCGAGGCAGGACGATCTCAGAGTTAAGGCGAGGCAGGACGATCCCAGAGTTCAGGCAGGACGATCCCAGAGTTCAAGTGAGGCAGGAGGATCCCTGAGTTCAGGTGAGGCAGGAGGATCCCTGAGTTCAGGTGAGGCAGGACGATCCCAGAGTTCAGGCGAGACAGGAGGATCCCAGAGTTGAGATGAGACAGTAGGATCCCAGAGTTCAGGTGAGGCAGGAGGATCCCAGAGTTCAGGCGAGGCAGCATGATCACAGAATTCAGGCGAGGCAAGGCGATCCCAGAGTTCAGACGAGACAGTAGGATCCCAGAGTTCAGGTGAGGCAGGACGATGCCAGAGCTCAGACGAGGGAGGAGGATCCCAGAGTTCAGACGAGACAGTAGGATCCCAGAGTTCAGGTGAGGCAGGACGATCTCAGAGTTCAGGCGAGGCAGGAGGATCCCAGAGTTCAGGCAGGACGATCCCAGAGTTCAGGCAGGACGATCCCAGAGTTCAAGTGAGGCAGGACGATCTCAGAGTTCAGGCGAGGCAGGAGGATCCCAGAGTTGAGGCGAGGCAGGAGGATCTCAGAGTTCAGGCGAGGCAGGAGGATCCCAGAGTTCAGGTGAGGCAGGACGATCTCAGAGTTCAGGCGAGGCAGGAGGATCCCAGAGTTCAGGCGAGGCAGGAGGATCTCAGAGTTCAGACGAGGCAGGACGATCCCAGAGTTCAGACGAGGCAGGACGATCCCAGAGTTCAGACGAGGCAGGACGATCTCAGAGTTCAGGCGAGGCAGGACCATCCCAGAGTTCAGGCAGGATGATCCCAGAGTTCAAGTGAGGCAGGACGATCTCAGAGTTCAGGCGAGGCAGGAGGATCCCAGAGTTCAGGCGAGGCAGGCGGATCTCAGAGTTCAGGCGAGGCAGGAGGATCCCAGAGTTCAGGCAGGATGATCCCAGAGTTCAGGTGAGGCAGGACGATCTCAGAGTTCAGGCGAGGCAGGAGGATCTCAGAGTTCATGCGAGGCATGACGATCCCAGAGTTCAAACGAGACAGGAGGATCCCAGAGTTCAGACGAGGCAGGAGGATCACAGAGTTCAGACGAGACAGGAGGATTCCAGCGTTCAGGCGAGAGAGGACAATCCCTGAGTTCAGACGAGGCAGGACGATCTCAGAGTTCAGGCGAGGCAGGACGATCCCAGAGTTCAGGCAGGATGATCCCAGAGCTCAAGTGAGGCACGACGATCTCAGAGTTCAGGCGAGGCAGGAGGATCCCAGAGTTCAGGCAGGACAATCCCAGAGTTCAGGCGAGGCAGGCGGATCTCAGAGTTCACGCGAGGCAGGAGGATCCCAGAGTTCAGGCAGGACAATCCCAGAGTTCAGGCGAGGCAGGCGGATCTCAGAGTTCAGGCGAGGCAGGAGGATCCCAGAGTTCAGGCAGGACAATCCCAGAGTTCAGGCGAGGCAGGCGGATCTCAGAGTTCAGGCGAGGCAGGAGGATCCCAGAGTTCAGGCGAGGCAGGACGATCCCAGAGTTCAAGCGAGTTAGGACGATCCCAGAGTTCAGCCGAGACAGGAGGATCCCAGAGTTCAGGCAGGACGATCCCAGAGTTCAGGCGAGTTAGGACGATCCCAGAGTTCAGCCGAGACAGGAGGATCCCAGAGTTCAGGCAGGACGATCCCAGAGTTCAGGCGAGTTAGGACGATCCCAGAGTTCAGCCGAGACAGGGGATCCCAGAGTTCAGGCGAGGCAGGACAATCCCAGAGTTCAGGCGAGGCAGGAGGATCCCAGAGTTCAGGCGAGGCAGGAGGATCCCAGAGTTCAGGCGAGGCAGGACGATCCCAGAGTTCAGGTGAGGCAGACGATCCCAGAGTTCAGACGAGGCAGGACGATCTCAGAGTTAAGGCGAGGCAGGACGATCCCAGAGTTCAGGCAGGACGATCCCAGAGTTCAAGTGAGGCAGGAGGATCCCTGAGTTCAGGTGAGGCAGGAGGATCCCTGAGTTCAGGTGAGGCAGGACGATCCCAGAGTTCAGGCGAGACAGGACGATCCCAGAGTTGAGACGAGACAGTAGGATCCCAGAGTTCAGGTGAGGCAGGACGATCCCAGAGCTCAGACGAGGCAGGAGGATCCCAGAGTTCAGGCAGGACGATCCCAGAGTTCAGGTGAGGCAGGACGATCTCAGAGTTCAGGCGAGGCAGGAGGATCCCAGAGTTTAGGCAGGACGATCCCAGAGTTCAGGCGAGGCAAGGTGATCCCAGACTTCAGGCGAGGCAGGACGATCTCAGAGTTCCGGCGAGGCAGGAGGATCCCAGAGTTCAGACGAGACAGCAGGATCCCAGAGTTCAGGTGAGGCAGGAGGATCCCAGAGTTCAGGCGAGGCAGGATGATCACAGAATTCAGGCGAGGCAAGGCGATCCCAGAGTTCAGACGAGACAGTAGGATCCCAGAGTTCAGGTGAGGCAGGACGATGCCAGAGCTCAGACGAGGGAGGAGGATCCCAGAGTTCAGGCAGGACGATCCCAGAGTTCAGGTGAGGCAGGACGATCTCAGAGTTCAGGTGAGGCAGGAGGATCCCAGAGTTCAGGCAGGACGATCCCAGAGTTCAGGCAGGACGATCCCAGAGTTCAAGTGAGGCAGGACGATCTCAGAGTTCAGGCGAGGCAGGAGGATCCCAGAGTTGAGGCGAGGCAGGAGGATCTCAGAGTTCAGGCGAGGCAGGAGGATCCCAGAGTTCAGGTGAGGCAGGACGATCTCAGAGTTCAGGCGAGGCAGGAGGATCCCAGAGTTCAGGCGAGGCAGGACGATCCCAGAGTTCAGACGAGGCAGGACGATCCCAGAGTTCAGACGAGGCAGGACGATCTCAGAGTTCAGGCGAGGCAGGACCATCCCAGAGTTCAGGCAGGATGATCCCAGAGTTCAAGTGAGGCAGGACGATCTCAGAGTTCAGGCGAGGCAGGACGATGCCAGAGCTCAGACGAGGGAGGAGGATCCCAGAGTTCAGGCAGGACGATCCCAGAGTTCAGGTGAGGCAGGACGATCTCAGAGTTCAGGCGAGGCAGGAGGATCCCAGAGTTCAGGCAGGACGATCCCTGAGTTCAGGCAGAACGATCCCAGAGTTCAAGTGAGGCAGGACGATCTCAGAGTTCAGGCGAGGCAGGAGGATCCCAGAGTTGAGGCGAGGCAGGAGGATCTCAGAGTTCAGGCGAGGCAGGAGGATCCCAGAGTTCAGGTGAGGCAGGACGATCTCAGAGTTCAGGCGAGGCAGGAGGATCCCAGAGTTCAGGCGAGGCAGGACGATCCCAGAGTTCAGACGAGGCAGGACGATCCCAGAGTTCAGACGAGGCAGGACGATCTCAGAGTTCAGGCGAGGCAGGACCATCCCAGAGTTCAGGCAGGATGATCCCAGAGTTCAAGTTTGGCAGGACGATCTCAGAGTTCAGGCGAGGCAGGAGGATCCCAGAGTTCAGGCGAGGCAGGCGGATCTCAGAGTTCAGGCGAGGCAGGAGGATCCCAGAGTTCAGGCAGGATGATCCCAGAGTTCAGGCAGGATGATCCCAGAGTTCAGGTGAGGCAGGACGATCCCAGAGTTCAGACGAGGCAGGAGGATCTCAGAGTTCATGCGAGGCATGACGATCCCAGAGTTCAAATGAGACAGGAGGATCCCAGAGTTCAGACGAGGCAGGGGGATCACAGAGTTCAGACGAGACAGGAGGATTCCAGCGTTCAGGCGAGAGAGGACAATCCCAGAGTTCAGACGAGGCAGGACGATCTCAGAGTTCAGACGAGGCAGGAGGATCACAGAGTTCAGACGAGACAGGAGGATTCCAGCGTTCAGGCGAGAGAGGACAATCCCAGAGTTCAGACGAGGCAGGACGATCTCAGAGTTCAGGCGAGGCAGGAGGATCCCAGAGTTCAGGCAGGACAATCCCAGAGTTCAGGCGAGGCAGGCGGATCTCAGAGTTCACGCGAGGCAGGAGGATCCCAGAGTTCAGGCGAGGCAGGAGGATCCCAGAGTTCAGGCAGGACAATCCCAGAGTTCAGGCGAGGCAGGCGGATCTCAGAGTTCAGGCGAGGCAGGAGGATCCCAGAGTTCAGGCGAGGCAGGACGATCCCAGAGTTCAAGCGAGTTAGGACGATCCCAGAGTTCAGCCGAGACAGGAGGATCCCAGAGTTCAGGCAGGACGATCCCAGAGTTCAGGCGAGATAGGACGATCCCAGAGTTCAGCCGAGACAGGAGGATCCCAGAGTTCAGGCAGGACGATCCCAGAGTTCAGGCGAGTTAGGACGATCCCAGAGTTCAGCCGAGACAGGGGATCCCAGAGTTCAGGCGAGGCAGGACAATCCCAGAGTTCAGGCGAGGCAGGAGGATCCCAGAGTTCAGGCGAGGCAGGACGATCCCAGACTTCAGGTGAGGCAGACGATCCCAGAGTTCAGACGAGGCAGGACGATCTCAGAGTTAAGGCGAGGCAGGACGATCCCAGAGTTCAGGCAGGACGATCCCAGAGTTCAGGTGAGGCAGAAGGATCCCTGAGTTCAGACGAGGCAGGAGGATCCCAGAGTTCAGACGAGGCAGGAGGATCCCAGATTTCAGGCGAGGCAGGAGGATCCCAGAGTTCAGACGAGGCAGGAGGATCCCAGATTTCAGGCGAGGCAGGAGGATCCCAGACTTCAGGCGAGGCAGGACGATCCCAGAGTTCAGACGAGGCAGGAGGATCCCAGAGTTCAGACGAGGCAGGACGATCCCAGAGTTCAGACGAGGCAGGAGGATCCCAGATTTCAGGCGAGGCAGGAGTATCCCAGACTTCAGACGAGGCAGGACGATCCCAGAGTTCAGACGATGCAGGAGGATCCCAGAGTTCAGGCAGGACGATCCCAGAGTTCAGGCGACGCAGGAGGATACCAGAGTTCAGGCGAGGCAGGAGGATCCCAATGTTCAGGCGAGGCAGGAGGATCCCAGAGTTCAGGCGAGGCAGGACGATCCCAGAGTTCAGACGAGGCAGGAGGAACACAGAGTTCAGACAAGGCAGGACGATCCCAGAGTTCAGACGAGGCAGGACGATCCCAGAGTTCAGGTGAGGCAGGAGGATCCCAGAGTTCAGGCAGGACGATCCCAGAGTTCAGGCGAGGCAGGACGATCTCAGAGTTCAGGCGAGGCAGGAGGATCCCAGAGTTCAAGTGAGGCAGGACGATCTCAGAGTTCAGGCGAGGCAGGAGAATCCCAGAGTTCAGGCGAGGCAGGAGGATCTCAGAGTTCAGGCGAGACAGGAGGATCCCAGAGTTCAGGCGATGCTGGACGATCCCAGAGTTCAGACGAGGCAGGACGATCCCAGAGTTCAGACGAGGCAGGACGATCTCAGAGTTCAGGCGAGGCAGGACGATCCCAGAGTTCAGGCAGGATGATCCCAGAGTTCAAGTGAGGCAGGACGATCTCAGAGTTCCGGCGAGGCAGGAGGATCCCAGAGTTCAGGCAGGACAATCCCAGAGTTCAGGTAAGGCAGGACGATCTCAGAGTTCAGGCGAGGCAGGAGGATCCCAGAGTTCAGGCGAGGCAGGAGGATGTCAGAGTTCAGGCGAGACAGGAGGATCCCAGAGTTCAGTCGAAGCAGGACGATCCCAGAGTTTAGACGAGGCAGGACGATCCCAGAGTTCAGACGAGGCAGGACGATCCCAGAGATCAGACGAGGCAGGACGATCCCAGAGTTCAGGCAGGATGATCCCAGAGTTCAAGTGAGGCAGGACGATCTCAGAGTTCAGGCGAGGCAGGAGGATCCCAGAGTTCAGGCAGGACAATCCCAGAGTTCAGGCGAGGCAGGACGATCCCAGAGTTCAGGCGAGGCAGGAGGATCCCAGAGTTCAGGCAGGACGATCCCAGAGTTCAGACAGGAGGATCCCAGAGTTCAGGCGAGGGAGGACGATCCCAGAGTTCAGGCGAGGCAGGATGATCCCAGAGTTCAGACGAGGCAGGACGCTCTCAGAGTTCAGGCGAGGCAGGAGGATCCCAGAGTTCAGACAAGGCAGGACGATCTCAGAGTTCAGGTGAGGCAGGACGATCCCAGAGTTCAGGCAGGACGATCTCAGAGTTCAAGTGAGGCAGGACGATCCCAGAGTTCAGGAGAGGCAGGACGATCCCAGAGTTCACGCCAGGCAGGACGATCCCAGAGTTCAGGCGAGGCAGGAGGATCCCAGAGTTCAGAAGAGGCAGGACGATCTCAGAGTTCAGGCGAGGCAGGAGGATCCCAGAGTTCAGGCAGGACGATCCCAGAGTTCAGGCGAGACAGGACGATCCCAGAGTTCAGGCGAGGCAGGAGGATCCCAGAGTTCAGACGAGGCAGGAGGATCTCAGAGTTCAGGCGAGGCAGGAGGATCCCAGAGTTCAGGTGAGGCAGGACGATCTCAGAGTTCAGGCGAGGCAGGAGGATCCCAGAGTTCAGGCGAGGCAGGACGATCCCAGAGTTCAGACGAGGCAGGACGATCCCAGAGTTCAAACGAGGCAGGACGATCTCAGAGTTCAGGCGAGGCAGGACCATCCCAGAGTTCAGGCAGGATGATCCCAGAGTTCAAGTGAGGCAGGACGATCTCAGAGTTCAGGCGAGGCAGGAGGATCCCAGAGTTCAGGCGAGGCAGGCGGATCTCAGAGTTCAGGCGAGGCAGGAGGATCCCAGAGTTCAGGCAGGATGATCCCAGAGTTCAGGCAGGATGATCCCAGAGTTCAGGTGAGGCAGGACGATCCCAGAGTTCAGACGAGGCAGGAGGATCTCAGAGTTCATGCGAGGCATGACGATCCCAGAGTTCAAACGAGACAGGAGGATCCCAGAGTTCAGACGAGGCAGGAGGATCACAGAGTTCAGACGAGACAGGAGGATTCCAGCGTTCAGGCGAGAGAGGACAATCCCAGAGTTCAGACGAGGCAGGACGATCTCAGAGTTCAGGCGAGGCAGGAGGATCCCAGAGTTCAGGCAGGACAATCCCAGAGTTCAGGCGAGGCAGGCGGATCTCAGAGTTCACGCGAGGCAGGAGGATCCCAGAGTTCAGGCGAGGCAGGAGGATCCCAGAGTTCAGGCAGGACAATCCCAGAGTTCAGGCGAGGCAGGCGGATCTCAGAGTTCAGGCGAGGCAGGAGGATCCCAGAGTTCAGGCGAGGCAGGACGATCCCAGAGTTCAAGCGAGTTAGGACGATCCCAGAGTTCAGCCGAGACAGGAGGATCCCAGAGTTCAGGCAGGACGATCCCAGAGTTCAGGCGAGTTAGGACGATCCCAGAGTTCAGCCGAGACAGGAGGATCCCAGAGTTCAGGCAGGACGATCCCAGAGTTCAGGCGAGTTAGGACGATCCCAGAGTTCAGCCGAGACAGGGGATCCCAGAGTTCAGGCGAGGCAGGACAATCCCAGAGTTCAGGCGAGGCAGGAGGATCCCAGAGTTCAGGCGAGGCAGGAGGATCCCAGAGTTCAGGCAGGACGATCCCTGAGTTCAGGCAGAACGATCCCAGAGTTCAAGTGAGGCAGGACGATCTCAGAGTTCAGGCGAGGCAGGAGGATCCCAGAGTTGAGGCGAGGCAGGAGGATCTCAGAGTTCAGGCGAGGCAGGAGGATCCCAGAGTTCAGGTGAGGCAGGACGATCTCAGAGTTCAGGCGAGGCAGGAGGATCCCAGAGTTCAGGCGAGGCAGGACGATCCCAGAGTTCAGACGAGGCAGGACGATCCCAGAGTTCAGACGAGGCAGGACGATCTCAGAGTTCAGGCGAGGCAGGACCATCCCAGAGTTCAGGCAGGATGATCCCAGAGTTCAAGTGAGGCAGGACGATCTCAGAGTTCAGGCGAGGCAGGAGGATCCCAGAGTTCAGGCGAGGCAGGCGGATCTCAGAGTTCAGGCGAGGCAGGAGGATCCCAGAGTTCAGGCAGGATGATCCCAGAGTTCAGGCAGGATGATCCCAGAGTTCAGGTGAGGCAGGACGATCCCAGAGTTCAGACGAGGCAGGAGGATCTCAGAGTTCATGCGAGGCATGACGATCCCAGAGTTCAAATGAGACAGGAGGATCCCAGAGTTCAGACGAGGCAGGAGGATCACAGAGTTCAGACGAGACAGGAGGATTCCAGCGTTCAGGCGAGAGAGGACAATCCCAGAGTTCAGACGAGGCAGGACGATCTCAGAGTTCAGGCGAGGCAGGAGGATCCCAGAGTTCAGGCAGGACAATCCCAGAGTTCAGGCGAGGCAGGCGGATCTCAGAGTTCACGCGAGGCAGGAGGATCCCAGAGTTCAGGCGAGGCAGGAGGATCCCAGAGTTCAGGCAGGACAATCCCAGAGTTCAGGCGAGGCAGGCGGATCTCAGAGTTCAGGCGAGGCAGGAGGATCCCAGAGTTCAGGCGAGGCAGGACGATCCCAGAGTTCAAGCGAGTTAGGACGATCCCAGAGTTCAGCCGAGACAGGAGGATCCCAGAGTTCAGGCAGGACGATCCCAGAGTTCAGGCGAGATAGGACGATCCCAGAGTTCAGCCGAGACAGGAGGATCCCAGAGTTCAGGCAGGACGATCCCAGAGTTCAGGCGAGTTAGGACGATCCCAGAGTTCAGCCGAGACAGGGGATCCCAGAGTTCAGGCGAGGCAGGACAATCCCAGAGTTCAGGCGAGGCAGGAGGATCCCAGAGTTCAGGCGAGGCAGGACGATCCCAGACTTCAGGTGAGGCAGACGATCCCAGAGTTCAGACGAGGCAGGACGATCTCAGAGTTAAGGCGAGGCAGGACGATCCCAGAGTTCTGGCAGGACGATCCCAGAGTTCAGGTGAGGCAGAAGGATCCCTGAGTTCAGACGAGGCAGGAGGATCCCAGAGTTCAGACGAGGCAGGAGGATCCCAGATTTCAGGCGAGGCAGGAGGATCCCAGAGTTCAGACGAGGCAGGAGGATCCCAGATTTCAGGCGAGGCAGGAGGATCCCAGACTTCAGGCGAGGCAGGACGATCCCAGAGTTCAGACGAGGCAGGAGGATCCCAGAGTTCAGACGAGGCAGGACGATCCCAGAGTTCAGACGAGGCAGGAGGATCCCAGATTTCAGGCGAGGCAGGAGGATCCCAGACTTCAGACGAGGCAGGACGATCCCAGAGTTCAGACGATGCAGGAGGATCCCAGAGTTCAGGCGAGGCAGGAGGATCCCAGAGTTCAGGCAGGACGATCCCAGAGTTCAGGCGAGGCAGGAGGATCCCAGAGTTCAGGCGAGGCAGGACGATCCCAGAGTTCAGACGAGGCAGGACGATCCCAGAGTTCAGACGAGGCAGGACGATCTCAGAGTTCAGGCGAAGCAGGACCATCCCAGAGTTCAGGCAGGATGATCCCAGAGTTCAAGTGAGGCAGGACGATCTCAGAGTTCAGGCGAGGCAGGAGGATCCCAGAGTTCAGGCGAGGCAGGCGGATCTCAGAGTTCAGGCGAGGCAGGAGGATCCCAGAGTTCAGGCAGGATGATCCCAGAGTTCAGGCAGGATGATCCCAGAGTTCAGGTGAGGCAGGACGATCCCAGAGTTCAGACGAGGCAGGAGGATCTCAGAGTTCATGCGAGGCATGACGATCCCAGAGTTCAAACGAGACAGGAGGATCCCAGAGTTCAGACGAGGCAGGAGGATCACAGAGTTCAGACGAGACAGGAGGATTCCAGCGTTCAGGCGAGAGAGGACAATCCCAGAGTTCAGACGAGGCAGGACGATCTCAGAGTTCAGGCGAGGCAGGAGGATCCCAGAGTTCAGGCAGGACAATCCCAGAGTTCAGGCGAGGCAGGCGGATCTCAGAGTTCACGCGAGGCAGGAGGATCCCAGAGTTCAGGCGAGGCAGGAGGATCCCAGAGTTCAGGCAGGACAATCCCAGAGTTCAGGCGAGGCAGGCGGATCTCAGAGTTCAGGCGAGGCAGGAGGATCCCAGAGTTCAGGCGAGGCAGGACGATCCCAGAGTTCAAGCGAGTTAGGACGATCCCAGAGTTCAGCCGAGACAGGAGGATCCCAGAGTTCAGGCAGGACGATCCCAGAGTTCAGGCGAGTTAGGACGATCCCAGAGTTCAGCCGAGACAGGAGGATCCCAGAGTTCAGGCAGGACGATCCCAGAGTTCAGGCGAGTTAGGACGATCCCAGAGTTCAGCCGAGACAGGGGATCCCAGAGTTCAGGCGAGGCAGGACAATCCCAGAGTTCAGGCGAGGCAGGAGGATCCCAGAGTTCAGGCGAGGCAGGACGATCCCAGACTTCAGGTGAGGCAGACGATCCCAGAGTTCAGACGAGGCAGGACGATCTCAGAGTTAAGGCGAGGCAGGACGATCCCAGAGTTCAGGCAGGACGATCCCAGAGTTCAGGTGAGGCAGAAGGATCCCTGAGTTCAGGTGAGGCAGGAGGATCCCAGACTTCAGGCGAGGCAGGACGATCCCAGAGTTCAGACGAGGCAGGAGGATCCCAGAGTTCAGACGAGGCAGGAGGATCCCAGAGTTCAGACGAGGCAGGAGGATCCCAGATTTCAGGCGAGGCAGGAGGATCCCAGAGTTCAGACGAGGCAGGAGGATCCCAGATTTCAGGCGAGGCAGGAGGATCCCAGACTTCAGGCGAGGCAGGACGATCCCAGAGTTCAGACGAGGCAGGAGGATCCCAGAGTTCAGACGAGGCAGGACGATCCCAGAGTTCAGACGAGGCAGGAGGATCCCAGATTTCAGGCGAGGCAGGAGGATCCCAGACTTCAGACGAGGCAGGACGATCCCAGAGTTCAGACGAGGCAGGAGGATCCCAGAGTTCAGGCAGGACGATCCCAGAGTTCAGGCGACGCAGGAGGATACCAGAGTTCAGGCGAGGCAGGAGGATCCCAATGTTCAGGCGAGGCAGGAGGATCCCAGAGTTCAGGCGAGGCAGGACGAACCCAGAGTTCAGACGAGGCAGGAGGAACACAGAGTTCAGACGAGGCAGGACGATCCCAGAGTTCAGACGAGGCAGGACGATCCCAGAGTTCAGGTGAGGCAGGAGGATCCCAGAGTTCAGGCAGGACGATCCCAGAGTTCAGGCGAGGCAGGACGATCTCAGAGTTCAGGCGAGGCAGGAGGATCCCAGAGTTCAAGTGAGGCAGGACGATCTCAGAGTTCAGGCGAGGCAGGAGAATCCCAGAGTTCAGGCGAGGCAGGAGGATCTCAGAGTTCAGGCGAGACAGGAGGATCCCAGAGTTCAGGCGATGCTGGACGATCCCAGAGTTCAGACGAGGCAGGACGATCCCAGAGTTCAGACGAGGCAGGACGATCTCAGAGTTCAGGCGAGGCAGGACGATCCCAGAGTTCAGGCAGGATGATCCCAGAGTTCAAGTGAGGCAGGACGATCTCAGAGTTCCGGCGAGGCAGGAGGATCCCAGAGTTCAGGCAGGACAATCCCAGAGTTCAGGTAAGGCAGGACGATCTCAGAGTTCAGGCGAGGCAGGAGGATCCCAGAGTTCAGGCGAGGCAGGAGGATGTCAGAGTTCAGGCGAGACAGGAGGATCCCAGAGTTCAGTCGAAGCAGGACGATCCCAGAGTTTAGACGAGGCAGGACGATCCCAGAGTTCAGACGAGGCAGGACGATCCCAGAGATCAGACGAGGCAGGACGATCCCAGAGTTCAGGCAGGATGATCCCAGAGTTCAAGTGAGGCAGGACGATCTCAGAGTTCAGGCGAGGCAGGAGGATCCCAGAGTTCAGGCAGGACAATCCCAGAGTTCAGGCGAGGCAGGACGATCCCAGAGTTCAGGCGAGGCAGGAGGATCCCAGAGTTCAGGCAGGACGATCCCAGAGTTCAGACAGGAGGATCCCAGAGTTCAGGCGAGGGAGGACGATCCCAGAGTTCAGGCGAGGCAGGATGATCCCAGAGTTCAGACGAGGCAGGACGCTCTCAGAGTTCAGGCGAGGCAGGAGGATCCCAGAGTTCAGACAAGGCAGGACGATCTCAGAGTTCAGGTGAGGCAGGACGATCCCAGAGTTCAGGCAGGACGATCTCAGAGTTCAAGTGAGGCAGGACGATCCCAGAGTTCAGGAGAGGCAGGACTATCCCAGAGTTCACGCCAGGCAGGACGATCCCAGAGTTCAGGCGAGGCAGGAGGATCCCAGAGTTCAGAAGAGGCAGGACGATCTCAGAGTTCAGGCGAGGCAGGAGGATCCCAGAGTTCAGGCAGGATGATCCCAGAGTTCAGGCGAGACAGGACGATCCCAGAGTTCAGGCGAGGCAGGAGGATCCCAGAGTTCAGACGAGGCAGGAGGATCTCAGAGTTCAGGCGAGGCAGGAGGATCCCAGAGTTCAGACGAGGCAGGACGATCTCAGAGTTCAGGTGAGGCAGGACGATCTCAGAGTTCAGGCGAGGCAGGACGATCCCAGAGTTCAGGCAAGACGATCCCAGAGTTCAGATGAGACAGGAGAATCCCAGAGTTCAGGTGAGGCAGGGCGATCCCAGAGTTCAGCCGAGGCAGGACGATCCCAGAGTTCAGGTGAAACAGGAGGATCCCAGAGTTCAGACGAGGCAGGAGGATCCCAGAGTTCAGGTGAGGCAGGACGATCCCTGAGCTGAGACGAGGCAGGAGGATCCCATAGTTCAGGTGAGGCAGGATGATCTCAGAGTTCAGGCGAGGCAGGATGATCCCAGAGTTCAGGCGAGGCAGGAGGATCCCAGAGTTCAGGCGAGGGAGGACGATCCCACAGTTCAGACGAGGCAGGACGATCCCCGAGTTGAGACGAGGCAGGACGATCTCAGAATTCAGGCGAGGCAGGATGATCCCAGAGTTCAGGCGAGGCAGGAGGATCCCAGAGTTCAGGCGAGGCAGGAGGATCCCAGAGTTCAGGCGAGGCAGGAGGATCCCAGAGTTCCGATGAGGCAGGACGATCCCAGAGTTCAGGCGAGGCAGGAGGATCCCAGAGTTCAGGCGAGTTAAGACGATCCCAGAGTTCAGCCGAGACAGGGGATCCCAGAGTTCAGGCGAGGCAGGACAATCCCAGAGTTCAGGCGAGGCAGGAGGATCCCAGAGTTCAGGCGAGGCAGGATGATCTCAGAGTTCAGGCGAGGCAGGACGATCCCAGAGTTCAGACGAGGCAGTCGGATCACAGAGTTCAGACGAGACTGGAGGATCCCAGAGTTCAGGCGAGGCAGGACGATCCCAGAGTTCAGGCGAGGCAGGACGATCCCAGAGTTCTGACGAGGCAGGAGGAACACAGAGTTCAAACGAGGCAGGAGGATCCCAGAGTTCAAACGAGGCAGGAGGATCCCAGAGTTCAGGTGAGGCAGGACGATCCCAGAGTTCAGGCGAGGTTGGACGAACCCAGAGTTCAGGTGAGGCAGGACGATCCCAGAGTTCAGACGAGGCAGGATCCCAGAGTTCAGGCAAGGCAGGACGATCTCAGAGTTGAGGCGAGGCAGGAGGATCACAGAGTTCAGACGAGGCAGGGCGATCCCAGAGTACAGGCGAGGCAGGACGAACCCAGAGTTCATGCGAGGCAGGACGATCCCAGAGTTCAGACGAGGCAGGACGATCCCAGAGTACAGGCGAGGCAGGACGATCCCAGAGTTCAGACGAGGCAGGACGATCTCAGAGTTCAGGCGAGGCAGGACGATCCCAGAGTTCAGGCGAGACAAGACGATCCCAGAGTTGAGGCGAGGCAGGAGGATCCCAGACTTCAGACGAGGCTGGACGATCTCAGAGTTCAGGCGAGACAGGACGATCCCAGAGTTCAGGCGAGACAGGACGATCCCAGAGTTGAGGCGAGGCAGGAGGATCCCAGACTTCAGACGAGGCAGGACGATCCCAGAGTTCAGGCGAGACAGGACGATCCCAGAGTTGAGGCGAGGCAGGAGGATCCCAGAGTTCAGGCGAGGCAGGACAATCACAGAGTTCAGGCGAGGCAGGAGGATCCCAGAGTTCAGGCGAGGCAAGACGATCCCAGAGTTCCGGCGAGGCAGGAGGATCCCAGAGTTCAGGTGAGGCAGGACGATCCCAGAGCTCAGACGAGGCAGGAGGATCCCAGAGTTCAGGCAGGACGATCCCAGAGTTCAGGTGAGGCAGGACGATCTCAGAGTTCACGCGAGGCAGGAGGATCCCAGAGTTCAGGCAAGGCAGGACGATCCCAGAGTTCCGGCGAGGCAGGAGGATCCCAGAGTTCAGGTGAGGCAGGACGATCCCAGAGCTCAGACGAGGCAGGAGGATCCCAGAGTTCAGGCAGGACGATCCCAGAGTTCAGGTGAGGCAGGACGATCTCAGAGTTCAGGCGAGGCAGGAGGATTCCAGAGTTCAAGTGAGGCAGGACGATCCCAGAGTTCAGGCGAGGCAGTAGGATCCCAGAGTTCAGACGAGACAGTAGGATCCCAGAGTTCAGGTGAGGCAGGAGGATCCCAGAGTTCAGGCGAGGCAGGAGGATCCCAGAGATCAGGCGAGGCAGGACGATCCCAGAGTTCAGACGAGGCAGGACGATCCCAGAGTTCAGACGAGGCAGGACGATCTCAGAATTCAGGCGAGGCAGGATGATCCCAGAGTTCAGGCGAGGCAGGCGGATCTCAGAGTTCAGGCGAGGCAGGAGGATCCCAGAGTTCAGGGAGGACGATCCCAGAGTTCAGGCAGGACGATCCCAGAGTTCAGGTGAGGCAGGAGGATCTCAGAGTTCAGGCGAGGCAGGACGATCCCAGAATTTAAACGAGACAGGAGGGTCCCAGAGTTCAGGTGAGGCAGGAGTATCCCAGAGTTCAGACGAGGCAGGAGGATCACAGAGTTCAGGCGAGGGAGGACGATCCCAGAGTTCAGACGAGGCAGGACGATCCCAGAGTTCAGGCAGGACGATCCCAGAGTTCAGGCGAGACAGGACGATCCCAGAGTTCAGGCGAGGCAGGATGATCCCAGTGTTCGGGCGAGGCAGGACCATCCCAGAGTTCAGGCGAGGCAGGACGATCCCAGAGTTCAGACGAGGCAGGACGATCTCAGAGTTCAGGCAAGGCAGGACGATCCCAGAGTTCAGGGAGGACGATCCCAGAGTTCAAGTGAGGCAGGACGATCCCAGAGTTCAGACGAGACAGGAGAATCCCAGAGTTCAGGTGAGGCAGGACGATCCCAGAGTTCCGGCGAGGCAGGAGGATCCCAGAGTTCAGGTGAGGCAGGACGATCCCAGAGCTCAGACGAGGCAGGAGGATCCCAGAGTTCAGGCAGGACGATCCCAGAGTTCAGGTGAGGCAGGACGATCTCAGAGTTCACGCGAGGCAGGAGGATCCCAGAGTTCAGGCAAGGCAGGACGATCCCAGAGTTCCGGCGAGGCAGGAGGATCCCAGAGTTCAGGTGAGGCAGGACGATCCCAGAGCTCAGACGAGGCAGGAGGATCCCAGAGTTCAGGCAGGACGATCCCAGAGTTCAGGTGAGGCAGGACGATCTCAGAGTTCAGGCGAGGCAGGAGGATTCCAGAGTTCAAGTGAGGCAGGACGATCCCAGAGTTCAGGCGAGGCAGTAGGATCCCAGAGTTCAGACGAGACAGTAGGATCCCAGAGTTCAGGTGAGGCAGGAGGATCCCAGAGTTCAGGCGAGGCAGGAGGATCCCAGAGATCAGGCGAGGCAGGACGATCCCAGAGTTCAGACGAGGCAGGACGATCCCAGAGTTCAGACGAGGCAGGACGATCTCAGAATTCAGGCGAGGCAGGATGATCCCAGAGTTCAGGCGAGGCAGGCGGATCTCAGAGTTCAGGCGAGGCAGGAGGATCCCAGAGTTCAGGGAGGACGATCCCAGAGTTCAGGCAGGACGATCCCAGAGTTCAGGTGAGGCAGGAGGATCTCAGAGTTCAGGCGAGGCAGGACGATCCCAGAATTTAAACGAGACAGGAGGGTCCCAGAGTTCAGGTGAGGCAGGAGTATCCCAGAGTTCAGACGAGGCAGGAGGATCACAGAGTTCAGGCGAGGGAGGACGATCCCAGAGTTCAGACGAGGCAGGACGATCCCAGAGTTCAGGCAGGACGATCCCAGAGTTCAGGCGAGACAGGACGATCCCAGAGTTCAGGCGAGGCAGGATGATCCCAGTGTTCGGGCGAGGCAGGACCATCCCAGAGTTCAGGCGAGGCAGGACGATCCCAGAGTTCAGACGAGGCAGGACGATCTCAGAGTTCAGGCAAGGCAGGACGATCCCAGAGTTCAGGCAGGACGATCCCAGAGTTCAAGTGAGGCAGGACGATCCCAGAGTTCAGACGAGACAGGAGAATCCCAGAGTTCAGGTGAGGCAGGACGATCCCAGAGTTCAGATGAGGCAGGATGATCCCAGAGTTCAGACGATGCAGGAGGATCCCAGAGTTCAGGCGAGGCAGGAGGATCCCAGAGTTCCGATGAGGCAGGACGATCCCAGAGTTCAGGCGAGGCAGGATGATCCCAGAGTTCAGGTGAGGAAGGACGAACCCAGAGTTCAGGCGAGGCAGGACGATCCCAGAGTTCAGGCGAGGCAGGACGATCTCAGAGTTCAGGCGAGGCAGGACGATCCCAGAGTTCAGGCAGGATGATCCCAGAGTTCAAGTGAGGCAGGACGATCTCAGAGTTCAGGCGAGGCAGGACGATCCCAGAGTTCAGGCAGGGGTATCCCAGAGTTCAGGCGAGTTAAGACGATCCAAGAGTTCAGCCGAGACAGTGGATCCCAGAGTTCAGGCGAGGCAGGACAATCCCAGAGTTCAGGTGAGGCAGGAGGATCCCAGAGTTCAGGCGAGGCAGGATGATCTCAGAGTTCAGGCGAGTCAGGACGATCCCAGAGTTCAGGCGAGACAGGAGTATCCCAGAGTTCAGACGAGGCAGGACGATCCCAGAGTTCAGACGAGGCAGGAGGATCACAGAGTTCAGACGAGACTGGAGGATCCCAGAGTTCAGGCGAGGCAGGACGATCCCAGAGTTCAGGCGAGGCAGGACGATCCCAGTGTTCTGACGAGGCAGGAGGATCCCAGAGTTCAGACGAGACAGGAGTATCCCAGAGTTCAGACGAGGCAGGAGGATCACAGAGTTCAGACGAGACTGGAGGATCCCAGACTTCAGGCGAGGCAGGACGATCCCAGAGTTCAGGCGAGACAGGACGATCCCAGAGTTGAGGCGAGGCAGGAGGATCCCAGAGTTCAGGCGAGGCAGGACAATCACAGAGTTCAGGCGAGGCAGGAGGATCCCAGAGTTCAGGCGAGGCAAGACGATCCCAGAGTTCCGGCGAGGCAGGAGGATCCCAGAGTTCAGGTGAGGCAGGACGATCCCAGAGCTCAGACGAGGCAGGAGGATCCCAGAGTTCAGGCAGGACGATCCCAGAGTTCAGGTGAGGCAGGACGATCTCAGAGTTCACGCGAGGCAGGAGGATCCCAGAGTTCAGGCAAGGCAGGACGATCCCAGAGTTCCGGCGAGGCAGGAGGATCCCAGAGTTCAGGTGAGGCAGGACGATCCCAGAGCTCAGACGAGGCAGGAGGATCCCAGAGTTCAGGCAGGACGATCCCAGAGTTCAGGTGAGGCAGGACGATCTCAGAGTTCAGGCGAGGCAGGAGGATTCCAGAGTTCAAGTGAGGCAGGACGATCCCAGAGTTCAGGCGAGGCAGTAGGATCCCAGAGTTCAGACGAGACAGTAGGATCCCAGAGTTCAGGTGAGGCAGGAGGATCCCAGAGTTCAGGCGAGGCAGGAGGATCCCAGAGATCAGGCGAGGCAGGACGATCCCAGAGTTCAGACGAGGCAGGACGATCCCAGAGTTCAGACGAGGCAGGACGATCTCAGAATTCAGGCGAGGCAGGATGATCCCAGAGTTCAGGCGAGGCAGGCGGATCTCAGAGTTCAGGCGAGGCAGGAGGATCCCAGAGTTCAGGGAGGACGATCCCAGAGTTCAGGCAGGACGATCCCAGAGTTCAGGTGAGGCAGGAGGATCTCAGAGTTCAGGCGAGGCAGGACGATCCCAGAATTTAAACGAGACAGGAGGGTCCCAGAGTTCAGGTGAGGCAGGAGTATCCCAGAGTTCAGACGAGGCAGGAGGATCACAGAGTTCAGGCGAGGGAGGACGATCCCAGAGTTCAGACGAGGCAGGACGATCCCAGAGTTCAGGCAGGACGATCCCAGAGTTCAGGCGAGACAGGACGATCCCAGAGTTCAGGCGAGGCAGGATGATCCCAGTGTTCGGGCGAGGCAGGACCATCCCAGAGTTCAGGCGAGGCAGGACGATCCCAGAGTTCAGACGAGGCAGGACGATCTCAGAGTTCAGGCAAGGCAGGACGATCCCAGAGTTCAGGCAGGACGATCCCAGAGTTCAAGTGAGGCAGGACGATCCCAGAGTTCAGACGAGACAGGAGAATCCCAGAGTTCAGGTGAGGCAGGACGATCCCAGAGTTCCGGCGAGGCAGGAGGATCCCAGAGTTCAGGTGAGGCAGGACGATCCCAGAGCTCAGACGAGGCAGGAGGATCCCAGAGTTCAGGCAGGACGATCCCAGAGTTCAGGTGAGGCAGGACGATCTCAGAGTTCACGCGAGGCAGGAGGATCCCAGAGTTCAGGCAAGGCAGGACGATCCCAGAGTTCCGGCGAGGCAGGAGGATCCCAGAGTTCAGGTGAGGCAGGACGATCCCAGAGCTCAGACGAGGCAGGAGGATCCCAGAGTTCAGGCAGGACGATCCCAGAGTTCAGGTGAGGCAGGACGATCTCAGAGTTCAGGCGAGGCAGGAGGATTCCAGAGTTCAAGTGAGGCAGGACGATCCCAGAGTTCAGGCGAGGCAGTAGGATCCCAGAGTTCAGACGAGACAGTAGGATCCCAGAGTTCAGGTGAGGCAGGAGGATCCCAGAGTTCAGGCGAGGCAGGAGGATCCCAGAGATCAGGCGAGGCAGGACGATCCCAGAGTTCAGACGAGGCAGGACGATCCCAGAGTTCAGACGAGGCAGGACGATCTCAGAATTCAGGCGAGGCAGGATGATCCCAGAGTTCAGGCGAGGCAGGCGGATCTCAGAGTTCAGGCGAGGCAGGAGGATCCCAGAGTTCAGGGAGGACGATCCCAGAGTTCAGGCAGGACGATCCCAGAGTTCAGGTGAGGCAGGAGGATCTCAGAGTTCAGGCGAGGCAGGACGATCCCAGAATTTAAACGAGACAGGAGGGTCCCAGAGTTCAGGTGAGGCAGGAGTATCCCAGAGTTCAGACGAGGCAGGAGGATCACAGAGTTCAGGCGAGGGAGGACGATCCCAGAGTTCAGACGAGGCAGGACGATCCCAGAGTTCAGGCAGGACGATCCCAGAGTTCAGGCGAGACAGGACGATCCCAGAGTTCAGGCGAGGCAGGATGATCCCAGTGTTCGGGCGAGGCAGGACCATCCCAGAGTTCAGGCGAGGCAGGACGATCCCAGAGTTCAGACGAGGCAGGACGATCTCAGAGTTCAGGCAAGGCAGGACGATCCCAGAGTTCAGGCAGGACGATCCCAGAGTTCAAGTGAGGCAGGACGATCCCAGAGTTCAGACGAGACAGGAGAATCCCAGAGTTCAGGTGAGGCAGGACGATCCCAGAGTTCAGATGAGGCAGGATGATCCCAGAGTTCAGACGATGCAGGAGGATCCCAGAGTTCAGGCGAGGCAGGAGGATCCCAGAGTTCCGATGAGGCAGGACGATCCCAGAGTTCAGGCGAGGCAGGATGATCCCAGAGTTCAGGTGAGGAAGGACGAACCCAGAGTTCAGGCGAGGCAGGACGATCCCAGAGTTCAGGCGAGGCAGGACGATCTCAGAGTTCAGGCGAGGCAGGACGATCCCAGAGTTCAGGCAGGATGATCCCAGAGTTCAAGTGAGGCAGGACGATCTCAGAGTTCAGGCGAGGCAGGACGATCCCAGAGTTCAGGCAGGGGTATCCCAGAGTTCAGGCGAGTTAAGACGATCCAAGAGTTCAGCCGAGACAGTGGATCCCAGAGTTCAGGCGAGGCAGGACAATCCCAGAGTTCAGGTGAGGCAGGAGGATCCCAGAGTTCAGGCGAGGCAGGATGATCTCAGAGTTCAGGTGAGTCAGGACGATCCCAGAGTTCAGGCGAGACAGGAGTATCCCAGAGTTCAGACGAGGCAGGACGATCCCAGAGTTCAGACGAGGCAGGAGGATCACAGAGTTCAGACGAGACTGGAGGATCCCAGAGTTCAGGCGAGGCAGGACGATCCCAGAGTTCAGGCGAGGCAGGACGATCCCAGAGTTCTGACGAGGCAGGAGGATCCCAGAGTTCAGACGAGACAGGAGTATCCCAGAGTTCAGACGAGGCAGGAGGATCACAGAGTTCAGACGAGACTGGAGGATCCCAGAGTTCAGGCGAGGCAGGACGATCCCAGAGTTCAGGCGAGGCAGGACAATCCCAGAGTTCTGACGAGGCAGGAGGATCCCAGAGTTCAAACGAGGCAGGAGGATCCCAGAGTTCAGGCGAGGCAGTACGAACCTGGAGTTCAGGCGAGGCAGGACGATCCCAGAGTTCAGGCGAGGCTGGACGAACCCAGAGTTCAGGGGAGGCAGGACGATCCCAGAGTTCAGACGAGGCAGGATCCCAGAGTTCAGGCGAGGCAGGACGATCTCAGAGTTGAGGCGAGGCAGGACGATCTCAGAGTTCAGGCGAGGCAGGACGATCCCAGAGTTCAGGCGAGACAGGACGATCCCAGAGTTGAGGCGAGGCAGGAGGATCCCAGACTTCAGACGAGGCAGGACGATCCCAGAGTTCAGGCGAGACAGGACGATCCCAGAGTTGAGGCGAGGCAGGAGGATCCCAGAGTTCAGGCGAGGCAGGACAATCACAGAGTTCAGGCGAGGCAGGAGGATCCCAGAGTTCAGGCGAGGCAAGACGATCCCAGAGTTCAGGTGAGGCAGGACGATCCCAGAGTTCCGGCGAGGCAGGAGGATCCCAGAGCTCAGACGAGGCAGGAGGATCCCAGAGTTCAGGCAGGACGATCCCAGAGTTCAGGTGAGGCAGGACGATCTCAGAGTTCAGGCGAGGCAGGAGGATTCCAGAGTTCAAGTGAGGCAGGACGATCCCAGAGTTCAGGCGAGGCAGGAGGATCCCAGAGTTCAGGCGAGGAGGACGATCACAGAATTCAGGCGAGGCATGGCGATCCCAGACTTCAGGCGAGGCAGGACGATCCCAGAGTTCAGACGAGGCAGGACGATCCCAGAGTTCAGACGAGGCAGGACGATCTCAGAATTCAGGCGAGGCAGGATGATCCCAGAGTTCAGGCGGGGCAGGCGGATCTCAGAGTTCAGGCGAGGCAGGAGGATCCCAGAGTTCAGGGAGGACGATCCCAGAGTTCAGGCAGGACGATCCCAGAGTTCAGGTGAGGCAGGAGGATCTCAGAGTTCAGGCGAGGCAGGACGATCCCAGAATTTAAACGAGACAGGACGATCCCAGAGTTCAGGTGAGGCAGGAGTATCCCAGAGTTCAGACGAGGCAGGAGGATCACAGAGTTCAGGCGAGGGAGGACGATCCCAGAGTTCAGGTGAGGCAGGAGGATCCCAGAGTTCAGGTGAGGCAGGAGGATCCCAGAGTTCAGGCGAGGCAGGAGGATCACAGAGTTCAGGCGAGGGAGGACGATCCCAGAGTTCAGGTGAGGCAGGAGGATCCCAGAGTTCAGGTGAGGCAGGAGGATCCCAGAGTTCAGGCGAGGCAGGAGGATCCCAGAGTTCAGGGAGGACGATCCCAGAGTTCAGGCAGGACGATCCCAGAGTTCAGGTGAGGCAGGAGGATCTCAGAGTTCAGGCGAGGCAGGACGATCCCAGAATTTAAACGAGACAGGACGATCCCAGAGTTCAGGTGAGGCAGGAGTATCCAGAGTTCAGACGAGGCAGGAGGATCACAGAGTTCAGGCGAGGGAGGACGATCCCAGAGTTCAGACGAGGCAGGACGATCCCAGAGTACAGGCGAGGCAGGACGATCCCAGAGTTCAGACGAGGCAGGACGATCTCAGAGTTCAGGCGAGGCAGGACGATCCCAGAGTTCAGGCGAGACAAGACGATCCCAGAGTTGAGGCGAGGCAGGAGGATCCCAGACTTCAGACGAGGCTGGACGATCTCAGAGTTCAGGCGAGACAGGACGATCCCAGAGTTCAGGCGAGACAGGACGATCCCAGAGTTGAGGCGAGGCAGGAGGATCCCAGACTTCAGACGAGGCAGGACGATCCCAGAGTTCAGGCGAGACAGGACGATCCCAGAGTTCAGGCGAGGCAGGAGGATCCCAGAGTTCAGGCGAGGCAAGACGATCCCAGAGTTCAGGCGAGGCAGGACGATCCCAGAGTTCCGGCGAGGCAGGAGGATCCCAGAGTTCAGGTGAGGCAGGACGATCCCAGAGCTCAGACGAGGCAGGAGGATCCCAGAGTTCAGGCAGGACGATCCCAGAGTTCAGGTGAGGCAGGACGATCTCAGAGTTCAGGCGAGGCAGGAGGATTCCAGAGTTCAAGTGAGGCAGGACGATCCCAGAGTTCAGGCTACGCAGTAGGATCCCAGAGTTCAGACGAGACAGTAGGATCCCAGAGTTCAGGTGAGGCAGGAGGATCCCAGAGTTCAGGCGAGGCAGGAGGATCCCAGAGATCAGGCGAGGCAGGACGATCCCAGAGTTCAGACGAGGCAGGACGATCCCAGAGTTCAGACGACGCAGGACGATCTCAGAATTCAGGCGAGGCAGGATGATCCCAGAGTTCAGGCGAGGCAGGCGGATCTCAGAGTTCAGGCGAGGCAGGAGGATCCCAGAGTTCAGGGAGGACGATCCCAGAGTTCAGGCAGGACGATCCCAGAGTTCAGGTGAGGCAGGAGGATCTCAGAGTTCAGGCGAGGCAGGACGATCCCAGAATTTAAACGAGACAGGAGGATCCCAGAGTTCAGGTGAGGCAGGAGTATCCCAGAGTTCAGACGAGGCAGGAGGATCACAGAGTTCAGGCGAGGGAGGACGATCCCAGAGTTCAGACGAGGCAGGACGATCCCAGAGTTCAGGCAGGACGATCCCAGAGTTCAGGCGAGACAGGACGATCCCAGAGTTCAGGCGAGGCAGGATGATCCCAGAGTTCAGGCGAGGCAGGACCATCCCAGAGTTCAGGCGAGGCAGGACGATCCCAGAGTTCAGACGAGGCAGGACGATCTCAGAGTTCAGGCAAGGCAGGACGATCCCAGAGTTCAGGCAGGACGATCCCAGAGTTCAAGTGAGGCAGGACGATCCCAGAGTTCAGACGAGACAGGAGAATCCCAGAGTTCAGGTGAGGCAGGACGATCCCAGAGTTCAGATGAGGCAGGATGATCCCAGAGTTCAGACGATGCAGGAGGATCCCAGAGTTCAGGCGAGGCAGGAGGATCCCAGAGTTCCGATGAGGCAGGACGATCCCAGAGTTCAGGCGAGGCAGGACGATCCCAGAGTTCAGGCAGGGGTATCCCAGAGTTCAGGCGAGTTAAGACGATCCAAGAGTTCAGCCGAGACAGTGGATCCCAGAGTTCAGGCGAGGCAGGACAATCCCAGAGTTCAGGTGAGGCAGGAGGATCCCAGAGTTCAGGCGAGGCAGGATGATCTCAGAGTTCAGGCGAGTCAGGACGATCCCAGAGTTCAGGCGAGATAGGAGTATCCCAGAGTTCAGACGAGGCAGGACGATCCCAGAGTTCAGACGAGGCAGGAGGATCACAGAGTTCAGACGAGACTGGAGGATCCCAGAGTTCAGGCGAGGCAGGACGATCCCAGAGTTCAGGCGAGGCAGGACGATCCCAGAGTTCTGACGAGGCAGGAGGATCCCAGAGTTCAGACGAGACAGGAGTATCCCAGAGTTCAGACGAGGCAGGAGGATCACAGAGTTCAGACGAGACTGGAGGATCCCAGAGTTCAGGCGAGGCAGGACGATCCCAGAGTTCAGGCGAGGCAGGACAATCCCAGAGTTCTGACGAGGCAGGAGGATCCCAGAGTTCAAACAAGGCAGGAGGATCCCAGAGTTCAGGCGAGGCAGGGACGAACCTGGAGTTCAGGCGAGGCAGGACGATCCCAGAGTTCAGGCGAGGCTGGACGAACCCAGAGTTCAGGTGAGGCAGGACGATCCCAGAGTTCAGACGAGGCAGGATCCCAGAGTTCAGGCGAGGCAGGACGATCTCAGAGTTGAGGCGAGGCAGGAGGATCCCAGAGTTCAGACGAGGCAGGACGATCCCAGAGTACAGGCGAGGCAGGACGAACCCAGAGTTCAGGCGAGGCAGGACGATCCCTGAGTTCAGACGAGGCAGGACGATCCCAGAGTACAGGTGAGGCAGGACGATCCCAGAGTTCAGACGAGGCAGGACGATCTCAGAGTTCAGGCGAGGCAGGACGATCCCAGAGTTCAGGCGAGACAGGACGATCCCAGAGTTCAGACGAGGCCGGACGATCTCAGAGTTCAGGCGAGGCAGGACGATCCCAGAGTTCAGGCGAGACAGGACGATCCCAGAGTTCAGGCGAGACAGGACGATCCCAGAGTTGAGGCGAGGCAGGAGGATCCCAGACTTCAGACGAGGCAGGACGATCCCAGAGTTCAGGCGAGACAGGACGATCCCAGAGTTGAGGCGAGGCAGGAGGATCCCAGAGTTCAGGCGAGGCAGGACAATCACAGAGTTCAGGCGAGGCAGGAGGATCCCAGAGTTCAGGCGAGGCAAGACGATCCCAGAGTTCAGGTGAGGCAGGACGATCCCAGAGTTCCGGCGAGGCAGGAGGATCCCAGAGCTCAGACGAGGCAGGAGGATCCCAGAGTTCAGGCAGGACGATCCCAGAGTTCAGGTGAGGCAGGACGATCTCAGAGTTCAGGCGAGGCAGGAGGATTCCAGAGTTCAAGTGAGGCAGGACGATCCCAGAGTTCAGGCGAGGCAGGAGGATCCCAGAGTTCAGGCGAGGAGGACGATCACAGAATTCAGGCGAGGCATGGCGATCCCAGACTTCAGGCGAGGCAGGACGATCCCAGAGTTCAGACGAGGCAGGACGATCCCAGAGTTCAGACGAGGCAGGACGATCTCAGAATTCAGGCGAGGCAGGATGATCCCAGAGTTCAGGCGAGGCAGGCGGATCTCAGAGTTCAGGCGAGGCAGGAGGATCCCAGAGTTCAGGGAGGACGATCCCAGAGTTCAGGCAGGACGATCCCAGAGTTCAGGTGAGGCAGGAGGATCTCAGAGTTCAGGCGAGGCAGGACGATCCCAGAATTTAAACGAGACAGGAGGATCCCAGAGTTCAGGTGAGGCAGGAGTATCCCAGAGTTCAGACCAGGCAGGAGGATCACAGAGTTCAGACGAGGCAGGAGGATCCCAGAGTTCAGACGAGGCAGGAGGATCACAGATTTCAGACGAGACAGGAGGATTCCAGAGTTCAGGCGAGGGAGGACGATCCCAGAGTTCAGACGAGGCAGGACGATCCCAGAGTTCAGGCGAGGCAGGAGGATCCCAGAGTTCAGGTGAGGCAGGACGATCTCAGAGTTCAGGCGAGGCAGGACGATCCGAGAGTTCAGACGAGGCAGGACGATCCAGAGTTCAGACGAGGCAGGAGGATCCCAGACTTCAGGCGAGGCAGGACGATCCCAGAGTTCAGGCGGGGCAGGACGATCCCAGAGTTCAGGCAGGATGATCCCAGAGTTCAAGTGAGGCAGGACGATCTCAGAGTTCAGGCGTGGCAGGAGGATCCCAGAGTTCAGGCGAGGCAGGCGGATCTCAGAGTTCAGGCGAGGCAGGAGGATCCCAGAGTTCAGGCAGGACGATCCCAGAGTTCAGGCAGGATGATCCCAGAATTCAAGTGAGGCATGATGATCTCAGAGTTCAGGCGAGGCAGGAGGATCCCAGAGTTCAGACGAGGCAGGACGATCCCAGAGTTCAGGCGAGACAGGACGATCCCAGAGTTCAGGCGAGGCAGGAGGATCCCAGAGTTCAGGCGAGGCAAGACGATCCCAGAGTTCAGGCGAGGCAGGACGATCCCAGAGTTCCGGCGAGGCAGGAGGATCCCAGAGTTCAGGTGAGGCAGGACGATCCCAGAGCTCAGACGAGGCAGGAGGATCCCAGAGTTCAGGCAGGACGATCCCAGAGTTCAGATGAGGCAGGACGATCTCAGAGTTCAGGCGAGGCAGGAGGATTCCAGAGTTCAAGTGAGGCAGGACGATCCCAGAGTTCAGGCTAGGCAGTAGGATCCCAGAGTTCAGACGAGACAGTAGGATCCCAGAGTTCAGGTGAGGCAGGAGGATCCCAGAGTTCAGGCGAGGCAGGAGGATCCCAGAGATCAGGCGAGGCAGGACGATCCCAGAGTTCAGACGAGGCAGGACGATCCCAGAGTTCAGACGAGGCAGGACGATCTCAGAATTCAGGCGAGGCAGGATGATCCCAGAGTTCAGGCGAGGCAGGCGGATCTCAGAGTTCAGGCGAGGCAGGAGGATCCCAGAGTTCAGGGAGGACGATCCCAGAGTTCAGGCAGGACGATCCCAGAGTTCAGGTGAGGCAGGAGGATCTCAGAGTTCAGGCGAGGCAGGACGATCCCAGAATTTAAACGAGACAGGAGGATCCCAGAGTTCAGGTGAGGCAGGAGTATCCCAGAGTTCAGGCGAGGCAGGAGGATCACCTGAGTTCAGGCGAG